>NC_056739.1:769224171-769859171 GCF_019279795.1 Protopterus annectens | reverse complement strand
TTAATTGCTAAAGTAATGGGTACATAAGACTTAACATCATGCTCTTACCTTTCTTATAGGCAGGTACATCTTATTGAAATATTGCTTCTGCAACATATATGTAATTTTGATTTTGTAAACTCTACTGTATTTTAATATACTGGAGCTTTTCTCCCTGGGCCTCCGCTGAAAAAGGGCTACTTCAGCTCAGATGGACTAACCCGATTAACAAATGTAAAATAAAATAAATAAATTAAATATATAAATAAATAAATAAATACTTGATGACTCTAGAAAATACCTGGTTTCCAGACAATGTTTAAACATTTTGGTCAACAAGTTATCCCAATTTTCCTGATATAATGGTAAATGTACCTCCTGCCATCTAGGCCTGTTGATTTTGCTGTTTTAAACATTTCGAACTTGTATCTTTCTATTAGTTATGCTGTTGCGCCAACCTTTCCAGTTGTATTCATCTTTCCAGTTCGTTTGGTCATTATACTTATTTTTATCAAAACATTTCTCACTGTAACATTCTTCCCAGTTTTCTCTCATAATGCTCCAATCTCTAGTATATGGTTTTCTCATGCATTCTCTTATCTTCTTTCAAAAAGTCTTGTGGTCACTGTATTGAATTATCTCATATATGTATGGTTCCATTTATATTATATGCAGATGTTTCTCTTCCTGTGTCTCTGCTCACTTTTCTACCTGTATTTTGTTCATAATAAATTCATCAACCTATGTTTAAACAATACTCTATCCTTAACTCTTTTTCAATCAGCTCTTATATTTCCTCTGTAGGATGCAAGGATAATTCAAGAGTTAGGCATCATATTAACACTATGACGTTGATAGTAGTCAATAGCAATTGCAAAAACCATTGAAATAGTGGACATTTGGAACATAGGTTTAGACATGTAATGTAGTAAATTTCAGTGTTGCTACCTACTTGTATAACTGAAGGTGCAGGCAGTGAGGGAGATACAGCATCAAGAAGTTATCAGATCTAGATAAAAGTCTTATAGTTTATAGAATGCAGCAGTGGTAAATATAGTGGAGAAGTAGTAGGGGTTAAATATCAAAAGAGGGACAAAAGAAGTCTACTAAAGTGTCCTCAGAGCAATAAATTGATTGATGCACTTTCTGTTCTTATTTGGGAGGGAGGGAGTCTATTTAGCCTGGATCTCCATAAGAGTTACAGGCATGAGTAGCATGAAGGTGCATTTTAAAGATTAGTTCTACATCTAAGGTAATCTATTTACCCTCTTAATTTTTTGGGGAGATTGTTCCACTTTTCAGGCATGACTTTACAGTAAGATTTTTCACCAGCAGGATTTTAAAATGTGCTCTGATAAGGTGAGAGAATCTGGTGTGGAGTCTCTAAACCTGTTATCAACTGTTTTCACATTCAGGTTTTTGAAACAGAGGAGCAAAAACTACACTTAAACACCTTAAAAGTATGACAGGACAGAAAAAATGGCAAATGCAATTGTGTTCTCTGTTAGGGAAGAGAGTAATGAAGCAACACATTTTGTTTAAGATAGTTTTTAGGATTTTAGTCTTATTTGCCAAATTTAAGACAATCAGAGAAGTCCATACTGCAGCCTAGGAATAAATATTGCTTTGGCTAAAGCTTTCCTGCCTACATGGGTGAGGTGATTTGAGACAGAGTAGGAGGCTTAAAGCTAATGGAGAGCTTTGTCAGTTATATATTGGATGTAATGTGTGGTGTTCTATGAGGAATCAAAATAAAGTCCTTGATATCAAAAGGTGGACTGATAAGGAATGTTGGTATTATCAGGATCAAAGATGTTAAGAACTAAGGTGAAGCACATTTCATGTGGTATGCCAAATAGCAATGACTGCTGATTTGTTGGGATTTAAATGAAGTTTATTATTGATGAAGTAGGTTCAGATATTTCAGAATTCATTTTGTAGGTTTGATTGCAGATCAAAAGTTGAGGGAGAAGGGTGAAAGAGGATGATGTAATCTCTGTAAAATGCTATGAAATCAGGTTGCACTAATGTTAGTAATAAGGAGAGACAATAGTATAGGTATGAGTACATATCCTTATGCAGCACCTGAGGAGAAAGCAAATGTCAACAAAATGTGATTATTTAGAATGGAGAAGTTCCTGGTATAGCCAAGTGGTAACATTAGAACTGAAAGCTAAGTTGTAAAGCTTGTGGATAAGTAGGTTATGCTTAACACTCTTGAAGAGGCATTTTATGGCTATGAATGCTCCTGTTGCAATGTTGATGTATTCCAGGGTGGTGCATATTCACTGGGTAATTGAGTAAAGTGTTATGTCCTTTCCTAAATACATGCTGTCGGACTATGAGAGTACCATTGATATTGATATAGTTGATGCTCTGATTATAGATCAGTTTCTCAAAGAGTGTAGCAAGAGAACAAAGGATGCAGATGAAGCTTGGAGGACCGGATGGTTTAATTTCCTTTGGAAATGGGATAATGAAGATATGCTTAAAATTTATGGGTACAGTACAAGCTGTGAGGGATAGGTTGTAGGTATGTGTAAAAGGTTTAACTATAACTTTAGCTCATAGTTTCAAAATGAAGGGGTGAAGGGAATTACTGCTAGACTAGTGGCTTCTTCTACATGTTCTGAAGAAGCTATCTGTCACTGTTTTGACTGTAGTCTGTTGTGAAAAAAATTTAAAAAGGCAGTCCCCAGTATTAAATAAACTCTGTGCAGGAATAGTGCTATGCCTGCACGGAGTGAACTGTGCCCATTTCCACATAGCCTTAACAGCAGCGTGCCATGCATATTCATGAAGGAGTGCTACTGTTAAGGCTAAGCAAACACGAACACTACTGAGTGCAGGGGGCATGTTTAAGTAGTGCCCATGCATCTAACATGCTCCCTGCACTTTCAAAGTGCTGTACAGCACTTTTTAAATACATTTCAGTGTCCATGACACTGAAAGGAAAATAAATAGTAAAACGGTGTTTGCGGACACTGAAATAGATAGGAGATCATGAAATAAATGCAGGGAGTGTGCAACAGGTACTGTCACACACCCCTTGCATTGTCAAAGTGTTGTACGGCACTTTTCAAGTAGTTTTCAGTGTCCACAGACATTGAAAGCAGCCAAGTAGATATGAAGGAATGCAGGGGGTGTGTGACAGGTACTGTCACACACCCCCTGCATTGTCAAAGTGCCATACGGCACTTCCCAAGTGCTTTTAGTGTCCACAGACACTAAAAGCAGGAAGTTTAGACAGGAAGCAATGCAGGTTGTGTGTGACAGGTACTGCCACATACACCCTGCATTGTCAAAGTGCCATAACTTTCTAAGTGCTTTCAGTGTCCGCAGACACTGAAAGCAGCTACATAGATAGGAAGCAATGCAGGGGGTGTGTGACAGGTACTGTCACCCCCCCCACTTTGCAAAAGTACCGTACGGCCATACCCCTCAACTGTACAGATTTTTGCAGAATGTCCAGATGTCTGCCTCACATATCTCTCAACCTCTTAGAGCAAGAAATCTGGACAAAGCCATAAATATTGGGGGGACAAAGGCAAAAATAGGGACACTTTTAAATATTGCTGTTACAAACTTGGAAAGGGGATAGCATAACTGGTTATGCATAAGCATGGATTTTCTGAAGAATATGAAGTCTGAAACTCAAATGTCTGTCATTATTGTCTGTCTTAAACCCTGAGTGATTTGCAAATGATTCGCTAGAAAACCACAATCATATGAGAAATGAACCAAAAATATGAGGCAAAAATCTGGGCATTCTGCAAAAATCTGTACAATTGAGAGGTATGATGTCTCATATTTATGGTGTGTTCCTCCATAGGATTGGAGTCAGTAAATAATGACAAACATTTGAGTTTAAGAATCCACATCCTTCAAAAAAGCCATGCTAATGCAAAACCTATTATTCTATTAACTTACTAAGTTTGTAAGATCAGTATTTAAAATTTGTCCCTATTTGTCTTCTTAAAATTGCCCTTACTGTGACTTACAAGGAGTATTGATGCATGTTATTAAAGTGAATTTATTAATTTATTTTTTTCCATTCATAGGTATGTTTAAGGATAGCTGATAGGGTTTGTGCATTACGGCCCTCTGCTCAGCATTGCTTAAACATATAATAGCTAAATAAAAATGCATAGTTAAGAATTTAACAATTTAGACACTGAAAGCAGCCATGTAGATAGGAAGCAATGCAGTGTGTGTGTGTGACAGGTACTGTCACACACCCTCTGCATTGTCAAAGTGCCATATAGCACTTTCCAAGTGCTTTCAGTGTCTGCAGACACTGAAAGCAGGAAGTTTAGATAGGAAGCAATGCAGGGTACACACACCCCCTGCATTGTCAAAGTGCCGTAAAGCACTTTCCAAGTGCTTTCAATGTCCACAGACACTGAAAACAGCTACATAGATAGGAAGCAATGCAGGGGGTGTGTGACATGTACTGTCTCACACCCTCTGTTTTGCGAAAGTGCCATATGGCCATTCCCCTTAACTGTACAGGTTTTCACAGAATGTCCAGATGTCTGCTCACATATCTCTCAACCTTTTAGAGCAAGAAATCTGGATAAAGCCATAAAAGTGTGTTACTGCCCTCTGCTCAGCATTGCTTAAACATCTCATAGTAGCTAAATAAAAATGTATAGCTAAGATTTTAATAATAAGATAGTGTAGTGGTTAGAGTTCCGGCTTTGCATGCAGGCGTTCACTGCTTGAATACCAAGGCAGGCAATTAAATGGGAAAGCATTGTTACAATTAATGTTTTTATGTTAAATTATGTAGTAAGTGATATTCATCGCCCAGAGTAGTGTAGCTGGTCCAAATTGGAAGTGTGAGTGCATAAAAAATGTGAAATCACCCATGTATACACAAGTTTCCCATACAGTATAGTCACACCTCAAGGTAATGTAATGAAAGCTCATAGGAGGATGTCATGCAAAGTAAATCATATATACTTAATAATATGTTAGTAATGAATTAGTCTATAAATCTGATATTTTTTTAAATGAAAATTGGGCAATGCTAAGCAGTGTAAGCATTGCTTAGATGTAAATTATAAGCAGCAGTTAGCTCAGCTAAGCGGATTTGTGCACTGTTAAGCAGTGGTCTGCATTTACACCTTTAAGCACTGTTCAACTCATTTTAATGGATTTGCACACCACTTAGCTGAGCATAGCATTTTCAAAATGGTCCAATGACAGCAAAGGGTGGAAATATCAACATACTTAAACAGTGCAGGTGGGAATACAGCCAGAACCTGTTGTAGTTTGATCTGTGCAGGAACTATGTCAGGAGTTAGAGAGGTCTCGCACTTTCAGGTGCAGCGCTGGGGTATGTTAGAGTCCAGGTTCATGGCTGGGTTCCTCATATCAAACCATCATGACAGACTGCTCCAGGGCCAGTACCATGGCTCACAGTATAAAGTTGAGGCCTGGGACTGTCTGGCATGAGACCTCACCAGTGCCACTAATATCCCTCAAACTGGTGAGCAGGTACAGCATCACTATGCTGACCTGAAATGGAGGAAGGGGGTGCTCTTGGCCCAATGGATCCAAGATACATATAGATATGGTACAACCATGTTCCAGTGGTTTGTAAGTATCACAGATATATGTGTACCAGATTCTAGCCTGAGTATGTGATAGACAGGTATGCATAATGCTTGTTTTTCACACCTACAGCTGCAATGGAGAGGGCTAGTAATATTGAGGCCCATGCAGACAGACTGACATGGATGCACTGACAGGCTGGTGAGTACAGATCTATCTTGCAGTATATAGTGGCATAAATAGAAGGAGTACATTGTTTACTGCCAGTAGGTATAGTGTGTACTGTGTTTAATGAATAAATGATGTTTGTCACACTAATATTGATCCACAGGATATCCATTAATAAAAGTGTCATTTCACTGTAATAAATGTGTATACCACAAACCGATGTGTTTATTCTGGTATGTTGTTGTAGAAATAGAATGTGTACAGGTTCTTCAAATCAAATATGGCATTGACAGCATGAAGTAACTGAGAACCAGCTAGTATGCAAAATGGTAGATTGTGGAGCTGTAAACCAAGATATATAGGAAATATGAAATATTGCATGCACTAACTTCTGAACCATGAATAGTAATGTCTACAGTATTATAGTGTATCCCCTGCAGCACAGCATCCTTGTTTTAACTTTTGCTTTGCAGATTGTATTATTTCAAAGGATTAATATACAGTACAATAACTACCTGCCATGCAGGAATGTCAGGGTTACAATGTCAGACTATCTAACCCAGAGGGTATTAGGCAGAAATCAATCAAGCAAGAGACATCAGTTTCCCATTAGCTCAGTGTGATGAAAAAGACTGTTTAAATCCAGGGAGTGGTACTGAAATGTGTGCACATATACACTAAAGAAATCCCGAATATTTGTAAACACTGTCAGAAAGTGTGAACAAATAGTTTCTCCACAGGTCTTACATGTAAATAAATTATTGTAGTAGCTGTATGAAGGGTATACTAATGCACCATGTACAACTGTTCCACTGTCCAAACCCATATGCCTGAAAATGACAGCAGGATAGGTATATACACCATGCACTGTCACTGATACATGTCCCTCAAGTGTCACACTGTCATGACTAGTAGTCACCTGCCAATAACCTTGGACACAGATAGGAATCCAGGGAAGTATGCCAGTAGCATACTCACACAACATCAGTGTAGGGTACCCTTCTCTATCAATTATGTAACCCTGAAATGTACAAGCGCCCTCCAGTAATGTAGCCAGTGTTTTCCCAGTCTGCCCCATACCATTGCAGGTTGACAGTCTAATGGGTATGTATGTTCTATAGAAACTATGGGCCATAGGTAGATATAAAGTGAGGTGCAGACCTGTAGAGAACTAAGAAGTAGCAGTACTGTTGTGAAAAATATAAACATATACAGTTGTTAATGGAATTTTTTCTCTCCTCCCACCCCTCATCTGAATCAGTAATTATTATTCATGTACTGTGGGTATGTTCTTCTCAAAACCTATTGTTGGGACGTGTTCCTTTATTGTTCATATATTTAATTGGTTGCATATTAATATACTTTGTTCAAATACTATTATTGGTGGTCTGGTCCCGTCAATGTAACATGCATGCTGTTAAAATGCTTACTGTTGTTCCATTTATGCATGTGCTCTGTTTGCTGTACAACTGTTTCATATCTGTTGTTTTGGGTTAATTAGAACAGCCATGCATGCTGTTATAACTAATTTTGAAATGTTTTGTTCATGACTAACCAATATATGTTGTATAACCTCAACACCATAGCACGTTTGGGAAGGATCCACCTGTCCTGCCTCATCTGGCCATTTCACTATGCCCTAGAATATCTGGGACCCAACCTGGAATTTCCTCATATGCTGGTCCTGCACCACCTTCAGATGGAACCACCTCAGGGGACAGAGCTTGTCCCCCCAGGCATGGGCATGGAGAGGAGCCTGTCACCCACCAGAAGTTCCGGGGTATGGTGTGCAGCATCATCTGCTCTGAGTTGGATGGACAGCTGTGCCAGAGGGAGGGCTGCCTGGCACACCTGGAGGGGCAGGCTACCCCTGTTGTCCAGCCCCCTTCGGGGCCATGAAGGTGCAGTGGTGACTGCCAATGGGTGGGAACCTCAGTCCCACTGTATCCATGTGGGGGCTCATGGGCCTCTGATTCCCAACCACCCTCCCCAGTCAGTTGCAGCTGTTGCAGCAGCAGAAATGTAGAGCTATACTCCCTTCCTACACCCATCCTGCACATCTTTAGCTGATTTTCCTAATGTTTTACCTCCTGCTTGCCCCCATTTCACCACTTTCGTATCACCTTTTTTTCTTTTTTTTATTTAAAGTTAGCGCGGATGTAAGCAAGAGTAAGTGCCCTAGGTGAAGCTAAGAGAGCTTACCTGTTTGTTAGGATTGCTTAGCTTCATGCAAAACCATGCAAACCTGCTTACAACTGCTCAAGAGTGCTTTAATCACTCTGTCTCCATCATCCCTTGTTTTACCCAGCAACAAAATGTCTAATGCTGCCAAGTCTCGAACCCAGCACACTGTGAGCAACAGCAACATACCACTACACCATCTGAGTTGTTAAAAGTAGTAATGCTTTTACAAACATATCATGCATTATGGTCATTTAACATAAATGAAAAAACATCATCATTACCAAGACTTGAACCCAGGACCCTGTGCACTACAATCACAGCAATATACTTCTACACTATCACAGCTATAGGAATATGCAATGATTTTACAAACATATAACGCACTACAGTCATTTGACATAAGGGAAAATACATATCCGTAGTACTCTTATATACATATATTTGTATATCTATCTATCTATCTATCTATCTATATATATATATATATATATATATATATACACACACACACACACACACACACACACACACACACACATATATATATATATATATATATATATATATATATATATATATATATATATATACACTCAACCTCCTACTGCAAGACATCTGCAAAAAGACTCACAAAGTGTGGGGATAAAGGGCAAACAATGGTAACATATTTGAAATATGGCTGTTATAAACAGAGAAGTCTGCTAAAGTAGCATTGTTCATTTTAACATATACTTTCTGATAGATTCCAGGTCTAAAACACAAATGATTGCCATCATTTACAGATGTCAATGCTCACATCATCCCATTGATTTGTCAGAAACCCACAACTGTTTTGGAGAACAGACCAAACATAAGAGCCACTCATCTGGACAGTGCATAGACATCTGGACAGTGGAGAGGTATGACTGCAGTCATGTAACAGAAGAGAAAAAACACCGAGAGCTGCCAACCATTTCACCCAGCACCTTCTGAACTACAGTCAGACCAACACAACACTACCCCAAATCAGCTCTGGGGAATTATCCATGCATTTGCAAATATATCATGCACTACAGGGATGTAACTGTAGGGAAAAGCAGACATCGGTGTGAAATTGTCCACCCACAATTATTTTCTCAACAGTCACAGCAACATACCAGTACCCCAACTGAACTCTAGAGTATAACGACTGTTTGAACAAAAATAACCTGATTGCCAGTCACTCACTACACTGACATATACTGCCACAAGTCACAGTCTACTGGAAATCCAGAGGTGTTAGAGGACATTTCTCATTCTGCCCCTACAAACATATACACCTGATAGACCACCAGCAACTGTAGCTGCATGTGCAGTTAGATAGAAAAGGATTTATAACACTCACATCTGCCACTCTCCCTACGCAGCTCAACAAACATTTGCACACTACACTGCTACACAGTTTTGATAGTTTATTAACAATGGCCAGACATACATAACTGTCAACTGTACATATTTCTACAGAATGTGTAGGGTATGTGGCCATATTCATGGCCACTGTCACATACCACTTTTGGGAGTCTGCTACATCACTGGGATGATATCAGGAGTGACGTCAGTAAATCATGATATACAGTACCTCTGAACCTCTTACTGCAAGACATCTGGACAAAGCCTGATATGCTTGCGGGACAGGTGGCTGAAAAGAGGGACATATCTCACATAACAGTGTTCCAAACTGAAACAGTTGCTGATGTTACAGAGTTTGTTGTAACATAACATCCCTGAAGGATATGATGTCTGAAACACAAAAGGATGTCAACATTTACTGACTTCAATCCTCACATTATCCTACTGATTTCTCAGAAAGTAAAATTTTCTGAGGAACAGATCAAACATAAAAGGTAAACCTCTGGGCATTCCACGGACATTTGGGCAGTTGAGAGGTATGTCAGAGATATATCACTGTCAGACATCAAGTCACAGAGAAAATACATCTCCAGACAAACCCTGTTACTCTAGCAATCTTCTATGTGTATAACAGTGATACATACTTACAGTCTGTACCCAATGGTAGAACTTTGTTTTACATTTTGTTGAGCTGCCTCCACATTTCTTGTTCTGAGAGGTATTTCAACCTACCTTCTATGAAGCTATATCCCCCACACCTTCATAATGTCCTCTTCACAGGCAAGGAAAAAGGGCAAGGCCCACATGAAGGACCTAATTATAGTACTGTGTCGCTATGGCATTGGCTAATGGAAAGAGAACACAGCTGTTCTGGATGCAAATAGCAAGTGGGAGACATCAATTGTTGCACAGGCCATCATCTACTCATGAGCATTACCTTCAAAAGGCAGGCTGTGGCCTATACAAAACAGGTCTGAACCCATCTACTCAAAGACAGACTGCGACTACACAAACATAAATATTTGCATTATTCTGAGGAAACTCTTCAGGACTATAACAGGTATGTCAATCAATTAAGTATGTAATGGAATGTAGAAGGGGAGATGCAATAATGTGAAATAGGAAGTTAAACACTAGGTTGCAGCAAGAATTGCTGGACTCGCATATTACTGTCTGGCACCTATGCCAATTCTTGCTGACCCTGTTTGCAGTGACATAGAACACAGCTCTGGCCCCTCAGTCACCACAGCAAAGGTTAGCTCATGTATGACTACTACTGGAGTGTCTGTTGTCCAATACTGACTGTGACACTGATAGGCCAGCTACCTGGGATGTTGTAAATATTCATATGTCAGCTGTGAATGCTACTCATTCATCCTAGCTGCTCTTCTCTATCCCCCACCCCTCTTTAAACTACTGACTTATTTCCTTCTTGGCTAGGGAAGGTAATGAATTATACTATGTAAATATGTCCCTATGGTCTAATTCACATCTGTCTTATTAAGGACAACCTCACTAGCTTATACTGTTTTGCTTCCTTGGCTTCTAACCTATTTTCTTGCTAACCTCTCAACCTTACTTTCACATCACATCCTTTCTCCCTTCTCAATACATTTGATGTAATTGTTCATACTACTATATCTTTGATAAATTTGTTTAAATTATTGTAATGCATTAGTTGTAACTGTACCTACTTCTATATCAGAGATGTCTTTGCTCACATTGTTTGTATTCATTTTATATTTTTGTATTATTTTGTGTGGAGCTTTTCTCTCTGGGCATCTGCTGAAAATGGGCTCCAGCCCAGCCAGACACTCCCAGTAAACAAATGTTAAATAAATAAATAAGTAAATAAATAAATAAATAAAATACTCTGAGACATATACTTGTCTTACAAATGTAAGAGACTTATATAGGCTATGTGCATAGTACACAACTGGCACAGAAGTGTGTGTTGAACTGTATGTTATATACTGAGCTCGTACCTTTCAACTGTCCAGAGTGTTTCAGACTGACCATGTTTGCCTCACAGTTGTAGTCAATACCTCATACAGTTTTGTAGTGTCTGGCAAATCACTGGCAACCTAGTAATGACTGAAGTCATAACATAACAGCATACATTTGAATGTCAGATCTCTTATCCTGCAGACTATTCCTGTGACTGTGAAACCATCTTTGCTAGCAACTAAGTGTGTTACAGCTAGATTTATAAAGTGTCGTTATTGTCCTGCCTTTGCCCACCATTGATGTGTGCTTTTGTGCAGATGTCTTGCTCTAACAGGAGCTAGGTGTCTTAGCATGAAACCCATGTCATTGCAAGCGTACCTTGTCCTGGAGGATGCTGACATTTATGCAGTCACTGACACCTGCTTTGCAGCTCTGGAAGGCACACTAACCTTGCTAGGTTACTCATCCTACCTTATGTTTAGACCCCAAATGGAGGGCTGCAAAGCCACAGGAGGTGGAGTTTTAAACATTACCATACACATACACACCTCCAGGATGGACAAACAGTATTACACATGGGAGACATCTGAAGTGCAGTTAACTGTTGTCAAAACACCTACTCAAATCATAGCAAGCTACAGACCTTCAACCATGACTCTGGACCTGTCTGAACTTGCTTGAATCTGTTAAGATTCAACCATCTACCTTGCTCCTGGGTGACTTTAACTACCCAGCCATAGTGGACATGACCTATTCTACCTGAACCTGAATGCACAGAAATTCCTCGGCTTTGTCAATTAATGCATTGGATCAGCCAGTCAACACTCCGATGACAGGTTGAAATATCCTGTACTTGGTCCTAACTGACATGAGTAGCCACTGTAACACTCCTACAGTGTCATCCCCCTTGGTAAGATCTGACCACATAGTCATCACTGTTGAGGTCAGCATCTCCCCTGCCCCCCCTTGTCAGGGTCAAACAAAATAACCTTTACACAAATTACTATAAATCTCCTCAGAGCAGGTAGAAGCAGCTTTACAGCCACCATCCCATCAGTTGGAACTATCAGTAGTGTCCAAGCCCACACCACAATACCATATGGATCAACTTATTCACACCCCCACCAGGGGCAGCAATATCCTAGACCTGGTCATTACCAACATGGGAAACCGGTGTTCCACACCAGAGGTCAATTCCTCGTTGGTCAGATCCGACCACAAGCTAATCAGCCTAGACATCCACATCCCACCCCCACCCCCACCCCCAATTAGGGAAACCATCATAAAAAAACTTCTCCAAAGCCAACTTCACAATTCTTAAGACAGAAGTAACAAACATCACGACACCCATGCAGATGGACAATAGAGGTATGACTCCTGAATCCTACACCAATGCACTTTATAAGCACTTACACGAGTGCATGGATCATGCTTTCCCTAATAGAACCAAGATGTTATCCTCCAAAAAAAGGAAGCCAACCTGGATAAACAAACTCTACAACAGAAGAAAGAAACTGTTGCAAAAAAGAGTAAAATCCCATGACTGGAGGAACTCCTTGGTCAACCTCAGTAAGAAGCTGAGATTCCTCATAAAATCCTCCAAAGCTAGTTACGAAAACAAAATTGCCACTGAGTGGCCTAATGGTTAAGGTGTTTGCCTTATAAACACAAGGTGCATGGTTTGAGTCTCACAAGGGATAACTGGCTAGGCTTAAAATGGCTTGCAAGGGCAGTTAGCCTAGTACTAATCTATGAACCTATGAACCTAAAGACAACCACAAAGCATTCTATAGCTATGTCAAGAATCACAATGGGAACACTCAGATCTGCTCTGAGTTACAGCACAATGGCGCTAAATATACAGAATCAACTGATATTGCCAACATCCTAGCAGATAGGTTCAGTGCTAACTTTACCCCCCTCTCAACCCCTAGAGGGCCCATCTCTATACCGGAAGAATGCAAAGTTCCTATAATCATGGCTCCACAGGTAAAAAACACACTCTCCAAAGCCAAGAACACAGCATCCATGGGACCTGACAGTATCCCAGGCTGCATTCTACATGAACTACAGAATGAACTGGCACCCTACCTAAGTATCATGTTCAATCATAGCCTCATCTTAGGCTTTGTACCCACTAAATGGTGCACCATGATGGTTATCCCACTCCACAAAGGGGGAGCCACAATCCACCCCGGGAACTACTGCCCCATTAGCCTGATGAGCCTGGTCTGCAAGGCCATGGAACATATCATCGTGGAACTCATAAACAAAGACATTGGTAATTTCCAAACTCTGGACCCTACCCAGTTTGGATTTGTAAAAGGCAGATCATGTCTCCTAAACCTGATTGACTTCTTTGAAGCAGTCACCAAAGCCATAGATGAGGGTAAAATGGTTCACACAGCTTATCTAGATTTCACCAAGGTTTTCAACACCATCCCCCACTCTGGAATTATAGATAAGCTCACTAAACTAGGTATAAATCCCCATGTCACAAGATGGGTTGCCAACTGGTTCACTGACAGAACCCACACTGTGAAAGTAGCGGATTCCAAATCCGACTTCAGACCAGTGACAAGTGGAGTACCACAGGGTTCAGTCCTGGGTCCTCTCCTGTTCGGTATCTACTTCTCTGAAGTGCAGACTAACACAGAAGGTCTTTGACTAACAAAGTTTGCAGATGACTGCAAACTAGGAGCCATAATCAAAACTCCTAACGATGTGGGCAAACTAGAAAAGGGCCTCACTGAGACAGATACCTGGTGTCAAAGCCATGGCCTGAAGCTCAATGCCAAAAAGTGTATTGTCATCCCCTTTGGTGAAAACTCTGTACCCATGAAATACCACATAGCTGGTAGTCTACTTAATGCCGAAAATGTGATAAGAGACCTTGGGACACAGGTGGACAGTAGTCTCTCCTTTGATAATCACATCGCCACAGTGGTCAGGAAATCCTTCTACGTGTCTCATCTCATCACAAAAGGATTCTCATCCAGAAAAAAGAGGTCATTATTTCCCTCTACTCATCATTCATTAGACCCATTATAGAGTACAACGCCCATTTTGGTATGTACCTCACAAGACATCTACAACAACTGGAAAGACCACAGAAATACCTCACAAAGAGGATTACTGGCCTCAGACAGATGCCCTACGCAGACCATCTCAAAAAACTACAGCTTTACTCCATCACATATCGCCTACTCAGGGGCGATCTCTGCCTAACATACAAAGCTATGTCAAACCCAGAGCTGTTGGACATGCTCCACTTAAAGAAATCCCAATCCCTCCGAGCTACATGCTCTAGGGACCTAAACCTTGTCACCACAATAAATAGAACATGCTGGAGGGATAGATTCCTGTCCCAGAGACTGCCCATACTCTGGAACAGACTACCTATCTATGTCAAACAGAGCTCCTCATTAGCACTCTTCAAGAAAAATCTTGATGATTGGATGGGAAATGGGAAATTCACCCCAGGGATCACTTCTGTGGCTCTGCTCGACAGGGGCACAGGAAAATAATTTTCTTGGGTGGCAAAAGCCAGGGTACATTTTTTGGCTAGGCTTATATAGGCCCTAGGGCCTATTGCCTAGTACCTACCTATGAACCTATGAGCACCTACATAGCTGTATGGACTCAGCAATACCTGACAGGACATCATCATCTCCCTCAAGGTAAGGTAAACCTCTGTGGTGGACAGCAACAATACACAAATGCAATAATAGGTGGAAATAATTGCTAGACAGGGTCAAGAAGAAGCAGGTGCATAACTGGAAGCAATGTCACCTTGGTCTGAACAAGCAAATAAGTCACAGGTGAATTACTCTTAGGCTATCTTTGAGTGAAATTGAACACATCCACCAAGGCCAATCAGTGGGCCTTCACCGCATATGTCTGCAGCCCCAGAGGCAGCACCCAAATCTGCTCTGTAGTGGTAGCCAATAACATGGCATACACATACAGCATAGATATAGCCAATTTGCTGCAGACAGGTTAAGTGTAAACATCAACCCCCGTCCCCCATTGGTACACATGGACATGCACAGCACTTGCCTCCCTCCCCTCATCAGGAAGCAGGTCCGTAATGCCCTCTCAAAAGCAACACACAAAAGTCTCCATAGGCCTGATACCATCCCTGGCTGCATCCTACATGAACTCAGGCATGAGGTCTCAGCTCCATTACACACTGTAGTCAACCAAAGGCTGAGCACCAGTGTCATCAAATCTGCACAAAGGACAGCCACTGTCAACCCTATACACAAGGCCAGAGCAATCCACTGACCCAGCCAATCATATGGACATCAGCCTAACTAGCCTGATCTGCAGTGGCATGGAAGGCAATATCAAGGACCTTATAAACAGGGACATTGGCAACCTCAAAATGCATGAGCCCACATAGTGTGGTATTGTCAAAGGGATATCAGGGTTGTTAAACCTGGTTGACATCTCTGAAGCGGTCACCAAACACAAGGACAAGGAGAAGATGGTAAACACTGCCTACCTTCACCTAGCCCAAATCTCTCACAATAATCCCCAGTCAGCCATGATACATAAGCCTACACAGATAGGCACCAACCTGTATGTTACCAGATGGGTAGCTAACTGGATCAATAATAGTACCCACTCAGTAAAAGTAGTGGAAGCCACCTCTAGTAGTAGACTCTTACAGAGCAGTGTTCCCCAAGGATCAGTCTGGGGGCCTCTACTGTTTGAGATATACATTTCTGAAGTACAAGACAAAACCAACAGTCTGTGGCTGACCAAGTTTGCAGATGATTGCAAGCTGGCCACTGTCTTACATTTCCCTACTGGTGTGAGCATCCTCCAAGAGGCTCTTACTCAAATTAATGACTGGTGCAAGAAGCATTGTCTCAAACTGAATGTCAGGAGATGCATCATTTTCTCTGTTGTGGTAGATGTCATACACACTAATTATGACAGTAATATCAATGTACTGAGCATGCAATCAGGTGTGAGGCAACTTGTTCACCCAGGTTGGTAGCAACCTGACAGTTTCCCACTGTGTGGGCACCATTGTATGGAAGGCTGTCTACATGACCAATCTCACAAATACAGGTATGTCATCCAGGAAGCACAACATCCCTGTACTCCACCCTTATCAGATGCATTACTGAGTACAATGGCTCCTTTGGCATATACCTTCCCAACAATTGTAGTAGTTGCAGAGACCACAGAAGTCCCTCACCAGGCAATTCCAGGGTCTGCAACACCTATCCTATACAGATAGGCTGAAAGCCGTGTGCTTGTACACAGTCTAATAGAGACTAATCATAGGCGACCCATGTTTGGCTTACAAGGCCATTTCCAAACCAGTCTTGATGGAGTTTATGCATATTCATAGGACAACCCCCCTCATGCAACATGCACGCAAGGCCCTCACCTGGTCTGTGACATGTATAGTACTTGATGACGGGATAGTGTAGTGTCCCACACAATATACTGTCTTTATAATACACTTGCTCCCCATGTCTAGCAGAGTGCATGTATATCCCTCTTGAAGAAGATGGACAACTGCATGGGAAATGGAAAAGACACCCCTGGGATCCCGGGTGTGTCCCAGCTGGACAGGGAAAACATGTACTGGCTTTGAAGGGACATGTGCGGAAGTCTGGGCTAGGCTTATGAGGGCATCCGTGTCAATAGCCTGGTATCATCTTATGAAGCTATGCACGTAGTACTTTACATGTTTCCTGTATGTATTGCAGACAGTTCTGCAATGTTATCTGAGATAAATCCCTGTGAGTCTGAACTGTGTAGGTACTGCAGTGATAGAGTATTCTCTTGTTCCTTCATTAGTTATTATCACATATCGTTACACCTTGTCATTGAGTCTGGTCTGTATAGCAGTAAGTCAGCTCTCACAGTACTTGCATATGTCTTCTAGACACTGTATAGCTCACTCCAATATCCTTGGTCATGGTCACACTTACCATTCTGCTAGTAGGCCCATCACACAGTAGGATTCATCACCCTTTGCTGCGGGCCTTACAGTAGCTGTTAAGGAGATGGATTTTGGCAGGCAGAACTCTGGTCTGGCCTGAAGGGCCCATAGGTGGCAAAGCTGTGCCAGACTTTACCAGGAGAGTGTGTGTGTGTGTGTGTGTGTGTGTGTGTGTGTGTGTGTGTGTGTGTGTGTGTGTGTCTATATACCAGAAACATAATGGTGTGTGCTATTAATTTACATATGTTGTCTTCCCCTTGTAGGTGAATATGGGGGTTGGTGTCTCTCCCCCTCACAACCTGATGTCAGTGTCTTAGCAGACTCTCAAGATGATGTTGGTTATAGTGAGGCACAGCTGGGGTTGTCAGGGTCTGCATCTGTGCCATTGGTTGGTATCCCACCTTCAACCACAATGTCCCCACAAACAATCAGTATGCCCACACATACCCAGTTGGAGGGTGGTGGCATGGAACAGGATAATGTGGTGACTATGGAAAGTGTGAGTTTAGACACTAACCATAGCCAAGGGGCAGGCGAGGTCACACACAGGCAGATAGACAGGGGTGCTCAATGGAGGACTGCTGCCCATCACCTTCTGTCACAGGTACCACAGCAGATGTCACCAGATGCATGTTATGGTCCGTCATGGAGGTTTAGGCACGTACTGACCTCAACACCAGACAAATGCTCAGGGTCATGAATGCAGTGCTTCCTGTCATGCGTGGTGACCTCCACTGCATTTTCGATGCCATACATCATTTTGCCAATGACGTGGCTAGACCATGGGGTGAGGCATTGTCACTTCTCGATCGTGTGATGTCTGTGCTTGAGCATGTGGTGGGAGTAGGGCATTGACCAGGTATATGTGGGTCAGCAACATGATCAGCTGAGAGCCCACATGGCCATGCACATTCACAGTCCTGTAGTGCCAGTACCACCAGCACTACTGAAGGAGGGTGCTGTCCAAACCACATTGGAGCAGGCCATAGGCACGTGGTCCTGGCCAGTCCCATCAGGTACGTCAATTCAGAAGACTGCAGCCACCACTGGGAGTAGTACTGCATCTGTCCTTGGGCCTGGGTAGTGCGTGTGAGACTCCTGACAGGGCCAATTTCCACGTGCCTGTTGGGAGATGGTGAACCATACATCCTGACATGTATAGTCCATGGCTGTACAACATAGCCCTGTGTCAGGCATCAACATCTTGATTGTGTGCAGACAAACACTCACACATGTCTATCACAGGCTGGTCACCACTAGACATGCACAACTCCTCTGCACGGCACAGTTGAACACCACCCCTCCAGACACACATACACACATACACACACACACACACACACACACACACACACACACACACACACACACACACACACACACAATGTCAGCCATATGGCCCAGCCTAGGCCTCTGGAAATCCTACACCACACCCTGTGCATGTGATGCTACTTGTGCCACAACCCTGTTATCCATAACATCAATGCAGGGACATGCTCATATGGGTCTAATGCACAGGGTGAATATAATACAGTGTAGTAATGTCATGCTGTGTAAGGTGCTGTCTGCTTGCAATAGTTATAGGCACACATTGAGGTGTATGTACCTTGTTGGCCATGATGCATTATTGCTGTTAATACAAGTGACTGACTGTAGTGCCACATACTGTGTTCTGTTTGTGTTACAGATGTTTGTGTGTCTGCAGGCTGTAGGTTTGCTTACAGTAGCAATGATGAGTTTGGTGGAGTGGAAACACAATGATCTTCTCATAACCAAGGTACAGCTGTATATGTCCATGTTTACTAGGAGTGTTTACATGCAACAGTGTGTGAGGGACAATTGTAGCAGACAGTGTGGCCTTGCATACACAGCCAGTTAGCCTTCATACATGGCACCTCGGTGTTCTGTAGGACTGCAGACTCACACATACAGAGGAGGTTACTTGAGTACGGGCACTTGTCCCTCACAAGCTTAGCCATTACTTTAATTGCAATAGATTCACCTATCAGCACCTGATGCCCCTGCCATTGCTGTCCCATCCACTCAACCTTCATGCAGGCAATGAAGGTATGCCTGTTACTGTGTATGACAGGTGTAGGGTATGTATTTCTGACGCAGGTCAGCATGAGTTAGTATAACCTGACAATTACCAGCCTGTCCTGCTGGTAGTGCACATAGAGTCATAGTCCTATACATGGGGTAACTGTTGAAGGGCTGAGCACAGCCCCTACCTGCAGTCTTACAAATGATAGTGCTAGATGCATAACACTAATAGCGCATGTAATGTAGTGTTGCAGTGTCTTCCACTACTATTCAAGTGGGTGATGATTGCAGGGGCTGTTAGGATTGCCAATGGTGGGTTCAGAGTCCCTTAACATGATAGAGCCATCTGACATGCACACACACACACACACACACACACACACACACACACACACACACACACACACACACACACACACACACACACACACACACACACACACACACACACACACACTGCTGCATGGGGACATGCATTGAAGCACACATGCACATGGAGCTGACACTTCTCAGAGTAAATGACCTACCCATCTACTTATGTACAATATACAGTGATATGACCATTGCATGCACCACAGGGGCTTGGTGTTAGAAACTGTGTAACTGTACTTGTATGGTGGATGACATCCATATGGGCTGAAACAAGGTTGGCAATAGGGGAGTTCACAGGATGGTGGAGCACACAAAATGGTATAGCCATCACATATACACAGTAAAGACAGACACAGGGGCTGTGCATACAGAAACATATTCACAATTGCCAATAGACATATTAGTAACCATATGTATCCACTTGTATGTACTATAGTGCTATGTACACATGACATGGTACACATAGATTATATGCCTGTGACATAACACACAACCTCTTATAACAGGTAATCTTGCGAATGCCTTCATGGATGGTGGGAGAACACATCAGAAATAGTGATTGGTCTCATCTACTGCTCCTACAAACCTGCATAAGTGACAGAGTGACAGACTTTGTAGCAGCATGATGTGTCAGTCAAGTACAATGTCTGCTGCTGGCATGTGTGTCACTATGGTAATTGTGACATATTTGGCAATGATATCAAAGGAATGCTCATTGTTAGGGGACACAGACCACATATATGTTGCAAACGTGGATATTCCATGTACATCTGTACAGATGACTGGTATGGGCTGTATAGTGTTACATGGTGCATGTGAGGCAGATGCCATTAACAAGCTCTTTAAAGTAATGTCATGGGTAGCGGGTCAACAGACCTTAAAATGGTAATACTTACACACATAACAACCACAGGGGATATGCTTCACATGCACACTACTATAGTTCCTAATATTGAGATTAAAACCCCTACCTATTTATTTGTACTATAGTATTATGAAGTTATTACACATGCCACAGAGCTTAGAGAGCTGATAAGTGTGTACAGGTACATCTACAGTGAATGACATCAGCAGGCCATGTAAAGTACAGCAACGGGAAGTGTATTAGGTGGTACATGCCTCAAAATGGTATAACCCACACCCCCAGATGATGTGATTCTCACCCAAACACACACAGAGGATAGGATTCACACACACACACACACACACACACACGCACACACGCACACACACACACACACACACACACACACACACACACACACACACACACACACACACACACACACACACACACACACACACACACACACACACACTTGCCAGGACTGAGAATAGAATCCCTGCCTATCTAGTTATTTCTGCTATATTATTACATAGTGATTGCACATGCCACAGAGCTTATAGTGCTGAGACATGTCCAGGGGTACTTATGAGGGAAATACATCAGCAGGACTGCTAAAGTAGGGCACTGGGAAGTGTTGTGGGTGGGATAGCCCTCAGAATATGTCATCGTACAAACACTTGTACACACACACACACACACACACACACACACACACACACACACACACACACACACACACACACACACACACACACACACACACACACACACACATGCACACCCCCATTTGCCAAAACTGAGAATAGAGCCCCTACCTATCTAGTCATTTGTACTATAGTGTTATACAGTTATCACATGCACTACAAAGCTGATATGGCTGAGAACTGTCCAAAGGTACTTCTAAGGTGAATGACATCAGCAGGATTGCTAAAGTAGGGCACTGGGAAGTGTTGTGGGTGGGACAGTCCTCAAAATACTTCATCACACACATATACACATTTTCTGGAACTGCGAATAAAACTCCAGCCTATCTAGTTATTTCTACTACACTGTTACATAGTTATTGCACATGCCATGCAGCTTATAGGGCTGGGGTTGTCCATAGGTACTTTTAAGGTGAATTACATCATCAGAACTGCTAAAGTAGGGCACCAGGAAGTGTACTGGGTGGGAATGGCCTAAAACTGTTTCACCTACAAACAAAGAAACAAACAAACAAACAAACACACCCTCTCTTTCTCTCACACACACACGTACATTTGCCAGGACTGAGACTGGAACCCCTACCTATCTAGTTATTTGTATTATAGTGTTACACTGTTACTGTATGTGCTACAGAGCTTACACAGCTAAGAGGTGTCCAATGATGCTTCTAAGGTGAATGATATCAGCAAATCTACTGAAGTGGGGGAATGGGAAGTGTACTGAGTGGTAACAGCCTCTTAATACTTAAACCTACACACACACACACACACACACACACACACACACACACACACACACACACACACACACACAAACACACACGATGTGATGTTATAACCCCCACCTCAATACAATTGCACAATGGAGCTCACCTTCATGCTGGCACATGTGGCTGGTTATGACTGGTATGCCACTGTCCACAGTGGGATACCACTCTATGCCATTCAGGGTATTCCTGTGTATGACTCACTCTGTCTGTGTCTCCCCGTGTCTTTCTCTCTCTATTTCTGTCTCTCTCTCTTCACCATGTCTATGTGTGTGTATTCTGGAGATATTGTTCTATGTTGCCCATATATATGTCTGTGTGTCACACACAGCAGATGCAGATATATCACATATGGGCTACCTACAGCTACCTGAGGGTAATTCTGTGTGATGGGTGTGTGTAGAGACAGTTAAGGTTTACATAGCTGTCTGTATGCAAAGACATGTATGCACAATACAGTTATATAGTCCAATGTGGTTCCAACATGGCCTGTGATTCTCTAAGTGTAGGATTATACCCAGTATGACCTTCTGTAGTAAGAGTGGAACTCCAGTCCAGAGATAGTTGTACTCCGGTCCTGGCTTTCTGTGCTACAGCCATACCTCTAAACAGTAAACAGGAAGATGCTAGGTGTGCAGGGCTTTTTTTTTGCAGACATTTTCTGACATATCTGACATTTAACACTGGAATGTATTTTGTCATTACCTAGTGACAGACATCTTCATATCATCACAGTGTTTTACCAGAGGAATATATGATGTATGATGCACAAACAAATATTAAGAGCCCAACTGACATTCTTGGTCAAAAAGGCCAGTTGAGAGGTGTGGCTACAGACTGATGAAGCTGTGTAAACAGTCCAGCAACTGGTGATATACTGGCGGGGGATCTCCTGCTTGTGTAGTATTCTTCTTACCTGAAAAGTCATATCCTGGTCCATACCTCTCAACTGTAAAGTTTTTGGTGGATTGTCCAGGGGCTTGTCTAAAAGTTTCATCTAGTCTGCATAAATTTGTGTTTTTATGGCAAGTTAGTTGCAAATAATTAAAGACTGATGTTACAAAATAATTACAGACATTAGTGTTTCAGACGTCATAACCTTCAGACAGTTTCTGCTAATGCAAAACTCATTATTCTACCAACTTTCTCAGTTTGTAAGAACAATATTTACAACACATCTATCATTGGGAATTTGTCCCACATTTATTTATGACCTTGTCTAGATATCTTGCAGTCAGAGGTTGAGAGGTATGGGTGTGGGTACAGAGTGCATAGTACTGTGCAGAAATGTTCATTATATGTGTAGTATATTCCACATAGCACTGTGTGACTTCCAGGTATGTCAGTGGAAGAGTGGTGCAGAGTAATGTGGTGAAACACTGTCAGACAGTTGTGTATAGGTTGATAGGTTGATATGACATTAGTAGGGTATTGGCCCTGAAGCCATTATAACCCACTCAGATGGGAGTGTAGCCCATGGTAGGCAATGTCAGCACACAGAGCCCCTGTCCAGTATGGACTTAGGTGGAATCACATGTCTGTATTTTATGCTTCAATGCACTTCTATGGGGAGCACATCTCTAGGGGTATTCAGGCACTTGACTTGATGTGGACAGGGAGTGTATCGCACAGATGTAGGAGTGTGTGGGACACGTATCTTTCATACCAACCAGCCATACTGATATCTCAGACCAGGTTGATGCTGCGCCTATGGGTTGATCAAGTGGTCCTTGACTTCCAGATGTGCAACAGTCCCATCCAGGCAGGGACTGGATTGCTTTGTATGCCAGACAGGGGCCACCTCAGCAGAGTCTGTATGGAATGGGGTAGGGAGACAGTGCTGTTAGCCTATTTGTGTTGGGCAGGTGTTTGAGGTTTCGGGTTTCAGGTAAGGCCTTAGTGTTTGCAAGACCCTGGTGTGTGGAGTTTGAATGGTCTGTGCTGTGTACGTTTGTGGAATTCTCGTATATTTTTGTCTCTGAGGTGTCCTTTGTTTAGCTTTTTGTTTTGTTGCAGACCTCCGCTGACATCATTGTGTTTTGTGTATTTGCAGGTGATGTTTACTGACTCCTTACACTGCATGGCACATATGTTACTGCACAATCTGTTCTGGTGTGCACATTCTCCATTTGTCTGGCCAGTGGTTCCCCTTCCCCTTATGTGTATCTCTGTCCTTCTGTAGTCCAGTCACAGGCTTTGCCCTCAGTGGCTGCTGTTATGTATTTGTATTTCTGATGTGAGCGGGGTAAATGCCATAATATCATACACAAGGTTGTGGACTTCACACCTCTGAGTGTAAATATTTAGCAGGTTATCCATCATTGCACCACTACATTTTCTGTGGTCCTCACATGGTTTGTGTTGCTGCATATTATTATGAGGTTACGTTAGCCTAGCTGTCAAACCATCACAGACTGACATCTGGACAGGCCCATATATGACAGTCAGACAAAGGCACACATATGGGGACAGGGTGTTACTTCTGTTCTGCCAAACACAGACAGTTAAGAGACCAGTTTGGTATTTGCTTGCTTTCTCTTATGGGTATGACATCTGCTTCCCCACTGTCTGCCACTGATGTTTTGATAAGACCCTTTTTTGTTTTGCAAATATTTGGCAGGCAAATGCAATGTTAGAACAAGCAGATAAGTTATACAAGGCATACTTGTGCTCCTTCTGTGACAACCTGTCATTCCAGGGGTATGGATGTTGGCCAGTGACATGTTGTCACTGCTGATACAGTAAGTTGGCAGCCTTTTATGACCTGGCAGTGCAATGATCTTCAAGTACCTGCTGTCCTACTAGTCACCATGCCTCCCGACTATTTAGAGCCAGACATCTGGACAAAGCCAAGCCATACGTAATTTGGGGACAAAGGTCTACATATAGGGACCATTGTTAACTACTGGCCTTACAAACCTAGAAAGGTGATACAATAACTGATTTTGCATTAGCATGTATTTTCCTTAGGGGAATGAAGTTTGAAACTACAATCTGTCATTCTTTAGTCTTTTGTGATTTGCCAGTGATCTGCCACTCAACCACAATTTCATGGTAAAGAGACCATAAATATGATGCAAACTTCTGGACATTCTGCAAAATGTCTGTACAGTCGAGGGGTATACTAGGCACTGTATAGGTTACTCTGAGCTGTGTACTGTCCGTATGTGTGGCCTCCTGTCCCTGACCTGTCCAGCTTTCCTGCAGTAACAGATATTGACATCTGGACAGTGTGTACAACTCCTATCATAGCTGTATTTGACATGCAGAATAGTTTGCACTGGAGGTATTGGAACATGGACCCTGTCAACCACAGTACTGTACCTAGGCGACTAAGACATGACAGCCAGGCGTAAGTGCAGGCCACATACTGATAGTATTGACCACACATATACATAGCTCATTGACCCCTGCATATTGTGGACATGCAACAAGTTATCACGATTATTGGGACAGACCTGGGAATGTGTGTTCTGCTGCTTATACCTTAAAAACATTACTGTTACTACATTTGAAAACATTGGTGTGTGTGTGTGTGTGGGGGGGGGGGGTACACCTGTCTCCTGTCCACTTTTGCACAGACTGTGCTGTTGTTTCCTTTACATTTTGGTTCCATTTAGCATACTATGGTGCCTGTCTTAGAGACTACAGGCATATCACTAAAGACCACAGGTTAGAGTGTAATGGCAGACAGGTGGATTTCAGACCGCTCACCCTTCAGAGCCTTAGTGCAACAGCAAGACCTGCTTTGATATCAATGTGTAGGTCTGCATGGGCATATTTCATCATTGTCCACATTTGTGGGCCTTTTCCAGAATTTCTTTATGTTTTTCTATGTCTGACTTGCTGGGTGAGGCTGAGAGGTGAGTATGGGACCCCCACATTGACATCCATGCATGTGACCTATGTCGCCCCCAGTTTGTTAGCCCCCCCCCCCAGTATATACTGCACTGAAAATTGTCACCTAGGAGACTACTGAATACTCTGGGGAAGTCAGTATTGGGTAGACATTTCCTGTTGTCCCGCATAGTTGTCGGTTGTCTGCTGCTATCCCAGTAGGCCACGCCATTCCCTTACATGCATGCAGCGATACCATAGCTATGCTACAACAATGTATTACTCCATTCATTTATTGTTAAGAAGAGTGACTTACCTTATGCCTGTGGCAGTTGTGAGGATGGTGCTTGAGGGCTTGCTCTGTTTGATGCATGCAGTACACAGCCTATACATGGTAAGATACGTATAGTGTGATGTGTGTGGCAGACATATTACTGTGTTTGCAAGTCAGAGAGAGAGGTGTCAATCTCTGGGTCCCTACAGTGTTGGTGTGTGTGTGCTATGTGTTGCTTCTTTGCCAAGGCCTGGACATACTGGGCATGCCTCTGTCTGCCTACAGGAGCAGGCTAACTGGGTTCCTCCTCCAAGTCCTCCTATGCCTGTGGGGGCCTTGGCAATGGTGGGGGGTTGTGTGGGCTTTCCCTGTGATGTTCCTGCCACAGCTGTTTCTGCAGGATCATATTGTGTAGCATGACACATACTATGAACATGTATGCACATATGGCTGGAGAGTACTGCAGGGCTCCACCAGATATGTCAAGGCAGAAGAACCATGACTTGAGCATCCCAAACACACACTCTATAATATTCCTGGTTTGTGCATGTGCCTTATTATGGCATTCTTGTGTGTGTGTGTGTGGGGGGGGGTTGTGGGTGTATGTGTGCATTTCTGATGGGTGTCATCATCCATGGCTCCAGTGTATAGCCAGCATCCCCCACCAAATGGCCATATGGGATGTCCCCTCTGGCAAATGTCTGGTACAGCTGTGAGGCATTCCAGATATGGGAGTCATGATAACTACCAGGGCTGCCAGCACACACATTCATGATAATGCCCTGGGCATTACATAAGCCCTGGCAGTTGATGGAGTGATAGCCCTTGTGATTGATATAGAATCTACCCTCTTCAGCGGGTGGTGGCTTAATGTGAATGTGCATGCAGTCTATGGCACCCAGTACCTCCCAGTCATCTGCTACATGTTGGAGGAGATGCATATTGTTGGTTCTCACCTTATGGGTGCTGGAGAAATATATGTGCTCACTGGCATGTGTTTGCATGATGTCCAGGAACTGGTGGAATATCCTGGATACAGATGCCTGTGAGACTCCCATGATGTCCCCAGTATGTCTTTGCAAGGTACCTGCACATACCTTGGTTTCAACTGAGATGGGTTACCCTCTGTTGGCTCTGGGTCTGAGGTGAGGCTGGCATAGCTCACAGAGTTGCTGAAGTAAGTCTCTGTTCACCCTGTAGTGCTCTAGTATCTCCAGCTCATGTAGCCCCTGATAGGTTACCCTGGGTCTGAACACACTTCTCCTCCTTGGTCTGGGATAGTTGTCAGCATTATCCTCATCACCACTCTCAGCCTCTAGCACATACTGATGTATCAAAGTGACAGCAATACCTAACATTTTGTCAGTTAAAATTCCCCTGAGTGTGTACATCAATGGTGCACAGTTTGAGGGAAAAACCAGACTGAAGGGTGTTTCCATAGTTTATACTGGTGCGCTGCAGATGCTGCCTGTGTGATTGGCTGATTATGATGCATTCCACCTGCTAGCTATATTATTAGTACTTGAGTGCCTTTATTCTACTATTTCCCTTTTTTTCCCCCCATTTACACCCCTTCTAAGCCCCTCGGCATGCCGCTCAAACTTGCTGCTCAAATGTAAACACTTCTGCTAGTTCCTGTTGGGTTTTTTTTTGTTTTCCATTATGTTTAAGCCCAGCGGCATGCTGCACAAACTTTTGCAGCTATAGTAAACAGTTTTGAGCAGAAAGGACCCTCCCAAAGATGTGAACATACTCAGATTTTCTTGAACTAGCTCAGACACACCCCTTGCTTAGCTGTGCTTAGCCAAACACAAATACAGGCAGCAGAGCTTCAATGTGCTTACACCAAGCATGACACACACCCTTTTCATGTCAGCTGCTTCTCCTGCTTACACTGCAGCAATATAGCTCCTACACAGTTAGGTGCAGGTAGACATGGTCTCCCAATTTGCTATTCAATAAATTTAACTAATTTGCATACCCCACTGCCTTAGTCCCTTGTTACACCACTTCACCGGAGTCTATCTCCTTAGCAACCAGTGTTACATGTTATTGTTTTGGTTCTGCCTGCTACCCACTATAATGGCAAAATACACATTGCACCTAAAATTGCCTTTTTACATTTTTTTCTTATTTTCTACACAATCTCATTTGTGCACTGCTGCGCTATGCTTAAATGACTAAAATTGCCAAAAAAATACTTTGAGTTTCATAATTTTCCAACTGTTTTCCATACCAATGGCCATAATTTGGCCCTTGGCATGCCTAATAGTCATAATGCATGCTTTACATTTCTGCAACGGACACTGCTTTGACACGGATGCCTGCCTGCTTACTGAATCACTAATTCACCTCATTTGCATGGTTTTCACCAGCAGATGAGTTAAATAGCATCATTCAGTGGTGTCCATGCCAGAATAATGCCGGCAGGCTCATGCACACCCCCAGCCTTGTTTACTGGATCGCTTGGCAGCCATATTCCATGCAGAAGCTGCTGCACTATTCTGACACAGAGATTTTCCTTTACTGAATCTGGCTCAGTATGTCATGGAAATGAATATCATCTGGAGGGAGAGTGGTATTTGAAAGACCTGAAGAGAAGTTGAATGTTTGTTAGGGGTACATGGAGTAACATTTGAAATGTTGTCTTTGAATAGATGAAGCAAGGAGTTGCCCATTGTATATGGAGGGAGAAGGTATATAAAGGACTTGGGGTGTCTGTTAAGGGTAAAGGTTTTTGAGATGTAGTCTTTGAAGTGATGGAGCAAGGTGACATCCACTGTATATATGTTTTTGCTAGATGATTGGGTATTGATATTAGAAATATTCTTCACTGTTTGCCAACAGGTTTGGATGCTGACTTCATTTGTCTGTTCCTTAAATATTATTCTTTACCTCCCAAAGTTAGAAGTTTGCATGGCATCCTCAAAATGGCAAAAGAATTGTGATCAGACTGAAGACAGGATCTTTTCCAGGTTTTCCCAGCTCGATATCTAGCTTTCATTGCTTGCCTGATAAAGGGGGTAATACAAGAGCAATTGCTTCCCTTAACTCTTTTAATTTTGAGGGGATAAACTTTATATATTATGTGGGCTAGTATATTAAATAAGAGTTCTAGGGCTTTATCAGGATTGTTTTAAAGATTACTGGAGGACTAGTCTATAGACTATAGTTCAGAGTGCAGACTGTCATATTCTATATGTGGGATTTGAAAAGATAAATGTCCAAAGATGGAGCAGTGGTCACTAAGTGTGTTGGGGTAAGCAGTGATGTTATTTATCCTGTGGGGAATATTACTTAGAAAGATGTGAAAAAGGAGTGCTTATTCAACTGTGGGTTGTATCTGGATGGATATGTTGCTAGTTGGGAGAGACCAAATTCTGACATTACTTTATTTATGTGAGCCTAACAGATCTAAATTATAGTCTTCAAGCAGGATGAGCTTGTTATTATTTGATAGGTTTATAGTGTCTTGTAAAATTTTCTCAAAGGTGGGGATATTAGTTGTGGGAGAACATAAACAGTGCCAAGTTTATTGTTACGGTGTTGTTAAATGGAATTTGAGTAACTAACCATTATGGGAAGTTTTTATTGTACTCCATTATAACCGTGGTTCTCTGTGACACTCTTATTTGAAGAGACTTTACTTTTAAATAATTTTTCCTGTAAGTACTATATATTTCAATTCTAGCATTTAAGATATCACAAAATAAGATTAATGATATTTATTCTTTCTCTATTGTTTTCTACATGCTTATTTAATTTCTTCCATATGCTCACCTTATCTCAAAATATATTGATCAAGGAAGATGTAAACATTTATCAAAACAAATTCTCTCACCTCAAATCTTATTTTTAGCACAAGAATGCTGTCACTAGAATTTATCTCACATAACCTTTATTCCTCTAGAAACTTTCACTAATGTCAATAGATTACCTTTTATTCCACCAAATTTTATCTTTTAGAGATATTCCAAATGTTTTAAACCTTATTTTTATGTATTGAACCTCTTTTACCCAAGCCTCTTGCATATTAATTATATCAAAGCCCTTAATAAAATTCCATAAATATTTGCCTTCAGTTTTTCTGGGCAGGCCAATAGCATTCCAAGGCAGAGCATTCAGTTTTACATCTACATTTTGTTGCTGATACATCCTATTTTATTCCTTTCACACCATAGCTGCCATTGATACTGAATCACATGTATGTCATCTCTAATTTATTGCTAACCATTCTTAACCATCATTAAATGCCATGTTCCTCATCTCTAGTTTGTTGTTTACAATTTTAAACTATCAAGCAGTGCTACTAAGCACCAGAGATTTCTTTTGTGTTGTCTGATGTTCTCCATCTATTCACTTAAATTCATTCTACTAGTCTCCCCTTCCAGAATAATTCCAATGATAACTGTTAGTAATGTCTGCATTCAGAGGTGATTCATTTGACAAATACTCAATGTATCCCATAAAGAGGGAATAGGCCTTCATTCAGTTATGCTTATGACCACTCATATTTATTTATTGTCCCCATCTATCATTCTAATCACTGTGTTCTAAGTGTTTGAACTTCCAATGCTATTACATAAAGGAGTCACTGTTTCTTAACATTGTTAAAATATATCATCAAATATCCTTTTTCAAAAGTCACTGCAAACAGATTTCATATTATACCTGTCAATTCACTTGATTCAAGGCCCACTATTATATCACCCAAGACCAAATTAATCAAGCTTACAAAAAGACCATCCCCATAATTCAGGAAACAAGGCTGGGAGCGTGCACGAGCCTGCCAGCACTATTCTGGCACCGGCATCACTGAATAATGCTAATTACCTCATTTGCTGGTGAAAACCTTGCAAATGATGCGAATTAGCAATTCAGTAAGCAGGGAGGCATCTGTGCCAGAACAGTGTCCATTGCAGAAATGTATTCAGTTACTGACCATGTACATGTCTGCAAAAATCAAAACAGGGACATGACAGCTCAAAGTAAAGCATGTATTATGATCATTAGGCATGCCAGTGGCCAGAAATATGGTCATTGACATGGAACAAAGTTACAAAATTACAAAAAACAAAGTTTTTTTTTTGGCTGATTTCGGCCATTTAAGCATAGCGCAGTGGCATACAAATGAGATCGTGCAGAAATGTTTTTTAAAAAAATGTGAAAAGACAATTTTAAGTGAAATCTGCATTTTTCCATTATAGTGGGTAGCATGCAGAATCAGAACAATAACAAGTAACACAGGTTGCTAAGGAGAAAGACTGGTTTAGTGGTGTAACAAGGGACTAAGGCAGTGGGGTATGCAAATGAGCAAAATTTACTGAATCGCAAAATGGGAGACCATTGTCGGGATGCACCTAACCGTGTAAGGGCTATAAGGCAGTGGTGTAAGCAGGAGAAGCAGCTGACATGAAAAGGGTTTGTGTCATGCTTGGTGTAAGTGCATTGCAGCTCCACAGTTTCCATTTGAGGTTAGCTAAGCACAGCTAAGCAAGGGGGTGTGTCCGAGGGTGTATTTACTTATTCCATAAAATGAAAAACATGTTCACATCTAGGGGTGGGCCATTTCTGCTTAAAAGTGTTTACTTTAACAAAACAGGTTTGTGTGGCTCACACCAGCTCTTAAAAATAAATAAATAAATAAATAAACGGAAAGAGCAGAACTGTTTATATTTGGCCAGAGGGTTTGCACTGTGTACCGCGGGGCTTAAAAGGGAAAGAAACGGGAAGGAAAAAAAAACAGGAAATAGCAGAATAAAAGCAATCAAGCACAAATAATATAACTGGCAGGTGGAATATATCATAGTCAGCAAATCATATAGGCAACATCTGCAGCACAACAGTATCAACCATGCAAACACCTTTCAGTCTTTTTTTTTTCCACAGACTCTGCACCATTGCTGTACACACTCAGGGGAATTTTAACTGACAAAATGTTAGGGGCTGCTGTTGCTTTGATACATCGGTATGTGCTAGAGGCTGAGGGTGGTGAGGAAGCTAATGCTGACAATTGGCCCAGACTGACAAGGAGGAGAAGAGTGTCCAGACCCAGGATAACCTACCAGGGGATATATGATCTAGAGATACTAGAGTGCTACAGGATGGACAGGGACATAGTTCAGAAACTCATCGAGCTGTGCCAGCCTCACCTCAAACCCAGAACCAACAGAGGGGAACCCATCCCAGTCGATAACAAGGTATGTGTAGCTTTAAGAATACTAGCTACAGGTACTTTCCAAAGACCTACAGGGAACATTATGGGAGTCTTACAGGCATCTGCATCCTGGGTACTCCACCAGTTCCTGGATGCCATGCTACCACATGTCGGTGAGCACATTTACTTCGCCAGCACCTGTGAAGAGAGGACCAGCAATATGCGCCTCTTCCACCATGTAGCAGGCTACCTGGAAGTACTGGGTACCATTGACTGCACGCACATCCATATCAAAGCACCACCAGGTGAACAGAGTAGGATATATATAAACCACAAGAGCTATCACTCCATCAACTGCCAGGTTGTGTGCAATGCCCAGGGCATTATCATGAATGTGTGTGCTGGCAACGCTTGAAGCTATCATGACTCCCACATCTGGCATTCATCAAAGCTGTACCAGGGATTTGCCAGGGCTGACCATCTGGTGGGAGTTGCTGGCTATGCACTGAAGCCATGGATGATGACACCAATCAGAAATGCACACACACCCACTCAAAACACCATAATGAGGTACATGAACAAACCAGGAGTGTGTTTGGGATGCTCAAGTTACAGTTCTGCTGCCTTGATATATCTGGTGGAGCCCTGCAGTACTCTCCAGCTACATGTGCACACATGTTCATAGTATGTGCCATGCTACACAGTAAGATCCTGTGGACACAGCTGCAATAGGAACAGCATGGGGAAGGGCCACACAGCCCCCCACCATTGCCAAGGTCCCCACAGGTGCAAAGGGACTCAGAGGAAGAACCCCCTGAGCCAGCTCCTGTAGGCAGACAGAGGTGTGCCCAGTATGCCCTGGCCTTGACAAAGAGGCAACACATAGAACACACACTGACACTGTATGGACCCAGGGACCGATACCTCTCTCCGACTCGTGCACACAGTAAAATGGATGCCACACACATCACACTACCTGTATTTTACCATGTATAGGCTGTGTACTGCATGCATCCAACATAGGCAGCCCTCAAGCACCATCCTCACAACTGCCGCAGGCACAAGGTAAGTCAATCTTCTTAACAATAAATGAATGGAGTAGTATGTTCCAGAAGCATAGCTATGGTATCGTTACATGCATGCAAGAGAATGGGGTGGCCTCCTGGGATAGCAGCAGACAACTGACAGCTATGTGGGACACCAGGAAATGTTTGCAAAATACTGGCTTCCCCACAATATGCAATAGTACCCATGGTGAAAAATCCCACTGCAGTATATGTGGGGGGCCAACTGACTTGGGGATCATAGGTCACAGGCATGACTGTCAGTGTGGGGGTCCCATACTCACCCTTCAGCCTCATCCAGCAAGTCAGCTATAGAAAACCATAAAGAAATGTCTGGCAAAGGCCCACAAATGGTGACAATGATGAAATACCCCCCTACAGACTTACACAGTGATAGCACAGCAGGTCTTGCAGTTGCAGTAAGGCTCTGAAGGGAAGAAGTCTGAAACTCAAATGTATGCCATTACAATCTGACCTGTGGTCTTTAGTGATATGCCTCTAGTCTCCAAGACAGGGCACACTACTATGTTAAATGGGACCAAAATGTAAAGCAAATATCAGCACAGTCTGTGCAAATGTGTACAATTGACAGGTGTGCCCCCACACCCATATACCCCTAGAAATGCAGTAACATGTATGTTTGCAGGGAAATAGCAGCAGAGCACACATTGCCAGAGCTATCCTAATCAACATGATAACTTGCATGTCCACAATATACAGGGGTCAATGAGCTATGTATATGTGTGGGTACTACTGTCAGGATGTGGCAGCACTTACTCCTGGCTGTTGTGTCCTAGTGGCCTATGTGCAGTACTGTTGACAGAGCCATGTTCCAAGAACTGCAGTGCCAACTATTCTGCATGTCAGCTACACCTATGGTAGGGGTTGTGCACACTGCTCAGTATCTGTTAATGCAATAAAGCTGGACAGGTCATGGATAGAGGGCCACACATATGGACAGTACACACCTTGGAGTAACCTACACAGTGCCTAACATACCTCTCAACTGTACAGACCTATTGCAGAATGTCCAGAGGTTTGCATCATATTTGTGGTCTGTATATCATGAAATAGTGGTTGTCTAGCAATTCAATGGCAAATCACATAAAACTAAAGTCAGAAACTAATGACAGATTGTAGTGTCAGACTTCATACCCTATAGAAACATGTATGCTAATGCAAAACCTGTTACTGAATCACCTTTCTAGGTTTGTAAGGCCAATACATAATCATGGTCCCTAAATTTAGGCTTCTGTCCCCCAATTACTTATGGCTTTGTCCAGATGTATGGCTCTCAGAAGTTGAGAGGTATGGTGCCTAGTAGGACAGCAGGTAGCTGAAGGTCAGTGTATTGCCAGTTTATAAATGTTGCCACCTTTCTGTGTCAGCACTGACATGTCATTGGCCAACAGCCATACCCCTGGAATTTATTTATTTATTTTATTATTTATTTACATTTGTTGACTGGCAGTGTCCGACTGGACATAGTTCCATTTTCAGTGGAGGCCCGGGGAGAAAAGCTCCACAGTTAAAATAAATAGACAGTAGTTACATTGGATTACATAGCGATTGACAATTTAACATAGCAATTACTTACAACATATTTACAGATGAAGAACATAGTACATCAGTAGACAACTAGAATCTTTATCTGTGAAGTACATAACAGACATTAACAAATGTTACAATAAGATGTTCCTGCTGTTTAATAAGTACTAGGCTTATGAGCATCTGAGCTTGCTATAATCAAGGAATTTAGTGGAGTGGAAAGAAAGGTAGTGGCTGGATGGGGTGGGTGATATTAGAGTGGGAGTTGCAAGGGCATAGCCAACATGTTTTTAGTTGCGCTTTTAGTAAAGTTTTGAAGTGTCATGACGGTACAGAGGTAATTGTGGGTGGAATGGAGCTCCATAATTTGGCTATGGTGCAAGAGAATAGTGCTTCACCTGCAGAGTTATTGGCTTTAGTGATCTGCAAGTGATTTTTGTTGCTGGATCTTAGTGGTCTGGTGGTGCGATAGGGTTGGAATAGATTCTGGAGGGATGGGACATTTAGAGGATGGTTTACTAGTTTGTGGGCGAGTGAGAGTTAATATCTCTGAAGTAGGTGAGGGAGTTCAAGCCAGCCCAGTTCAGCAAGTGAGAGACAGTGGTGACTACGGTAGGATGCCCCTGTGGCGAATTTGGCAATTTTGTTGTAGCAGGTCTCTAGCTTGTTTAGATCGCATTGCCTTAGGTTGGTATATATTGGAAAGGCATAAAGTAGGGTGGAGATAAGGTGGGAATTTGCTATTGAAATCTTTTCTGCTTTGGTGAGAAGTTGCTTATTTCTGTATAACACTCCTAGTTTTTTGTGGACTTTTTTATGGTCATGGATATGTGAATATCAAATTTTAGTTTATTGTCTATTTCCACTCCTAGCAATTTGGTGTGCTCAGTTGGGTATATAGTGGTGTTGTCCTTTGCTGTGATGTTAAAGTGAGAGTTGTTTTGAGTATGTTTGGTGGGTTGGAAGATGAGTAGTTAAGTTTTGTTTGGGTTGAGTATTAACTGGGCATCGGATAACCAGGTTTCAACAAAGGAAAAGGCTTCCTGAGTGACTTTTTGCAGTTTGGGTAGGGACTGGGCTGAGCAGATGATGGTTGAGTCATCTGCATATTGTATGAGTGTGGCATGTTTGGTGGCAGAGGCTAGATTATTGGTGTAAACAGAGAAGAGTAGGGGTCTAAGGATGGATCCTTGGGGAACCCCTATGGAGACAAATAGTTGGGGAGATATGTATTTCTGCCATACAACAGATTGTTGGCTGTCAGACAGGTAATTCTGAAACCAGTTGGTGACTGATTGAGAGAAGGATAGGTTATTGAGGACAGAGATAAGTTGTTTGTGTGGGACCATGTCAAATGCTTTAGATAAGTCTAGGAAAGTAGCAGACGAGAGATAGCCATTGTTTTTATGCTGAAGGATAGTGTTAGTAAAGGAAAGTAAGGCAGTGGTGGTGCTATGGTTTGGTCGGAAACCATGCTGAGTAGTGGAAAAGAGGTTGTTAATAAGGAGGTAGTCTGAGACCTGAGAGTGTATGCATCTATCTAGTATTTTGGAGAGTGGAGAGAGAATAGCTATGGGGTGGTAATTGGTTAGTTCTGTGGAAGGTCTGCCTTTGTGGAGGGGAATTATATGTGATACTTTCCACAGTGTGGGAACGTAACTTTCTGACAGAGATCAGTTAATCAAGATGGATACTGGGTAGGCCAGAGCATCAGCTGCAATTTGTAGGTATTCACTTGGGAAGTTGTCTGCTGCTAATTTGGTGGGTTTAAGTTTAATTAAGAGTGTTTTTATGTTGGAGGTAAGTACAGGAGAAAAAGAGAAGGCAGTGGGGAGATTACTAGTTGAAGGTGTGGGTTGGAGGGGAGGGGGGTTGTGTTGTTTAGCTAGTGATAGTATAGTTTGTGTGAAGTGTGTGTTGAACAAGGTAGCAATATTTTCTGAGGAGTGAGGGATGTTAGGAGGAGGGGTACTGACTTTACCTGGGTGGAGGATGGAGTTCATGGAGGACCAGAATTGTTTGGGGCTGTGATGTGAGGAGTCTAGGGCAGACTGGTAGTATTGGAATTTGTCCTGTTTTATTAGCTTTTGACTCTATTACGTAGTTCTAGGAATTTATGTCTAGTGGAGGGGGTTTTATTTTTGCGCCAGTGCTCCCAGGCTTTATCCCGGTTTTTCATTTCTGACTTAGTGGTTTTCTATAGCCATGGGGAGGGTTGTGCTTTGGTTCTGGAAAGTGTTATGAGGGCATGGTAATTAAGGATGCTCAGGAAGGTAGTATTAAAAAATTCAACTGCATCATCAAGACTGTGGTACTTTAGAGGATGCCAGTTACATTCTTTGAGGGATGAGATGAATGTGAGTGGATTAAAGTTTAGTTTTTTACGTATTTTATGGTAGATGACAGGTTTAGCTTGGTATAGGTATTTTTTGAGTAGGAATGTTGGGGAGTGATCACTGAGGCTATCTGATAAGCAGCCTGTTATATATGACTGGGGGCTCTTACTGACTATTATACCATGATCCCCCCAAAACGTGCACGCTGATTGGCCAGCGTGCCCGTTGTAAATCGAGTTATACTAATGGAAAAAGGCCCGTCACCCGGACTTTTTTCCATTAGTATAACTCGTTTTTTTAAAACACTGTCTCGCTATTTTAAATGGGTTTAACATAGCGAGACAGCTTTAAAATAAACAACGGAGATCTCCGTTGCTTATTTTAAAGCTGTCTCGCCATGTTAAACCCATTTAACATAGCGAGACAGTGTTTAACGGAGAAAGCAAGATCTCCGTTGCTTTTTTATAGCTATGTTAAATGAGTTTAACATAGCGAGACAGTTAAAATAAGCAACGGAGATGTCCGCTGCTTATTTTAAACTGTCTCGCCATGTTAAACTCATTTAACATAGCGAACACTAAAGCAACGGAGATCTTGCTTTCTCCGTTGCTTTTGCTCAACTCTGATGTACCGCGCAGGCGCAGTACATCAGAACCGCCGGATGCCAGACATCTGCGGAAGGGCAGTAAACAGGCATTATACTATGCCATTATTTAAGAAAAGTAATAGTTTCTTTTCTTAAATAATGTCATGGTATAATAGCAATAACCCACTTCTGGGTGTGGGTAATGCTAAATTTACCCACGGTTGGCTTTGTTTGGTCCTCGGCCTCGGGACCAAACCACGCCAACCGTGGGTAAATTTAGCATTACCCACACCCAGGCGTGGGTTATTGCTATAGTATCCAATCCAGGGTAGTGTGCTTGCTGGAGTTTTTATTTATCCTGGTTGGCGACTGGACTAGTTGGGTGAAGCCATGAAGGTTTACATGATGGGTTGGATGGCTGCCAGAACAGGATTGCCAGTCAATATTGAAATCACCTAAAATGATAGTTTCTTGGGGGAGATGGTGTGTAGACCAGCTGAGAAGGTTTTCTAGTGGAGGGATGTTTTGCTCAGGTGGGAAGTAGCATCCAATTATGTTGATGGTTTTGTTTTGGTTTATTTTGAGGTTGGTATATATTATTTCTTCATTGCCTATTTCTGGAGCTGATGATTTTAAGATCTGGATGTTTAGATGCTGTTTAAATATTATAGCTACACCGCCTCCTTTCTTGTTTAGCCTGTCTACTCTTAGTATGCCGTAACCTGTAGGGAGTATTTGCTCACTGGTAATGTAAGGTTTTAGCCAGTTTTCTGTCAGGATGACTATATCTGGGGAGTACAAGTCTATGGTGGCATGGAGTTCATGAACTTTGTTGGATATACTTCTAATATTTAGGCTTAGTAGAAGGAAGTCACTTATCTTTCTATTGGCTGTAATATGGGAGAAGTTGTGGTTTCTAGTCTGATTATGAGGATTGCAATTGGAGATGGTAGGGCCAGGGTTGGGGTGGATGTCTCCACTTAGTGCTAGTTTTGATATGCATGAGGTTATTAGTTTTCTCAGTTTTTGAATGTGTTTGTTTATAAGGGAAACTTTATGATTGTGCTCTGTGGGTAATAGGTATGGTGGGAGGGTTACTATGTCAAGTTGTAGGAATGCTTTATGTTTGAGTAATATAGTTGGTAGAATATGTGGGGTTGCATAGGGATGGTTCTTGAGTTGGTGGAAGGGGAGCTGAGTGAGGGTGAGACATGAGTGGTGGTGTGAGTAGTAGTAGTACAGTGGTAGTGGTTGAGTGGGGGAATGATGGAGATTTGGTAGGATGTAAGATATGCAAGGAGAGTGCATGCAGTGAGCATAGGTAAAGTATGCTTGTACATGTTAGTTGAGGAGGTGTGATAGTAGTGGGAAGATGCAGGAGGTAGTGTTGGGTTAGCGCTGTGGTTGGCTATTGGAAAGATGGGAGGGGTTTGTGAGTGTAATAAAGGTGGGACCACTGGGGGCAGGAGGAAATAGGGGGCAGGGTGGGGAGCAAAGCGGGTAGAGACTCTGTTAGTTGCTCTTATGAGGGGGCTGCAAACAATCAGTTAACAAAGTTAACTGATAAATGAACATATGATAGTGACAAGGGTGGTTGTAGTTTTACAAATGGTGCCTGCCACAGGTAATATTTATTAACTTTGGGATTGTCTTATGGTAATAAACAGGGAAGGGGGAGGGGAGAACAAGGGTGTGAGCAGGCAGTTCTTTGTACTGCAGCTGAGCCAAAGCAAAGACAAGTTTGTGTTTAAGAAACAATCACAATTGACCAAGGACTGCTCTGAAACTGTAAGTCATTTCTTAACCTTTTCGCAGGTGGAAAAACAGGATAACCTTGTATCAGTAGGCTACTGTAGTCTCATCTTAAATTAACAAACACACAGTATTGATCAGTTATGGATACTATTTGCTAACAGAAGGGAATAAGAGAGAAAGTGGAAGATGAGTGTGTGTGTGTGTGTGGGGGGGCTGCTTACAAGCCAAAGCAGAGTGCTCTCCAGGGGAAAATGAACATTGGCTCAAACAGGTAGACACATACTGAAAGTTAACTTTAGCTGTTTGTAGACAGTTCAGAACCGGACTGTGCTTTTCTTATAAGAATGATAAAGGTGGTACTCCAGTTGAATACTTAAGAGTGGTGTTAGGTCTAGAAAGGAAGAGTACAGAGAGGAGTAAGCACTTTTGAGATGGTAAATATATATTATAAAGATTACAAAAAACAAATTGAGCAAATAGCTACTGCAGGCAGGAAAATGTCTTGAACCAACTACTAGTACATGTAGATACTGAGCCAATTGGAAGAACATCTGTTAGAAGAAACCTCAGACATTTACGCAGTCACAGATAAGAATATAGTGAGCAGTACTCTGTCGAGGTTGTCTAATGTGATTCTATCCTCCAGTAACAGCACAATTATATAGAAATAATTAGACACCAGTATGAGCTGTCTACACACAACACAATTACATGAATAACATTAGTGAACAAGATGCAGCTATGCAAATATAAAAACAACTTGGTGCAGACAAAATGCTAGCATGCCATAGTAACTTCCAATAATAAAGCATAAATCATATTAGATGTCTAACACAATTTAACATAAACATATACAGTAGTTGTAAAATGTCTAACACAATTCAACATAAATAGGCATTTGCAGTTGTAAAACACTTACTGGAGAGACACTGAGCTCCTCATGGGGCCTGGAGCAGAGTGGATTGTAGTTTTAAAAATGGTGCCTGCCACAGGTAATATTTATTAACTTTGGGATTGTCTTAATGTAATAAACAGGGAAGGGGGAGGGGAGAACTAGGGTGTGAGCAGGCAGTTCTTTGTACTGCTGCTAATGAGCCAAAGCAAAGACAAGTTTGTGTTTAAGAAACAATCGCAACTGACCAAGAACTGCTCTGAAACTGTAAGTCATTTCTTAACCTTTTCTCACGTGGAAAAACAGGATGACCTTGTATCAGTAGGCTACTGTGGTCTCAGTTTAAATTAACAAACACACAGTATTGATCAGTTGAATGACAGAGGTTGTCACAGAAAGAGCATAAGTATGCCTTGTATATCTGTTGTGCTTGACCTAACATTACATTTGCCTACCTGCTATTTGCAAAACAAGAAATGGTCATGTCAAAACAGCAATCGAAGACAGTGGGAAGCAGACATCATACCCATAAGAGCAAACAAGCAATTACCAAACTGGTCTCCCAACTGTCTATGTTTGGCAGAACATTATTAACACCCTGTCCCCATGTGTGGGCCTTTGTTTGATTGTCATATTTGGGCTGTCCAGGTGTCACTTTGTGATGGTATGACAGCTAGGCCCACATGTAGCCTCATAATAACATATAGCAACACAAGTAACATGACTCCACAGCCACCAGGAACAAAAAACCAAGAGCTGATGTAGAATACGAAAATCCTTTATTCAAGTAGGTCCAAGAGAAAATAAACACAAGCACTTTCACTCAGGGTAATCCTGAGCTTTCTCAAGTGAGTACAAAAGCATTTGCTAAAGCCAAACCTTTTTATATAACCATGGATAACACATTAATTGAAAACAAGTGTTGTCAATCAGTTGTTGGATTCCTTAAAGGGGCTTTACATTAATTTGAACATGAGATAAAAACTTTATTTTGTTAAAAAATATATATATATTTAACAGCTGGGTTATGCATATATAATTACAAAACATTAAAAACGCTGTTTAAAATATAATAGAATCAAAATTAAAATAGTTAAAATACTGCTATTGGAAACATTGGAAATCCATAAGTTCTGATGAACCTGGGAGACAGAATTCCGTTAGAAGTATTAGGGAGTATTTTGTTTAATGTTAGTTTATAATAGGAGTCTTGGTTCTTTTTCATAATTCACATCAAAAAAGGCACCCTAGGACCAAGTGTCAGGTTATCAAACCAAAGAAAAAGAGCATGGGAGCTAAAGAAAAGGAAACTAGTGAATCTTGGGTCCCTGAGTCGTTAATCAGCATTAAACCCGTATTAAAGCATAGAAGGGCATGATTATAGTTATTCCATCCTAACTAATTAGTTTTGTTGTCCCATGTTTACAAACACTATGCCCTTGTTTTACTACCACCTAGCACTTGCGCATCTTATCAGAATACATGACTCAGGGACCCAAGATTCACTAGTTTCCTTTTCTTTAGCTCCCATGCTCTTTTTCTTTGGTTTGATAACCTGACACTTGGTCCTAGGGTGCCTTTTTTGATGTGAATTATGAAAAAGAACCAAGACTCCTATTATAAACTAACATTAAACAAAATACTCCCTAATACTTCTAACAGAATTCTATCTCCCAGGTTCATCAGAACTTATGGATTTCCAATGTTTCCAATAGCAGTATTTTAACTATTTTAATTTTGATTCTATTATATTTTAAACAGCGTTTTTAATGTTTTGTAATTATATATGCATAACCCAGCTGTTAAATATATATATATTTTTTTTAACAACACAAGTTTTTATCTCATGTTCAAATTAATGCAAAGCCCCTTTAAGGAATCCAACAACTGATTGACAACACTTGTTTTCAATTAATGTGTTATCCATGGTTATATAAAAAGGTTTGGCTTTAGCAAATGCTTTTGTACTCACTTGAAAAAGCTCAGGATTACCCTGAGCGAAATCGCTTGTGTTTATTTTCTCTTGGACCTACTTGAATAAAGGATTTTCGTATTCTACATCAGCTCTTGGTTTTTTGTCCCTGGTGGCTGTGGAGACGTGTTACTTGGATTTCTGGCATTTTTTTGGATCTTCATTGCTATTTCTTTGATATAGCAACACAAACCGTATAAGGACCACAGCAAATGGAGTGGAGCAATGATGGACAACCTGCTAAATAGGTACACTCAGAGGTGTGAAGTCCACAACCTTGTGTGTAATGTAACGGCATGTACTCCGTTCACATCAGGATTACAAATACATAACAGCAGCCACTGTGGCCAAAGCCTGTGACTGGACCACAGCAGGACAAAGAGACACACATAAAGGGAAGGGGAACCACTGACCAGACAAATGGAGAATGTGCACACCAGAATAGATTGCGCAATAACATAGGTGCCATGCAGTGTATGCAGTCAGTTAACATCACCTGCAAATACACAACACACACCCAGGTAAGTGGAAGTCTGCAACAAAACATAAGCCCAAACAATGGACACCTCAGAGTCAAAAGCACATGAGAACTTCACAAACCTACACACGACAGACCATGTAGACTTTGTACACTAGGGTCTTGCAAACACTAAGGCCTTACCCCAAACACCAAACACCTGCCCTACACAGATAGGCTAACAGCACTGTCCCTCTAGCCCATTCTGTACAGACTCTACAGAGGTGATCCCTGTCTGTCATACAAAACAATCCAGACCCTGCCTTGATGGGACTGTTGCACATCTGGAACACAAGGCCCATTCCATCAACCTGTAGGTGCAGCATCAACCTGGGCTGTCATATCAGTACGACTTGTTGGTGCAACAGATACATGTACCACTCACTCCCCGATCTGTGGAATACACTCCCTGTCAAAAGCAAGCCAATTGCCTCAATACTCCTAGTGATATGCCCACTGTATAAGTGCACGGGAAACACAAAATACAGTCCTATGATTCCACCTGCGTCCCTGCTGGACAGGGGCTCTGTATGCTGACATGTCATAACATGGGCTACAGTCTTATCTGTGCGGGTTATAAGGGCTTCAGGGCCAATACCCTACTAATGTCATAGCAACCTATCAACCTAAACACAACTGTCTGTCAGTGGTTCACCCCATTATTCTGTACTGCTCTGCCACTGACATACCTGGAAGTCACAGTGCTATGTGGGATATACTACACATTTAATGGACATTTCTGCATAATATAATGCACTCTGTACCCACACCCATACCTCTTAACCTCTGACAGCAAGACATCTGGACAAGGTCATAAATAGAAGGGGGACAAAGACCCAATGATAGGCACGTGTTGTATATATTGCCCTTACGTACTGAGAAAGTTGGTAGAATAATGGGTTTTGCATTAGCAGGAATTGTCTGAAGGATATGAAGTCTGAAACACTAATGTCTGTCATTATTTTGTAATATCAGTCTTCAATTATATGCAACTAACTTGCCATAAAAACACAAGTGTATGTATACTGGATAAAACTTCTAGACAAACACCTGGATAATGTGCCAAAAAATGTACAGTTGAGAGGTATGGCCACACCAGGATATGACTTCTCAGGTAAGAAGAATACCATACAGGCAGGCGAACCACGGCCAGTATATCACCAAGTTGCTGGGCTGTTTACGCAGTTTCATTAGTCAACCGACTGTAGCCACACCTCTCAACTGGCCTTTTTGGGCAAGAATGTATATATTGGGGCTCATAATATTGTTCCATGCATCATACATCTTGTATTCCCCTGGTAAAGCACTGTGATGATCTGAGGATGTCTGTCACTGGGTAATGACACAATACATTCCAGTGTCAGACTTCAGATATGTCAGAAAATGTCTGCTAAGACAAACCTAGTCCCTCTAGGAAAGTCATGTTTACTTTTGAGAGGTATGGCTGTAGCACACAAAACCCCGGGCCGGAGTACAACCATCTCTGGAATGGAGTCCCACTCTCACTATAGAAGGTCATACTGGACAAGCTCCTACACTTAGAGAATCACAGGCCATTTTGGAACCCACATCAGATTATATAACTGTATTGTGCATACAGACAGTTATATACACCTTAAGTGTCCCTACACACACCCATCAGAAAGGATTACCCTCAGCTAACTGTAGGTGGCCCATATGTGATATATCTGCATCTGTTGCATGTGATACACAGACCTATATATGGGCAGCATAAATATGTCAAGCATACATACACATAGATGTGGGAAAGAGAGATAACTGTGTAACACTATAGTGCAAATAACTAGATAGGTAGGGATTCTAATCTCAAGTCCTGGAAAATGTAAGTGTGTGTATGTGTGAGAGTAAGTGTGTGTGTGTGTGTGTGTGTGTGTGTGTGTGTGTGTGTGTGTGTGTGTGTGTGTGTGTGTGTGTATTTGTTTGTTTGTTTGTTTGTTTGTAGGTTAAACAATTTTAGGCCATTCCCACCAAATACACTTCCCAGTGCCCTGCTTTAGCAGTCCTGCTGATGTCATTCCCCTTAGGAATACCTTTGCACAGGCTCAAACCTATAAGCTCCTTGGCATATGGAATAACCATGTAACAGTATAGTTCAAATAACTAGATAGGCAGGGTTCTATTCCTATTTCTGGCAAATGTGTTTGTTTGTAAGATGAAGTATTTTGAGGACTTTCCCACCCACATCACTTCCCAGTGCCCTAGTTTAGTAGTCCTGCTTATGTCATTCACATTAGAAGTACCATTAGGCACTTGTCAGCCTTATAAGCTCTGTAATACATTAACACAAATAACTAGATAAGCAGAAGTTTTCTTCCAAGTTTTAGCAAATGTGTTTGTTTAAGTGTGTATGTTTATAGGATGAAGTATTTTGCAGACTTTCCCACCCACAACACTTCCCAGTGCCCTACTTTAGCACTCCTGCTGATGTCATTCACCTTAGAAGTATGTTTGGGCACTTCTGTAAGTGTGTATGTTTGTAGGATGAAGTATTTTGAGGACTTTCCCACCCACAACATTTCCCAGTGCCCTACTTTAGCAGTCCTGCTGATGTCATTCAGCTTAGAAGTACCTTTGGGCACTTGTTAACCCTATAATCTCTGTAACGTGTATGATAATGGTGTAACATTATAGCACAAATAACTAGATAAGTAGTGATTCTAATGTTAGTCCTGTCAAATGTAAGAGTGTGTGTTTTTTCATAGGTGAAACAGTTTTAGGCCATTCCCAAACACTACACTTCCTAGTGCCTTACTTTAGCAGTCCTGTTGATGTCATTGCTCTTAGAAGTGCCTTTGGTCACAACTCAGCCCTATAAGCTCCATGGCACATGTAATAACCAAGTAACAGTATAGTACAGATAACTAGATAGACAGGAGTTCTACATTCAGTTGTGGCAAATGTGTGTGTGTGTGTGTGTGTGTGTGTGTGTGTGTGTGTGTGTGTGTGTGTGTGTGTGTGTGTGTGTGTGTGTGTGTGTGTGTGTGAAGGTGTTTGTAAGTGTGTATGTTTGCAGGGAATGTATTTTGATGCCCTTCCCGCCCAGTATTTTTCACATTGCCATATTTTACAAGGGCTCTTAATGTAATCACCTTAGACATACCTTGCAACACTGGCAACTCATATAAGCTCTGTGGTGCATGTGATAACTGTGTAACTCTGTATTGCACATAATGACATAGGTAGGGGCTCTAAACTCAATACTGGCAACTGTGATACTGTGTGTGTGTGTGTGTGTGTGTATGTGTGTGTGTGTGTGTGTGTGTGTGTGTGTGTGTGTGTGTGTGTGTGTGTGTGTGTGTGTGTGTGTGTGTGTGTGTGTGTGTGTGTGTGTGTGTGTGAGAGAATCCCATCATCCCTGTGTGTTTGGGTGAGAATCATATACTCTGGGGGTGTAGGCTATACCATTTTGAGGTGTGAACTACCCAGTACACGTCCCATTGCCCTACTTTACAAGGCCTGATGATGTCATTCACCTTAGATGTACCTGTATACACTTGTCAGCCCTCTAAGCTCTGTGGCATATGCAAAAACTGCGTAATACTATAGTGGAAATAATTAGATAGGTAGGGGGTGTAATCTCAATACTGATATCTATAGTAGTGTGTGTGTGTGTGGGTGTGTGTGTGTGTGAAGCATATCCCCTGTGGCTGTTGTGTGTGTAGGTTATACCATTTTAAGGCCTGTTGACCTCCTACCCATGACATTACTTTAAAGAGCCTGTTAATGGCATCTGCCTCACATCCACCATGTAACACTATACAGCCCAGTGTGTGTACAGATGTACATGGGATATCCACATGTTTACAACCTATATGTAGTCTGTGTCCTTTAATAATGAGCATTCCTGTGATATCATTGCCAAATATGTCACAGTTACCATAGTGACAAGCATGCCAGCATCAGACATTGTACCTGACTGACACATCATGCTGATAAAAAGTTTGTCACTCTATCACTTGTGCAGGTTTGTAGGAGCAGTAGATAAGATCAGTCGCTATGTCTGGTGGGTTATCCCACCATCTATGAAGGCATTTTGCAAGATTACTTGTTGTAAAAGGTTGTGTGTTATGTCCCGGGCATATAATAATGCATGTCATGTGTACACAGCACTATAGTACATACAAGTGGATATGTAGGGTTACCAATATGTCTACTGGCAACTGTGTATGTGTTTCTGTATACACAGCCTCTGTGACTGTCTTCAGTGTGTGTATGTGATGACTATACCATTTTGTGTGCCTCATCCACCTTGTGAACTCCCCCATTGCCAAACTAATGTCAGCCCGTACAGATGTCACCTACCGTACATGCACAGTTTCACAGTTTCCAACACCAAGCCACTGTGGTGCATGCAATGGTCATATCACTGTGTATTGTACATTAATAGATGGGTAGGTCATCTACTCTGAGAAGTGTCATCTCCATGTGCATGTGTGTTTTGAACCATGTCTCCAGGCAGAGGTGTGTGTGTGTGTGTGTGTGTGTGTGTGTGTGTGTGTGTGTGTGCGTGTGTGTGCGTGTGTGTGTGTGTGTGTGTGTGATGGCTCTAACATGTTAAGGGCCTGTGAACCCACCATTGCAATAATAGCAGCCCCTGCAATTGTCACCACTACAATAGTAGTGGCAGACACAGTCACACTGCAGTACCACTGTGCTATTTGTATTATGTATCTGGTGCTATTGCTCATAAGATTGCGGAGGTAGGGGCTGTGCTCAGCCTTTTGTCAGCTGCCCCATGTACAGGACTATGAGTCTGTGTGCACTACCAGCACAAGAAGCCAGACATGCATATGAGATAGCTGACACACATGCTGGGGATTGTCAGGTTCGACTAACACAGGCTGACCGGTGTCAGGAATACATACCCCAAACCTGTCATAAACACTACCAGGCATGCCCTCATCAACTGCATGAGGATTGAGTGGATGGGACAGAAATGGCAGGGGCAACAGGTGCTCATAGCTGAATCTGTTGCAGTTAAAGTAATAGCTAAGCTTGTGTGAGACCTAGTGCCAGTACTCCAGTAACCTCCTCTACATGTGTGAGCCTGCAGTCCTACAGTACACCCAGGTGACATGTATGAAGGCTAAGTGGATGTGTCAAGGGTAGGTATGCAAGGTCACACTGTCTGACACAATTGCCCCTCACACACTGTTGCATGTAAATACACCTGGCAAACATGTACATATACTGCTCTACCTTGGCTATGAAAAGGTCACTGTGTTTCCACTCTGTGTTACTCATCATTGCCACTGTCAGCAGGCCCACAGCCTGCAGACACACAGACACCTGGAACACACCCAGAATACAGTACATGAAACTACAGTCAGTCAGCAGTACTAGCAGCAATAGTGCATCTTGGCAAACAAGGTACATACACCTTGATGTGTACCCATAACTATTACCAGCAGACAGCACCTTACACAACATGACATTGCTACACTGTACTATAGTCACCCTGTGTATCAGACCCATATGAGCATGTCCAATCATCGATGGTATGGATAACAGGGTTGTGGCATAAGTATCATCACATGCACAGGGTGTGATGTGGGATTGCCAGAGGCCTAGGCTGGGCCATATGGCTGACATTGTGTGTGTGTGTGTGTGTGTGTGTGTGTGTGTGTGTGTGTGTGTGTGTGCGCCTGGGGGTATGGTATTTAGCTGGGCCATGTAGAGGAGCTGTGTATGTCTGGTGTTGGTGTTGACCGGACTGTGATAGGGATGTGTGAGTGTTTGTCTGCACAGCATCAACACATGTGCATGCCCAACACAGGGCTATGTTGGACAGCCATGGACTGTACATGGCAGAATGTATGGTTCACCGTCTCCTGGCAGGGACGCAGGAACTGGATCTGCCAGTAGTATCACTGGCACCACCAGGCCGAAGGACAGATGCAGTACTACTCCCCAATTGTGACTGCTTTCTGCTGGATCCATGTGTCTGATGGGACTGGCCAGGAAAACTTGCCTAGGGCCTGCTCCATTGTGGTGTGGACAGTACCCTCCCTTCTGTAGTGCTGTTGGTACTGCCACTGCGGGACTATGAATGTGCATGGTCACGTGTGGTCTCAGCTGATCATGTTGCTGACCTACATCCACCTGGCTGATGGCCTACTCCCACCACATGCTCAAGCACAGACACTGCATGATCGAGCAGTGACAATGTCTTACCCCACTGTATATCCACAACATTGACAAGATGATGTATGGCATCACAAATGCTGTGGAGGTTGTCACATGGCAGGAAGTACTGCATTCATGATCCTGAGCATCTGTCTAGTGTTGCGGTCAGTAAGCACCTGTGCCTCCATGATGGACAGTAACATGCATCTGGTAACACCAGCTATGGCACTTGTTATAGGGGATTGATGGGCAGCAGTCCTCTGTTTTGCACCTCTGTCCATCTGCCTGTGTGTGACTTCACCTGCTCTCTGGCTATGGCTGGTGTCTACACTCACACTCACCACAGTCTACACATTAGCCTGTTTCATGTCACCACTCTCCACCTGTGCATTATCCATGGCTGCTGGGGACTGGGTATGTGTGGGCATACTGACTGTGTGCAGGGACATGCTGGGTGAAAGTGGGATACCAAACAATGGCATAAATTCAGGAAGCAACAACCCCACCTGTGCCTCACTATGACCACCATCATCATGGGAGTCCGCTAAGACACTGAAATCAGGATATGAGGGGGAGAGACACCAGACCCCATGTTCACCTGCGAGGGGAAGACAACATATGTAAATTAATACACTACAGTATTTTGTTTGTTGATACACACACACACACACACACACACACACACACACACACACACACACACACACACACACACACACACACACACACACACACACTCCTGGTGTACAGGTCTGCACAGCTATGACACCTATGGGCCCTTCAGGGCAGACCTTACAGTAGTTCTGCCTGCCACAATCCATCTCTTTCACAGCAACTGTAAGGCCCAAAACAAAGGGTGACAAATCCTGCTGTGAGATAGACCTATTAGCAGAAATGTAATTGTGACCAAGAACAAGGCTACTGGAGTGAGCTATACAGTATCACCAAGTGCATATGCACATATTGTAAGAGCTGACTTACTGCTATACAGATTGCACACAATGACAAGGTGCAATGATATGTGATGATAACTGATGAAGGTACAAGAGTGTACACTATCACTGCAGTACCAACACATTTCAGACTCACAGGGATTCATGTCAGACAACATTGCAGGATAGTCTGAAATACATATAGGAAACATGTACAGTACTAGATGCATAGCCTCATAAGATGATACCAGGCTATTGACCCTGACACCCTCATAAGCCTGGCCCAGGCATTCACCCATGGCCCTACAAAGGCAGCACCTGTTTCTCCTGTCCAGCTGGGAAACACACGGGGTCCCAGGGGTGTCTTATCCATTTCCCATGCAGTCATTCAGCTTCTTCTTCAAGAGGGCTATACATGTACTCTGCTACACATTGGGAGGGAGTGTATTTTACAGATAGTGTATTGTGTGGGACACTTTACTATCCTGCCAGCAAGCACTATACATGTCACAGACCAGGTGGGGACCTTGTGTGTATGTTGCATGAGGTGGTTTGTCTTACAGATCTGCAGAAACATAATCAAGGCTGGTTTGGAAATGGCCTTGTATGCCAGACACAGGTCGCTTATGGTCAGTCGGTATGAGACTGGATACAGGGACAGGGCTTTCAGCACATCTGTATATGATAGGTGTTGCAGACCCCAGATATGCCTAGTCAGGAACCTCTGTTGTCTCTGCAACTGCTGCATTTGTTTGGCAAGGTGCATGCCAGGAGCCATTGTACTTGGTAATGCATCTGATAAGGGTACAGGGATGTTGTGGCCTCCTGGTTCATGGATGACATACCCATATATGAGGTGGGCCATGTAGGCAGCCTTCTGTACAATGGTGTCCACATGGTGGAAAACTGTCAGATTGCTACCAACCTTGCTGCACAAGTCAGCTCACACTCCATTGTGTGCTCAGTACATTGTTATTACTGTCATAATTGGTGTGGATGACATCTAACACAACAGGGAAAATGATGCATCTCCTGGCATTCCGTTTGAGGCAATGCTTCTTACACCAGTCATTAATTTGGGTAAGGGCCTCTTGGAGGATGCTCACATTAGTAGGGGAATGTAAGACAGTGGCCAGCTTGCAACCATCTGTAAACCTGGTCAGCCACAGACCACTGGTTTTATCTTGTATCTCAGACATGTATATCTCAAACAGTAGAGGACGCCAAACCAATCCTTGGGGTACACCACTCTGTAAGGGTCTAGTACTAGAGGTGTCTTCCACTACTTTGACTGAGTGGGTACTATCATTGAGCCAGTTAACTACCCATCTGGTAGCATACAGGTTGATGCCTAGCTGTGTAGCCTTATGTATCATGGCCTCCTGTGGATTATTGTGAGAGATTTGGGCTAGGTGAAGGTAGGCAGTATGCACCATCTTTCCCTCATCCTTGTGTTTGTTGACTGCTGCAGATAAGATGACAAGGTTTGACAGGCATGACCTCCCTTTCATAATACCACACTGTATGGGCTCAAGCATTTTGAGGTTGCCAATGTCACTGTTTATAAGCTCCTTGATATTGCCTTCCATGCCCTTGCAGATCAGGCTAATTAGTCTGATGTACATATGATTGTCTGGGTCGGTGGATTGTTCCGCCTATGTTTATAGTGATGACAGTGGCTGTCCTTTGTGCAGATGTGATGAAAATGGTGCTCAGGCTTTGGTTGACTACAGTGTGTAATGGAGCTGAGAGCTCATACCTCACTTCAAGTAGGATGCAGCCAGGGATGGTATCAGGCCTATGGAGACTTATTTGTATTGTCTTTGAGATGGCATTACAGACCTGCTTCCTGATGATGAGGGGAGGGGGGAAGGCACTGTGCATGTCCATGTGTACCAATGTGGGGACGGGGGGTGATGTTTACCCTTAACATGTCTGCAGCAGGTTGGCTATATCTATGCCATATGTGTATGTGGTGTTATTGCCCACTACTACAGAACATATGTGTAGGTTGCCTCTGGGGTTGTAAACATATGTGTGGAAGGCCTACTGATTGGTCTTGGTGGATGTGTCCAATTTGCAGTCAAAGATAGCCTTAGGGTAATTCACCTGTGACCTTATTTGCTTGTTCTCACCAATGTGACATTGCTTCCAGTTAGGCACCTGCTCTTTCTTGGCCCTGCCCAGCAATTATTTCCACCTATTATGGTATTTGCCTATTGCTGCTGTCCACCACAGAGGTTTACCCTACCTTGAGAGAGAGATGATATTTTCCTGTCAGGTATTGCTGAGTGCATACTGCTGTGTAGGTGTTCACATAGTATTGTGGTGTGGGCTTGGACACTACTGCTAGTTCCAACTGGCAGGATGGTGGCTGTAAAGCTACTTCTACCTGCTGTGAGGAGATTTATCATCATTTTTGGAAAGTTTATTTTGTTTGACCCTGACGGGGGGCAGGGGAGATGGTGACCTCAACAGTGATGGCTATGTGGTCAGATCTTACCAATGGGGATGACACTGTAGGAGTGATACCATGACTACTCATGTTGGCTAGGACAAGGTACAGGATATTTCCAGCTGTTGTAGGAGTGTTGGCCAGCTGATCCAATACATTGCTATTGAGAAAGCTGAGGAATCTCTATGCATTCATGTTCAGGTAGAATAGGTCATGCACACTGTAGTTGGGGAGTTAAAGTCACCAAAGAGCAGGGTAGACAGTTGAATCTTGACAAATTCAAGCAAGTCCAGATAGGTGTACTGGGTGTCCAGAGTCATGGTTGGAGGTCTGTAGCTAGCTATGATTTGAGTAGGTGGTTTGTCAACAGTTAACTGCACTTGGGATTTCTCCCATGCATTATAATCTTTGGCCAGTCTAGAGGTTTGTATGTGCATGATAATGTTTAGAACTCCATCTCCTGTGGCTTTGCAGCCCTCCATTTGGTGTCTGAACGTGTGGTGAGATGAGTAATCTGGCAAGGTTAGCATGCTCTCCACAGCTGCAAACCAGGTGTCAGTGACTGCACAGATGTCAGCATCCTCCAGGACAAGGTACGCTTGCAATGACATGAGTTTCATGCTAAGACTCCTAGCTCATGTTAGAGCAAGACCATACCTCTCAACCTGGAAACATCAAAATCTGGACAAGGACCCTGTAAAATAGATACAAATCTGTACGCTGATTAACATAAAATTAGCATACACAGTTATGTAACTGTTAGATAAAATCAAAAATTCAATACACAGGAGGTTCAGATTCAAAAGTTTACTAGTGTACACCAGGAGGCAAAAAACCATACAAGTACAGAATTTTGTCTGACATGAAACAGGAAGCACACAATTTTATATAGGTTTAACATTTAGCTATGCCCACCTTACTGACGTGATATGTCACAGGGCATCTACATCACTTTAGCTTACAATTCTACATTCATTAAGTTTGCTGATGCTGTACATTTAAAAAAAACTTTTCCTTTAGATACAATGCGGCCTTGCTATCCAGCTGGTCAGTCATAATGTCTTTCTGTAAAGTTATCTATTCAAGGTTTCATATCAGTTTGAATAGAATAGCAGCTTCAGTCTTTTAATGCATGTCTTTGTTCTGTTACACTTTCTCACACAGCTGCATGATCTCTAAGTAACACATATACAAGGCCATCTCATTCTTACAGGAAGAGCAGAAGATTTCATTATTTTACACATTTAATTTCCTGACCCAGCAGATAATCACTTGTGAAAAGCATAAACATTAAAACTTGCTAAGCTAGCATTCTGTCAGGGTCAGGGATCAGCTTTTGCTTCAAGCCACACTGCAGTTTCAAAACTACTTCACATTTAGACATGAATTAATTTTACTACTATATGATTAATAGAATAAAATGCATTATATACTACTTCACTTTTAAACTAGCATTTCTCATGTATTCAAATACACATTTTTCTAACATTTTCCCCCATTAATACTTTTTATTCTATTTTGAAGTATGCATAGTGTTATTTCATCTCCTAGCCTTTTCCGCTCAGGATTTTCAGCTAGGTGAGTCATTTAATCTATACTTCAGAAAAAGCGTCACCTGAAATCAATCTTTCAATTTCAATATCTTAGTAGAAAGTTTCAGTAACAGATACATCAACAAAATATTTGATTAATCTTTTCATGCAGGGAATTCCATAGCAAACACATGCCCCTATTAGGAGTATACCCACAAAAATGGCAATCAGAATATTCATTAGGATGGAACCCCACCCCCCAAATAGATTCTGGAAAAAGTCCGTCAGTGGGTTTGGGTCTGGTTCAGTCATGGCTGATACTTGCTGAATTACCTCTAGGTGATTATTTATCTTGTGGCGATTGTCAGGGATAAAAGCACAGCATTCTTCTTTGATAAGCGCGCACGTACCACCTCTCGCCGCTAGGGTGAAGTCAAAAGCCATCAGATTTTGTAGCACAACAGTTCTCATTGCATTCAGTTCATCAGTCACCAATTCTAGGGCGGAAAAAGTTGCATTACTCATTACTTCGAGAAGTTTTGACAACTTCCTCAGCTCCCAGATCGATTTGACTGCTCCATAAGCTGGGAGTATTCCTGCCCAGGATATAACACTGTCACTCAAGTCCATATGAGTCAATTCACTTTTGTCTTTTACTGAATTATGGCCTTTCCAACCAGCTTCGATCTTCCCAACTGGATTCACAGGTTTCTTAACTGGACCTTCGGATTTTCGAGCTGTTTCCCTTACGTTTCGTATCTTACCCAAAGGTAATTCTGCAGTATGTCTTATTGCCGGAACCAAGTAACCCAAAAACAACTGCGGACCAATTCTCAGGTAACCATTTATATGCCTTTTTCCCACAAATAAAATAACAGTTTTCTACTTTAGTACTAATACGCATTAGCCCTGCATGAAACATTTTTTGATCTATAACTGACAATTGTTTAAACAAAACTGGATTTTTTTGAATGTCACTCATAGTTGTTTTCAATGAGTCTAAATATGAGTCATAATTAGTATTGCAAAAAGTATTGCCATTACTATTCTTAATATAACATCGGTAAGATATGGTTATATTGCAATTGCTCCACCCTACCTGGAGAGTGTCATTTTTGTAGAAACATACAACTCCTTTTTGTGTGACAGGTAAAAATAAAGTTATTTTGTCCTGTGATCTCACAGTTCCTGTGTCGAAAAGTAAATTCTCCCAAGTCTCATTTATCCCCAAAGGGACAGCGGACATTACAAGTCCTCCATATGCTGTTGGTATAGCTGTACAAACCCAGCAATTTGAAATGTTCATAGTCTCTGCATACACACGTTTCATGGCCAGGTATGTGTTAAAATTTGGATGCCAGTCTATAGACATTTCATCACGCCTTCCCACTTTCACTTGTGTGGTTGTGTGTAGGATGAACCACAGCAAGAGGAAAATTGTCACAAGTACAGTCAATAAATGTACACACAACAAAATGATTATGCAACATCTCTGGGGTTGATCTAAACTTCTATTCACTTTGTTTTTGGCCATCTCGGTCTGGTTGTGTATCAGTCTCAAAGTTTTTATTAAGTTGAAAGTTCTTTACTGGTTTACAATGCATTAAATGAACCCAGGACGTCCTCTCGGATACTCTAACTGCAGTAGGCATTGCCAACAAAACCTGGTACGGACCTTCCCACTTTGGAATTGCCTGTTTTTTCCTTTTTGTCACTTTCAGCCACACCCAACTTCCAGGGCCCACGACTGCTTCCACCGGTCTGGTCTGTTCCTTATCTGAAAGAGAGTTAAACTGCAAAACAGACTTATTCATTAACAATTTCTTCATATACTCTGCTAACGAACTGTCAGCCTCTTGTTCTGCAGGCATGAGAGCTTTCCACTGAGGCACATAGTATGCTCTCCCAAAAATCATTTCAAAGGGTGTCAAACCCTTTGCATTTGGAACCGTTCTCATACTCAGCAATGCTAAAGGCAGACAGTATATCCAATTCTTTTGGGTCTCTTCTACTAAGTTCCTTAACTTGTTCTTTAGGGCACTATTGTACCTTTCCACCAGTCCTGCTGACTGCGGGTGGTAAGCACAATGGTTCTTCAAGGAGATACCAAAAAATCTCCCAAGCTGGTGAATCGTCTGATTCACAAAATGTGTGCCATTGTCACTATAAATCCTCTCCGGAATGCCAAATCTAGGGATTACTTCTTTTATCAGGGCTTTCGCCACTGTTGCTGCATCCGGGTTTTTGGTTGGAAAAGCTTCTACCCATTTAGAAAACATGTCTATAATAACTAAACAAAACATCTTCCCTTCACATTTATTCAATTCTATGAAATCCATACAAATAGTATGGAACAGGTATGGTGATATAGGAAAACTTCCTTGCTTGGTTTTAAATGCTCCTTGTGCATGGTGCTTGTTACAAGTATGACAAGCTGCACAAAATTATTTTGTGTAGTTTATGTATCCATATGTTTTGAATATTCGATTTACTAACTGTACCATCCCCCCCCTGTTGAGACATGGCTCTGCCCATGGCTCAACAAAGCTGCATATCTAAATAAATTAGACGGCAATTTTCTCTTTGGAAATGTACAGTCCATTTTCAAGAATTGCACCTCGTTTTACCCATTTTTGTTTTTCTGCTTTTGTAGAAAGTGTCTGCATTGTTTTTAACATGTCTAAATCTAAAATCTCAGAGGGTTGTAATTCCTCATTTAAAAGTACAGTTTCTGAGTCTGAGGCTGCTTGCTTTGCAGCTGCATCAGCTCATGCATTGCCTTTTGAAATCTTATCTTGTTGTTTTGTATGAGCTACACATTTACAAATAGCTACTTTGGTAGGTAACTGAATAGATTCTAATAACTCCAAAATAAATTGCACATGATTAATAGGTTTTCCGGTGGATGTTATCATTCCTCTATTTTTCCATTGTTGTGCAAATACATGTACTGTAGAGAAAGCATACTGACTATCAGTATATATGTTCACACGCTTGTTTTTTTGCTAAAGTACATGCTCTCGTCAAAGCTATCAATTCCGCTGCTTGTGCAGATAAGTTGTGTGGTAAGGATTGAGCTTCTAAAATTTCAGTGTCCGTAACTACTGCATATCCCACCAGATTCTTCCCTGTAGGACCCCTTCTGCATGAGCCGTCCACGTAATATGTCACCTCAGCATTATCCAAGGGCATATCTGTAAGATCTTGTCTAGGTAAAGCTAACTGTTCAATTTCCTGCAGGCAGCTGTGCGGTGTGCCCTCCACAGGAGTTGGAAGTAATGTTGATGGATTCAATGTCGTACATCGTTCAATTGTCATATGAGGTTGGCTCAGCAGTATAGTCATACATGAAAGATGTCTAGCAGGAGAAAGGTATGCCATTTTTTCTTGCAGTAAAATTATTGCAACTGCATGAGGCACTCTCAATGTGAGAGGGTGGAATAACACCACTGAGGCCGAAGCCTGTACTGCCATTGCGGCTGCAACTACTGCTTGTACACAGTGAGGCAAAGATCGCGCCACTGGGTCTAACTGTGATGAATAGTAGGCTATGAGGCGTTGCTTGTCCCCATGTTGTTGCGTCAATACTGGCGTCATATATCCTTGCTTACAATCTATGGTCTGAAAGAACCGTTTGTGATAATTTGGAAGTCCTAAAACTAATGAAGAAGCTATCAACTGCTTCAACCTGCAGAAAGCCGTTTCTGCTTCAGTTGTCCATTGTAAGAAATCTTGTGCTGCCATTGGTGTCTTATATATCAAATCAGTCAGTGGAGCAGATTCCAAAGCATAATTTGGTATCCAGCTCAGACAAAAATTAGTTGTACCTAAGAAAGACATCATTTCTTTCTTTGTTGTTGGTTTGGGTGCTTGCAAAATCGCTGTTTTTCTTTCCCCATCTAGTATTCTACCTTCATTGGATATTACATATCCAAGGTATCTAACTTGTCTTCTCCAAAGTTGTAACTTACTTTTGTTTACTTTGTGTCCTTGTATTGCTAAAAATTTCAATAATGCTACAGTATCCTCCTTGCACTGTTGCTGGGTGGGGGCTGCTAGCAAGATGTCATCTACATAAAGTAGAATTTGACTACCTCCCATTGGGGTAAACCCTGCCAGGTTGCTAGCCATTTCTTGTGCAAATATTGTTGGGCTCTCACAATATCCCTGTGGTAGTCGAGTATACGTATACCTTTTACCCTGAAATGTAAATGCAAACCAATATTGACTATCAGGATGTATAGGTATTGAAAAGAAAACATTGCTAATATCTACCACAGAGAAATACTTCTGTTGCGGTTCTAAATCATTTAACAAAGTATGTGGGTCTGGCACCGTGGGTGCTCTAGGTATTACTGCACTATTTACAGCTTATAAATCTTGTACCATCCGCCATTCCCCGTTTGCTTTTTTAACAGGAAATAGGGGTGTATTACATGGTGAATCAGGAGATTCTACCAGTACTCCTTCTTTGAGTAATGCTGCTATTATAGGCTTAAGTCCTATTTCTGCATCCTTTCTCAAAGGGTATTGTCTTTTCTGTGGTCTGAAAGCTGACTTTGGGGTTATTGTAACTGGTCCTGCTGTTCGAATAAGTCCTACATCTGACTTGCCTGTTGACCAGAGAGTTGTCGGAATTTCACATAAGGTCTTTTCTTCTTCTTCTAATAAAAATGCTAATCAGCTGTCCTCGCTAGATTGCAAGTGTACAGCTGGATGTGTCTGTGTCAAACAATTCAGTTTTTGTTTTTGTATCCCTTGTTCTGATAGTTCTAAATCAGTCTGTTTCTCCCATCTTGTTACTTTTTCTCCTAAATCTGCCCATTTAACACTTTTGTTCTTTGTCAAGCTGACATGTGGCAACTGATTTGATCAATACAATGCAAGGAATTCTTGAGGTAATGAACAGCTAACTACACTGTTCCCCTCAGCATCCCAGTACAGAGTACACAAAACCAATCTAGTTGCACGATTTCTAAACAGTTCTTGCTCATACTCTCTATCAGGTCCTGGTGTGGTACAGTAGTATAGAGTACAGTGTAACAAATGCTGTCGATCAGTGTCAAGGGAGGGGGCTTTACTGATGGCTACGTTCATCAGCTCCTCGGTCACTGCCCCTGGACCAGTCGTGACTAGGTCCTGGCTGTACCACTAAAAGGTTTCACCCTCCGATCGCACTACAAAGGTATCCATTTGTCTCTGTGCCTCCATACCTTGTACAGTTGGAACTACTGCTATGCCAAATATCTGCATAAGGTCCCTGCCCAATAGGTTTACTGGACACTTTGCAGACACAACTATTTTACTTCTCTGGGTCATATCTGAAACAGGGTCAGTTATTGCTATATCATGGGAAAGTGGTTCCCTGTATAGCTGTCCATTTGTGGCTTTTACTAGTATACAATCCGGTGATTCAGAATGTTCTGGTAATTTGGAGGGGTGTATCAAAGTCCGTGACACTCCTGAGTCACACAGGAATTTGACTTCTCTTCCCTCCACCAGAAGTGTAACTTCTGGTTTCGTATCCGTTAAGTAGAGCACTAAGCTCAATAATGCTAAGTCCAAAATTTCACTCTCTTCATCCTCCATATCTATTTGCACTTCCTCTACTCCTTCTATTACATTTACATTTGCTTTTTGTTTCTTACCTTTTCCTGATGATTTCTGACTTTCACTCGGCGTATCCTCACTATCATATAGTCAGTCCTCATCTCCTCTATCTTCTGTAATTACCTTTTTGTTTTGCCTACAATCCCTTGCTAGATGCCCTTTTTTCTCACATTTGAAGCATTCACCTCTCTTTTTCCTTTCTTCAAAATCTTCTGATCATTTGTCAGACTGTTTGTTTCCCTGGGCATTCTTTTTCTTGCCCTTTTTACCTGACTGTAATACAAATACTTCACCTCCGTCTTCAGCAGTGAAGACTTGTGCCTTCTTTTTCTTTTTACTATTAAAATGTCTCTCAGCATGTCTTGCATATTCGAGTAAGGCTTGTAGCCTCCCTGTTCGATGATCTATCATATGCTTCGTAATGAAGCTACTAATAGGTGCAATGCAACCTTTTAAAAATGCATTTTTTAATTGTTGTTCATACGGGGAATCATTCGTTTGGTTCTCAGGAACCGACATACCGCTATGATTATTAAAACATTCTAATAATATAGCATAATATCCATCTATTGTCTCATTTTCCTGTTGTATGCATTGATTAATGCAAGTCCAGTCTGCTCTAGGTTTCCATTTCTCAGAGATTCGGTCTGTCAGACCTTTCACTCTGTTGTCTAACTCTGCGTCACTATGTGGGATTGGTCTGAGCTCTGCATTACGAGGATTCCAGGCGCCACAAATCATGTGCCAATCTGGACCTATAATTTGTCTTACTACTTTTTCTACTTCTTCCTCATTCAAGTGGTAACTTAACCTCATGCCTTGTAAATCTTCTAAAAATTTTGTAAAATTAACTTTCGGATGGGGGATTCCCTCAGTAGCCTTCCGGATGTCTTCCGGTGTCCATGGTATATATACTAAGAGTGTTGGATCCTGCCCTTCCTGTCCTGCCTGAGGATTTGGAACTTCTATAAGTGTTCATATTTCTTCCTCACTCTCATCCTGTAGATTTCTCTTTATCTGGTATGATTCTGTGTCCCTATGTGTTTTACATGTTTGGGACCTAGTCTCAATAGGATCTCTAACAAATGGTTGTGGTCTTACTGAAACTTCAGGATAATGCGGAGGTAGACCAACCTGTCCACTCACTTCATATCCTGAAAAGGTAAGGGAGGGGGTAACTGAGGAGGAGGAGGAGCTGTCGCTATTACCAAGTTATTATCCTCTTTGTCTAAAAATAATGTTTTTGAATTTTTTAAGCTTCTGTTCTCTACGATTTGCTTCCTCAATCCACCTGTGTGCTTGAGGAATGCCTAGTTGGCGTTGCTTTTTTGCCTGACCTCCTGCATCAGATTTAAGCTGTTTAAGGAGTTTAACTCGTGAAGGTTTATCTAGTTTACCATCAAATTCATATTTATTAACCCATTTCATATAATACCTAACGTTATCAGAACGCTGTAATTGCATGTATTTTGCGTCTTCGGTTAGGGGCGGATCTCGCGAGGTTTTAGTGCACTGATTACCCATGTCAAAGAAAATGTTACATAACCCTTTTTTATCACGTGATGTCAATTTCTTAGTTCCTGTTTACAGTTTATCTAGAATAACTGTCTACCTTATTCTGTTACCCTGATCTATGACCAAATATACAGTACTTCCTTTTGTCCCTGATCTGCAAAACAAATCTTGACAACAATATACTGTAACCTAGTCCCTGATCTAAAACAGAAAAAAGGCAAATTCTTCCTACCTGAGCCTCCGGTATTGAAAACTCGTTCAAATTCCGCTCTTCGGCCACAGATCAGAAAGTGGCCAACCTCTTTACGCACGACAATTAAGTCGGAGGTCTTTTCACTCAAGAAGAACCATTTCGGTAACTTCTCCTGTGCAGTATTCGACCACCAATATGCTCTGATCTGCAGCTTACCAAGGGAATTCCATCTCGAAAGGACCAAACTGTTAAATAAAATCAAAAATTCAATACACAGGAGGTTCAGATTCAAAAGTTTACTAGTGTACACCAGGAGGCAAAAAACCATACAAGTACAGAATTTTGTCTGACATGAAACAGGAAGCACACAATTTTATATAGGTTTAACATTTAGCTATGCCCACCTTACTGACGTGATATGTCACAGGCCATCTACATCACTTTAGCTTACAATTCTACATTCATTAAGTTTGCTGATGCTGTACATTTAAAAAAACTTTTCCTTTAGCTACAATACGGCCTTGCTATCCAGCTGGTCAGTCATAATGTCTTTCTGTAAAGTTATCTATTCAAGGTTTCATATCAGTTCGAATACAATAGCAGCTTCAGTCTTTTAATGCATGTCTTTGTTCTGTTACACTTTCTCACACAGCTGCATGATCTCTAAGTAACACATATACAAGGCCATCTCATTCTTACAGGAAGAGCAGAAGATTTCATTATTTTACACATTTAATTTCCTGACCCAGCAGATAATCACATGTGAAAAGCATAATCATTAAAACTTGCTAAGCTAGCATTCTGTCAGGGTCAGGGATCAGCTTTTGCTTCAAGCCACACTGCAGTTTCAAAACTACTTCACATTTAGACATGAATTAATTTTACTACTATATGATTAATAGAATAAAATGCATTATATACTACTTCACTTTTAAACTAGCATTTCTCATGCATTCAGATACACATTTTTTCTAACAGTAACCCTGCCCACCCCAAATGGAATTATGGGATACCAACTTTTAAATGCAAACTGAAGAACAGACAACCAAAATATGGCACTAGAGTCCCACTGCAGCCATTCCAATGTCCCATTACCTGGCTATTTCACCCCATTTACCATAAACATTAATGTGCATACTGCTTTACTTCTATATTGATTATTTGGATTTTATTTTTACATTTTATAGCACAATGCACAAACACTAATAGATATCTGCTAAACAAAGCAATACTGTCTCACAATAAAAATAAACTTAGCATTAAAACTTCTCTCCCCTTAAAACTCACATTCATTGAAACAGCATTGAAATCCACACCACATCCAAAGAAAATGCATCTGGCCAGTAGTGGATAAAGATTATCTTTGGGCTGTTTTCAAATCATAGGCCCCTTGCACACAAAACAAGAAACATGCATGGGTTCTTTGATACACCTTTCTGACTTTATTAAATTATATTCCTTCTATAATACAGCACACTTGTTAGACTTAGAGCGCATTTTAAATTTACTGTTTGAGCATTTTTCCAGTAGGCAATGAAACAAAATGAACCAATGACAAAACTGCCCAATTCAGAACATTTCCATCATAAAAGTCTACTTCCACATAGACATTTTTCTTATAATGCAGCACAGAATATAATCATTCTGATTTTCTGTTCCTGAATTTGGTCAATGTTTTTGCTCTTTCCACTGAGACACACATGTCCTTGTGCTTGAAATTCACTTCTGTTCTATCTGTAGCTATACCCTTGACTTGTTACACCCACCCCATTTAAAAGTACAACACAGTACAGTATCAGCAATGCATCTACAGACTGTGGGAGTACAACCCACAGTCTTCTGCATCTAAAGCAAGCATTCAACCTGTTATGCTATTAACAATGCAAGCAGACTCAGTATAAACAACACTAAACTTCTCTTCCCCTGAAGCTCTCAGCTCCTTGTAAAATCCACTCAACACTCAATGGTATTTCTCAACTTTGCAGCACAAGAAATCCAAATTTTATTTGAGAAGGGGACAAAAGCCCAAAAAAACAGGGACACATTTTAAACATTGCTTCTATAATTTTGGAAAGTTGCTACAATAAACCATTGTGTTATCACAATGCATTTCACTGCCAAGTCTTGAAACCAGAACCCTGTGCACTACAATCAGAGAGCAACATACCAGTATGCCAAATCAGCAGTTTCCTGAACTTAAATGGGTATCATTTAGTGAATTCACTTCTCATGTCTTACCATAACTTTCAGTCTCTTAGCACAAAAAACCTGGACAACACCAATAATGGGGAATACAGAATTCAGTTTTCACTTCTCACCATAGCTCTCAACCTGTTAGTACAAAAAAACCTGGACAAAGCCAATAATAGGGAATACATTACAGTCCTAAAAATAGGGACACATTTCAAATAATGACCTTATAAACTTAGAAAATTGCTAGAATAAAAGGTTTGTGTTACCATTTATTTTCTGAAGAATATGAAGTCTGAAATTCAAATGCCTGTCATTATTTACTGAATGCAATCCTTTGACTTGCCATAAAAGGCCATAAAACCACAGATTTTGTGAGGAACAGAACAAATATGAGGCATAAATCTAGAGCTTTCACAAGGGGAAACCATTTCTAAGTCATACAGAAAAACTGGAAAATTGCAGACTAGTAGAAAGATTGCATAAGTAAGAAAAAAATCTAAACAGAGAGCAATTAACATACAAGACAGATATTAAGATGCCAGTAGTACGAAATTATTGGATTACTAAGGTTTAGCAGCTGAGGAGTCACATTTCTTTAAGAAATATTTAGAACATACTGTGTTGTCCTGTCTACAGGCACTATTCTGAATGCATGTCTCTTATCCAGGAGAGGATGAAAGCTGTCATGGGCCACCATACTTACCTAGGAACCACAGAGTTACTGTTGAAGTTGCAAGGAACAAGAAGCAGTTAGGAGTACAGAGAACTACATGAAGATGGGGGGGGGGTGAATAAAGGCACACCCCTCTAATTGTAAATCTTCACAGTTCCTTTTCCTCTTTTGGCACAACCTGGGTTCTCCACAGAGGCAACAAATAGTAGAGATTAAGGAAAATGAAGGGAGCATCCTCCTAGGAGACATACAGAATATAGTCCGGTTAGTCACTGGGAAAAGGAAACAACTTATAATGAGGTTTCCCTTCTTAGGAGGTTAAAAATAAAGTATATGATAAGGAGGTTAGGTACCTTCTTGCACATCACTGGGATAGACACTGAATAAATCCTAAAGACTGAGGGTACAGTTACACAGCAGGAGGGGTATGAATAGTACCATTTGCCTAAAGGACAAATGAACCGGATGACAAAAAAGTTGAGAAGCAAATATATTTGCAAAATGTTGCAAGGTATGATGAACACACACACACACACACACACACACACACACACACACACACACACACACACACACACACACACACACACACACAATATATTTTCTGAAAGGAGTCCCCTCCTTTACGAGTGTAAACAAGTGTCAGAAAACAGTTCAAAGTAAAAAATGCATCTCTTAGTCTGCCATTCACGTCCAGGATCTACACACACACTTAGTCTGTCATTCAGGACTGCGATCTACACACACACACACACACACACACACACTTAATCTGCCATTCAGGTTTGAGATCTACATACACCAGTCTGCCAGTCAGGTCCGAGATCTACACACACTTACTTGCAGGAGGTCTGGGAACATAATCCATTCATTTAGGTCTGGGAACAAAATCCATTCACCATTCAGTGTCTTGCTTGCAGGTCTGCCGTTCAGGTCCAGGAACATAATCTGCTCAGTGCTGCTGCTCTTGCCTGCTTGCTGTTCACATTTGTAATCCAGTGCTATTCCCGCTCAAAGTTCTGTTTTCTGCCGTGAGCTTGTGAGATCCAAGGAGCTCGATTCCGACAGGCTGGTAGCCCTAACAGAGATGATGTCATTACGCACGTGATGACGTCAGCTCTGTCAGCATGAAAATTTAAAAAGTAAAGAAAAAATCGGAAATGAAGGGGTGCCACTCGGGAATTGTGTCACCCCTTCATTTGAACCCCAAACTCAGTAAAAACCAAGTAATTCGGAATGGTTGGGAGGTATGAGAAAGACTTCTGCACAAAGCACACCTCAATGGTGGGCAAAGTCTAGAAGATAGTGACACTTTATAAATCTAGCTTTAACACACTTAGTTGCTATCAAAGACAGTTTCTTATTGACAGGAATACTGCATAGGATATGACATCTGACATTCAAATGTATGCTGTTATGTTATGACTTCAGTCTTTACTGGGTTGCCAGTGATTTGCCAGCCAATACACAACTGTATGAGGCACTGAGTACAAATATGAGGTAAACATGTTAGTCTGCAACACTCTGGGCAGTTGAAAGATATGAGCTCAGTATATTCCATACAGTTCAACACACACTTCTGCACCAGTTGTTTACTGTGCACATACCCTATATAAGTCTCTTACATTCGTAAGACAAGCATATGTATTATAGTAGCATTCACAGGTGACATATGAATATGCACAACATCCCAGGTAGCTGGTCTAGCAGTGTCACAGTCAGTAGTGGACAACAGACCCTCCAGTAGTAGTCATACATGAGCTGAGCTTTGCTGGCATGACTCAGGGGCCAGAGCTGTGATCTATGTCACCGCAGACAGGGCCAGCAGGAAGAGCCATAGGTGCCAGGCAGCAACATGTGAGTCCAGCAATTGTTGTTGTGACCTAGTGTTTAACTTCCTATGTCACATTATTGCATCTCACCTTCTCCATTCCATTACATGTTTAATTGATTGACATACCTGTTATAGTGCTGAAGAGTTTCCTCAGACTAATGCAAATGTTTACATTTGTGTAGTCACAGTCTGTCTTTGTGTAGACAGGTTCAGACCTTTTTTGCATAGGCTGCAGCTTGCCTTTTGTAGGTAGTGCTCAGGAGCAGGTGATGGCCTGTGCACAAATTGGTGTCTCCCACTTGCTACTTGCATCCAGAACAGCTGTGTTGTCTTTCCATTAGCCAATGCCATAGCAACACGGTACTATAATTAAGTACTTCTTGTGGGCCTTGCCCCCTTTCCTTGCCTGTGAGGAGAACATTGTGGAGGTGTGGGAGCTACAGCTTCACAGAAGGTAGGTGGAAATACCTCTCATCACAAGAAATATGGAGACAGCCCAAAAAAATGGGGGACAAAGTTCCAGAATTGGGTACAGATTGTAAGTATGTCTGTTATACTGCTAGATTAACAGGGTTTGTCTAGATATGCATTTTCTGCTTGACTTGACGTCTGACAGTGATATGTCTCTGACATATCTCTCAACTGTCCAGATGTCCGCAGAATGCCCACAGATGTGTCTGTTGTGTTTGGTATGTTCCCCAGACAATTTCTGTTTTCAGGCATTGGTAGGATAATGTGAGGAGTGAAGTCAGTAAATGTTGACATTCATTTGTGTTTCAGACATCATATCCTTCAGGGATATTAGGTTACAACAAACCCTGCAACACCAGCAATTGTTTCAGTTTGTAACACCATTATGTGAGATATGTCCTTCTTTTCAGCCCTCTGTCCCCCAAGTATGTCAGGCTTTGTCCAGATGTCTTACAGTAAGAAGTGCAGGGGTATTGTATATCATGATGTAGTGATGTCACTCCTGATATTATCCCAGTGAATTAGTAGACTCCTGGAAATGGTATGTGGCAGTGGCATGAATATGGTCCCACACCCTTTACTTTCCATGGAAATCTCTACAGTTAGTAGTTCTGTATGTCTGGCCATTGTCATCAGACTGTCAAGATTGTGCAGTAGTGTAGTGTGTAAATGTTTGTTGGGCTGAATAGGGAGAGTGGCAGATGTGGGTGTCATAGATCCTTTTCTATCTGACTGTGCATGCTGCAACAGTTGCTGGTGGTCTCTCAGCTATATATGTCTGTAGGGGCAGACTGAGAAATGTCCTGTAACACCTCAGGATTTCCAAAGAGACTGAGACTTGTGGCAATATATATTGGTGTAGTATGTGACTGGCAATCAGGATATGTTTGTTCAAACAGTCGTTATAATCTAGAGATCAGTTGGGGTATTGGTATGTTGCTGTGACTGTGGTGGAAATGGTTGTGGGTGGACATTTCTCACCCATGTCTGCTTTCCCCCTACAGTTAAATCCCTGTAGTGCATGAAAGATTTGCAAATGCATGAGTAATTCCCAAGAGCTGATTTGAGGTAGTGTCATGTTGGTCTGACTGTAATTCAGAAGGTGCTGGGTGAAATGATTGGCCACTCTCAGTGTTTTTCCCTTTCTGTTACATGACTGCAGTCATACCTCTCCACTGTCCAGATGTGTCTATACACTGTCCAGATGCGTGGCTCATATGTTTGGTCTGTTCCCCATAACAGTTGCGTGTTTCTGAAAAATCACTGAGATGATATGAGCATTGACATCAATAAATTATGCCAATAATTTGTGTTTCAGACCTGAAATCTATCAGAAAATATATGTTAATACCAACCATGCTACTCTGACAGACTTCTATGGTTATAACAGCCATATTTCAAATATGTCACTCTTGTTTGCCCTTTACACACCCACTTTGTCAGGCTTTTTGCAGATGTCTTGCAGTAAGAGGTTGAGTATATCTGTGTGTGTGTGTGTGTGTGTGTGTGTGTGTGTGTGTGTGTGTGTGTGTGTATTTATCTCTCTCTCTCTCTCTATCTATCTATATATATATATATATATATATGTGTATGTGTGTGTGTGTGTGCGTGTGTGTGTGTGTGTGTGTTCTGTATGGGTATATATATATATATATATATATATATATCTATAGATATATATATATATATATATATATATATATATATATATATATATATACATATATATATATATATATATATATACACACACACACACACACACACACACACACACACACATATATATATATATATATAGAGAGAGAGAGAGAGAAAGATAAATACACACACACACACACACACACACACACACACACACACACACACACACACACACACACACACACACACACACACAGATATACTCAACCTCTTACTAAATATATATATATATATATATATATATATATATATATATATATATATATATATAAAAGAGTACTATGGATATGTATTTTCCCTTATGTTAAATGTCTGTAGTGCATGATGCTTGTAAAAGCAGGAGAAATTCTGGCAGCTCAGATGGTGTAGAGGTATGTCAATGAGATTGTAGTGCTTAGGGTCCTGGATTCAAGACTTGGAAGTGATGACTTTTGTTCATTAATGTTAAGTGACCAGAATGAATGATATGTTTTTAAACGCATTACAAGTTCTCACAGTTCAGGTGGTGTAGTGGTACATTTCTGTGTTTGTTGTGGAGATGGTCCTGGTTCAAGACTTGATAGGGTGGATTATTTTGTTGCTGTGCAGAACAAGGGCTGATGGAGACAGAGTGATCAATGCAGTTTTAAGCAGTTGTAAGTGGGTTTGCATGGTTTTGTGCAAAGCTAAGCGATGCTATTGGACCCTTAAGCCTCTTAGCTTCTGTTAGCGGCACTTACTCCTGCTTACACCTGCTTTAATTTTAATTAAAGAAAAGTCAAAAGGGTGATAGGAAAGTGGTGAAATGGGGACAAGCAGGGGGTAAGACATTTGGAGAAGCAGCTAGAGATGTGCAGGATGGATGTAGGAAAAGAACATAGCTCTACATTTCTTCTGCAGCAGCAGCTGTGAATAATGTGTAGAATTTGGAATTTACAACTGCACACCCCACAAGGTAGATATTTGTAGAATAATTTGTGGGTAAATTGATTCATTTGACTGTATATTTAGGCAAAATGTAGAACTATGTATGGGGCTATGATTTTTTTGTGGGACAGATGCCCTTTTTATTTTTTAAGGTGAGAGTGGGATGTTAGGGAAGGGCTGTAGGTGTGTTTGGGGAGGTAGGTTGGGTAGAATAGGTAGCATTCACAGATAGACAAGACACACAAGACAGCAGTCAGGGGTGGTATATGACACATGGCGGTAAACACCTTTGACAGAGAGGGTGGCTGTGAATCAGAGGCCTATGAGTCCTCAAATGGATGCAGTGGGACTGAGGTCCTCACCCATGGGCAGTCACCACTGCACCTTCATGGCCCTGAAGGTGGCTGTCCTGGGGGCTTCCCAACAGGGGCAACCTGCCCCTCAAAGTGCATCAGGTGGCCCTCCATCTGACACAGCTGCCCATCCAACTCAGAGTGGATGACGCTGTGCACCATACCCCGGAACATTCTTTGGGTGATGGTCTCTCCATGCCTGGGCCTGGGGGGATTGGCCCCATCCCCTGATGTGGTTCCACCCGATGGTGGTGCAGGACCAGCAGAGGAGGATGTACCAGATTGGGTCCCAGATGTGCTGAGGCCCAGTGCCACAACCAGATGGGGTGGGATCTACCTTCCCAAACATGTTATGGTGTTGTGGTTTTCCCAGATTTTTTTGGTTAGTCATAAACAACACATTTTAAAATTAGTTATAACAGCATACGTGGGTGTTCCAATTAACCCAAACCAACAGATTTGAAACAGTTGCATAGCAAACAGGACACATGCATAAATGGAACAACAGTAAGCATTTTAACAGCATGCAAGTTACACTGATGGCAAAAGGCCACCAATAATGGAATTTGAACACAGTATGCTAATATGCAGCCTATGAAATATATGAACAATAATAGAACACATATCGCAACAATAGGTTTTGAGAAAAACATACCCATAGTGTATGAATAATAATTTTTGATGCAGGTGATGGCTGGGGGTAGGGAAAAAGTCCATTAACAACTGTATAGGCTTCTATTTTTCACAACAGTACTGCTCAATACTTTACAGGTCTGCCCTCATTTTACATCTACCTATGGCCCATAGCTTCTGTAGCACATACATACCTGTTAGACTGTCAACCTGTAATGGTATGGGGTAGACTGGGTGAACTGTGGCTACTTTACTGGAGGGGATTTGTACATGTCAGGGTTACATACTTGACAAAGAAGGGGTACCCTGAAATGATGTTGTGAGAGTCTGCCACTAGCATAGTTCACCTCAATTCCTATCTGTGTCCAAGGTGATTGGCAGCAGTGGCCACTAGCCGTGACAGCATGACACTTGAGAGACATGAATCAGGAAGAGGGCATGGTGTTTCTACCTATCCTGCTGTCATTTGCAGGCATGGGGTTGGACAGTGGGACAGTTGTACATAGTGTATTGTTATACCCTTCAAACAGCTACTACAAACATTTCATTACCTGTAAGACCTGTGGAGAAAATATCTGTTACCACTATCTGACTGTTTCTACAAATATTTAAGATTTCTTGAGTGTGTATATGCACACATCTCAGTACCACTCCCTTGATTTGAACCATGTCTGGGTGTGCTAAAATGAACTACAAGGCTGTTTGTCATCACACAGAGCTACTGGGAACTGCTGTTTCTTGTTTGACTGTTTTCTGCCTAATATTCTGTGGGTTAGATGGTCTGACCTTGTAATCCTGAGATTCATGTATAACAGATAGTTAGTGTACTGTGTAGTAATCCTTTGCAATAATACAATCTGGAAAGCAAAGGTTAACACAAGGCACTGCAGCAGGGGACACACTATAATACATTTGACATTAGTAGTCAGGATTCAGATCTTAGTGCATAACATATATCATATTTCATGTATATCTTGATTTACAGCTCTACAATGTACTGTTTTGTATAATAGTTGGTTTTCAGAGCAACCTCTGTTAATTCATGCAGTTAAAGCCATATTTTCTGTGCAGAACCTGTACACATTCTATTTCTACAACAACATACCAGAATAAACACAACAGTTGGTGGTTTAGGTTTTTATTGTACTTATATGACACAGTGCTCTACTACTGCATATGCTGTGGGTTACTATTAGTCTGGCAAATGTTTCTTTAATCGTTAGACACAGAACACAGTAAACAATTTACTCCTTTTTATTTATTTCACTATATACTGCAAGGTAGATCTGTACTCACCAGCCTGTTGGCACAGCCTTGTCAGTCTGTCTGCATGGGCCTCAGCATTGCCAGCCTTCTCCGCTGCAGCTGTAGGAGGAGAAAACAAAAATTATGCATACCTATCTAGCACATACTCAGACTAGAATATGGTACAGCTATATCTGGGATACTTACAAACTGCTGGAGCATGGTTGTCTTGAACGTCTATGATCCATTGAGCCAGGAGCACCACCTTCCTCTATTTTTGGTGGGCATAGTGATGCTGGACCTGTTCACCAGTTTGTGGGGTGCCAGTGGTACTGGTGAGATCATGTGCCAGATGGTTCCAGGCCGTCTTATACTTTGAGCCCTGGTACTGGCCCTGCAACTGTCTGTCATCATGGTTTGTTACAAGCAAGCCAGCCCTGACTCTAGACTTTAAAATGCCCCAGCGCTGCACCCAAAAGCACGAGTCCTAACCAACACCTGACATAGTTCCTACTCAGAGCAAGCTACAACAAATTATTTTCTGTATTCCCACCTGCACCATTTTAAATAAGGCTATATTCCTGCCCTTTGCTGTCATTGGACCATTTTGAAAATGCTGAGCTCAGCTAAGCGATGCGCAAACCCGCTAAGCCAATTTGAGCAGTGCTTAAAGGTATAATTGCTGAGCACTGCTTAACAGTGCAGAAATCCACTTAGCTGAGCTGACTGCTGCTTAGCATTTATGTTGAAGCAATGCTTAAACCGGCTAGGCATAGCTGAGCACTGCTAACCATTGCTCACTTTTCATTTTTAAAAAATATCAGAATAATGACTTAATTGTACATATTAGTAAGTGTATATGATTTACTTTACATGACGTTCCTCTATGTGCTTTCATTATATTACCATGGGGTGTGACTATACTGTATGGGACAATTGTGTATACATGGGTGATTTCACATGTTATATGCACTCATACTTCCATTTTAGACCAGCTACACTACCCTGGTTGACAAATTTCAGTTACTACATAATTTAAAATAGAAATAATAATTTTAACACTGCTTTCCCATGTAAAAATAAAGAGCCTGTCTTGGTACTTGATCTGTGAACACCTGCATGCAAACCCAGAACTCTAATCACTATGCTATCTCGGCATTAGGATTTAGGTTCATAGTTTCATAGGTTCATACTAGGCTATCTGCCCTAGGGCATTTATAAGCCTAGCCAGAGTGTGTTTGGCTTTTGCCACCCATCTTAAATTAATTTTGCTATGCGTTTTTTGAGGTTAGTATACTGTGCCTCTGTCTAACAGTGACACAGAAGTGATAGCCGGGGTAAACCTATGATCTCCCATCCACTCATCAAGATTCCTCTTGAAGAGAGTCAATGTGGGACTCTGCCTAACCTGGACTGGGATTTTATTCCAGAGTGAAGGGAGCCTCTGGGTTATGAATCTGTCCCTCCAGCATGTCCTATTTATTTCAGTGCTGAGGTTCAAGTCTCTCGAGCGCGTAGCTCGATGGGATTTGGATTTTCTGAGGTGCAGCATGTCCATTAATTCTGGGTTGGACATGGCTTTATACATCAGGCACAGATCGCCTCTGAGCAGGCGGTATGCCACTGAGTAGAGCTGGAGTTTCTTTAACCGGGCAGCATATGGCATCTGTTTGAGCCCTTTGATCCTCTTGGTGAGGTACTTTTGGGGTCTTTCCAGTTGCTGCAGGTGTCTGGTAAGGTACATCCCAAAAGGGGCATTGTACTCAATTATGGGCCTGATGAGGGATGAGTAAAGAGGTACGATGACCTCCCCTGATCTAGATGTGAATCTCTTCATGATTAGGTGGGCTATATAAAATGTTTTTCTAACCACTTTGGCCACGTGGTTGTCAAATGAGAGATTGCTATCAACTTGGTTCCCCAGGTCCCTAATGACTTCTTCTGTTCTTAATGGATTATCACCTATGTGGTAATTTGTAGGCACTTTGTTTTTGCCAAAGGGGATGACTATACACTTTTTGGCGTTTAGCTTGAGGCCATGGCTCTGGCACCAGTTGTCTGTTTCTATGAGGCCCTTTTGGAGGATGCTTGTGTCGGTTGGAGAGTTGATTATGGCACCCAGTTTGCAGTCATCTGCGAACTTGGTCAGCCACAGTCCTTCTGTGTTGGCCTGTACCGCCGAGAAATATATACCGAACAAGAGAGGTCCCAGGACTGAGCCTTGTGGGACGCCACTTGTAACTGGTTTGGAGTCTGACATGGCTCCTGCAATTCTAACCATGTGGGTTCTGTCCTTGAGCCAGTTTGCAACCCATCTAGTGACATAGGGGTTTATATTTAAGCTGGTGAGCTTATCTATAATGCCCGAGTGGGGTATTGTATCGAAGGCTTTGCGAGGTCCAGGTAGGCTGTGTGGACCACCTTCCCTCGTCAATGGCCTTGGTGACTGTTTCAAAGAAATCAACCAGGTTTAAGAGGCAGGATCTGCCCTTAACAAAGCCAAACTGGGTAGGATCCAGTGTCTGTAGGTCCCCAATATCTTTATTTATGAGGTCCATGATGATCCTTTCCATAGCTTTGCAGACCAAGCTAGTCAGGCTTATGGGGTGATAGTTTCCAGGATCCGTTGAGGCACCACCTTTGTGGAGAGGGACCACTATTGCTGTACGCCACTCTTGGGGTACATATCCTGTAGTAAGGCTAAGATTGAACAGTAGTTTTATGTTTGGGTTTAGCTCTTCTTGGAGTTCATGTAGGACACAGCCCGGGACACCATCTGGTCCCATTGATGCTGTGTTTTTGCTTTGGAGAGGGCGGCTCTTACCTGAGAATCTGAGATGTCAGGGGGGGCAGAACTCTGTTGGGATAGATATTTGCCCTTTTGGTGGGGAGAGGGGGAGAAGTTTGCACTGAACCTGTCAGCTAGGATGTTGGCAATGTCTGTGGGCTCGGTGTATTTTTTGTCATTTTGGACTAATTCTGAGCATATCTGGGAATTCCCACCCAGGTTCCTAACATAACTAAAGAAAGCCTTGTGATTATCCTTAGTGTCCTGTGCAATTTTTCTCTCGAAGCTGGCCTTAGACGATTTTATGAGTGCCTGTAGTTTTTTGCTAATACTGATCAGAGATGCCTTCCCTTTTTGGGTTTTTTCTCTATCATTTAGTAGCTTCCTCCTTCTATTGTATAGCTTGTTTATGGCTGGGGTCCACCAGACAGGACGTCTGCCTTTGGAGGATTGGGTCTTGGTTTTTTTTGGGATTGCATGATCCATGCATTCCTGAAGGTGTTCATAGAATGCGTTTATAAAGCATTCTGTGGTCTGGGCCATATTTTCCACAGGCCCGGGGGCTTTGAAGGATTTCGCCTCGGTTTTGAGGCGTGTGAAATTTGCTTTAGAGAAGTTTTTCACTGTGGTTTTCTGGGCAAGGGGTGGGGTCGGGATGTGAATATCCAGTGAGATTAGTTTATGGTCTGATCTTACCAGTGAGGGATACACTTCTGGTCTGGAGCATAGTGTCCCCATGTTGGTGATGATCAGGTCCAGTATGTTTTCCCCTCTTGTGGGAGTGGTAACAAGTTGTTCCATAACATTTGAGTTTATAAATTCTAGGAACCTTTGGGCTAGGGTGTTGGAGCTAGAGTAATGCTCCCAGTCTATGTTTGGGTAGTTGAAGTCGCCCAATATAATGGTGTTTGGAGAGACCTTCATATTTTCCAGTATTCTCAGGAAGGCCAAGTGGGGTTCCTTTGTTTGGGAGGGTGGTCTGTAGCAGGCTATAAACTGGAAGGCAGTTTTACCCACAGTTAGTTGCACATGGATAGTCTCTGATGCTTCGTGCTGTGCCACCAACCTGGAGGTGTGGGTATCTTTGACGAATATTGATACTCCCCCTCCTTTTGTGGTTCGGTCCAAGTTTTGGGGCCGAAAAGTATGGTATGAGGTATAACCTGGTAGTGCTGGGGTGCTCTCGGGAGCCTTGAACCAGGTTTCTGTTACTGCACAGATATCGATGTTCTCCATGCTAAGGAGAGTTTCGAGTGCATGCATCTTGAGGTTTAGACTTCTGGCATTGAGTAGCATTACTCTTAGTTTCTTATCCCTTGTGATACCTATGGAGGTGGGTTTGTCTTTTGAGCCTTGCCTAAAAAGGCACTATGGGGTAGCAAGAGCCTTTGCCAATATCCAAAGCCCAGGGATGACAGGTGCAAGCCGACCCTAGCGAAGCATCGTGGCTTGTTGAGCATGTCACCCCAGGCTGACAGGCATTGGATCCCCTTTGAATGACACCAACACTTAAGCCAATTGTTGAAATTGATCATCTTGTCTTCATATTGTGACATCATTCTTGGTGAGGGTAAGATGCTACTCAAGGTCAGGGTCATACCGGCCTGGGCTACATGCTCAGAGAGCTCCTCTATGTCTATTTTCATGTAGTCCAGGGAGGTACATCTCAGGTCATTCACACCAGCATGGACAATGACTGAGTCATATTTGTACTTGCCTTGGAGTGACCTGAGTGCTTGTGTTATGTGGCGGATCCTAGCGCCTGACAGGCAGCTCACCATGACCCTCTACTTGTTCAGCCTGGTGAGCGGGACGTCAGTGTGCCTGACGATAGAGTCACCTATTACAAGTGTATCAGGTGTGTTGTTTAGCCTTAAGGGCTGTGACTGTTCGGCAGCTGTATATTTTTATTTATCTCCTATGGGATGATTAAGCAATGCTGAGCAGAGGGCAATAACACACAAACCCACTCAGCTACTCTTAAACATACCTCAGAATAAAAAAAGGAATTTCATAAAATCACATTAATGACATGCATCAATACTCCTTGTAAGTCACAGTAAGAGCAATTATAAGTTGGCAAATAGGGACAGCTTTTAAATATTCCTCTTACAAACTTAGAAAGTTGATAGAATAATAGGTTTGGCATTAGCATGACTTTAACAGAGGATGTGGAGTCTTCAACTAAAATGTTTGTTATTATTTAATGGCTCTAATCCTCTACTATTTGCCAGGTAGGGACAGATGTTTGGGGGAACGCAACAAAAATATGATGCATCATACCCATCAAATGTACAGATTTCTGCAGAATGTCCAAATTTCTGCCTCATATTTATGGTTCATTTCTCTTTTGATTTTGGTTTTCTAGCAAATCATTGGCAGATCACTCAGAATTTCATTCAGGTGATAATGACAGACATTTGAGTTGCAGATTTCATACCCTTCAGAAAATCCATGCTAATGCAAAACCTGTTATTCTCTCAACTTTACAAATTTCTATGAGCAATATTTAAAAAGTTTACCTATTTTTTGACATTTGTCCCACCATTATTTATGGCTTTGTACAGATTTCTTGCTCTAGGAAGTTGAGAGGTATGTGAGGCAGGCATCTGGGCATTCTGCAAAAACCTGTACAGTTGAGGGGTATGGCTGTATGCAGGGTGTGTATGACAGTACCTGTCACACACACCCTACATTGCTTCCTTTTGGGATAGCTGCTTTCAGTGTCCCCAGACACTGAAAGTACTTGCAAAGTACCGTACGGCATTTTGACAGTGCAGGAGGTGTGTGACAGTACCTGTCACACACTTGCTGCATTGCGTTTTATCCAGACTTCCTGCTTTTAGTGTTCACAGACACTGAAAGCACTTGCAAAGTGCTGTACAACACTTAGAAAATGCAGTGTGTGTGTGTGTGTGTGACAGTACCTGTCACACACCTCCTGCTTTGCCTCCTATCTAGCCTTCTTGCTTTCAGTGGCTGTGGACACTGAAAGTGAATTGAAAGTGCCATATGGCACTTTGATAATGCAGGGGGTGTGTGACAGAACCTGTCACACACCCCTTGCATTAATTTATTGATCTCCTATCTAGTTCAATGCCCATGGACACTGTTTTACTATTTTATTTGACTTCAGTGTCTGCGGACACTGAACAGCTTTTAAAAAGTGCCGTACGGCACTTTATGAGAGAAGGGGGTGTGTTAGATGTGCATGCACTACTTAAACATGCCCCCTGCACTCAGTAGTATTCGTGTCCATTTAGCCTTACCAGCAGCACGCCCTCATGAATAGGCAAGGTGCACTGGTGTTAAAGCTAAGCGGAAATGAACATGGTTCACTTAGTACAGTAATAGTACTATTCTGGCACGGAGTTCATTGAATCACAGGGCATCTTTTATGTTCTGTTATGATCCCACCAAATGTTTGTATTTTCAACTTTCTATTAATTATCTCTGGAAACCTCCTTTCTACCTTATCTGTCTCTCCTTTCTTTCCTTCTCTGAGGGAGGACAGTTGTTATTTATGTTTCTATGGGGCTAATAATTTACTTTATGGCTTCTTTACCAGTTTTTTTAATACACATAAACATTTGCTTAATTTCTCCAGACCATATTCAACTTCTAAATCTGAAAATGCCTCTGTTTCTTTACTATCTTTATACTCACCCCTCCTTCCTTTAATCTTATGTGTGTGTGTGTCTGTGTGTGTGTGTGCGTGTGTGTGTGTGTGTGTGTGTGTGTGTGTGTGTGTGTGTGTGTGTGTGTGTGTATATATATATATATATATATATATAAATATATATATAAATATAAATATAAATATATATATATATATATATATATATATATATATATATAATATATATATATAAATATTTATATTTATATATATATATATATATATATATATATATAATATATGTATGTATATATATATATATATATATATATATATATATATATACATGTATGGTTCCCCTTTATAATCTTGAAATAGTGAAATCTCGAATTTCAGTATCTTGAAACCATAAAGGCAAATGACTCACAATCCCGAAACCCAAAAGCATGAAACACACAATCACGAACATACATACACCATACACCACACAACACACACACCATTCTACCCACACCACACAAACTACACAGCCCTACACTACATGTAAGCAGGGGTCAAGCCACCCTGCAGTCCCCATATGGGAGGCTGCACCCCCCACACCTCCCCTACTTATATATACCAACTCACGCAAACAGAAAAAAAAACTCACACCCAGACATTCTACAGTCTCTCACACACACACACACACACACACACACACACACACACACACACACACACACACACACACACACACACATACACACACACACACATCACACAAACACCAACACATCCAGCAGTCACACTCATACTTACACCTCCCTAACCCACATGTACAACTTACAAAAACACTCACATACACTGCTTCACCTTAAATTCCGGACACCAACTCAGCCAAACACTTCACGTAATGTTGCGTAAATGCTTAAGTCCAGATTCGAGCTATTCGGATTCGTGCTTATGCACTTTTGCTATTTTGAAGTTTCACCTTTATAGTCTAGGGATACTGAAATTCATGATTTCAGTATTTTAAGATTATAAAGGGGAACTATATATATATATATATATATATATATATATATATATATATATATATATATATATATATATATATATATATGTCTATGTCATAACACTGAAACCCATGAGGTCGAACCCATTTCAGTGAAACCTCATACCACTGAAACCCATGAGGTTATACCCATTTCACTGAATATTCATGACACTGAAAAGTGTAGAACTGTATATAATTGTGTAGAATGTTTGGAATAGTATAATTTCTTTTCATATGAGTTATGAGAGAAGTGACTGTAGCGTAGTGTGCGTGAATTGTGATGTACTGCTAGGTCTGTAGAGGCCTGTAGATGTCCATATTTGCTCTCATGTGTGTGATTTTTTTTTCTTTTTTACACAGTTATGTGGTCCTGGAGTTAGAATGTATAATTTAGGGGGTGTGGGGTGATAAAAGCCCCCACATGGTGGTGCAGGGGGGCTTCCTCCTCTGCAAAAATATGTGTTTAGGATATAAAAAACAACAAAAATAGAGCTTAAGGAAGCACTCGACCAAGGTGACTGTAAAATCTATGTTTAATAATGTAAGCACACGCTTTCGGAGGGCACAATGTCTCTCCTTCAGACAACAAGTAAATGTTACTTGTTGTCTGAAGAAGGAGAGACATTGTGCCCTCCAAAAGCGTGTGCTTACATTATTAAACATAGATTTTACGGTCACCTTGGTCGAGTGCTTCCTTAAGCTCTATTTTTGTTGTTTTTAATACAGTTTGTGGTTCGTGCATTTTAGAATTGCGTGTTTAGGATATAGGTCTTGAGGAAAATGTTTTCAGTGTTATGAGTTTTTAGTATTATGACTTTTCAGTGAATTGGCTTTGACCATATGAGTTTCAGTGTTATAAGCTTTCACTATTATGACATAGACCCCATATATTTATACATACATATATATATATATATATATATATATATATATATATATATATAGATATATATATATATATATATATATATATATATATATATATATATATATATATATATATATATATATATATATATATATATATATATATATACCATATATATATATATAAACCATATATATATATATATATATATATATATATATATATATATATATATATATAGATGTATCTAGGATTTTTTAACGAAACTTCACAAGCCCGAATCCATAACCACAGAACACACTTTATCGAAAGTGCTTTCATCAAAAAAGCTCTTTCATTAAAGTATGTTAAAAAAAAAAAAAAAACACTAAATCTACTTGAACCCCCCCCCCATCCCCCTACTTTAATATTCTCACTCTGAGGTTGCACTACAGTGAGGAAAAGGGAAGTTTCCCTTACTGCACTATAGTACGACCGGAACAACAAGCATACTTAAGCAAAAGTGAACTTTCGCACAAGTATGCTCACCAAATTAGAATTCGGTGAAAGATACAGTCAAGCACCTGTACGGATCCCACACAAACACACATATATATATATATATATATATATATATATATATATATATATATATATATATATATATATATATACATAAAATATATGGGCTAATGTCAGATTACTGAGGTTTCAGAAAGTTGAACTTCATATGGTCGAGATCCTCACTGTACCGAAATCTTCATACAAATGCCTTGTGTTTTCAGAGAGTTGAACATATGGTCTCGACCATATGATGTTCAAGTTTCTGAAAACTCAATAATCTGACATAAATGCACTTATATGCATAAATATATATATATATATATATATATATATATATATATATATATATATATGGGTCCACTGCTTTTAATCGAATACCACTTATTCGAAAAAGTGCAATAGACTGTTCAGTTATGTGAAAGTGCACACATTTGAAAGTGCACTTTCGCGAAACTCGTTTCAATGAACTGGGGGAAAAAAAAAAACACTTTATAACATTACATTGAGTGGGGTGCCCCACACATCCCCCTACTTAAATATACCAACTCCGAGATCGAACTACAGTGGGGAAGAGGTAAATTCCCTATTCCCCACTGTAGTGTGCCTCGGTCCTTCAGTGTCCCTGAACGGTTCATTGAACCATGCTTTGCGGAAGTGCACTTTCGCTTAAGTGCACTTTTGTGTAACCAAGGGTCTACTGTTCGTTTTCGCACAAGTGTATTTTTGGTCTTATGCAGTAGACCCATAAATATATATATATATATATATATATATATATATATATATATATATATATATATATATATATATATGGGTCTATATGACTTGGTCGACAGTTCATATGATCGACTGTTTATTTGGTCGACAGTTCATTTGATCTACAAGCATTTTAGGTGGGGGGCTTCACCCCCCACACCCCCCTAACTATATATATCAACTCCAGGGTCACACAACATTGGGGAAGGGGGCAAATGCTTGTCGATCAAATGAACTGTCGACCAAATAAACAGTCAATCATATGAACTGTCGACCAAGTCATATAGACCCGTATATATATATATATATATATATATATATATTTAACACTTGACTGGCAAAGTCTGACTAGGATAGATTATCAGAGGAAGCCTAGGGAGAAATGCTGTAGACGCATATATGCAGAATATATATATATATATATATATATATATATATATATATATATATATATATATATATATATATATATATCTGTGTGTGTGTGTGTGTGTGTGTGTGTGTACATGTAAGTGGAGGTCTGCAAGAAAAAATAAACCCAAACAAAAGACACCTCAAAGGCAAAAACATATGAGAATCCCATACACCTACACACCACAGACCATGCAGACTCCACACACCAGGGTCTTGCAAATACTAAGGCCTTACCATACACCCAACATATTATTCATTTGTGCTCTCACAGAAACCTGGCCCACAGCCGCAGAGAGAAACCCATCCTTACCTGATCCCGCATCCTGACAGCCAGACCCCAAAATGTGAGTAGCAAAGCCAAAGGAGGTGGAGTATAGATATATATTAGACAGACACACACCTTCAGGCTGGTCAAACAGTCTAGCACACACAAGACACTCCAAGTGCAGTCAACTGTCGACAAGACCCCTATGCAAATTATATGTAGCTACAGGCCAACATAGCTGATTCAGAAGACCCACCCCACATATCTTGCCCTCTACAAATGTATCAAGATTCCACTCATCACCCAGATCCTGGCTGATGTATATTACCCTAACATTGATTGCGAAAACAACCAGGTCAAAACAGAAATGCACAGAGATCCCCCATCTTATCAATGCTACATCCTTAGGACAACCACTTGATGCCCTCACAAGATGTGATACCTATGTCGGACTTAGCAGTGACCAACATGATTAACCACTGCAGCACCCCTACGGTATCATCCTTCCCGGCAAGATCCAACAGAAAAGTAGTCACATGTCATATCTCAATCTCTCCTGACCAACCTCTAGCTTTGATAAAAGGAAAATGTCCCACAAGCTGATCACAACCACCAGAGGGATGGTATAAACAGCTGAACAGCCAACTATCTCAGTATAGGAACAGGCACCAACTTCTGAATGTACACAAACCTAGCATGCCAGCATATGGACAGAGATGTATGCAATTAGGAGTACCTGACAGGACAAAATCACTAATACATCCAAAAAAGTGTACACAGATTTGGAATACCAAACAGCTTTAATCCTGGTACCTCGGCATTTCTTCTTCAAAGGATATCAATATATCAAATTCTAAAGCTTAAATATACTAAACAATTAAACAATTGTGTTTCAAAATTTGTCTATACATCCCACTTTTAAAGTGACCAGTGCAAATTATACAGACTGTGGTAGTAGTACTCTATTTGCTAATAAGCTAAATCAGATGGAGACTTCTTTCATTTTTAATTTTGGAACCTTGGTCACACATGGATTAATTCAGGAGGTGTTGTTAAATTTTTGAAGAGATTTCATTGATAATATGTCCATAAATGTGTGTGTTTGTGTGTGCGCGTGTGTGTGTGTGTGTGTGTGTGTGTGTGTGTGTGTGTGTGTGTGTGTGTGTGTGTGTGTGTGTGTGTGTGTATTTTTTATATGAGTACATATGCACATTATGAGAGGGTGGTGTATTTTTTATGTAAATCTGGTTGAATTTTTTTGATGTTATTGCTGTAGAATTCATGACAATTTTGTTGTAATTTTGCTGCTTCTGAAACTCTATGGGAAATGTACTAGTTTTCCATGATTAATGGATGTGTTTATGTATAATGTGCACTGGTCACTTTAAAAGTGGGATGCATAGACAAATTTTGAAACACAATTGTTTAGTATATTTAAGCTTTAGAATTTGATATGTTGATATCCCTTGAAGGTGAAATGGTGAGGTACCAGGATTAAAGCTGTTTGGCACTCCAAATCTGTTTACACTTTTTGGATTTATTAGGTTTTTGTGTTTTTTCTTTAGTTTTGATAAAGACAACATCACTGTCTGCAAGGGAGAGTAAACCTGCCTGCAAACATCTGCAATAAAGTAACTATATACCAAAACGATAACATTGCTGTCCAGGACCGAGATGAGCAGGTGCACAATCAGAAGTAATCACCCCTTAGCCTGAGCAAACAAATAAGAGCACCAGTGAAATCCACTAAAGGCAACTCTGAGTCCAAATTGCCCATATCTAAGACAGACAGTCATAAGGCCTTCCTCACATATGTCTGCATTCTCGAAGGAAGCTCCCAGTTCTGTGCAGAACATGTGGTCAAGGACACCACATACACAAACGCTGTGGATATAGCCAGTCCAATGACAGACAGATTCAGTGGAAATGTCTCCCCTCTGCCCTCCTATCAGGAAAGTAGGACATTCCCAGTACCTGAACACCCAACCTTTATCACTAGGGAGCAGGGCATCACTGTCCTCTCAAAGTCAAGAAGACAGTCTCTATGGGACCTGAATACATCCCAAGCTGCAAACTACAGGAACCCAGGCATGAACTGGCAGCATCATTATGCACCCTACTCACCCAAGGCCTGAGTACTGTCTATGTCACAGCTGAGTGGCGGACAGCCACTGTCATCCCTTTACACCAAGGTGGAGTGTTCACCGATCCAGGAAATGAAAGACCCATCAGCCTAACTAGCCTGATCTGCAAGGCCATGCAATGGATTATCATGAATCAGATCAACAGGGACATTGGCAAAGTCCAAATACATTACCCTACACAGTCTGCCTTCCTCAGGGAAGGTATGTCAGTGAACTCTGGATCACCTCCCTGTGGCAGCTAACAAAGGCATGGATGAAGCAAAGATGGTGCACTCTGGCCACCGTGACCTGGCTGAAGCCTTATACACCATTCCCCACTTGCCCATAGTACACGAACTCTGTCAACTAGGCAGCAATCCATATGTTACCGGATGGGTATCAAACTGGTTCATTGATAGAACCCACATAATCATAATAGGGGTAGCCAGCTCAAACAGTTTATTTATTTTATTTATTTTATATTTGTTGACCGGGCTGGTATAGCTGGATACATATTCATTTTCAGTAGAGGCCCAGGGAGAAAAGCTCCACGTATGAGAAGATTACTCCATACAATAGTTAGAATAAAAAACAAGCTTAAAATACATTATAAAGCAAAAAATGTTTGTAAAGAGAGTACAAGTAATTTGTGTGATCAAAGTTACAGAGTCATGGTATAGGTTTAAGCAGCAATCAAGCCATGAGTTTTCTGGTACAATCAGCACAAGTTTATACAATATTTGAAAAACAAAAAACAAATTGACATTCACTTAGTCAAAGAGGGAGAAAGAGAGTAGGCTGGAAAATATAAATTGTAGTAAAGAGTTAGCTTGTAATAATTAAAAGTGTGGTGGAGCAGTAGTCCAGGAGCAGGGGAAAAGGGGAAGTGAAAGGAGGATAAGTAATGTTTAGTCAGGCATTGAGCAGGGACAAAGCCAATGTATTTTTAGGTGATCTTTGAGGTGTTTCTTAAAGAATGGAGTAGATGAGAGAGAGGTTAGTGTTTTAGGAAGGTTGTTCCAGATTCTGCCCACGACATTGGTAAAGCGTGAGTCACCAGCTTTGTTGTTGGATTTATTGTTGGCAATTAGTAACTTGCTAGCTGAGCGTAGTGTTGTAAGATTTTTATATGGGGAGATCAGGTTAGAGAGGATAGGAGTATTAGTAGGGTGGTACAGAATGTTTTTGTGTGATCACAAGTTGATTGTATCGTAGTTGGTATTGTAGTTCTAACCATTTGACTTGTTTGAGGTTGAGACAGTGGTGGGTTCTATAGGGAGAACCAGTGGCAAATCTGACTATATTATTATAGCTAGTTTCAAGCTTGGTAAGATTGTGCTTAGATAGATTGGTATAAATGGCAGAAGCATGGAATAGGGTAGAAGTAAGATGAGCCTGGGCAATGGTGGTTCTAGCCAGTTGTGTAAGGAAGGGTTTGATTCTATACAGAGAGCCTAGTTTTTTATTGATAGTTTGAATAGTATTATTGATATGGTCATCAAAGCTGAGGTTATGATCAATGGTTATGCCCAGAAGGCGTGCAGTAGGATCAGGGGAAATACAAGTTCCATTATAGGAGGTAATAGTGAAGTGGATCTGTGGAGATTTTTGGGTGGGAGTGAAGAGTAATAATTTTTTTTGGGGGGGTTGAGGAGGAGACATTGATCAGTAAACCACTTTTCAACAGAGTTAAATACAGTTTGAGTAAGGGTTTGGAGAGAGGATGAGGACTTAGCAGTACAGATTAGAGTAGAGTCATCAGCGTATTGTATGCAAGTGGCTTGTGGAACAACAGTGTAGAGATTGTTAATAAAAATAGAAAAAAGAAGAGGGCCTAGGATAGAGCCTTGAGGGACTCCAGTGTTCACAGGGAGGGGTGTGGAAAGATTATTGTCCCAGAGCACTGCTTGATGTCTGTTATCTAGATAGGATTTAAACCAAAGAATAGCTTGTGGGTCAAGAGATTGGACTTTTAGAGTACTGATAAGTAAGCTATGGTTGACCATACCAAAAGCTTTTGATAGGTCTATAAAGCAAGTAGAGAAGGAGACAGTCAGTAAGCAGTAACAACCCAGAGAGAGAAGGTGGAGCAGGTAAGAAGGTTTCAGTGGAGCAGGTATGATGGAAGACTAAGGGTAGTGAGGAGGGCAGAATAAGGAAATTACTAGTCTGCAGAGGGTAGAGGATGAGAAGAGTGCAGAGAAGGAGCAGGAAGGGATAGATTAGGAGAATAGCTAGGTAGTAGGGCAAGGGAAGAGAAAAGAAGGAAAGAATGTAATGAGCCAAAGCTAGTAGAATTGAAAAAGAGAGTAAGGGGTCTAGGCTAGTTTAGGCTGCCACTTAGTGGTCAGAGTTAGTATAACATCAGGTGACAAAGTTCAGAAGTATAGCAAGTAGGGAAGGGTAAGCTAAATGGCAGGGAAACAGTATATAGATGATAATGGTCCTAGGGAGGAGTCTGGCTGCTGGCTTTCCTGACTCAGGATCTAACAATCAGTTAATAGGGTTTAAAAAAAAAACGAAAACAGATTTGTTTACAACAAGGGGCAATGATAATACATACTTTGCCAAGTACTGTTCAAACAGGTGAAAAGTACTGGGGCAGCAGAAAAGGAAAGTCCAAGTTGGCAGGCTGGAGGTAGATGAGGAAATCCTTAGTAGTCAGGCAGGTCCCTTATTGCAGGGTAGTGGATAGAAAGCTAGGAGGGTAGGGAGGTAAGATAACAGGGTATTAATAATGTATTAAGGCAGAACAATTAGCTATAGTAGACAGATAGGTTAAGTATTTCAATCAGTTCTACTTGAAAATTATACTAACAACATACTAATGTAAATGTTCTGATAAGGCTTGGTTAAAAATACTCACTCTATTAATAAAGCAATTTCTAGCACTTCAGAAAAGATATACGTACTGGCCTAGGTATCATATAAATAAAAGACTTACACTTCAGATATCAGGATAAAACAGTATGCATAGGCAAGTAAGTTCCTATACCATTAGCATTCTAGTTTAGCAATAAAGACACTAACAGCATAAAATAGTCATACAAAGTAACAATCCTCAGGAACAGGTCATGAGAGATAAAAACATAGGGCTAGGCAAGTTAAAAAGAGCACACAACAGCCACTTGGTGTGATAGTAGTAATTCCCACAGAGGATCGGCATGTATCTACCTAAAATTTATATTTTTCAGTTGGAGTGTATCTCCTGTGCAGTTAAATAATCAAGGCTCCTTGCAGTTGACTGTTAAGAATACAAGTAATAGTTCCAACAGAGAAGTATCTATCAAACACCTTTCATTTAACTCATTAGGAAACAAATAAGTAGAAAGTTAGCCATGCAAGGCAGGCTTATACATAGTAAGAATAGCCATGCCAAAAAAAATACAAGAAGTTCAGGCACGCTCAACAAGCAGAGAAGCCAAGGGTGGAATAGCAAAAGAAAAAAATAAGCAGGGCTAAATTGCTAAAGAAATTAGGCAAGCATAAAGTTCAATATAATCCCAAAGCTACGCTTAAGCTAATTCACAGGGATAGCTTTAATTAGCTGCACTGATTGGGTCGTGGTTGAAATGTGTCATAACAAAAGCATTAATGTTATGCCGATGTGCAGTTTGATCGCTAAGAGTAGTTCAGTAAGTAACACAGTTGATTAACTGTGCTACTACATGAAAGGCAATGTTGTATATTCTGTATTCTTCAGATTTATAGTAAAATAGTGTAAAAGGAAGTGTTTAGAAGGGCCAGCAGAGCATACTACTAAGCATTACCCCTGACTAACATGGCTGTTATGAATTGAATGAAGTTATATATTCACATAGAAGGAGCTATGATTCACGTTCCGCAGAACTGCGCAACCACAGTCCACGTGGGGGAACGCTCACACCAAGTAGTTGCCAGCGTTGTTATAACTTCAATAGCGAGGACACCACATTAATCACAATAGTTGATTTAACATGTTGTAAGCAAGACACAAACAAGTTGTTGCTAGCAAACGGACACAAAATAATCACGGTCACTGACTAAAACAGTACCCCCATAATGAGTGGCATACCCCAGGGATCGGTCTGCGGGCCTCTGGTATATGGGATATACTTCCATGAGGTGCAGGCCAAAACCACTGGCCCATGGCTGACCAGGTTGGCAGATGACCACTAGCTGGGAATAGTCATCAATACCCAAAGTGATGTGGACATCCTACAAGAGGATTTCACCAAAACAAATGCCTGATGCCAGAAACATGGCCTCAAGCTGAATGCCTGCCGATGCATCATGATTCCCTTCAGGGAGACTGATGTCCCCACATAGTATCACACTAACAACAATGTCCTACATACACAGTCGGTAGTGAGGGAGTTGGCCACCTAAGTTGATAGCAACCTGATGTCTGAGCACCATGTTGCTCCCATTGTACAGAAAGCTTCATAGATGGGACAACTCAAATGTAAGGGTATCCCATCCAGAGACAAAGAGGTCATAAGAGCCATGTATGCTAACCTTATGAGGCCAATTATTTTGCTCAATGCCTCCTTTGGCATGTACCTCACAAAGCACATGCAGCAGCTGGAAAGACCACAGAGGTTCCCCACCGGGAGAATGCAGGATCACAAACACCTACCCTACACAGATAGGCCAACAGCAATGTCCCTCTACTCCATGCCATACAAACTCTGCAGAGGTGACCCCTGTCTGGCATACAAAGCAATCCAGACCCTACCCTAATGGGACTGTTGCACATTTGGAAGTCAAGGCCCATGTGATCAACCTGTAAGCACAGCATCAACCTGGTCTGTGATATCAGTACGGCTTGTTGGTGTAACAGATATGTGTCCCATACACTCGCCCATCTGTGGAATATAGTCCCTGTCCACATCAAGCCAAGTGCCTCAATAGCCCTAGTGATGTGCTCCCTGTGTAAGTGCAGGAGAAACAGAAAATACAGTCCTGTGATTCCACCTATGTCCCTGCTGGACAGGGACTCTGGGTACTGACATGTCTTAACATGGGCTGCACTTTTGTCTGCATGCATTATAAGGGCTTCAGGGTCAATAGCCTACTAACGTCATATCAATCTATACACAACTGTCTGTCAGTGGTTCATTACATTACTCTATACTGCTCTGCCACTGACATACCTGGAAGTCACAGTGCTATATGGAATATAACCACACATATAATGGACATTTCTGCTCAGTAGAATGCACTCTGTACCCACCTCCCAACCTCTGACAGCAAGACATCTGGACAAGGTCATAAATAAAAGTTGGACAAAGGCCCAATGACAGGCATGTGTTGTAAATATTGCTCTTACAAACTGAGAAAGTCGGTAGAATAATTGGTTTTGCATTAGCAGGAATTATCTGAAGGTTATGAAGTCTTAAACATTAACGTCTTTCATTATTTTGTAACTTTAGTCTTCGATTTGTTTGCAACTAACGTGTCATAAAAACATTATGTAGACTGGAAGAAACTACAAAATCATCATCTGGACAATCTGCAAAAAAACTGTACAGCGGAGAGGTATCACCACACCAGGATATTACTTTCAAAGAATACCACACAAGCAGGAGATCCCCAGCCAGTATAACACCAAGTTGCTGGACTGTTTACACAGCTTCATCAGTCAATCAGCTGTAGCCACACCTCTCAACTGGCCAGACTGGGCAAGAATGTGTATAGTTTGGATCATAATATTGGTCTGTGCATCATGTATCTTGCATATCTCTGGTAAACCAGTGTGATGATCTGAGGATATCTGTCACTAGGTAATGGCACAATATATTTCAATGTCAGATGTCAGATATGTCAGAAAATGGCTGCTAAAACAAACCCTGTACCTTTAGTAACTTCTTGTTTACATTTGAGAGGTAGGGCTGTAGCACACAAAACCCAGACCAGAGTACAACTCTCTGTGGAATGAAGCCCCACTCAGGGGAATCACAGCCCATATTGGAACCCACATCGGACTACATAACTGTATTGTTCATATATGTCTCTGCATACAGACAGCTATGTACACCTTAACTGTCTCTACACATACCCATCAGACAGGATTACCCTCAGCTAGCTGTAAGTGGCTCATATTTGATATATCTGCATCTGTTGCATGTGATACACAGACATATATATGGTCAACATATAACAATATTTTAGGCATACACACACATAGATGTGGGGAAGAGACACAGACAGTGACAGAGAGAGACACAAGGAGATACACACATAGAGAGTGAGTCATACACAGGGATACCCTGAATGGCATAGATTGATGTCCTGCTGCATACAGTGGCATACGGGTCATAACCAGTCGCATGTGCCAGCATGAAGGTGAGCTCCATTGTGTAATATCACATCAGCTGCCTTTGTGTGTGTGTGTGTGTGTGTGTGTGTGTGTGTGTGTGTGTGTGTGTGTGTGTGTGTGTGTGTGTGTGTGTGTGTGTGTCTGTAAGTTTAAGTATTAAGAGGACATTCCCACTTGGTGCACTTTCCATTGCCCTACTTCACAAGATCTGCTGATATCATTCACCTTAGAAGTACCTTTAGACAATTGTCAGCCCAACCTAGATAGGTAGGGGTTCTAATCTGTCCTGGCAAATGTGTGTGTGTGTGTGTGTGTGTGTGTGTGTGTGTGTGTGTGTGTGTGTGTGTGTGTATGTATATGAAACAGTTTAGGCCTTTCCCACCCAATACACTTCCCATTGCCCTATTTTACAAGATCTGCTGATGTCATTCACCTTAGCAGTATTTTCAGATTGGGCTCAGCCCTATAAGCTGCATGGCATGTGCAATAACTGTGTAACACTATAGTACAAATAACTTGAGAGGCAGGAGTTCTCCTCTCAGTTCAGGCAAATGTTTGTGCAAGTTTGTAGGATAAAGTGTTTTTGGACCCTCCCATCCACAGCATGTCCCAGTGCCCTACCTTACAAGGGCTGTTGATGTCATTCACCTTAGAAGTACTCTTGGACAACCCTTAGCTCTATAAGCTCTACGGTATGTGCAATAACCACTTAACAGTATAGTACAAATAACTAGGTAGGTAAGCATTCTAATCTCAGTCCTGGTAAATGTAAGTGTGTGTGTGTGTGTGTGTGTGTGTGTGTGTGTGTGTGTGTGTGTGTGTGTGTGTGTGTGTGTGTGTGTAAGTGTGCATATTTATAAGATACAGTATTTTGAGGCCTTTCTCTCCCAGTAGATTTCCCATTGCCATACTTTACAAGGGCTGGGGATGTTATACACCTTAGAAGTACTTTGGGATACTCTTCAACTCTGTAAGCTCTGTGGCATGTGCAATAACTGCATAACAATGTAGTACCAACAACTAGATAGGTATGGGCTTCTAAACTCAATGCTGGCAACTGTGATAGTGTGTGTCTATGCATGAGAACAGCATTCTGTGTGTGTGTGTTTGGCTGAGGCCATATCCACTGCCAGTGTGGTTTTACCATTTTGAGGTATATTCCACCCTGTATACTTCCCATTGCCCTATTTACAAGAGCTGCTGATGTCATCCACCATAGAAGTATCTGTATACAGTTCTCAGCCCTATAAACTCTGTGGCACATGCAATAACTGTGTGATACTATAGTGCAAATAATTAGGTAAGTAGGGTTTCTAATCCCAGTACTGGCAACTATAGCAGTGTGTGTGTGTTTGTGTGTGAAGCATATCCCCTGTGTGTGTTGGTTATACCATTTTATGGCCTGTTGACTTCCTCCCCATGGCATTATTTTAAAGAGACAATTAATGGCATCTGCCATACATGCATTATGTTAAACTGTACAGGTCATACAAGCCATCTGTACATATGTACTGTATGTGGAATATCCAGATGTTTGCAACCAATATGTTGTCTGTGTCCCCTAACAATAAGCATTTATGAGACACATTTCTAAATATGTCACAGTTACTGTAGTGACAGACATAGCAGCAGCAGACCTTGTACCTGTCTGACACATAATGCTGATAAACATTCTGTTACTCTAGCATTGTATCACATCACCTTGCAGCAATCTACCTGTATTACGGCCACCAACATATCTCCCAACCATTCACAGACAGACATCATGTGAAAGCCATATGTGAATCTGGGGCAAACAGCAAACATTGGGCACACCTGAAACATATTGCTGTGACACACATGGTAAATGGATAGCGGAACAGGTCATGCAATTGAATGCACCTTCCAAAGGGTATGTGTTGTTACATGACAATAGCTGTCATTAATCTACAATGTCAGTCTGTCATGATTTTACCAGATGTTGGCCAGAAAACCGCATGTTCATGACCAATGTAAAGAAATCATGTGTCAGAGATCAGGACAATGTGCACCCATATGCATAGGTCAGAGGTATGGCCACCATCTGTACCCATACCTCTCAAGCTGTTGGTGCAAGGAATGTTTACAAAGCTACATATAATAAGGTGACAAAGGCCACATAATAGGGACATCTGTCAAATATTTCTCCTACAAACATATAACAGTGATAGAGTAACAGGGTTTGCATTAGCATAAATAGTCTGAATGGTATGAAGTGTGCAACTCATAAAGTCTGCCATTATGTTATGACTTCAGCCCACAATGGTTTGGCAATGATCTGCCAGACAGACACAGGTGTATGAGAAAATGGGCTACTGATATGTGGCATGCATCAGGACAGTCTGTGTAAACTGTACAGTTGAGGTGTATGTCTGAACCTCTCTGCAGGTTGCAGTCCATGTTTGGCAAGGTGTAACCTGTGATGACAACTGAAACAGTTAAAAGAGGTCCCAGAACTGTAGGACAAGAAACATGTCATACAGTTCTGTACTGATTGCATAGAGAAGTGATTGCACATCAGAAGCACCTTAATGTCATGAGAAAAACTGTAAGCGAAGGTAATGTCACACAAAGAAGGTGACATACTAGCATACCAGAGGACATCCTGTGTGTTGCACTTGCTGTGGGCATGCTATGTGCTGCCAACTGTCACATTACTACAACTTGTGTCCCACACTCCACAATTGATAATGTCACACACACATTGCATGTTGCCTATGTGTGTGCAATATGCAGACATGAGAAGGTGCTGTGACTACTGTGTGCCCACACGATCAGTGAATCTGTTGGACTTAAAGCCATGGCTAGGCTTGTGAGGGACCTAGTGCCAGAACTCCAGTAACCTCCTCTGTATGTATGACCCTGTGGTACTACAAACACTGAGGTGACATGTATGAAAGTTAGCTGGCTGTGACAAGGGGTATGTATACAAGGTCACACTGTCTGCCAACAGTGTCCCTCATACACTGTTGCATGCATACACACCTGGTCAACATGTACATATACAGCTGTACCTTGGGTATGAAATCATTGATGTGTTTCCACTCTGCCATACTCCCCATTGGTAATGTCTGCCGGGCCACAGCCTGCAGACACACAGACACCTGGAACACAAAGAGAATACAGCATGTCAGACTACATTCAGTCAGTGGTACTAATGTCAATAATGCATCATGGCTAAAAAGGTGCATACACATTGATGTGTACCCATAACAAATGGAAGCAGACAGCACCTTACAGCGCATTACATAGCTACACTGTACCATATTCACTGTGTGCATCAGACCCATATTAGCATGTCCCTGCATAGATGGTATAGATGACAGAGATGTGGAACAGGTATCATCATATGCACATAGTGTGGTGTGGGTTTGCCAGAGGCCTAGGCTGGGCCACATGGTTGACATCATGTGTGTGTTTTTGGAGGGGTGTTCTCTAAATGGGCTGTGCAGAGGTGTTGTGGTGACCTGCCTGTGATAGAGATGTGTGTGTGTTTGTATGCACACAGTCACGCCATGTGGCTGCCCTACACAGGAGTATGTTTGACAGCTGTGGACTGTACATGGCAGGGTGCACAGTTCACCATCTCTGGTCATGGACATGGCAGCTGGTCCTGCCAAGGGTCTCACTGGCACCACCTGGCCCAAGGCCAGATGCAGTACCTTTCCCTGATGGTGACTGCTCTCTGCTGGATACATCTCCCTGACAGGACCAGCCAGGACCACTTGCCCATGGCCTGCTCCATTGTGGTGTGGACAGCACCCCCCTTCGGTAGTGCTGGTGGCACTGCCAGTATAGGAGTGTGAATGTACATGGACCCGTGGAACTTCAGCTGATTTTGGTGCTTACCTACGTCCACATGGCCGATGCCCATCTCCCACCACACACTCCAGTACAGATATTCCACAGTCGAGGATTGCCAGTGTCTCACCCCACCATCTATCCATGACCTCACTATTGTAATGTGTGACCTCAGCAAAGGCATATAGGTCATCACACATGGCAGGAAGAGTTGCATCCAAGACCCTGAGTATCTGTCTGGTGTTGTGGTCAGTATGTGAGTGTGCTTCCATGATGGTCCAAAACATGCATCTGGTGACACCTGCTGTGACACTTGTGATAGGGACTTGACAGACGGCAGGCCTCCTTCGAGCACCTCTGTCCATTTGCCTGTATGGGACCTTGCCTGATCTCTAGCTATGTTTAGTGTCTTCACTCATACTTGCCATAGTTGCCACACTAGCCTGTTCCATGCCACCAACTGTACATTATCTGCGGCTGCTGGGGACTGGGTATGCAAGGACATTGTGACTGTGTGTGTGGTGACATTGTGGTCAACAGTGGGATGCCAACCAATGGCATAGATTCAGCCCCTGACAACCCCACCTGTGCCTCACTATGACCACCATTGTCAGAGTCCACAGAGACACTGACATCAGGTTCTGAGCAGGAGGGACCCTGACCTCCATGTCCACCTGTGGGGGGAAGACAACATATGTAAATTAATACCTGCACTATAAGGTTTGCTGGTGCACACACACACACACACACACACACACACACACACACACACACACACACACACACACACACACACACACACACACACACACACACACACAGTTGAGGTGGCACAAAGGCATTACACAGACCTCACAATATACAAATGATGACATGGACAACACACAGTCAGATCACAACATGCACACTCTGGACAGGCCCTCAACATCATGCAGTGCAGCCCTTTCCACTTAAAGTCACTACTAATATATACTTGAGTAGTGTTAGTAGCTGATGGGACTTTACCTAGCATACACTCCAACCATGTACACATTATTGCTGTTCACCTATATAGCACAGTGACAACTCCTACATACCTCTCAACTGTACAGATTTTTGCAGAATGTCTACATTTCAGGTTCGTATGTTTGGTCTGTTCCTCATAAATTCTGTGTTTGTTTGACACATTACTAGGAAGTCTGAGGACTGAAGTCACTAAATAATGGCATACATTTGAGTTTGATTTCAAAACCTGCAGTAAATGTATATTAAAACAAATCATGTTACTCTGGCAACTTTCTAAGCTTATAAGAGTAATATTTAAAATGTGTCCCTATCTTTGGGCCTTTATCCCCCCATTTTGTCAGTCTTTGTCCAGAATTCTTGCACTGACAGGTTGTAAGGTATGGTACAGAAATGTTACATCTCCTGCAAATAGGCTCCTGTTATGACCACTGTGATACTATGCAGTTAACCCCACCACAAGTGAGCATTCACATATCACAATATGGCTAAGAGTGACAGTTGTGTGCATGGTAAAATGCATTCCCTTAACATGCCTGGGATATTGGTGAGCCACAACAGGACAATTCCATACTCACTGGCTTCAGGCTGCTGTTCTATATCCACACCAGAGGGACCTATGTAGTTGTGGGAGAGAGGTATTGTCAGCAGAGGCACATGCGGCATTGGTACAGGATGAATGCTGCATTTCTGCACATGTACAGTACAAGCTCCGATACTGCATAATTTGCTGTCCTTCACCATAGATATGCACTTCTGTGCATTACAAAACCCCACCCACAACTGTGGTTTGACCTGACATATGCATGTAGATACTCTACAGATGCCAGTATGGCTGCTACAGTAGTCAATTGATGTCTACTGGGGCCTTACCTGGACACTCTTCACCTGTTGTCTGTGTGACACCCACCTCCACAATGTGTTGAGTTGACTGGTGTGCATTGGCTGCTCCAAGGTTGGCAAGGAGTTCCTCTGCAGGTGTCAGAGAGGCCTGCATAGCAGGACCCCTACCTGTGGCTGAACAGTCCCTGGTCATGGCAGCAGGCCTTTGCCAGCATGGCAGATGAGGTCAGTCGCATGGTATCTGACCTGCTCATAAGAGCGTGCATGCTGAGCCACGTTGTTGACCCTAGTGACAAGGTCATCCCACAAGGCAGTCCACACCTGCAGCTGCTGTTGGCTACAGCCAAAGATGACCCCATGGTGCTGTATAATGGTTTCAATTATTTCCATAGTCTTGGCATCACTGTAGGGTGGGTGTCGACCATGCTGCATTCCACCTGGAAGACATAAACAGGGAAACACATCACAGGACCTCATACATTGCTCAACATTATTTACAGAACCTGCACATCAACATTGACTAGCACTAGCCACCACTTACAACCGCATCATACCCCTGTCATCTATTAGCACAGTATGAGCTTGCATTGCACTCCTGGTCCTGATGTGTCATGTTCCCTACAATGAGGGCCAGTAATTCAGTAATTTGCATAATCCTCCATTCATCATTCACATTAGTTTAGAGGGATGACAGTGGCTGTCTTCCATGCAGATGAGATGTTGCTGGTGCTCAGGCTTTGTTTAACTACAGTGTATAATGGAGCTGAGAGCACATGCCTAAGTTCATGTAGGGTGCAGACAGGGATGTTATCAGGTCCCATGATGACTAAATTTTTTTGCCTTTGAGTAGGCATTATGGACCTGCTCCCTAATGAGGTGAGGGGTGCAGATGGTGTGCATATCCTCCTATACTGATGGGGGGGATGGGGGGCGTTTTCACATAACCTGTCTGCAGCAGGTTGGCTATAGCTATGGCATTTGTGTATGTGGTGTGATTGACCACCAGTACAGGGTGGGTTGGTTTGTTGCCTCCGAGATTGAAGATATATGTGAAGAAGGCCTTGTGATTGGCTTTGGTGGATGTACATACATACATACATACATACAAATATTTCAAGCACAGGCATAAATGCCCTTCTAGCTTGCCAATATACCAAAACACTTGTTGGATGTATCTAATTTGTACTCATAGTTAGCCTTACAGTGATTCACCTGTGACGTTATATGCTTGTTCAGACAAAGGTGGAATTGCTTCCAATTTGATGCCTGCTCCTACTTGGCCCTGTACAGCCACTATATTGACCTATTATGTGGTTTATGTATTGCTGCTGTCCACCAAAGGGGATTACTTTACCTTAGTGGGGGTGGGTTTTGAGTCAGGTATTGCTGAGTCCATACAGCTATGTAGGTGCTCATATAGATGTTTGTTGTAGGCATGGTCACAAAGTCATAACACAGTTGGACACTTCTCCAATTTCAGCCTGATAATCATGCTTATTCTAGTACTCATTTCTGTGTCAAGACAATGCAACAACCTTTAGCTGTAGACATTTATGTCTGTTGGATGCACTGAAACTATGATTACACATGTACAACATGTACAGCTTATTTACTTGATGTTTTGTAACTCATGTCTGTTGTTTTGAGGCTTCCAGCTACACCTACTAATACATACATGTGCACAGGTAATACCTGATATACTTTTCTGTTCTATGTCAGTATGGCACACTGTGTTTACACTCTTGCTGCTCAGTCATAGCTCTCAACCTGTTAGAGCAGGATATCTGGGTGATGGCAAACATAAATGGGGGGGGCAATGGCCCAAAAATAGTGACACTTTATTAATATTGCTGTAACACACTTAAGTCAGATGATAGCACAGCAGGCTTTGCATTCACAGAAATACCCTGGAGGATATGACATCCGACATTCATATGTATGCTATTATGTTCTGATGTCAGTCTTCACAGATTTGCCAATGATTTACCAGGCATAACACAACTCTGAGAAAATGACTACAAATATGAGGGACACATATGGTCAGAGTGCAGAACACTGGACAGTTGAATGGTATGAGCTCAGTATATTACATGCAGTTCAACACACACTTCTACGACAGTTGTTTACTATGCACATACCCTATATAGGTCTCTTAAATTTGTAAGACAAGCATTATGTATCATAGTGGCATTCACAAGTGACATATGGATATTTACAACATCCCAGTAGCTGGCATGGCAGTGCCACAGTCAGTACTGTGCAACAGACACTCCAGTAGTAGTCATATGTGAGCTGACCTTTCCTGGGGTGACTCAGGGGCCAGAGCTGTGATCTATGTCACTGCAGACAGAGCCGGATGTGATGGCCATATGTGCTAAACAGCAATATATCAGTACAGCAAGTATTGTTGAGACATATTGTTTAACTTCCTATTTCCCATTATTGCATACCCCCTTCTGCATTCCATTACATGCTTACTTGTTTGACATACCTGTTTTTTCCAAGTATTCTTGATGTTTCTCACTTTCTCTGTGTCTTACCATGTACAGGAAAAGACCTGTTTTGCATAGGCAGCAGCTTGCCTTTTGTAGGTAATGCTCATGAGCAGGTGATGGCCTGTGCATCAATTGGTGTCCTCACTTGCTAATTGCATGCAGAACAGCTGTGTTGTTATTCCAATAGCTAATGGCATGGGAACACACTCCTATAACTCAGTACTTCATGTGGGCATTGCCCATTATCCTTGCCTGTGAGAAGTACATCATGGAGGTATGTGAGCTACAGCATCACAGAGGGTAGGTGGAAATGCCTCTTACAACAAGACATGTGGAGACAGCCCAACAAAATGGGGGAGGAGATTCTAGACTTAGGGGCAGAATGTAAGTATTGCTGTTATACAGTTAGAATAATGCTAGTTTAACAGGGTTTGTCTGGACATGCATTTTCTGTGTGATTTCAAGTCTGACAGTGTTATGTAGATGACATAACTATCAACTGTACAGCTATCCATAGAATGCCCAGAGGGTTGCCTCTTATGTTTGGACAGTTTTTGTCCTTGAAAATCAGTAGGATACTCTGGGGATTGCAGTCAGTAAATGCTGACATCCATTTGTGTTTCTGACTTCATATCCCTCAGAAAAGTTATGTTACAGTAAACCCTGTAATGCCAGCAACTTTTTCAGTTTATAACAGCAATATTTTAAATATGCCCCTGTTGTTGGGCCTCTGTACCCCAAGTATGTCGGCTTTGTCCAGAGATCTTGCAGTAAGAGATTCAGAGGTATGGCATATCATTATTTACTGCCTTCATTCCTGATATCATCCCAGTGATTTAGCAGAATCCCAGACATGTTATGAGGCAGTGGCCATAAATATGATCCCACACCCTGGACATTCTGTTGAGAGTTATGTATGTCTGGCCATTGTTAGACTGTTAAGATTGTGTAGCAGTGTAGTGTGTAAATGTTTGTTGGGCTGAGTAGGGAGAGTGGCAGATGTGAGTGTTATAGATCCTTTTCTATCTGACTGTGCATGCTGCTACAGTTGCTGGTGGTCTATCAGGTGTATATGTTTGTAGGGGCAGACTGACAAATGTCCTGTAACACCTCAGGATTCCCAGTACACTGTGACTTGGGGCAGTATATATAGGCAAAGTGTGTGACTGGCAATCGAGATATGTTTGTTCAAACAGTCATTATATTCTAGAGTTCAGTTGGGGAACTGGGATGTTGCTGTGACTGCACATGGTTGTGGGTGGACAATTTCTCACCAATATCTGCTTTTCCCTATGGTTATATCCCTGTAGTGCATTATATATTTGCAAATACATGAGTAATTCCCCAGAGCTGATTTGTGGAGATTTTTTGTTGGTCTGACTGCAGTTCAGAAGGTGCTTGGTGACATGGTTGACAGCTGTCAATGTTTTTTCCCTTCTGTTACATGACTGCAGTCATACCGCTCCACTGTCCAGATTTCTATACACTGTCCAGATGCATAGCTCATATTTTTGGTCTGTTCTCCATAACAGTTGTGGGTGTCCGACAAATCACTGGGATGATATGAGTATTGACATCACAACATGACAATCGATTGTGTTTCAGGCCTGAAATCTATCAGAAAATATATGTTTAAACAAACTGTGATACTCTAGCAAACATCTAAGCTTATAACAACCATATTTCAAATATGTCACTTTTGTTTGGCCTTTATCCCCCCACTCTGTCAGACGTTTTGCAGATGTCTTGCAGTAAGAGGTTGAGTATATATACATATTGTTTGGCCTTTATCCTCCCACTTTGTCAGACATTTTGCAGATGTGTTGCAGTAAGAGGTTGAGTATATTATAGATATATCTCTATATATATCTATATATATATATATATATATATATATATATATATATATGGATCTCTATCACAACACCGACACACCACAAACCCGACACTCAAAACAACGACACCAAAACACCGAAAACGCACAAAACCGACAACTCACAAAACCGAACACCATAACACCGACACCCAAAACACAGACACATAAAACGTAAACTACACATTACACACAACTATACATGCACTAACCCTAACCCAAACCCTAACCCTAAGGTCCGACACTACCACACACTTACCTTACCCGCACCCTAAGTCTGACACTACCATACACTCACCTTTCCTGCACCCTAACCCTAAATGCCACACTATCTCACACTTGCCTGTCTGCTCCCTAACGCTAAATCCCTCACTATCACACACTTACCTGTCCGCTCCCTAACGCTAAATCCCTCACTAACGCATACTTACCGACTTGCGCTCACACGTTGCCCATGTCGGTGTTTCGGCTGTCGGGATTTCACCTTATCGATCATCTGTCTCGTCAGTCTTCTCGAGTCGGTCTTCTTAGCATCGGTGTTTCGGCGTGTCGATGAAGTCAAGGGGACCCATATATATATATATATATATATATATATATATATATATCTAGGTTACAACATCGACAACTAAGAAGAGCGACAGCCAGTTCCCCGACACGAAAACACCGACACAGACATAATTGAAACTGCAAATCATGGACATTGCACATGTAACAGGTTTAAATTACGCTAATCTTGCCTACCATGTTTTAGTAAGTGTGGCAGTGTTATGCATGTGTTACGATCATTGTATTACTCAGTCCTTATGGTAGGCAAGATTAGCATAATTTAAACCCGTTACCTGTGCAATGTCCATGATTTGCAGTTTCGATTATGTCTGTGTCGGTGTTTTCGTGTCGGGGAACTGGCTGTCGCTCTTCTTAGTTGTCGATGTTGTAACCTAGATCCATTTATATATATATATATAAAACATATGTATATATAGCAGTACTAATTCCACAGGTGTTTCCCTAATGTTGGATAACCATCCTGCATGATATATTTACTGAAGCATTTCTATTCCTCTTAGCTTATGTGGAGTAGTAGTAGCTCCTATGACTGGAATGTACAGGGTGCTTGGTAGTGATGACTTTTTTCATCCATGTCAAATGACCATAATGCATGATATGTTTGTAAAAGCATTCCAGACTCTTGCAGCTTAGATGGTATAGTGGTACATTGCTGCGATTTAAGTGCCCAGGGTCCTGGGTTTGAAACTGGCAGGGCTGATTATTTTGTTTCTGGGCAGAACAAGGACTGATGGAGACAGAGTGATTAAAGCACTTTTAAGCAGTTATAAGTGGGTTTGCATGGTTTTGTGCAAAGCAGTTTTAAGTGGGTTTGCGTGGTTTTGTGTGAAGGTAAGCGGTGCTAACAGAAGGTTAAGTCCTCTTAGCTTCTCTTAGCAGTGCTTACTCCTGCTTACATCTGCACTAATTTTAAATAAAGTAAAGAAAATAAGGGTGATAGGAAAGTGGTGACATGGGGGCAAGCAGGTGGTAAAACATTAGGAAAAGCAGCTAGGGATGTACTGGATGGGTGTAGGAAAGGACCATATCTCTACATTTCTTCTGCAGCAACAGCTGTGACTGATGTGGAAAATTTGGAATTTACAGCCTCACACCCCATAGGGAGGGGTGCTGGCAATATACATTTGTAGAGTAATTTGGTTGTAGATTGCTTTACATCATTGGACATGGTGGCAAAATGTAGAGCTATGTACGGCAATGATTTTTTTTGAGGTTCCTATTAGATGACCAAAGACGCAGTCTTTCAATTGCCTCTTGGTCGAACTTGAAAAGACGAAAAACCAAAATGGTGAAGCGGCATATAAGCAAATTCTTTCCCTGGGAAAGAAATTGCTTGGCCACATCCATCACTTTGCCATTTTCTTCACTGTAGTGAAATCTCGGAGTTGGTATATTTAAGTAGGGGGTGTGTGTGGGGCACATTCCCCCATGTCGGGGAGTGTGGGGGGTGAAGTCCCCCACTTTATGTTATGTTTTAAGTGTATTTTTTTTTTTTTGTTTGGTACAGCAATTTTTTTCCCTTGGAAAAAAATCGCTGTTCTAAGCATTCGAGTTTGTAAGCTTTCGCTTACATGGGGTCGATAAATCATTGTACACTTTGCTAAGCATTCAATGATTTAATATAGACCCATTTTTAGCACTTCAGATGCCCTTTTTTTAAGGTGAAAGTGGGATGTTGGTGAATGGCTGTAGGTATGTTTGGGGAGGTAGGTTGGGTAGGATAGGTTGCATTTGCAGACAGACAAGACACACAAGACAGCAGTCAGGGGCGGTATATGACCCATGAGGGGGTAAATACCTTGGACAGGGAGGGTGGTTGGGAATCAGAGGCCCATTAGCCCCCAAATGGATACAGTGGGAATGAAATCCCCACCCATGGGCAGTCACCACTGCACCTTCATGGCCCCAAAGGTGTCTGTGCTGGGGGCTGAACAACAGGAGCAGCCTGCCCCTCCAGGTGCACCAGGCTGCCCTCCATCTGGCACAGCTCTCCCTCCAACTCAGAGTGAAGGATACTGCACCCCATACTCCAGAACATGTTGCAGGTGATGGGCTCATCTCTGAGCCAGTGTCCGGTGGGGATGACCCCTGTACCCTGAAGCTGTTTCACCCAGAGGTAGTACAGGACCAGCGGAGGAGGATGTTCCAGTTTGGGTCCCAGACATGCTGGGGTCCAGTGCCATGGCCCAGATGAGGCAGGACAGGCGGATCCACCAAGATCTGTCTTCCCAAATGTGCTATGGCGTTGTGGTTTTCCAAGATATATTGGTTAGTCATGAACAAAACATTTCAAAATTAGTTATAACAGCATGCATGGGTGTTCCAATTAACCCAGACCAACAGATTTGAAACAGTTGCATAGCAAATGGAACACATGCATACATGGAACAACAGTAAGAATTTTAACAGCATGCAAGTTACATTGACAGCAACAGGTCACCAATAATGGTATTTGAACAAGGTATGTTAATTTGCAACCAATTAAATATATGAACAATAATAGAACACATATCCCAACAATAAGTTTTGAGAACACTATACCAGTAGTATATGAATAATAATTATTGATACAGATGAAGGGTGGGGGAGAGAAAACAGTCCATTAACAATTGTATAGGCTTCCATTTTTCCAACAGTACTGCTCTACAGGTCTGCCTTCACTTTACATCTGCCTATGGCCTATAGCTTCTGTAGCACATACATACCTGTTAGACTGTCAACCTGTAATGGTATTGGGAAGACTAAGAGAACTATGGCTACTTTACTGGAGGGGGCTTATGCATGTCAGGGTTACATACGTGACAAACAAGGGATATCCTGCACTGCTGTTGTGTGAGTCTGCTACTGGCATACTTCACCTGGATTCCTATCTGTGTCCAAGATGACTGGCAGCAGTGACCACTAGCCATGACAGCGTGACTCTTGAGAGACATGTATTGTGAAGAGTGCTTGGTGTATCTATCCTGTTGTCATTTGAAGACATGGGGTTATACAGTGGGACAGTTGTACACGGTGTATTAGTATATCCTTCATACAGCTACTACAAACATTTCTTTACCTGTATGTCCTGTGGAGAAAATATCTGTTACTACTATCTGACTGTTTCTACAAATATTCATGATTTCTTGCATGTGTATATGCACACATCTCAGTACCACTCCCTAGATTCAAACCGTGTCTGGGTGTTCTAAAATGAGCAATAAAGCTATTTCTCATCACACTGACCTACTCGGGAACTGATATTTTTTGTTTGACTGTTTTCTGCCTTATAATCTGTGGGTTAGACAGTCTGACCTTGTAATCCTGAGATTCTTGCATGATAGATAGTGTACTGTGTATTAATCCTATAAAATAATACGATCTGGAAAGCAAAGGTTAACACAAGGCAATGCAGAAGGGGACACACTATGACTGCAAACTGGGAGCCATTACTGAATCCCCAAATGATGTGGATACTCTACAAAAGGGCCTTACAGAAACAGATGCTTGGTGCCAGAGACATGGGCTCAAGCTCAATGCCAAGAAATGTATAGTTATCCCCTTTGGGAAAAACATGTACCCATGAATTACCATATAGGTGGCAGCACACTAAACACTGAAAGTGTGATAAAAGACTTAGGGACACAGGTGGACAGTGGTCTCACCTTCGATAAACACATCACCACAACAGTCAGGAAATCCTTCTATGTGGCACACCTCATCACTAAGGGCTTTTCATCCAGAAAAAAGGAGGTCATTGTCCCACTGTACTCACCCCTCATTAGACCCATTATAGAATACAATGCCCCATTTGGTATGTACCTCTCAAGACATCTGCAACAACTGGAAAGGCCACAGAAATACCTCACTAAAAGAATCACAGGCCTAAAGCAGTTAGCCTATGCTAACTGCCTTAAAAAACTCCAGCTATACTCTGTCGCATATCGTCTATTCAGAGGCGACCTCTGCCTAACATACAAGGCCATGTCAAACCCAGAGCTGTTGGACATGCTACACTTAAAGAAATCCCAATCCCTCAGAGCCACACGCTCCAGGGATCTAAACCTTGTCATCACAATAAACAAAACATGCTGGAGGGATAGGTTCCTGATCCAGCGACTCCCCAGACTCTGGAATAGATTGCCCATACATGTCAAGCAGAGTGCCTCTTTGGCCCTCTTCACAAGGAACCTTGACGATTGGATGGGAGAAAAAAATTCACCCCGGGGATCACATCAGTTGTCCTGCTAGACATGGGTCCAGGGAAGTAAATAGTGTGGGAAGAAATAGCCAGGGAATTGTTATAGCTAGGCTTGTATAGGCCCTAGGGCTGATAGCCTAGTACCAACCTATGAACCTATGAACCTATGAACATTGGACATTAGTATTCAGGGTTCAGATCTTAGTGCATAACATATTTCATATTTCATTTATATGTTGTTTTACACCTCCACAATCTACTGTTTTGCATAATAGCTGGTTCTCAGAACAACCTCAGTTAATTTATGCTGTCAAAGCCATATTTGCTGTGAAGAAACTGCACACAATCTATTTTTACAACAACATACCAGAGTAAACACAGCAGTTGGTGGTTTAGGTTTTTATTTTACTTATATGACACAGGGCTGTATTACTGCATATCCTGCAGATCAATATTATTCTGGCAAACATTTATTTAACTGTTAGACACAGAACACACTACACCTTCTGGCAATACACAATTTACTCCTTATTTATTCCACTATATGCTGCAAGGTAGATCTGCACTCAGCCTGTCGGTGCAGCCTTGTCAGTCTGTTGGCATGGACCTCAGCTTTGCTAGCCCTCTCCATTGCAGCTGTAGGGGGAGAATACAAACATTATGCATACTTGTCTATCACACATCTGCAACCTCTTAAGTAAATTAAAACTTACTATCCCCTCAGCTGACCAGCTACCTGCTGAATACCTGCAAAAGGCAGCCAAAGTCATAACTTATCCTATATCATTGCTGATAAATAGAACCATACAAGAAAGCACTATTCCCACGATCTGGAAAATCTCCTACATTATCCCCCTACACAAGGGTGTAAACTCCAGAGAATATTCTATCGTCCCATAGCTCTACTTTCCCCATTAGCTAAAATAATGGAAAAGTGCATCCACAGACAGTTACTAGACCACCTACTCCAGAACAATTTGCTGGCCAAATCTCAACATGGCTTCAGACCTTTCCACAGTACAACAACTGCACTCCTATCCTTTGCTGACAGCATCAATAAAAACCGTAATAACAATCTTCTCTCTTCAGCACTTGTCATTGACCTTTCAAAAGCATTCGACATGGTCAACCACCACTTACTTCTCAATATTCTAAACTCCTTCTCTCTGGACACAAAGACTATAAAATGGTTCCAGTCCTACCTTGATAATAGACAGCAGGCAGTGCTATGGGACAACAACCTTTCATCCCATCTCCCAGTTACCCTAGGTGTTCCTCAGGGCTCTATATTGGGCCCCCTCCTTTTTTCAATCTTTATCAATGACCTCAACCTAGCTATTCCTTTAACTAACTGTGTACAATACACAGATGATTCGACAATAATCTTGTCAGCTAAATCTCAATCCCAAATACAGACTGTAACTCAGACAATGTTCACTAAAACAGAAAATTGGTTTCTACAATGCTGCCTCCTCTTGAACCCCCCCCCCTCAAAAAAAAAACAAACTCCTCCTCTTCACTCATACCCGTAAATCACTCCCAATTAACTTTTCAGTCTTATCCAGTAATGTTACAGTCATATCTCAAGATCCAACAAATAAACTTCTAGGGGTAACCATTGATAACAACCTGAACATTGAAACCCATATCAACAATACCATAAAAACTGTCAACAGGAAACAAAGACTATAAAATGGTTCCAGTCCTACCTTGATAATAGACAGCAGGCAGTGCTATGGGACAACAACCTTTCATCCCATCTCCCAGTTACCCTAGGTGTTCCTCAGGGCTCTATATTGGGCCCCCTCCTTTTTTCAATCTTTATCAATGACTTCAACCTAGCTATTCCTTTAACTAACTGTGTACAATACACAGATGATTCGACAATAATCTTGTCAGCTAAATCTCAATCCCAAATACAGACTGTAACTCAGACAATGTTCACTAAAACAGAAAATTGGTTTCTACAATGCTGCCTCCTCTTGAACCCCCCCTCAAAAAAAAACAAACTCCTCCTCTTCACTCATACCCGTAAATCACTCCCAATTAACTTTTCAGTCTTATCCAGTAATGTTACAGTCATATCTCAAGATCCAACAAATAAACTTCTAGGGGTAACCATTGATAACAACCTGAACATTGAAACCCATATCAACAATACCATAAAAACTGTCAACAGGAAACTAGGCTCCCTCTATAGGATAAAACCCTTTCTCTCCCCACTAGCCAGAACCACTATTGCCTATTCCCACCTTATCTTCACACTTCTCTATGCTTCTTCCATATATACCAACTTGTCAAAAAATAACCTTAACAAGCTAGCCAATGCTTACAATAGCATTGCCAGATTTGCTACTGCTTCCTCCTTTAGGACCCATCACTGCCATAATCTGAAATAATTAGGCTGGTTAGAGCTTCTGAATCCGATTCACTTTAAACAACTCACCATTGTGCACAAAACCCTTTTCCAACCTACCAATACCCCAACACTTGCTAGTCTCATTACCCAATATAAGAACCTTTCAATTTTACGCTCATCTAATAAACTACTTGTATCAACATGTAAATCTAATAACATGGCAGGAGATGCTCTGTTCTCAAATGCAGTTGGAAAGTGTTGGAACCATCTCCCCCATGAACTTACATCACTGTCTTCATTTACACTTTTTAAACACAATCTGAAACTCTATCTTAAAACCCATTGGTTATGTCCCTGTACAAATCCAGACTAATCTCATACTATATCCCAAATACCCTCTCTTAAGACCTAATTCCTGCTCTATCTGTGTCTTTTTAGATCAAGGCCTATCCTTGGCAAAAACATATCTTATCCTAATATAGATAATTTAAAATACCTAGTTGAATTCTTCTGCATATAATTCTAAAACATTCTGCCTAAGGCAGGGAACAAGTATTGTTTAAACTGTAAGCATTGCTGAATTGTTGAAACTTGAAGTATGTATTTCTTTAACAATTACTTTCTAGTTACTAATGAAGTCCTGTACATAAAGTCTAAAATATCTTATCTAATGCTTGTAACATGTTTTTTGTATATACTGTGAAGATTCATGAACTGTTTAAAATTTGTAGTATTTAACTGTATAACAACTAGTGCCTGTATATTATTAGTCTAGTAATCTCTTGGAGCTTATCTCCCCGGGACACTACTGAAAATTGACATAAATCCAGTTAGACTATCCCAGTCAACAAATGTAAAATAAAATAAAATAAATAAGTAAATAAACAAATAAATAAATAAATACTCAGGCTAGGATTTGGTACAGCCATGGATGAGATACGTACAAACTACTGGAGCATTCTGTGCCTGAGCATCTTGGATCCAGTGGGCCAAAAGCTCCCCTTCCTCTGCTTTAGGTTGACATAATGATACCATACCTGCTCAGCAGTTCAGGGGATTCCAGTGGCACTGGTGAGGTCACGTGCCAGGTGGTCCCAGGCCTCCGCTTTATACTGAGAGCCCTGTTACTAGCCCTGCAGCAATCTGTCATCAAGGTTTTCTACAAGGTGCCTAACCATAACCCTGGACTCCTGAATGCCCCAGCGCTGCACTCAAAAGCGTGGTCCCTCTCCAATGCCAGACATGGTCCTTGCAGAGTTGAGACTACAACAGGTTATGGCTGTATTCCAGCCTGTGCGGTTTAAATAAGGCCATATTTCTGCCCTTTGTTGTCATTGGATCATTTTGAAAATGCTAAGCTCAGCTAAGGGGTACGCAAATCCACTAAGCTGAATTGAACAGTGCTTAAAGGGGTAATTGCTGAGCACTGCTTAACAGTGTGCAAATCCACTTAGCTGAGCTGACTGCTGCTTAGTATTTACATCTAAGCAATGCTTACACTGGTTTAGCAGAGCTGGCCACTGCTAACCATTGCTCACTTTTCATTTAAAATATATATCACAATTATGACTTCATTAATCATTAGTGACATATTATTAAGTGTATATGATTTACTTTACATGATGTCCCTCTGTGTGCTTTCATTACATTACCTTGGGGTGTAACTATACTGTATGGGACACTTATGTATACATGGGTGATTTCACATGTTATATGCACTCACACTTACATTTTGAACTACCTACACTACCCTGGCTAACAAATATCAATTACTACATAATTTAAAACAAAAAAAATAATTTTAACATTGCTTTCCCATGTAAAAATGAAGGGTCTGTTTTGGTACTCAGTCCGTGAACTACTCCATGCAAAGCCGGGACTCTAACCACTACGCTATCTCACCTTTAAGAATTTTAGCTATACATTTGTATTTAGCTCCTATGAGATGTTTAAGCAGTGCTGAGCTGAGGGCCGTAGCATGCAAACCCGCTCAGCTACACTTACACTTAACTTAGAATGGAAAAAAAAAAGAAATGAATAAAATCACTTTAATTACATGTATCAATACTCCTTGTAAGTCATATTTGGTAATGCACTACCTGTCATTCTATCAACTGTCTAAGTCTGTATGGCCAATATCAGGATTAAAGTCACTACATAATGGCATACATTTGAGTTTCAGACTTCTAATCCTTCCCTACATGTTATGTTTATACTGATCCTGTTCCTCTATCAGCTTTCTAAGTGTGTAAGGGCAATATTTATTATCTGTCCCTATTTGTCCCCCCATCATTTTATGCTTTGTCCAGTGTTTTGCTCTGCGAGGTTGAGAGGTATGCCTCACATCATTTTAGGCTTTGTCCAGATTTGTGACACTAAGAGGTTCAGACTTATGGGTAAAGTGCCAACCCTTGTACGGCACTTTTGCAATGCAGGGGGTGTGTGACAGTACCTGTCACACACCCTCTCCATTGCTTCCTATCTAAATACCTGCTTTCAGTGTCTGTGGACACTAAAAGCAGTTATAAAGTGCCGTATGGCACATTGACAATGCAGTGGTGTGTGACAGTACATGTCACACACACCCTCCATTGCTTCCTATTTAAATACCTGCTTTCAGTGTCCACAATCACTGAAATCAGTTAGAAAGTGCCATACAGCACTTTTGGAGTGCAGGATGTTGGATGTATGAGCACTACTAAAATATGCCCCCTGCACTTAATAGTGTTTGTGCCCACTAAGCCGTTATCAGTAGTGCACCTTCATGGATATGTAAGGCGTGCTGCTGTTAATGCTATGTAGAAGTGGACACTATTCACTCTGTGCAGAAATAACACTTTTCCTGCACAGAGTTTATTGAATCCTGGGGAGTGAGTTGACAATTGTAAACACAAAACAAAAAAAGTGCACCCTTCACTCCCTAGATTATATATACCAGTCACATCATAGTAGATGAAAGTGGAAACCCACCAAAACATGCACTACTGGCTCACACAGTACAACACAATGAGCTCAAACTCTTCATGACATTTCATTTTGAATTTTTTGTTTCACATTCTTTTTTCATTTTTCTTTTCCCACAGTGTTTTTTTTAATTGCTGTTTTCCTTCTACCTTCTTACTGCCCCTCTCATATTTTCCCTTTCTTCTGAAACAGATTATAACTTATTATTTCATTTTCAATTCCCTTTTTAATTTATTTTTATTTACTTTATTTATATTAATTAGTTTCCTCAAGAATATCCCTTTTTCATTATCTCTCTTAGGTCTTCATTTTGTGTTAAGTTGTTATCTTAGTTTCTTTTTCTACAGCTTACCTATTTCCATCTTACTATATTTTAAATTGTTTTAGTCAATTATGGTTTATTTTATCAAGAGAATATTTATACAGTCATGCTTTTTAAAACATTTACTATTTTTAACTACTGCCCTAGCAATGCATTGTCTGGGTAATGTTTTATCCTGATTTTGTTTTTGCTATTATCTCCTGTTTTGTACTTCCTTATTTTCTCGTTCAATTCTGTATATTTTAATGACAAGCTTGATTGTAAGGGAACACTTCCTTCCCTTCTTTCATTCTCTAAATTGCATTGCTCCTCATTCCAAATTAAACTTAACCTTGGGTATTCAGTTTACACAATGGATGGGACAGTCAGATTTTTCAGTATCCCCCAACAAATGTAGGGAATCATCTATTTGTAATTCTATACCTTCTGATTTTACAGTATGATTTGAATACTACTAACACATTCCATTGTCTCTTTTTTGTCTTAACCCTTTTACCTTGTATTTTATTTTGCTATGACTATTATTGCATTCACGTTAATATCCTTCTAAAATCCTCTTCCTTCATTTTTATTCACTCTGATGCCACTTCTTATCTTCTAAGCTTTCCTTTTCAACCCTTTCATTACATTGCATATATGTCTCAGCCATGCATTTCTTAGTCTGGAAAAAGACTATATTGGACTCCACACACTCCTTCAGTTATCAAGTCACTTTCTAAGTCCTCCACCATTTCATTACTTTGTGATACCTTTTGGGACTTAATCTTCTTCCATTATTTTTCAAACCTCCAAGGAAACACACTGCTAAATTCCATTGAGGATACATCTTCATCCTTTATGTTAGTACTAATTACTATTCATCTATAATAATGACAAAAATAATGAACACAGTTACTACACATGCAAACTAAATGCACAGTACTCAGATATTTCAACAGTTTTTGATACTCATCTGAGCAAAGGCAACTAACATTACATTCTCTCTGTAGTAAAAGAAACAGTTGAGTTGGTCTTGATAACAACAGTTATTATAATAATGTTTTAACTATGTAAATACTTGCTAACTGTGTAACTGACCTGTGGTGTTTAACTATATTTAAGCAATGTATTTTGAATTCTAGTTAAACTGTGTGTACCTTATATGCCATTATTACTGCATTTGTAAAGGAAACAGGCTTGTGTGGTATCTTACACACCATTGGAACCGTGTTTCACATTATGAGACTGTATAAATCAACCATCTCAACGGTGGCACTGAAGTTTCTGCTTGTAGTAGATAACAGTTGAATTACTTTGATCATAGGTAGCTCTATCTGTAATATGAAAGATTTGCTTTTGGCTGATAATTGCTGCTTTTGGAGAACAACTGCTACTAGGCTAGTTTGGAGTTATATTCGTATATATTTCCTGACCTGCATTTCATACTTTTTACTTTCACAGCCCTTTCACTCCTCTTCAAAACTATCTTTACATGTAGTCCCTATGAACTTTCTCGTACTTTCCCATGAGCTTAGTGCCATAGTGGAACTGCTCATATTGTACTGTGTTACTGTTGCCATGTTCTATTTCACTTTTCAAGCAAATTAACGAGTAAGGTACTGTGGTGTTACCATTAATTAATTGCACCCCATTTGTGATTTGGCAACTAATATTGTAATTTTCTTCTCTCCCTAGCTATCCAACTAAATTTTTCCTGCTGTTACCCTGCTCTTCTACACAGTATCTGAGTCCCGCGTAAGACCGACGTCCCTTACTACTGTTAAAAAAAAAAAGAAACTATTCATCTGTTTTTGAAACAAGGTATGTTCTAACTTAATCATCACCTAAGACAGTACAGGTTTCTTAAACCATTCTATTTATCCTTGTTAAACTGTGAGGAAGCACGCTACCTAGAATGGCAGTCACCCGTACCCCTGATCTAGTAAGGCACTTTAATTTTTCTGTCTCTACCCCTGTTTTCATATCCTTGCAATATTTCCTATCATCTTTATCTCCCATGCTTTTGGACCCTTGTTGCTTAATTAGTCTTCCTCCTGCCCGGTTTCTCCCCTCATACTTTCAGGTATTCACCTTCTCCTATTTAATTTTATTGGCTTAATATTTATTTTATTGGCTTAATATTTTTACTCCTTTCCTCATTGTCTTGCATTTCTACATCTCTCCTCAGGTCTAATTACATTTCTTAATAGATCCCATATGCTATCCTGTTTATCTCCAATTCTTTCTGCCCTTTGTCAGCTGGCTCAGCAACATTACCTGCTTACTGACTCCTCTGCAGGCTTGTTTTTTCCTGGCATAGGAGATATTTTTTCATCACCAAACAGCTCTCTGAGACTAATGCTAACCCACTCAGTTTGCCTTCACTAAGGTCAGGCTCACTCCGCTCCCCTACCCTACCCCCATTCTCACCCACCCCCACTTTCATTACATTTATACCTAGCCAAACTCCCAACAAAATCCTCACCCACCTTCCCAGAATCCTCATTATCCCCACCTACCCACTCCATCCCTCTTATCTCATTCACTCCACTCCTCCACCCCACCCACATACCATGCACTTCCTCTTCTCCATTTTTACTAATACTCTGCTTGACTGCATTCTTTACCTCACCTACAACTCCACCTCCCTTCATTCATACCAAGCCAGACACTTCCAATCACCAACACTACCACTATCCACACTCCACTCACAATTCCACACTTATAGTAACATTAATTCACAACTCTTTAATCACACAACCTCTCTCTTCTCACCTCTCAAACACTTACACACCCATCATCCTATATCCCCAGCCTCCAAATACCACAAACTAACAAACACACTTAGACTTCTCCAACTACAATCTATTACACAAATTAAACTCCAAGCTGACATCCATCCCAACCCAGGTCCCAATGACATCAACTACCAATATTTACTATCTTCCTCATGTCCCACTGCTACCACCTGTATTCAGTCTATCACACATTCGCATCCCTACCTCCGTTTTCATAGAACCTCTAACACTGATCTGCTCCTTTTCAATTTCAACCTCCATAGCATCAGAAATAAAGCCAGTGAATTCCACGCTGCCCTACCAAGCTACTCACCAGATATAGCTGTGATAACTGAAGCCTGTTTAAAGCCCCACATTAAGGAGAGTGAAATTCGCACAGCAGGCTATAACATCATAAGTCTAGACAGAGTTAAACAATGAGGTGGTGTTGCTGTTATGTTTAAACACACCTTCAAAGTCGTACAACTAACCTGCACCCCTCCTGATCTCCCCATCTCTGAAATATTGACTACTTGCCTTGAAATCAACCCTAACAAAGCAACAATTATCATAGCCACCTATCTTCCTTCTGGCAATAACCTTCCTAACATAGAAAATCTACTTTCCTGGGCAACTACAAAATTCACCCAAGAAACTATTGTGCTTGGTGACTTTAACCTGGATTGGCACACCTGCACATCAAATAACCCATACAACTTTGTAAATTTCTTCATCTTCGACCAAACAATAACCTGTCCAACTTGTATAGACAAACACTCCAACAAGCAATCAACATTAGACTGGATATTAACTAACAAACCTAATCTAAGTTACCTAGCCAGTTGCCTACCTGACTCCCTCAGTGACCACTCTCCAACCTTTCTTTATAGGAAACACTTGCATACCCAAGGCAACATCTTTTATAAATACATCATTACCAAGTAAAACTTCTCCCCCACTACTTTTAACCTCCTACTCCAACAAAACACCTACAGTTATATGCTGCTGTTCAATACTTCAATGAAACCTTCTTTAAAATTCTTAATAGTCTTGCCATGCCTAGAAAAGTTCTCACTAAAACTAAGTCCCTCACGTGGCAAACCAAAGACACCAAACTACCAATGAAGTGTAGAGATAAAGCCTGATCAGCTTACCATACATCCAAAGACAAAATTGACCTCTTAACTTATCAACAACTAAGAAACTTAGCAAAGAAGCAGATAAAAAAGACAAACAAATGTGCTTCCTATCCTGTCAACAGGTTGTGTGATTAACCCCCCCAAAATTCTGGCAATCAAGCTACCAGCTCCTCAACCCTGGTCGAACCTCAACCCCTCCCCCATCACCTCAAACAACCTAGACCCTATTTCAACTTAATTCAACTCCCACTTCATCAACACCATCACCTCCCTACTAGACAACCAATCCAGCCACTTTCTGTCCTCACCCCTGCCCCAGATAATCACAACCCTTCTCCTTCACACCAGTACAAACTAATTATATAAAGGCTCTCTTAACCAAACTTAAACCATACTGCATAGCTGCAGACAAACTCCCAAATGACTTTCTAAAACTTGCCGCCTCTTCAGTTGCTTACCCCATTCTGACTTTGATTAATCTCTATTAAAGAACAATATGTTACACTTCTGTGGAAAATATCTCACATTATAACCCTCCACAAAGGTGAATCCTTCAAAGAACTATCGTCCCATAGCCATCCTTTCCCACTTGCAAAAATCTTAGATAAATCCATCCACAACTAACTCATTAGCTACTTCCTTAACAATAACCCCCTCTTCAGTTCTCAGCATGGCTTTAGACCTAAACATAGTACAATCACTGCCATCCTAACCTGCACTAACACCATCCATCATTTCATGAATGAAGGCCAGCTTGTTTCTTCCATCTGTCTTGATATGTCCAAAGCCTTTGACACTGTATCTCACCAGCTACTACTTAATAAACTGTCTTCCTATGGCCTCAGTCCATCATCACTAACGTGGTTCCATAGCTATCTTTCAAGTCGATAATAGGCTACAAAATGGGAAAACTCTCTTTCCGCCTAATCCCCATCTCTGTTGGTGTGTCCCAAGGTTCTATACTCTGTCCTCTTCTCTTTATCATATTCACAAACAACCTTAGTTCAGCAACTCAACTAGCCTCCATAATACAGTATGCCGATGATGCTACACTTATCTGCTCTGCCTCCTCACCCCAAGAACTCCAACCAAAAATGCAATCATCTCTTCAGGACATTGAACTATACCTCTCTCAACACAGACTCATTTTAAATCCCAACAAAACCAAAATTATAGTATTCATTAACAAAAAACCCAAACCTTTCCAGCCCCTCTCTTAATCTCCTACACAAATGGAACCAAGATAGTCCCCACAAACCGCACTAAACCTTTAGGTGTTACCATAGATGATAACCTCAGATTTTATATACATATTATATTTGATATACATATTACTCAAACTATCAAAAAAGTCCACATCAAACTAGGCACTCTACACATGACCAAACCATACCTAAGTCCCAACACCAGGCTAGCCACTGCTCACACACACCTGCTATCTACCCTCCTGTATGGTTCTCTCATATTCACAAACCTTTGAAAATCGGACATCAACAACATAGAATCATGTTACAATACGATTGCTAAATATGTCACTAATCATCTGCACAGATTTCATCACTGTTCAGCTCTCTCACAGTTAAAACTGGCTAGAGCTCCCCAACCTTTTACCACTTAATCAACTAACCTTAGCCCACAAAATAATCTATCATCCCAGAGACTGCCTTGCTGTCTCCTACTCAGTCCAATCTAGTACTAATCTTAGATCTCTCAGATCTTCTAACAAACTTTTAGTAAAGATTTCCAACTCCTACAACTATCATGGTGACTCCCTCTATTCACACAAAATAGCCAAATTCTGGAATACTCTTCCAGAGACAATAGCAAAAAACCTGATTCACAATCAGCTCAAATCACTCCTAAAGTAACACCTTGCTAGTCATTGGCAGTGGTCTTGCCATTCTCCAGGATAATTATTTACCTATTTCTATTACATTTCTCATCATAATTTCTGTCCTCTGTTATCTTAATTTGTTTTAGTATATAAAATACCCCAGTACTTGCATTGTACTACTGCTTTTATTGTTGTTTTGTACTACTGTGGAGCTTTTCTCCCTGGTCTCTGCTGAAAATGGGCCCCTGGCCCAGTCGGACACTACCTTGTTAAGAAATGTAATAAATAAAAAATAAATAAAAAAATATATGCAAGTTTCAATTTCAGTTTACTCACTCTGTTAACACAGTCTAATTCTAATAGCATAATCAATACTGCAGCACAGCTCAGAATAAATTAATAACTTCACTTAATTTTCTCAGTTAAAATCAAATAATTTTCATAAATATCCTTGAAAAAATATACAAGTGTAATACAATTAAGAAGCCTCACTACATAATAAACATAGAATTGCCTCCTAAAACTGAAGCTAATAACAACATAAAATCTCAAAACGTCACTTGCATTGTTCACTACAAACTTCTTATTTAAATTATCCACAAAGACAGTCAATCTAAAGAAACAGGTGATTGGTATTTAAAGTCTGCACATACCCCTATATACAAAATAATTCCCAATGTGCGAATTGCGTTTTTTCACAGACACAGCACAAGCAACCACAAAGTAAAATTTAATGCTGACATACAACCAGTACGTTTTTTCAAGAAACTTCATCAGATAAGATGAGACAGGGGTATTAAATGCAATTAACTTTACTACATATGAACAGCAAAGTGATTCCCCTGATGAACAGGATTCCATTGAAGGTGAAGGTCCCAAGTTTACATGACATGGACATACTATCTTTAACTATAGCAGTTTAACTGTTACCAACTCAGTTTAACTGTTGCCACCTCCTCAACCACCTGCATGAAAATCAAATTTTATCACCCACTCAGCATGGTTTCAGACCAGGACACAGCACCACTACTGCCCTCCTATCCTTCCTTGATACAGTTAACTGGACACGAGATTCTGGTAAAATAATTGCTTCACTTTTCCTTGACCTCTCCAAAGCTTTTGATACCATTTCCCACACTATCCTCCTCTCTAAACTATCCACCCTCCACATTTCTCCCCCTACCCTACAATGGTTCAACAGCTATCTCTCCAATAGGCAGCAATCCACCAAATCACAACAATCTTACTCTCCCTTCCTCAGTACTTCCACAGGAGGTACCCCAAGGCTCCATACTTAGTCCTCTCTTATTTAGCATCTTTATTAACAACTTTCAAACCACTCTCCCACAATGCTCAGTAATCCAGTATGCTGATGACTCTACAATAATATGCACTGCAAATTCCAGCTCTAAATTCCAGCAAATTACCCAGAATGCCCTCACATCTACTGAATCTTGGATGCTTAACAATCATCTTGTCCTAAATCCAAAAAAAACTAAACTAGTAATTTTTAATCCTAGGAAAACCACTCCATTTGATAAAAAACTCTTCACTATACAAGCCCAAGACAATACCACTATTGAAGTTGCCCCACACACTAAATTACTAGACATCATTATAGATGAAAACCTTAACTTTGACCTACACATAGACAATAACATAAAAATAAACCCTCTAGGGGTGTGGGTTATAACATTTTGAGGAGTGTACACGTCTCATACTTTTCAAGGCCTGCTGATGTCATTCACCTTAAATGTACCTTATACACTTGTCAGCCCTCTGTGCTCTGTGTTGTGTGCAATAACTGCATAATAGTATAGTGGAAATACTCAGATAGGTAGGGGTTCTAATCACAATACCGACAACAATAGTAGTGTGTGTGTGAAGCATATTTCCTGTGGCTGTTGTCTGTGTGTAGGTTATACCATTTTAAGGCCTGTTGACCCCTACCCATTATATTACTTTAAAGACCCTGTTAATGGCATCTGCCTCACATGTACCATGTAACACTCTACAGCCCATACCAGTCATCTGTACAGATGTAGATGGTATATCCACATGTTTGCAATGTATATGTTGTCTGTGTTGCCTGACAATGAGCATACCTGTGATATAATTGCCATATATGTCACAGTTACCGTACTGACATACATGCCTGCATCAGATATCATACCTGACTGACACATCATACTGATACAAAGTCTGTCACTTTATCACTTGTGCAGGTTTGTAGTAGCAGTAGACAAGACCAGTTGCTATATCTGGTGGGTTATTCCACCATCCATGAAGGCATTCACAAGACTACCTTTTGTAAGGGGTTGTGTGTTATGTCCCAGATATATAATCGGTGTGGAGCATGTCATGTGTACACAGCAGTATAGTACATACAAGTGGATACATAGAATTACTAATATGTCTATTGGCAACTGTGTATGTGTTTCTGTATCCACAGCCCCTGTGGCTGTCTTCAGTGTGTGTATGTGATGATTATACCATTCTGTGTGCCTCTTCCACCCTGTGAACTCCCCCATTGCCAACCTACTGTCAGCCCATGCACATGTCATCCATGGTATAAGCACAATTGCACAGTTACTAACACCAAGCCACCATGGTGCAATGGTCGTATCACTATGTGTTGTACATTTATAGATGGGTAGGTCATCTACTATGATAAGCTTCACCACCATGTGCATGTGTGTATCAATGTATGACCCCATGCAGCGTGTATGTCAGATGACTCTAACATGTTAAGGGCCTCTGAAGCCAACATTGGCAATCTTGACAGCCCCTGCAATTGTCACCCACTTCAGTAGTAGTGGCAGACACTGCCATACTACAGTACTGCTGTGCTCTCTGTGATATGTACCTAGTACTATCATTCATAAGACTGTGCAGGTAGAGGCTGTGCTCATCCCTTCATCAGCCACCCCATGTGCAGGATTATGACTATGTGTGCACTACAAGCACAAGAGGCCAGATATACATATGGCTAGTAGACACACATGCTGGTGATTGTCAGGTTAGACTAACACAGGCTAACCTGTGTCTGGAATACATACCCAAAACCTGTCATACAAAGTACCAGGCATACCCTCATCAACTACATGATGGTTGAATGGATGTGACAGAAATGGCAGAGGCAACTGGTGCTGATAGCTGAATCTGTTGCAGTTAAAGTAATGGCTAAGCTTGTAAGGGACCTAGTTCCTGTACTCAAGTAACCCCCTCTAAATGTGTGAGCCTGCGGTCCTACAGAACACCCAGGTGACATGTATGAAGGCTAGCTGACTGTGTCAAGGGTATGCATGCAAAGTCACACTGTCTGCCACAATTGCCCCTCACACACTGCTGCATGTAAACACACCTGGTCAACATGTACATATACAGCTGTACCTTGGCTAAGACAAGGTCACTGTGTTTCCACTCTGCCTTACTCATCATTGCTACTGTCAGGAGGTTCACAGCCTGCAGACACACAGACACCTGGAACACTACCAGACTACAGTATGTGACACTACAGTCAGTCAGCAATACTAACAGCAATAGTGCATCATGGCTAGCAAGGTACATACACCCCGATGTGTACCCAAACCTCCTGCCAGCAGACAACACCTTACACAGGATAACATTGCTACACTGTACTATAGTCACCCTGTTTATCAGACCCATATGAGCATGTCTGTGCATCGACGGTATGGATAATAGGGTTGTGGCACAAATATCATCACATACGCAGTGTGTGGTGTTGGTTTGCCAGAGGCTTAAGCTGGGCTATATGGCGGACATCATTTGTGTGCAAGTGTGTGTGTGTGTGTGTGTGTGTGTGTGTGTGTGTGTGTGTGTGTGTGTGTGTGTGTGTGTATCTGGAGGGGTGATGTTCAACTAGAACTTGCAGAGGAGCTGTGCATGTCTGGTGGTGACTGGCCTGTGATAGCAATGTGTGAGTGTTCGTCTACACACCACCAAGCAATGTGGATGCCCAACACAATGCTATGTTGGACAGCCATCGACCGTACATGGCAGGATATATGGTTCACTGTCTCCCAGCAGGGGTGTAGCGACTGGGTCTGCCAGGAGTATCACTGACACCACCAGACCCAAGGACAAATGCAGTGGTGGCTGCTGTCTGCTGGATTCATGCCCCTGATGGGACTGGCCAGGACAACGTGCCTATGGCCTGCTCCAGTGTTGCATGGACAGCACCCTCCCTTTGGTAGTGCTGTTGGCACTGCTACTGCAGGATTGTAAATGTGCAGGGTCACGTGGACTCACAGCTGCTCATGTTGTTGACCTACGTTCACCTGGCAGATGGCCTCCTCCCACCACATGCTCAAGCACAGAAATTGCACGGTCAAGTAGTGAAAATGTCTCACCCCCACTGTCTATCCACAACATTGGAAAGATGATGTATGGCATCACCAATGCTGGTGAGGTCATCATGCATGGCAGGGGGTGCTGCATTTATGAATATCTGTCCCGTGTTGCAGTCGGTACATGCATGTGCCTCCATGACAGACCATAACATGCATCTGGTGACACCTGCTGTGACACTTGCAACAGGGGCTTGATGGGCAGCAGTTCTCTGTCAAGCACCTCTGTCCATCTGCCTGTATATCACCTTGCCTGCTCCCTGCCTGTAGCTGGTGTCTACACTCACACTCACCATACCCAACTCACTAGCCTGTTCCATGCCACCACCCTTAACCTGCCCATCATCCATGGCTGCTGGGGACTGGGTATGTGTGGGCATAATGACTATGTGCAGGGACATGGTGGTTTAAAGTGGGATACTAAACAATGGCAAGGATTCAGGCACCAAGAACCCCACTTGTGCCTCACTATGACCACCATCATCATGGGAGTTCGCTAAGACATTGACATCACGTTGTGAGGGGGAGGGGCACCAACCCCAGTGTTCAGCTGTGAGGGGAAGACAACATATGTGAATTAATACCCTACAGTATTATGTTTGCTGATATACACACACACACACACACACACACACACACACACACACACACACACACACACACACACACACACACACACACACACACACACACACACACACACACACACACACACACACACACACACACACACACACACACACACACACACACACATTCCTGGTACAGTCTGGCACAGGTTTGGCATCTATGGATCCTTCTGGGCAGTCCTTACACTAGTTCTGCATGCTGCAATCCATCTCTTTCACTGCTACTGTAAGGCCCACAATAAAGGGTGAAAAATCCTACTGTGTGATGGGCCTAGCAGCAGAATGGTAACTGTGGTCAAGACCAACGCTATTGGAGCGTGCATTACAATGTTACCAGGTGCATATGCATGTACTGTAAGAGCTGACTTACTGCTGTACAGATCACACACACAATGATAAGGTGTACTGATATGTGATGACAACCAATGATATGTGATGATAACTGATGAAGGAACAAGACTATACACCATCAATGCAGTACCTATGCAGTTCAGACTCACAGGGATTCATTCCAGAGAACATGGCAGGACAGTCTGCAATACATACAGGAAACATGTATAAAGTACTAGGTGCATAGCCCCATAAGTTGATACCAGGCTATTAGCCCTGATGCCCTCATAAGCCTGCCCCAGACATTTGTCGATGTCCCTTCCAAGCCAGCACCTGTTTCCCCTGTCCAGATGGTACATCTGTGGGATCCCAGGGGTGTCTCATCCATTTCTCATGCAGTTGTCTAGCATCTTCTTCAAGAGGGCTATGCACATACTCTGATAGACATGGGGAGGGAGTGTATTTTACAGACAGTGTATTGTGTGGGATACTACACTATCCCACCAACAAGTACTACACATGTCAAAGACCAGGTGAGGGCCCTGTGTGTGTGTGATGCATGAGTGTGGTTTGTCTTTCAGATATGCAGAAATGCCATCAATGCTGGTTTGGAAATACTCTTGTATGCCAGACACAGGTCACCTATGATCAGTCTGTATGACACTGTGTACAGGGACAGGGCTTTCAGACCCTGGAGTTGACTGGTCAGGAACCTCTGTGGTCTCTGCAACTGCTGCATTGGCAAGGTACATGCCAAAGGAGCCATTGTACTTGTTAATGCATCTGATAAGGGTGGTGCACAGGGATATTGTGGCCTCCTGGTTCCTGGATGACATACCCATATTTGTGAGGTTGGCCATGTAGACAGCCTTACGTACAATGGTGACCAAATGGTGGGAAACTGTCAGGTTGCTACTAACCTTGGTGCACAAGCCGCCTCACACCTGATTGCATACTCAGTACAGTATTACTGTCATAATTATTGCGGATGACATCTGCCACAGCAGGGAGAATGATGCCTCTCCTGGTATTCAGTTTGTGGAAATGCTTCTTGCACCAATCATTAATTGGGTGACGGCCTCTTGGGGGATGCTCACATCAGTAGGGGAATTTAAGACAGTGGCCAGCTTGCAAGCATCTGTACATCTGGTCAGCCACAGACCACTGCTTTTGTCATGTACGTCAGATATGTATATCTCAAACAGTAGAGGCCCCCAGACCAATCCTTGGGGTACACCGCTTTGGAAGACTCTACTACTAGTGGTGGGTTCCACTACTTTGACTGAGTAGGTACGATCATTGGGCCAGTTAGCTACCCATCTGGTAACTTACAGGTTGATGCCTAGCTGTGCAGGCATATGTTTCCTGGCTGCCTGGGGATTATTGTCAGAGAATCAGGCTAGGTGAAGGTAGATATTGGTCACTATCTTCCCCTCTTCCTTGTGTTTGTTGACCACTTCAGAGAGATCAACCAGGTTTAACAGGCCTGATCTCCCGTTGACAATACCATGCTCTGTGGGTTCAGGCATTTTGACGTTGCCAGTGTCCCTGTTTATAACATCCTTGATATTGCCTTCCATGCCCTTGTAGAGCAGGCTAGTTAGGTTGATGTGCATACGATTGGCTTGGTCAGTGGATTTCTCCACCTTTGTGTATAGGGATGATGGTGGCTGTCCTCTGTGCAGATGGGATGACAGCGGTGCTCAGGTTTTGGCTGACTACAGTGCAGAATGGATCTAGGAGCCCATGCCTGTGTTCATGTAGGGTGCAGCCAGGGATGGTATCAGGCCTATGGTGACTTCTGTGTGTTGCCTTTGAAAGGACATTATGAACCTGCTTCCTGATGATGAGGGGAGGGAGGCAGGTGCTGTGCATGCACATGTGTACAGATGGGGGACAGGGGGGGTGATGTTTATACTTCACCTGTCTGCATCTGGTTGCCTATATCTATGCCGTATGCATATGTGGTATTGACCACCACTACAGAGCAAATTTGTGTGTTGCCTCTGAGGTTGCAGACACATGTGTGGAAGACCTAGTGGGTGGCCTTGGTGGATGTGTCCAATTTGCACTCAAAGATAGCCTTAGGGTAATTCACCTGTGACCTTATTTGCTTGTGCAGACCAAGGTGATATTGCTTCCAATAAGGCACTTGTTCCTTCTTGGGCCTGTCCAGCAATTATATCCACCTATTATGGTATTTGTGTATTGCTGCTGCCCCCCATGGATGTTTATCCTATCTTGAGGGAGATGATGTTGTCCTGTCAGTTATTGCTGAGTCCATACAGCTATGTAGGTGCATACATAGTATTGTGGTGTGGTCCTGGACACTACTGCTACTTCAAAACTGATGGGACATTGGCTGTGAAGCTACGTCTACCTGCTCTGAGGAGATTTATAGTCATTTATGTAAAGTTACGTCTGATTGACCCTGAAAAGGGGGGAGTGGGGGGGATGGTGACCTGAAAAGTATTGGGTATGTGGTCAGATCTTACCAAGGAGGATGACACTGTAGAAGTGCTACAGTGGCTACTCATTTTGGTCAGGACCAGGTACAGGATATTTCCACCTATTGCAGGAATGTTGACCAGCTGATCCACTGCATTGCCATTGACAAAGCCGAGGAATCTCTGTACATCCATGTTCAGGTGGCATAGGTCATGCACACTATGGTTGGGTAGTTGAAGTCACCCAGGAGCAGGATAGACGGTTGAATTTTGACAGATTCCAGCAAGTCCCAATAGGTGTGGTGGCTGTCCAAAGTCCTGGTTGGAGGCCTGTAGCTAGCTATGATTTGAGTAGGTGTCTTGGCAACTGTTAATTGCACTCGGGATGTCTCCTATGCATCATACTGTTTTGCCAGCCTGGAGGTGTGTATGTGTACGATAATGTTTAGCACTCCACCTCCTGTGGCTTTGCAGCCCTCAATTTGGAGCCTAAACGTATGATGGGATGAGTAACATAACCTGGCAAAGTTAGTGTGCTCGCCACAGCTACAAAATAGGTGTCAGCGACTGCACACATTTCGGCATCCTACAGAACAAGGTACACTTGCATTGCCATGGATGTCATGCTAAGGCACCTAGCTCCTGTTAGAACAAGGCATCTGCACAAAGGCTCACATCACTGGTGGACAAAGGCCAGAAAATAGTGTCACTGTGAATCTAGCTGAAACACACTTAGTTGCCAGCAAAGATGGTATTACATTCACTGGTCTACTCTGCAGGCTATGAAATCTGACAATTGAATGTATGCTATTCTGTTATGAAGTCATTCTTTAATGGGTTGCCAGTGATGTGCCAGACAATAAACAACTGTATGAGGCATTGACTACAAATATGACGCAGACATGCGGTCAGTCTACAAAACCCTGGACAGTTGTCAGGTATGGACTCAGTATATCACATACAGTTCAACAGACACTAATGCACTTGTTGTGTACTATGCACATATCTTATATAAGTCTCTTACATTTGTAAGACAGGCATATGTATCATAGTAGGATTCACAGGTGACATATGAAAATTTACAGCATCCCTGTTAACTGGCCTAGCAGTGTCACACTCAGTACTGGACAACAGACACTCCATAATAAATAAATAAAATAAATAGTAGTCATACATGAGCTGACCTTTGCTGGTGTGACTCAGGGGCCAGAAATGTGATCCATGTCAATGCAGACAGGGTAGGCAGAAATGACCATAGGTGCCAGCCAGCATGTGAGTCCAGCAGTTCTTGTTGGGAACTAATGTTTAATGTCATATTTGACATTATTGCATCCCCCCGTCTGCATTCCACTGCAAGCTTATGTGATTGACATACCTGTTATAGTGATGAAAAGTTTCCTTAGAGTACTGCAAATGGTTAGGTCTCTATGTAGTCACAGTCTGTCTTTGTGTAGATGGGTCAGACCTGTGTTGCATAGGTAGCAGCTTGCCTTTTGTATGTAATGCGCATGAGCAGGTGATGGCCTGTGCACAAATTGGTGCCTCCCACTTGCTACTTGCATCCAGAGTGGCTGTGTTGTCTTTCCATTAGTCAATGCCATAGCAATACAGTGCTATAATTAAGTCCTTCATGTGGGCCTTGCCCCTTTTCCTTGCCTTTGTCGAGGACATTACGGGGGTGTGGGGGCTACAGCTTCACAGGCAGTAGGTAGAAATACCTCTCAAGACAAGATGTGTGGAGACAGCCCAACAACATGAGAGACAAAGCTCCAGACATGGATACAGATTGTAAGTACATATGGGTGTTATACACATAGAGGATTGCTAGATTAACAGGGTTTGTGTGGACATGCATTTTTTGCATGACTTGATGTCTGGCAGTGATATGTCTCTAACTTACCTCTAAACTGTCCAGATGTCCACAGACCACCCAGAGGTTTGCCTGTTATGTGTGGTCTGTTCCTCAGACAATATCTGTTTTTGTGAAATCAGTGGGATAATGTGAGGATTGTAGTCAGTAAATGTTGACATCCATTAGTGTTTCAGACATCATATCCTTCAGGGATGTTATGTCACAACTAACCCTGTAACACCAGCAACTGTTTCAGTTTGTAACACCATTATGTGAGATATGACCCTCTTTCTGCCCCCCTGCCCCCAACATATGTCATGCTTTGTACAGAAGTCTAGCAGTAAGCAGTTCAGAGGTATGGTATATCATTATTTAGTGACTGTACTCCTGGTATCATCCCAGGGACTTAGCAGACTCCAGGAAGTGGTATGTGGCAGTGGCCATAAATATGGTCTCACACCCTGGACATCCTGTGGAAATCTGTACAGCTGAGAGTTGTGTATGTCTGGCCATTGTTAACAGACTGCCAAGGCAAGATTGTTTAGCAGTGTTGTGTGTAAATACTTGTTGGGTTGAGTAGGGACAGTAGCAGATGTCAGTGTCATAGATCCTTTTCTATCTGACTGAGCATGCTGCTATAGTTGCTGGTGGTCTATCAGGTGTATATGTTTGTAGAGGCAGACTGGGAAATGTCCTGTAACACCTCAGGATTCCCATTAGACTGTGAGTTGGGCCAGTATATATCATTTTAGTGTGTGACTGGCAATCAGGATATGTTTGTTCAAACAGTCATTCTCTACACTGGATGTCTACTAGACAGCCTAAGTGACCACCTCCCCACATTTCTTCTATGCAAATGCACCAATCTTTCCAACCTTATAACTTATAGAAAAGTTAGAGATAATAATAAACTGAATATACAGGATCTTAACCACATCCTAAGACACTGTAAATGGGTCCCACTATTAACATTAGGTTTAGACCAAGCTGTTGACTATTTTAACAACACTTTTATTACTGTCCTAAATTCAACTGCACCCATTAGAAAAATCAAAGTTAAGACAAACTATGCACCTTGGCTAAGCAGGGACACAAGAGCCCTACTAAAAGTTAGAGATACGTCTTGGAAAGCATGGAAAATAGAAAACACAAACTTATCTAAACAAAATTACCAAAAACTAAGAAATCAAGCAAAAAAAACAAACCAAACTTGATAAACAAAACTACTTCCTTAATATCCAAAACAAACACATAAGAGACCCTCAAAAGTTCTGGCATGCCATTAACTCCCTATTTAACCCAGGTGAAACATCCACTCCAGCCACCAACAACAACACTAAAGACATTGCTTCCCAATTTAATCACCATTTCACTGAAACCATCCTATCCCTATCTACTCAACACTCCAAAAACAACCACTCACACACCTCAAACCAACCCCTTAATAATAACTCCTCCTTTACCCTCTCCTGTCCCTACCGCTACAATTAAAAAACTGCTGCAAAAACTTAAACCTACCACCCTTGCAGCAGACAACAAAACAGCCATTTTCTTAAAAATAGCAGCCGACTCCCAATCATACCCTGTTTCCATCCTTATTAACCACTCCATTCCGGATCTTACATCCCACAGCTATGGAAAGTATCATACATTATCCCTCTACATAAATGCGGAAACTCTTACAATTTCTCTGACTACCAGCACATAGCCATCCTGCCTCCCCCTTATCTAAAATACTTGAAAGGTGCATTCACTCTCAAGTTGTGCAATTCCTGAACTCTAACAATCTCCTCTTTCCCACACAACATGGCTTCCGGCAACTCTATAGCACTACTACCACTCTCCTCTCCTTTACAAATACAGTTAATCTACACAGAAATAACAACACATTCATATCAGCAGTATTCTTAGATCTATCTAATGCATGTCACATGGCGTCACACACCATACTACTATTCTCCATGACCTCCCTATCCTTTGCCCCTTCCACCACAACCTGATTTAAAACCTACCTATCAGACAGACAGCTATCTGTCCAATGGCAAAACAAACTATCTCCCGAACTTCCAACCACCGGTGGTACGGTGCCGTGATTGTAGTGCACAGCATCCTGGGCTTGAGATTTGGCAGGGCTGATTATTTTGTTGCTGGGCAAAACAAGGACTGCTGGAGACAGAGTGATTAAGGGACTTTTAAGCAGTTGTAAGTGGGTTTATGTGGTTTTGCACAAAGTTAAGCAATGCTAAGAGACGGTTAAGGCCTCTTAGCTTCACTTAGCAGTGCTTACTCCCACCTATACCCATGCTAATTTTAATTAAAGAAAAGAAAATAGGGTGATAGGAAAGTGGTGAAACGGGGGCAAGCAGGGGGTAAAACATTAAGAAAACAAGCTAGGGATGTGCAGGATGGGTGTAGGAAAGGACAATAGCTCTACATTTCATCTGCAGCAACAGCTGTGAATAATGTGTAGAATTTGGAATTTATAGTCTCACACCCCACAAGGAGGTGTGTTGGTGACAGACATTTGTAGGATAATTTGTGGGTACATGGATTAACTTCACTGTAGATGGGTGCAAAATGTAGAGCTATGTATGGGGCAATGATATTTTTGCGGGACAGATGCCCTTTTTTACTTTTCTATGTAAGAGTGGGATATTGGGGAAGTGCTGTCAGTATGTTTGGGGAGGTAGGTTGGGTAGGATAGATAGCATTTGCAGACAGACAAGACACACAAGACAGCTGACAGGGGCGGTATATGACACATGAGGGGGGCAAACACCTTGGACAGGAAGGGTGGTTGGGAATCAGAGGAGCCCCCAAATGGATACAATGGGACTGAGGTTCCCACCCATGGTCAGTCACCACTGCACCTTCACAGCCCCAAAGGTGGCTGTGCTGGGGGCTGGACAGGAGGGGCAGCCTACCTCTCAAGGTGTGCCAGGCAGCCCTCCATCTGGTGCAGATGCCCACCCAACTCTGAGCAGATGATGCTGCGCACCATACCCTTGAACTGTTGGAGGGTGATGGGCTCACTTCTGTGCCCATGCCTGTGGGGATGGACCACGTCCCCTGAGGCAGTTCCACCAAAAGGTGATGCAGGACCAGCAGAGGAGGATGTTCCAGGTTAGGCCCCAGACCTGCTGGGGCCTTGTGCGTAGCCAGATGGGGTGGGGCATTTGGATCCACCTGGATCTGCCATCCCAATTGTGCTAAGGTGTTGTGGTTCTCCAAGATATTTTGGCTAATCATGGATAATACATTTCAAAATTAGTTATGACAGCATGCATGGGTGTACCCATTAACCCAAACCAACAGATCTGAAACAGTTGCATAGCAAACAGATCACATGCATGAATGGAACAACAGTAAGCATTTTAACAGCATGCAAGTTATATTGATGGGAACAGGTGGTTCAAATGGTATTTGAACAGGGTATGTTAATATGCAACCAACGAAATATATGAACAATAATAGAACACATATCACAACAACAGGTTTTGAGAACAACATACCCGTAGTATATGAATAATAATTATTGATGCAGATGATGGGTGGGGGAGAGAATGAAAGGTCTATTAATAACTGTATCGGCTTTTATTTTTCACAACAGCACTGCTCAATAGTCTACAGCTCTGCCCTCACTTTACATCTACCTATGGCCCATAACTTCTGTGGCACATACATACCTGTTAGACTATCAACCTGTAATGGTATAGGGCAGACTGGGTACACTGTGGCTACTTTACTGAAGGGGGCTTGTACATGTCAGGGTTACATACTTGACAAAGAAGGGGTACCCTGTAATGATGTGTGTGTCTGCTACTAGCATATTTCACCTGGATTCCTATCTGTGTCCAAGGTGACTGGCAGCAGTGGCCACTAACCATGACAGCGTGGCACTTGAGAGACATGTATCAGGGAGAGGACATGATGTATGTACCTATCCTGCTGTCAATTGCAGGCATATGGGGTTGGACAGTGGAACAGTTGTACATGGCATATTAGTATACTCTTCATGCAGCTACTACACACATTACTTTACCTGTAAGACCTGTGGAGAGAATATCTGTTAACACTTTTGAATGTTTTTACACATATTCTGGTGTATTAGTATACCCTTCATACAGCAACTATACACATTTCTTTGCCTGTGAGATCTGTGGGAAAAATAGCTGTTAACACTTTCTGACTGTTTCTACAAATCTTTAGGGTTTCTGCTGTGTATATATGCACATATCTCAGTAACACTCCCTGGATTTGAACCATGTCTGGGTGTGCTAAAATAGACAACGATGCTGTTGAGCTACTGGGGAACTGCTGTTTTTTGCTTGACTGATTTCTGGCTAATACTGTATGGGTTGTACAGTCTGACCTTGTAATCCTGAAATTCATGCATGACAGATAGTTATTGTACTGTGTATTACTCCTTTGAATTAATATAATCTGGAAAGCAAAGGTTAACACAAGACTGTAATGCATACTAGTTGTTTCCCAGAACAGCCTCAGTTATTTCATGCTGTCAATACCATATTTACTGTAAAGAACCTGTACACATTCTATTTCAACAACAACATACCAGAGTAAACACAACAGTTTGTTGTATATTTTTATTATAGTAAAATGACACTTTTATTAATGGACATACTGTGGATAAGTATTAGTATGACAAACATGTTTTATTCATTAGAAGCATTACACAATCTACCTAATGGCCGTAAACAACGTAATCCTTCTACTTTATGGCACTATATACTGCAAGATAGATCTGTACTCACCATCCTATCGGTGCATCCTTGTCAGTCTGTATGCATGGGCCTCAATGTTCATAGCCCTCTCTGCTGCAGCTGTAGCAGTGAGAAACAAACATTATGTATACCTGTGTATCACATACTCAGGCTAGAATTTGGTACAGCTATATCTGGGATACATGCAAACTGCTGGAGCATGCTGGTCCTGAGCATCTTGGATCCATTGGGCCAAGAGCTCCCCTTCCTATGCTTTAGGTTGGCATAATGATGCCATGCCTGCTCACCAGTTTGGGGGATTCCAGTGGCACTGGTGAGGTAGCATGCCAGATGGTCCCAGGCCTCTGCTTTGTACTGAGAGCCCAGGTACTGGCCTTGCAGCAGTCTGTCATCATGGTGGTTTACAAGGAATCCAGCTATGGCCCTGCACTCCAGGATACCTCAGCACTGCACCCAAAAGCGCACTCCCTCTCTAACACTAGTCATGTTCCTGCAGAGATCAAACTAAACAGGTTATGGCTGTATTCCCATCTGCATGGTTTAAATAAGGCCATATTCCCACCCTTTGCCATCACTGGACCATTTAAAAAATGCTGAACACAGCTTAGCAATGAGCAAACCCGCTAAGCTGGGTTTAACAGTGCTTAAAGGGGTAATTGCTGAGTAATGCTTACTTGTGCGCAAATCCATTTAGCTAAGCTGACTGCTGCTTAGCATTCACATTTAAGCAATGCTTACAATGGCTAAGCATCGCTGAGCACTGCTTACCATTGCTCACTTTTCATTTTAGAAAAATATCAGGATAATGACTTAATTAACCGTTGTCTAGAGGAAAACAGTTTTTAGTACTTAATAAATAAGCACCTATCCAGGCATGTCTAATGGTCAGCTCTTGATGTTTTCTCCTGTCTACCTGATGAATCTGAACATCTTGGAACAATGCAGCAATTGCCTCATGTACACAGACATCCCTCTCCTCCTACCACCCAACACTACAACCAGTGAGAGATGCACTCATTGCCAAACTGGAAGCAAAGCCCTCTTCGCCCAAGACTGGACTAGACAGTCAAGTCAAGAAGAGAAAGTAAACACTTGTACCACACCACACTCATCACATAGTCCCTCAAAACCTACACCACCAAAACGCACATATAGCAACACAAAACACACACCTACATTTGCAGAGGCTCTCATTAAAGATCTGCTCAAGCAACAGAGACCTCCAAAGCATAAACGCATGCAACCTCCACCACCCAACAGAACCCAAATGAGACATAGCCCACAGACTCAGTGTGCCACTCAACCACAGCCCATAAGGCATAACAACGTACCCAACACTCTAGTCATTGGTGACTCTATAGTCAGGCACACTGATGTTCCACTCATCAGGCTAAACAAAGAGAAAGTTACCGTCAACTGCCTGTCGGGTACCAGGATCCATCACATAATGCATGCACTCAGGTCACTCCACAACAAGTACAGATATTGCTCTGTCATTGTCCATGTCGGTGTGAATGACCTGAGACATACCTCCCTGGACTACATGAAAAGAGACATGGAGGAGCTCTCCAATCTCGTAACCCAGGCAGGTATGACCCTAGCCCTGAGCAGCATCCTGCCATCACCCAGAATGATACCTCAGTACAAGGACAATATGATTGACTTCAACAACTGGCTAAGCTTCTGTTGTCATTCTAAGGGGAATCCAGTATCTGTCTGCCTGGGATGACATGATCGACAGATCAAGATGCTTTGCCAGAGATGGCCTGCACCTGTCGCCCTTGGGATTCTGGATACTGGCTAAGGCTCTTGCCACCCCTATGGTGCCTTTTTTAGGCAAGGTTCAAATGAAAAATTCACCACCATAACAGGTACAAGCAAGCAGAATCTGTGGGTGATGCTACTCAATGCTAGACGTCTAAACCTCAAAATGCATTCACTTGAGGTGCTCCTTAAAATGGAGAACATTGACATCTGTGCAGTGACAGAGACCTGGTTCAAGGCTCCAAAGAGTACCCCTGCATTACCAGGCTATAATTCATACCACACCTTTTGGCCACCTAACCTGGACCGAAACACTAAAGGTGGAGGCGTGTCCATATTCATTAAGTATATCCACACCTCCAGGCTAGTTGTTCAGTATAATGCATCCGAGATTATCCAAGTGCAAATAACTCTGGGCAAGACCGCAATCCAAATTGTAACTTGCTACAGATTCCCCACCATACCCCAGGATTCCTACTCCTCATTTCTTAATACACTGGAAAATATTAGGGTACAACCCAGCACCCTAATAATGGGTGATTTCAACTACCCCACCATTAACTGTGAAAACTACTCATGTATCAATTCTTTCACTCAATTTTTTCTGGAGTTCATAAATTCCAATGCCTTGGATCAACTTATCGACACCCCCTCCAGGGGCAGCAATATCCTAGACCTGGTCATTACCAACATGGGTGACCGGTGTTCTACACCAGAGGTCAATTCCTCATTGGTCAGATCCAGCCACAAGCTAATTAGCCTAGACATCCACATCCTGCCCCCACCCCCCATTAGGGAAACCACCGTAAAAACTTTTCTCCAAAGCCAACTTCACGCTTCTAAAGACAGAAGTGGCAAATTTCATGACACCCATGCAGATGGACAATAGAGGTACAACTGCTGAATCCTACACAAATGCACTTTTAGAAGCACTTACACGAGTGCATGGACTGTGTTATCCCTAACAGAACCAAGATGCTATCCTCCAAAAAAAGGAAGCCAATCTGGTGGACCCCTGCCAAAAACAAACTCTACAACAGAAGAAAGAACTGTTGCAAAAAAGAGTAAAATCCCATGACTGGAAGATGGAAGAGCTCCCTGGTCAGCCTCAGTAAGAAGCTCAGATCCCTCATAAAATCCTCCAATGCTAGTTATGAAAACAAAATCGCCACTGATTCTAAAGACAACCACAAAGCATTCTATAGCTATGTCAAGAATCTCAATGGCAACACTCAGATCTGCTCTAACAGCATAATGGCACTAAATATACAAAAATAGTATACAAGAACAAATGAACAGTCCTGGATAAGGATCCTCTTCAGAACAAAACCAAATGCACCAAAAAACAGATGAGGCTCACCACAGCAAAAATGTAAAACAAGAACCTTTAATAACTGCAGTATAGAGTAAGCGCTTTCACGTACACATAACACTTCTTCAGACTTTAACAACTGCACTAAAACACAATTCATTCAAATAGTACTGCCTCCAAATTTAGACCAATCATGGCCAACTTGATTATATCATCATAAACATCTCATTAAAACATATTAAAAACACATGAAGAAAATTTTTTTTTATTTATTTTTATTTAATTTTGCATTTGTTAACCGGGGGTGTCTGACTGAGCTGAAAAGGCCCTTTTTCAGCAGAGGCCCGGGGAGAAAAGCTCCACAAAGAAAAATTACAGACACATTTAGTTATTTAGACATGATCAGTATACACACAAATTACAAGAGACATGTTTTTACAGTGGTATGCAGCACATACACAGTTACAGTGGAGAGAACAAACAAAAAAAATATTAATTTTAAAAATAAAGGTAATTAATAGATTTGTGGTGTACAGCTGAAATTTGGAACATAGGTAGAATACATACATAGTACACAGGTACAGCACATACATTGTAGATTAGCCAGTGTTTGTTAGTAAGCTTGAAAACTGTTATCAAGTGTTCTAGATTTAGTATGTTTATGTTATCCGCTTTCACTAGCCTGGGGAGCAATCATGGCACTGCCAACTTTGTTTGAGATGTTGACTGATGAGGTCTTTAAAGGAAGCTTTGGATGATGTGTTTTGAATGCTAGTAGGGACAGAGTTCCATTTTTTAGCCACTGAAATAATATACAGCGCATCTACAAAGCTATCGTAGCTGTTGGTGACTTCAAGTAGTAGTTTGCTTGATAAATGGGTGGGAGGATGGCCTAATGGTTAAGATGTTTGCCTTACAAATACAAAGTGCAAGGTTTGAGTCTCACAAGGGATAATTGGCTAGGCTTAAAATGGCTCCCAAGGGCAGTTAGCTTAGTACTAACCTATGATCTAAGAGGCCTTTTGGCTGAGTGATGCTGTACTAGGTTTTTGAGGGCAGGACACTTATTGGGGAGGTAACAGATAGAATGACAGAGGCAGAGCTGATTGTAGGTTAGGAGGTTGGGCAGTTCAAGCCAGTGGAGCTGTCTCAAAGCAGTACAGTGATGAGTTCTATATGAGCAATTTTCAGCAAAATGGGCAATTCTGTTATAGCAGGCTTCCATTTTGCTTAGTTCAGTTTATTTATTTATTTATTTACATTTGTTGATCGGGAGTGTCCGACTGGACGTAGGTCCATTTTCAGTGGAGGCCCGGGGAGCAAAGCTCCACAGTTAAAATAAACAGACAGTAGTTACATTGGATTACATAGTGATTAACAATTTAACATAGCAATTACTTACAACATATTTACAGATGAAGAACATAGTACATCAGTAGACAACTAAAATCTTTATCTGTGAAGTACATAACAGACATTAACAAATGTTACAATAAGAAGTTCCTGCTGTATAATAAGTACTAGGCTTATGAGCATCTGAGCTTGCTATAATCAAGGTAGTTAGTGGAGTGGAAAGAAAGGCAGTGGTTGGATGGGGTGGGTGATATTAGAGTGGGAGTTGCAAGGGCATAGCCAGCATGTTTTTAGGTGCGCTTTTAGTAAAGTTTTGAAGTGAGTGCATGATGGTACAGAGGTAATTTTGGGTGTAATGGAGTTCCATAATTTGGCTATGGTGCAAGAGAATAGTGCTTCACCAGCAGAGTTATTGGCTTTAGTGATCTGCAAGTGATTTTTGTTGCTGGATCTTAGTGGTCTGGTGGTGCGATAGGGTTGGAGTAGATTCTGGAGGGATGGGACATTCAGAGGATGGTTTACTAGTTTGTGGGCAAGTGAGAGTTGATACCACTGAAGGAGGTGAGGGAGTTCAAGCCAGCCCAGTTCAGCAAGTGAGAGACAGTGGTGACTACAGTAGGATGCCCCTGTGGCGAATTTGGCGATTTTGTTGTAGCAGGTCTCTAGCTTGTTTAGATCGCATTGCCTTAGGTTGGTATATATTGGAGAGGCATAAAGTAGGGTGGAGATAAGGCTGGAATTTGTAGTGAAATCTTTGCTGATTTGGTGAGAAGTTGCTTATTTCTGTATAACGCTCCTAGTTTTTTGTGGACTTTTTTTATGGTCATGGATATGTGAATGTCACATTTTAGTTTATTGTCTATTTCCACTCCTAGCAATTTGGTGTATTCAGTTGGGTATATAGTGGCGTTGTCTTTTGCTGTGATGTTAAAGTGAGAGTTGTTTTCAGTATGTTTGGTGGGTTGGAAGATGAGTAGTTTAGTTTTGTTTGGGTTGAGTATTAATTGGGCACTGGATAACCAAGTTTCAACAGAGGAAAAGGCTTCCTGTGTGACTTTTTGCAGTTTGTGTAGGGACTGGGCTGAGCAGATGATGGTTGAGTCATCTGCGTATTGTATGAGTGTGCCATGCTTGGTGGCAGAGGCTAGATTATTGGTTTAAACAGGGAAGAGTAGGGCTCCAAGGATGGATCCTTGTGGAACCCCTATGGAGACAGGTAGTTGGGGAGATATGTCATTCTGCCATACAACGGATTGTTGGCGGTCAGACAGGTAACTCTGAAACCAATTGGTGACTGATTGAGAGAAGGATAGGTTATTGAGGACAGAGATAAGTTGTTTGTGTGGGACCATGTCAAATGCTTTAGATAGGTCTAGGAAAGTAGCAGAGGAGAGATAGCCATTGTTTTTATGCTAAAGAATAGTGTTAGTAAAGGAGAGCAAGGCAGTGGTGGTGCTATGGTTTGGTCAGAAACTATGCTGAGTACTGGAAAAGAGGTTGTTAGTAAGGAGGTAGTCTGAGACCTGAGAGTGTATGCATCTCTCTAGTATTTTGGAGAGTGGAGAGAGAATAGCTATGGGGCGGTAATTGGTTAGTTCTGTGGAGGGTCAGCCTTTGTGGAGGGGAATTATATGTGATACTTTCCACAGTGTGGGAACGTAACTTTCTGACAGAGATTGGTTAATCAAGATGGATACTGGGTAGGCCAGAGCATCAGCTGCGATTTGTAGGTATTCACTTGGGAGGTTGTCTGCTGCTAATTTGGTGGGTTTAAGTTTAGTTAAGAGTTTTTTTATGTTGGAGGTAGGTACAGGAGAAAAAAGAAGGCAGTGGGAAGATTACTAGTTGAAAGTGTGGGTTGGAGGGGAGGGGGGTTGTGTTGTTTAGCTAGTGATAGTATGGTTTGGGTGAAGTGTGTGTTGAATGAGGCAGCAATATTTTCTGAGGAGTGAGGGATGTTAAGAGGAGAGGTACTGACTTTACCTGGGTGGAGGATGGAGTTCATGGAGGACCAGAATTGTTTGGGGCTGTGTTGTGAGGAGTCTAGGGAAGACTGGTAGCATTGGAATTTGTCCTGTTTTATTAGCTTTTTGACTCTATTGCGAAGTTCTAGGAATTTCTGTCTAGTTGAGGGGGTTTTGTGCCAGTGCTCCCAGGCTTTATCCCTGTTTTTCATTTCTGACTTAGTGGTTTTCTGTAGCCATGGGGAGGGTTGTGCTTTGATTCTGGAAAGTCTTATGGAGGCATGGTAATTAATGATGCTCAGGAAAGTTGTATTAAAAAATTCAACTGCGTCATCAAGACTGATGTACTTTAGAGGATATCATTTACACTCTTTGAGGAATGAGATGAATGTGAGTGGATTAAAGTTTAGTTTTTTACGTATTTGACGGTAGATGACAGGTTTAGCTTGGTATAGGTATTTTTTGAAAAGGAATGTTGGGGAGTGATCACTGTGGCTATCTGATATGCAGCCTTTTATATATGACTGGGGGCTCTTACTGACTAGTATCCAATCCAGAGTAGTGTGCTTGCTGGAGTTTTTATTTATCCTAGTTGGCGACTGGACTAGTTGGGTGAAGCCATGAAGGTTTACATAATGGGTTGGATGGTTGCCAGAACAGGATTGCCAGTCAATATTGAAATCACCTAAAATGATAGTTTCTTGGGGGAGATGGTGGGTAGACCAGCTGAGGAGGTTTTCTAGTGGAGGGATGTTTTGGCCTGGTGGGAAGTAGCATCCAATTATGTTGATGGTTTTGTTTTGGTTTATTTTGAGGCTGGTATATATTATTTCTTCTTTGCCTATTTGTGGAGCTGATGATTTTAAGATCTGGATGTTTAGATGCTGTTTAAATATTATAGCTACACCGCCTCCTTTCTTGTTTCGCCGGTCTACTCTTAGTATGCCGTAACCTGTAGGGAGTATTTTCTCACTGGTAATGTGAGGTTTTAGCCAGGTTTCTGTCAGGATGACTATATCTGGGGAGTACAAGTCTATTGTGGCATGGAGTTCATGGACTTTGTTAAATATACTTCTAATATTTAGGGTTAGTAGAAGGAACTCACTTGGCTTTCTATTGGCTTTAATATGGGAGAAGTTGTGGTTTCTAGTCTGATTATGAGGATTGGGGTTGGAGATGGTAGAGCCAGGGTTGGGGTGGATGTCTTCACTTAGGGATAGTTTTGATATGTATGAGGTTATTAGTGTTCTCAGTTTTTGAATATGTTTGCTTACAAGGTAAACGTTATGATTGTGCTCTGTGGGTAATAGGTATGGTGGGAGGGTTACTATGTTAAGTTGTAGGGATGCTTTATGTTTGAGTAATATAGTTGGTAGAATATGCGGCGGGGTGCATAGGGATGGTTCTTGAGTTGGTGGGAGTGGAGCTGAGTGAGGGTGAGACATGAGTGGTGGTGTGAGTAGTAGTACAGTGGTAGTGGTTGAGTGGGGGGATGATGGATTTCTGGTATGATGTAAGATATGCAAGGAGAGTGCATGCAGTGAGCATAGGTAAGGTATGCTTGTACATGTTAGTTGAGGAGGTGTGATAGTAGTGGGAAGATGGAGGCGGTAGTGTTGGGTTAGCACCTGTGGTTGGCTATTGGAATGATGAGAGGGGTTGTGAGTGTAATAAAGGTGGGACCACTGGGGGTGGGAGGGAATGGGGGCAGGGTGGGAAGCGATGTGGGCAGAGACCCTGTTAGTTGCTCTTATGAGGGGGCTGGAAACAATCAGTTAACTCATTCCCTCCAATACATCTCTTTTGAGTGTGTGCCTTTAACTCTCAGTGGGTGTGGCTTGAGCCTTTAAAAATAAAGTCATCACCTTACAATTCTAACAAATACTCACTGACATAGGTCAAATATCAATACAATTGTGTTTGCCATCATGTATGGTTCAAGATAAGATATTTTGATACCTTGTATGTAGCATGGTTTTGGAATTATTAATGCAAATATGAACAAGCAATATTTGACGCCTAGAGGATCAGTAGGAGGTAACTGCAGATGCACCTGGAGACGTCACTCGGATGTAATGAGTTAACAGAGTTAACTGATAAATGAACATATGATAGTGACAAGGGTGGTTGTAGTTTTTAAAAATGGTGCCTGCCACAGGTAATATTTATTAACTTTGGGATTGTCTTAAGGTAATAAACAGGGAAGGGGGAGGGGAGAACAAGGTTGTGAGCAGGCAGTTCTTTGTACTGCTGCTAATGAGCTCATGCAAAGACAAGTTTGTATTTAAGAAACAATCACAATTAACCAAGGACTGCTCTGAAACTGTAAGTCATTTTTGAACCATTTCTCGGGTGGAAAAACAGGATAACCTTGTATCAGTAGGCTACTGTGGTCTCAGTTTAAATTAACAAACACACAGTAATGATCAGTTATGGATACTATTTGCTAACAGAAGGAAATAAGAGAGAAAGTGGAAGATGAGTGTGTGTGTGTGTGTATGTGTGTGTGTGTGGGGGGCTGCTTACAAGCCAAAGCAGAGTGATCTCCAGGGGAAAATGAATATTGGCTCAAACAGGTAGACACATACTCAAAGTTAACTTTAGCTGTTTGCAGACAGTTCAGACCCGGATTGCACTTTTCTTATAAGAATGATAAAGGTGGTACCGCAGTTGAATACTTAAGAGTGGTGTTAATAAAAATAAAAATGTATGTCTATAAAAATATCCATAAATGTGTGTAAGCACCTAAGATGCTCTATAAACTAAAACACATAAATATTAATGTGAATAGGGATGTGCTGCTAGAAAAGGTTTTAATGTCACTTTCTCATTAAGTCCATGCCCCTTGTGACTCTGGAATTTTAGTATCCACCTATTCTCACACTCCTCATTGTGATTCCTAATATCACCTAATCTATAAGTCTTCTTGATCAGTTCTAAAACACTAAATTTAAACTTATGTAACACCCCTACATCCAGAACATGTTGGGCTAATGCATTGCGTCATCCTCTCTGATGATCGCATATGCATATTCTCTGACACGTTCTCAGAAACGTCTATTCGTTTTACCTATATAAAAAGACAAGCATGTCTGACAAACAGCCAGATATACTAAATCTCTAGAATTACAATCAGCATATAAATTGATTCTATATTCATGACCTGTATCTAGATGTATAAAATAATTATTACCAGACATATAAACACATTGGTTACATCCTCTGCAAGGGAAAGTACCTTGCCTATTAGACCAAACTAATCCTTTCATATTGTTTTCATAACACAATAATCTCTTCAATGATTTTGTGTTCTTATATGAAAAACTAGGTTTTGGTCCCACTATCTCCATAATTCTATCATCCGTGGTTAAAATACCCCAGTTTTTGCTAATAACCTCATCTGTTTTTTGGTGCACTAAATATACAGAACCAACTGATATTGCCAACATCATGGCAGATAGGTTCAGTGCTAACTTTGCCTTCCCCTCACCCCCTAAAGAGCCCATCTCTGTATTGGAAGAATGCAAAGTTCCTGTATTCACAGTTGCACAGGTAAAAACCATACTCTCCAAAGCCAAGAAAACAGCATCCATGGGACCTGGCAACATCCCAGGCTGCATTCCACATGAACTACAGAATGAAATGGTACCCCACCTAAGCACCATGTTCAATCATAGCATCACCTCAGGCTTTGTGCCCACTGAATGGTGCACAGTGATGGTTATCCCACACCACAAAGGGAGAGCCACCACGGACCCTGGGAACTACCGCCCCATTAGCCTAATGAGCCTGGTCTGCAAGGCCATGGAATGTATCATCATGAAACTTATAAACAAAGACATTAGTAAGCTCCAAACTCTGGTACCCACCCAGTTCGGGTTTGTAAACGGCAGATTATGTCTCCTAAACCTGATTGACTTCTTTAAAGCAGTCACCAAAGCTGTAGACGAGGGTAAGGTGGTTCACACAGCCTATCTAGATATCGCCAAGGCTTTTGACACCATCCCCTACTCTGGAATTATAGATAAAATCACTAAACTGGGTATAAATCCCTATGTCACAAGATGGGTTGCCAACTGGACCACTGACAGAACCCACACTTTGAAAGTAGCAGACTCCAAATCCGACTTCAGACCAGTGACAAGTGGAGTACCACAGGGCTCAGTCCTGGGTCTTCTCCTGTTTGGTATCTACTTTTCTGAAGTACAGGCTAACACAGAAGATCTTTGGCTAATGAAGTTTGCAGATGACTGCAAACTAGGAGCCATAATTGAAACTCCTAACGAAGTGGGCATCCTACAAAAGGGCCTCACCGAGACAGATGCCTGGTGTGAAAGCCATGGCCTCAAGCTCAATGCCAAAAAGTGCATTGTCATCCCCTTTAGTACAAACTCTGTACCCATGAGCTACCACATAGGTGGTAGTCTACTTTTATACTGAAAGTGTGATAAGAGACCTTGGGACACAGGTGGACAGTACTCTCTCCTTTGATAATCACATCGCCACAGTAGTCAAGAAATCCTTCTATGTGGCACACCGCATCACGAAAGGTTTCTCATCCAGGAAAAAAGAGGTCATTGTTCCCCTCTAATCATCACTCATTAGACCCATTATAGTGTACAGTGCCCCTTTTGGTATGTAACTCACAAGACATCTATAACAACTGGAAAGGCCGCAGAAATACCTCACAAAGAGGATTACCAGCCTCAAACAGATGCCCTATGCAGACCGTCTCAGAAAACTCCAGCTTTTCTCCATCACATATCGCCTACTCAGAGGCGATCTCTGCCTAACATACAAAGCTATGTCAAACTCAGAGCTGTTGGACATGCTCCACTTAAAGAAATACCAATCCCTTCGAGCTACATGCTCTAGGGACCTAAACTTTGTCACCGCAATAAACAAAACATGATTGAGGGATAGATTCCTGTCCCAGAGATGTCCCATACTCTGGAACAAACTACCTATCGATATCAAACAAAGCTCCTCATTAGCACTCTTCAAGAAAAATCTTGAGGATTGGATGGGAAATAGGAAATTCACCCTGGGGATCACCTCTGTGGCTCTGCTCAACAGGGGCACAGGAAAATAAATTTCTTGGGTGGCGAAAGCCAGGGTACCTTTTTGGCTAGTCTTGTATAGGCCCTAGGGCTGATAGCCTAGTACCTACCTATGAACCTATATTAGTAAGTGTCTATGATTTACTTTACATGGCATCCATCTATGTGCTTTCATTACATTACTATGGGTTGTGACTATACTGTGAGAAACACTTGTGTATACATGGGTGATTTCACATGTTATATGCACTCACACTTACATTTTAGACATGCTACACTATACTGGTTGACAAATATCAATTACTACATAATTTAGAATTAAAGTAATAATTTTAACACTGCTTTCCTATGTCAAAAAAAAAGTGGCTGTTTTGGTAGTTGAACCATAAACACCTGCATGTAAAGCCAGGACTCTAATCACTGCACTATTTTGGCATGAGGATTTCAGTGGTATATTTTGACTTATCTCCTATGAGATGTTTAAGCAATGCTGGGCAGAGAGCCATAACACACACCCCCATTCAGCTACGCTTAAACATACCTTAGAATGGAAAAAAAAAATAAAAAAATGCATAAACCCATTTTATTTACATGTATCTGTACTCCTTGTCAGTCACAGTACAGGTAATTATAAAGGGACACAAAGGGACAGATTTTAGTTATTGCTCTTACAAACTTAGGAAGTGTTACTGTGGTTTTCTTGCAGATCATTGGCAAATCTCTCAGGGTTTAAGTCAGAACATATTGACAGACATTTGGGTTTCAGACTTCATACCCTTCAGGACATAATTGCTAATGCAACTCTTTTATTCTATCGGCTTTCCGGGTTTGTCAGTGCATTATTTAAAGTGTCCTGATTTTTGTGTCTTTGTCCCCCCATTATTTATGGCTTTGTACAGCTTTCATGCTCGAGGAGGGTGAGATGTGAGGGAGGCATCTGGGCATTCTGCAGAAACCTGTACTGTTGACGGCCATGGCCGTACGGCACTTACACATGGCAGACATTTGTGTTTCAGTTTTCATACCCTGCAGGAAGTCCGTGCTACTGCAAACCTTTTTTTCTATCAGCTTTCCAGGTTTATCAGTGCAATATTTAAAGGGTGTCCCAGTTTTTGTGCCTTTGTCCCCCCTATTATTTATGGCTTTGTACAGCTTTATTGCTCTAGGGGGTTGAGAAGTATGTTTGGCAGGCATCTGGGCTTTCTGCAGAAAGCTGTTCAGTTGATGTCTATGACAGTACGGCACTTTTGCAATGCATGGGGTGTGTGACAGAGCCTGTCACACACCCCCTGCATTATTTCTTGCTCCCCTACCTATTTCAATGTCCATGGACACTGAAATAATTAATGTGAAGTTATTAAATCTCACCGTTTATTCTTACACGTGGTTTTGGAGCTAATCCATCGGCTCCAAGTCAGCCACTTTACTAGCTAAAGATCTTAGAATAGCTTGAGGCCAGGCCCCCTATCCCATGATGCTCTCCGTCCTACCCCAGATCAAGTTTGCCACTGTAACTGATCGCAAGGTCTACAGAGAGCTTGGGCCATTAGAATTTATTTCTTTATTTTTGCCCTAATTTTTGCAAGTGTTTTTTTTCAAAAAACTTGGATATTTAGCTTAGTCTACTTTCTTATAAGGTTTCTGGCAGTTTGCCTCATTTTTCATTAATATATCTCCACATTATTTATGGAATGGTTTGCTCCAGGCCTTTGGACATTTTTTCTTAGTTTGTTAATTCTGCTTAGAATTAAAATTACAGAGCGGTTTGCTCTAGGCCTTTGGCCGTTTTTTCTTTTTCAATATAGTTGAAGTTTGAAGTTTGGAGTTTGCATTTAATATTACTACCTATCCCTTTGAAGTCAAATAGTAATAGTTTGTGTGTGTGTGTGTGTGTGTGTGTGTGTGTGTGTGTGTGTGTGTGTGTGTGTGTGTGTGTGTGTGTGTGTGTGTGTGTGTGTGTGTGTGCTATACTTGTTACATATATACTTATAGATAGTGTAAAATACTGAACTTTGCTTATCCCTGGCTGAGCAGGGACTTTATATCTGAGTTCAGTTTGTGCAGATTGCTGTTGTTTTTTGTGCTTTTGTTGTGATTGAAGTTGATCAGGGCTCTGACAACTTCTATTGCTTCCAATATGGTGGATCAGAAGGAAAAACAGAGGTCTGGCTTTAAGCAACAGCACTACTAGATAGGGGCCAAGGGTACTAGCTGCTAGTACAAGGGGCTAGGGAACTACTAAAGGGGCAGTGAATATTGCACAACATGGCTGGGATAATATATGCCTTTGGGCCGATAGCCCAGTACCAACCTATGAACCTATAAGAAGTGTAATTGTGGGCAGAAGATGTCCATTACTGATGGACACATTAATTGTGTTTATTGTTGGGGCCTGTACACCTCCAAGAAGATTGCTCTATCTGCCACTCCTTTAGCAATAGGGTCTTATTAGAATGGCAAAGGAAGTTGGTAGATAGAGGCTTGTTGAAACCTGACTTTCAAGATTCACTGGATAAGGTTGACCAGACCTCCAAGTCCTCGAAGGTGTCCTTGGAGCCCAGGTCATCAGCTCCTAGTCCTTCTGTTATGGCAGTCTTCATAGCTGTGCACCTAATAGATGCCTCAGAGCCAGTCCCTGGTCTTGGAACCAGTCTCCAAAACTCTGAAGTTGCCAACCCTTTGATCCATGGCATCTTTGGCTCCTTTGACCCATTCATTGAGGACTCTTTCCGATGCTGATGTGGACCGGGTGGTGAAGAGGCTTTTAGAGAACCCGGCATTGGCAAAATTACTATCGGCTTTGTCCCGATTGGGTTTGAAGCCCAAGACTGTCCCACTGGCTGTGACTACTCCTCTTCTGAGCTAAGCAGGGCCTTCGGAGCTGGAGGAGGAGGATCTGATGATTGTGGAGCATTTGGAGCCCAGCTCTGTCCCAGTGCCTTCGGCTCCTTCAACCCTGACTTCTTCAGTTCCATTGGAAGAGTCTTGGAGCCAACACTCTCTCATCGATGCATCGGTTCCGACCTTTCCTCTAGGGGCTTTGGCGCAGATGAGCTCAGCTCTGTCATCTGGTTCAGAGCCCACTGTTTCGGTGCCTGGGAGGCTGCCGTCTTCTTCGGAACTGAAGGCTCCCTCGGGTCGAGGCAGCAGTGCCTTCAATGCCATGAGGAGGGTTATGTCGTCTAAGACACTCACATCATCAGGTCCCTCCTCTTATTCCCCTAAAGTGCCGAGTTCTGTCTCTACACCTCACGTTCCTGTCAAGCGTTGAGACCCAGTGCCTCAGGTACCCCCATTGGGTGACCCCTGCTCTACTGAGACTTCACCAGAAGCCCTCACTGATGAAATTCCCAAAAAGAGATTATGCAAGAGGAGGCATATAGATTCCCCTCAGGAATCTTTGACATCAGACACTGACTTAGAGGACTCAGAAGGGTCCCCACGGTCCCCCTCGGAGGATATCTCCTTTGCGGATATCCTGGATCTCCTAAAGCAGAGGGGTGACTGGCAGTCCATTAGCCCTACTGAGGATGAGTCGGTGCTCCTGAAGGCCTTTGGGTCTCAACCCTCCACCTCCTGGGTGACTCTGCCTTTTGACGAACTAATGGATTTAGTCACTCGAAGGGCATGGGAGTCTCCTGATTCCATAGAACCGGTCCCTTGGAAGCCTAATAAATTTATCACCTCCCCCCACGACAAGACGTTTCTCACAAAGGGAGTCCCTGTTGATGCCATGGTGGTGGTGGTGGCCAACAAGAAAGAGATGTCAGAAACCTCTTCCTCTGTCCACCCTCCTAATAGAGACTCTAGGACGATGGACAGATATAGGAAACGCATTTTTAGTTCTGCGACATTTGCCATGAGATCGCTTAACTATTTAACCCTTTTCACCTGTCTTCAACGAGATCTCCTCAAAGAGCTTGGAGATACTCTAAAGGGAAAAACAGATGATACTGTCTTTGAGAAGGTGACGGCACAACATAACACCCTTAAATCTATTGTAAACTCATCCATGCGGCTCATTTCTTATGCAGCCGATGGATCAAGCCGAGCAGCAGGTTCAGCGCTTATGCTCCTTTGCGGAAGTCTTCAAGTCTTCCTTTGTCAACACCCCATTTGATGGCTCTTCCTTGTTTGGGCCCAAAGTCAAGGAGACTCTCACTAGGTGTGAGCTGGAGGGAAAGACTCAATCTGCCGTAGGAGTCCATTTTTCTACCCCTACTAGACCATACCCCAAAAGGCAGAAAGGTGGGAAAATGTGGTTCCAAAAGTCCCAAGGATCTTTCCAGAACACACGTAGTGAACCCCCCTCCAGGGGCAGAGGAGGGGGCAATAATGGAAGACACCACCCTGGTGGCAGAGGGGGTCTGCAGAACCAGAGTGACAGGAAGCAGTTCCTTGGCAAGCCCTACCAGCGCTCCTGAGAGGAGACCCAACTGTCCTGCTCTGGAGGCAGTTGGGGGTTGCTTGGCTTTGTGTCTGGATGCCTGGCTAGGAATTACAACAGATTCTTGGGTACAAAGCATAGCTACCAGAGGATACTTCATTCCATTTCTATGAAAGCCGCCTGTCTGCACAAAAATCCCAGATGTTCCACCCAGTCTCAGGGATCAAGCAGCCATAGAAATCCAGAGGCTGCAGGAAAAGAGAGTCATCCAGCCAGTCCCAGCAGACCAGATAGGATCCAGAACTTTCTCCAGATTCTTTTTAGTTCCAAAGAAGACGGGGGACTGGAGACCAATCTTGGATCTCAGCAGGCTCAACACATTTGAAGGAGAAGTTCCAGATGGTCACACTTCAGTCTATCCTTACATTCCTCAGAGTGGGCGATTGGATATGCTCCATAGATCTCAAGGATGTGTACTACCACATCAAAAAGACCAGGCTATCCAGAGATCATCTGCATGTCCAGCTGGGAGCCAGTCACTACCAATTCAGAGCACTGCCCTTTGGACTCACAGCAGCCCCCAGAGTGTTTACCAAATGCATGGAAGTAGTTACGGTTCACTTGAGATGTCTAGGATTCTGAGTGTTTCCATATCTGGATGACTGGCTCCTTACAGCCACCTCCAGGCATCAACTAATTCTTTCCAGGGATCACATTCTCAATCTCTGCTCTCAGCTAGGAATCACTATCAATTTCAAAAATTCTGCATTGTCACCATTGCAGCATATATCCTTTATCAGAGCAGAATTAGACACTACCACCTCAAAACTCCTAGGCACCATAGCAGCTACTCTCATAGCAGTTCCTCTGGGACAAATGCATATGAGGATCCTCCAATGGTTACTGTTCACCCAGTGGTCATACCAGCAACTTCCCATGCCATCCTTAGTCATGAATACGGACTCTTGCAAAAAGGATCTTCGCTGGTGGTTGACCAGCCAACAGCTTGCAATAGGTCGTCCATTTGTTCTCCCCCTCCATTGGCCACTGTGACCACGGATGCTTCCCTGATAGGGTGAGGGGCTATTTCAGAGTAGTAATTCCCAAGGCACCTGGTCAGAGACAGAGTCACAGTTGCACTTTAATGTTCTGGAGCTGAGAGAGATGCTTTTGGTGTTGCAGCACTTTCACAACTTTCTGCCTCTAGGGACGATTGCCATACAGACGGACAACATGTCAGTTGTCTGGTACATCAACAAATAAGAAGGAACCAGGTCTTACCCCCTGTGTCGAGAGGCCTTGAGAATTTGGCAGAGGGCTGTGTCCACCGGGCGCTTTCTGATTGCAATGCATATCCAGGGGAAATCCAACATAATAGCGGACAAACTGAGCAGAGCCATTCTGTTACCTCACAAGTGGTCCCTCAAGAATGAAGTTGCGGAGAAGATTTTCCACAGATGAGGCCAGCCTTGCTGTGACCTGTTTGCATCCCCTATGAATGCCAAATGCAGAAGCTACTTTTCCCTAAATCCCCCACCAGGGGACAACCCAAGGGACTCGCTCATACACAATTGGCCCCCGGGACTCCTGTATGCCTTCCCTCCTATTCCCCTGATTCCCAAGTTCTTGCAGAAATCCAAAGCTCTTGGCAGGATGGTAATCTTAATAGCTCCACTTTGGCCTAGTCAGATTTGGTTCCCCTTTCTCTGACTCTACCAACTGGAGGAATCTTGGATTCTGGACCGAGTTCCAGACCTTCTGATACATTCATCAGGGACCCTACATCCCTCTCTTCGTTCCCTCAGACTGACAGCTTGGCTGCTCCAATTCCTGTCCTAGCCAGGTCACATGACTTTTCTTCAGAGGTACAACACATTCTTGTATCTCCCCATAAAGCTTCTACCAGAAAGTTATATGCTAGTAAATGGAAGCGTTTTAACATTTGGGCATCTCGTAACAACGTTGATCCCTATGTGACCCCTATTGCTAGTATTCTGGAATTTCTCAACTTTTTCAAGAAGGTGCTGTGGCTGCCACAATTAGAGTACAGTTAGCTTCCATCTCAAATTTTCATCTTGGAACTGACGGTTCTAACTTAATGTCACACAAATTGTGTCAGGCCTTCCTTAAGGGCACCATTCATCTCAGGCCTCCTGTTAGACAGCCATTTACTCCCTGGAATATAAATTTTGTTCTGACCCGTATTCTTCTTCCTCCCTTTGAGCCTGCATTGTCTTGTCAGTTGAAGTTTCTATCCTGGAAGACTATTTTCTTGGTGACCATTACTTCAGCATGCAGGGTATCTGAGCTTCAAGCCCTTTCTGTCAAACCACCGTATTTGGTGTTTCATCCAGACAGGGTTTCACTGAGGACTAATCCTTCATTTTTGCCAAAAGTGTGCTCTGAGACCAATCTGAACCAAACTATTGAACTTCCAACCTTTTTCCGTAATCATTCTAGTTAGTTGAAATACATGTTGCATAAACTTGATGTCCACAGACAATTGAGATTCTATTTTGACAAGAAGAAGGAATTTTGAAGATCTGACCAGTTCTTTGTATCTTATGCAGACACCAAGAAAGGATTCTCAGTTTCTAAAGTTACCCTTTCCAAATGGTTAACTGACTGCATTAAATTTATTTACTCTTCTGCCAACCAAACGCTAGAATATGGTGTGAAGGCCCATTCAACTAGAGCTGTCTCCATGTCTTCAGCTTATAAGGCTCGTTTACCTTTGGATAATATATGTGCAGCTGCCACTTGGTCCAAGCCTCATACCCTTATCATTAATTACAAAGCAGACAAGGTCTTCAGGGACAGAGCTTCCTTAGGTTCCACTGTCCTTAGGAATATACTCCTGTGAGCCACCCAAGATTAGGGTGCTTGGGACGCTACCCACGTGTAAGAATAAATGGTGAGATTTAACAACTTCACATAAAGAAGTTATGTTCTTACCATAATGTTCCATGTGAGTTGTTTATCTCACCTTTATTCTTACATTCCCTCACACTATCCCCCCCCCAGGTCTCAAAGAATGGGTAGACTTGGGGTCTGGTAGTCTTTTCTGTGGTTTTTACTCCTTCTGGAGTACTTCTGAGTTACCTTTTTCTTGCTGCTGAGTTCATCAAACTAGATCTGGGGTAGGATGGAGAGCATCATGGGAAAGGGGGCCTGGCCTCAAGCTATTCTGAGATCTTTAGCTAGTAAAGCGGCCTACTCATAGCCGAACCCACGTGAAAGAATAAAGGCGAGATAAACAACTCACATGTAACGTTATGGTAAGAACATAACTTCTTTTTTTATTTCATTTCAGTGTCTGCAGACACTGAAATCCTTTTAAAAAGCACTTTTTGAGTGCAAGTTGCATGTTAGAAGTGTGTGCACTGCTTCGACATGCCCTCTGCAGTCAATTTCTGAATGGCCATAACAGTAGCTCGCCTTCATGAATATGCAACGCGCACTACTGCTACGGCTGTTGTTGCACGGGTACAGTCCTCTCCGTGTCAGAATAAAACTATTCCAACATGGAGTTTACTGAATCCCGGGGACTGTATCATATCCCTGTAATGTTGCATGTCCCAGAAGGCACTACATAATATTCCTGTAATGCTACATGTCAAGAAAATTACTGCATCACATCTTTGTAGTGGTTCATGTCCAAGAAGGTACTACATTGCATACCTGTAATGCTACATGCCCAGGAAAGTAATGAATTGCATCCCTGTAATGCTATGGGTCCAGGAATTATTACATCACATTTCTGTAATGCTACATGTCCAGAAATACCCTGTATCACTTCCTTGTAATGGTGCATGTCCAGGAGAGTACTACATTACATCCCTGTAAAGCTACATGTCCAAGAAAGTACTGCATTAAATCCCTGTAATGGTATGTGTCCAGGAGGTAGAACATCACATTGCTGTAATGCTGCACATCCAGGAAGGCACTACATCACATTCATTTAATGCTACATGGCCAAAAAGAAATTGTATCACATACCTATAATGCTGCATCTCCAAGAAGGTACTACATTGTATCCTGTAATACTGCATGTCTGGCAAGGTACTGCATCACATCTCTGTAATGGTAAGTGTCCAGGAGGTAGTACATGATATTCCTGTAATACTACATGTTCACAAAGATACTTTATCACTTCCCTGTGATGTAGAATGTCCAGGAAGGTTCTACATTACATTAGTGTAATGCTACATGTCCAGGAATGTACTGTATCACGACTCTGTAATGCTATGTGTCCATGAGTTAGTACTTCACATTATTCTAACGCTGCAGTTCATCACATTCCTGTAATGCTACATGCCCAGAAAGATAATGTATCACAGTCCTGTATGCTGCATGTCTAGGGAGGTAGTATTTCACATCCCTGTAAAGCTGCATGTCCAGGAAGGCACTACATCATATTCCTGTATTGCTAATGTCCAGAAAGATACTGTATCACATCAATGTAATGATGCATGTCCGGGAAGTTAGTACATCACATACCTGTAAAGCTGCATGTATGGGAAGTTAGTACATGACATCCCTGTAATGTTGCATGTCTGGGAAGATAGTACATCACATTTCTGTAATGCTAGATGTCCAGAAAATTACTGCATTTCATCTCTGTAATGCGGCATGTCTGGGAAGGTACTACGCCACATCCCTGTAATGTTCCTTGTCCAGAAAAGTACTGCATGCAATCCCTATAATGTTGCATGTCTGAGAAGGTACTTCCATCAAATTCCTGTAATGTTAGATGTCCAGAAAGAAGCTGTATTGGATCCCTGTAATGCTGCATGCCCAGAAAGATACTGCATGGTATCCCTGTAATGTACGTCTGAGAACTTACTGCATCATATACCTCTAATGCTGCCTGTCCAGAAAGACACTGCATCACATTCCTTGAGTTCTACTTGTCTAGAAGATACTGCATCAGATCCCTGTAATGCTGCTTACTCAGGTTGGTACTACATTGCATCCCTGTAATGCTTAATGTCCGGAAAGCTACTTATCACATCTCTGTAATGCTGCATACCCAGGAAGGTTCCAGGAAGGCATTACATTGTATCTCGGTAATGCTGCATGTCTAGGAAGGTAGTACATCACATTTGTGTAATGCTACATGTCCAGAAAGATACTGTATCATATCCATGTAATATGGCATGTCCTGGATGGTACTACATTGCATCTCTGTAATGCTGTATACCTGAGAAGTTACTGCATTATATATTTGTAGTGCTGTACATCCAGAAATACACTGCATCAAATCCCTTCAATGCTACATGTCCAGGAAAGTATTGCATCTTATCCCTGTTATGTTGCATGTCTATGAAGGCAGTACATCATATTCCTGTAATTCTACATGTCCAGAAATATACTGCATCACATCTCTGTAATGCTGCATGTACAGGAAGGTACTACATTGCATACCTGTAATGCTACATATCCAGGAAATTACTGCATCACATCCCTGTAATGTTATGGGTCCAGGAGGTAGTACATTACATTCCTGTAATGCTACATGTCAAGAAAGATACTGTATCACTTCCCTGTAATGCTGCATGTCTGGGAAGGTACTACATTGTATCTCTGTAATGTTACATGTCCAGAGAGATACCTCATCTCATCTCTGTAATGCTACATATTCAGGAAAGTATAACATTGCATCCCTGTAATGATATATTTCAACACAAGTACTGCATCACATCCTTATAATGCTACTGTATCAGTCCCCTGTAATGATGCATGTCCAGGAAGGCACTACATTATATTCCTGTAATGCTACATTTCCAGACATATACTGTCACATCCTGTAATGCTGCATGTCCAGGAAAATGCTGCATCACATCCCTTTAATTGTACATGTCTGGGAAGGTACTACATTGTATCCCTGTAATGCTACATCCCCAGGAAAGTACTGCATCACATTCCTGTAATGATGTTTCCAGAAAATATACTGTATCACATCCCTGTAATGCTGCATGTCCTGAAAGTACTACATTGCACCCCTATAATGTTTCATGTCCAGGAAGGTACTGCATTGTATCCCTGTAATGCTACATGTCCAGAAAGATACTGTATCACATCCATCTAATGGTGCAAGCCTAGAAAGAAACTGCATTGTATCCCTGTAATGCTGCATGTCTGAGAAGGTACTGTATCATATCCCTTTAATGCTGCATGTCCAGGATGGTACTACATTTCATCCCTGTAATGCTACATGTACAGGAAAGTACTGCATCTTATCTCTGTAATGCTACATGTCCAAGAAGGTACTGCATTCTTAGATGAGAGACTAGCTGGCCCAATGGTTAAGGTGTTTGCCTTCCGCCCAGAAGGTGAAGGTTTGATAATCTTATCTGGGAAGAGATTCATTGCATCAAATCCCTGTAATGCTATGTGTCCAGGAGGTAGTACAATAGACTCCCTCTTATCTGGTCTTACTTTAACCAGACTCTGTTTTAACCGGCTGTAGCAGCAGACAGAGAACAACACTTCCACGTTCTCTGTGCACTTTAGAACGTCTTGGCTTATCATTTTACTCTTAAATGTTAAAATAGTGAAAGAAAAATGAACTTGCAAGTTTATTTCTGTTTCAATATTTGAACATTTTAAGAGTAAAATGATAAGCTGGGACATTCCAAAGTGCCAGGTTGACAAGAGTGACTTATTGTAAAGCTTTTTCTGATTAACCGGCCATTCGTTTTTCCAGCCTAAGCTCTGGTCCCAGCGAGACCAGATAAGAGGGAGTCTACTGTACATCACATTCCTGTAATACTGCATGTCAGGAAGGCACTACATCACATTCCTATAATTCTACATGTCCAGAAAGATACTGTATCACATCTCTGTAATTATCCATGCCAAAGAAGGTACTACACTGCATCTCTCTAATGCTACATTTCCAGAAATATACTGTATCGCATCCGAGTAATAATGCATGTCCAGGAAGGTACTATATCAAATCGCTGCAATTATGCATGTCTGGGTAAGTACTACATCACATTTCTGTATTACTAGATGTTGAGAAAAGTACTGCATCACACCCATGTAATGCTGTATGTACAGAAAGGTACTACATCACATCTCTATAATGTTACATGTCCAGGAAAGTATCACATCATATTCATGTAATGCTGCAAGTCTGGGAAGGTACTTCATCACATTCTTATAATGTTAGATGTCCATAAAGATTTTGCATCACATCCCTCTAATGCTGCATCTCCAGGAAGTTACTACATCACACTCCTGTAATGCTACATGTCCAGAAAGATACTACAGCACATCCCTGTTATGCTGCATGTCCAGAAATCTACTGGATTATATCCCTGAAATTCTGCATGTCCGAAAAGCTACTGCATCACATTTCTGTAATGTTATATTAGAGGTGTAGTTAAGTTTTTTTTCACTTTGTTCTATAAGGTACTTTATCCCCCCACAGTCATCCCTACTGTACTACCTCACCCCTGCAGACATCCATGGTGCTCAACCCCATAACTTATTACATATTCATACCAGCACTTGGGCATGAATACAAATACTTTTAACCTGCATATTGTTATAAAAGTTGCTGTTTAGTATTTCAGAATGCACTGTTCCATTCAAACTGTTTATCTCAGCTTCATTTTACTAAAAGAGTTGCAGAGCAACAAGCTTATGATCAGACACCTATAAGTTTGCTTTCTTGTTGTGGAAAACAATGAATAAGTTTTTTGTGAATAAAGTTTTGTCAGAACTGTGAAGGCTGGGACTTGAAACCATATATCAGCATGCATATATAAAACTACCTGTAACACAATGTTCTATAAAGATAGCTATAAATTAACATTTGTGCTGTGATGTAGTTTATGTACACTTTACTTCAGCCTTTGACAAGGTCATATATAAATCACTGATCAATAAATTAGAGCAACCTGGTATTTATGTACTTTTTATGAGATGGATAGCTGAACGGCTTACTAATAGGACATGGCAAGTATCATCCAGCAATTGGACAGGTGAAATTATTGGTTACATTCAGGGTGTCCCACAGGGCTCTTTCCTATTTCCTTACTTGTTTAGATTGTATCGTTCAGACCTAACCTTTTCATCTGAGGTGTTCTATAGTCTACACGCAGATGACCTGACATTGGGTAAACTGATTACATGTGTTCAGATAAGGCATGTCTGCAAAAGAACTTGACTAAATTGACCATTTGGGTTCAGGAGAACAATATGCTGATAAATACATCAAAAACTAAGCATATGAGATTTGGGAGGCATAAATTGAAAGGTGACTATTTAATATAGCACACAGTAATTGAAACTGTAGATTCATTTAAGGGACCTGGGTATAAGGGTAGATCCAGCTTTGATGTTTTTCTAATGATTTCAACCAAATGGTTAGTGATAGTTATAAAACTATAGGCTGTATAAAATGATTTATAAAGTTTAGGAAATTTTCACTCTTCCTCTTCCAGTAAGGGGCAGCTGGAACTTAAGCTTCATCTACCTTCAGTGTCTCCCACTCCAATCCCTTCAAGTCCTTCATTGCTACATAGACCCTGATTTCCCTAATTTCAGTTTCTTTCAACTCTCCTACCCTTAGCATTCCTACATATTTCCTTTCTAAGGACACTTCTACCTTCTGGCAGACTTCACTCTCCCTTTTACCTAATCACTCTGTCATAATTTTCTCCAGGACCCCCTCCAGGTGGAAGCCTAAAATGAATGCCACCCATGGGGCAAGGACACTCTGCAGAATCATGGCTTCCACAGGGCTTTCTTGGGGTGAAGTCCTGCCTGACTGCGATACTCTGGAGGCTTTCAGAGATTATTTGGATCTCTATACAAAAGCTTGAGAGGCTATCTTGTCAGATGAGTGAGTGTTGCTTGTCATGTCCAAAGATTATAAGTTTCCTTTTGGTAACTCCAGAAGACTCCCAAAAATCCCTTCTTGACATACCACACCAGCAACAAAGAGAAGCAGCAGTGGAAATCCAAAAACTGCTTCTCAACCAATTCATCAAAGAGTTCCCTCTAGACCAACAAGGAATCCGGGTGTATTTGATATTCTTTTTAGTACAAAAGAAAAACAAGGGCCTCAGATCTATTTTGGATCTCAACCATGACAACAACCTCCACACTGTTGATTCTTCTATACAACTACTGGATCCAAATTAATGAATAAACTCAACCAACAGTTAGTAAAAAGCTTCTTTAATCACAAAACCATTCTAGTGCCTCAGTACAAACACTTTTACAGAACAACTATTGTGGATCTCAGCAAATTGAAACAATTTGTCAAGCAGGCTAAGTTCTAGGTGGTCATGGTATAGTCCATTCTACCTCTTCTGGGGAAGAATGACTGGATGTGCTCTGTAGACTTCAATAGTGCTTACCATCACATAGATATAGCATGGCATTCCAGGAGGCTTTATACACTTTTGGCTGGGAGGCAGTCATTATAAGTTTTGGGCACTCCCCTTCAGTCTCACCACAGATCGCTGTCTCCACCGGGTGTTCACCATATGTATAGCAGTAGTGGCAGCTTGCCTCAAGCTGAGGTTTTCCAGGTCTTCCCCTATCTGGAGGACTGCTTCCACAGATTAAGGCCCATGAGTCCTTCATTCAGTTGTGTCTGTCCTTGGACATAATAGTGAATTATGAGAAGTCCAGCATGGAACTGGTTCATGTACTGTAATTTATCTGTAACCGTTTGGATATAGTCACTCAGACAGCAAAACTACCATCACCAAGACTAAATTGTCTTCATTTACAGAATTTTCACATACTTCAGGTTTTCAACCCTCCAGTAGCCTCAATTCATTATATCCATGGGCATATGGCTGCTTCTTATTGTCTAGTTCCATTGGAGAGGTACTACAGTGGACTCACATAGTTCACTGTTCCTGTCTGACTCATCCTATGACCTTCCCAGTTTCTCTAATAAATATTTGACATCACCACATTCAGTGTTGGCTGGAGTCTCCTTTGGTTGTGGCAGGTTGATCTTTTATTCTTCCCATCCACAGGCCACAGTGATAGCAGATGTTTCCTTTTTGGAGTGGGGAGGGCATTTTGTGGGGGAAGACTGTCTGGGTCACCTGGTCTCAATTTGAGGCCAGTCTTCACATCAACGAGATGAGAGTCATCCTGCTAGCAAAGCAAGCCTTTCAGGACTTTCTCCCCAGGGGTCTGATTGCCATCCAGCCATGCAATATGTTTCTGGTATGGTACCTGAAAAGGCAAGGAGAGAAACTCAACCCTATCCCATGTGTCGGGAGGCCGTGACAGTTTGGTAATAGTTGATGCCCTGTGATTGCAGTGCATATCCCAGAGAAATCCAACATCATGATTGACAGTCTCAGCAGACACATTCTTCTGCCTTATTCCAGATATTTTTAATGCCCACAGCATGAATAATACAATCTACCAAATAAATGCCTTTGCCATAAAAATAATCTTGACATTATGGCTATTACAGAAACATGCCAGAAAACTGACACCCCTACTCTTCACCATGTCATACTAAACTATTTTTACCTACAAGATTAGAGACTAGGCAAATAACACATGGGAGACGCATTAATTCCTTCAAAAACCATTAACTCCACTATCGTTGCACAAGCTAACAACTTCAGAACTGGATTCTAATTGGATCCTTTTGAAATTTCCAACAAACAACCAAAACACCCTCATTATAGCCAGTGTATACATATGTCCAGCAGCCTCACTACCAAAATTCAATACTATTGTGATGCCCCTGCACTGGCCCAGTAATCAAGGAGCCACAGTCCTCACCACTGGCAACAGTGAGGGGTGTACACAATGTGAGGATGACAAGTACACACAGTAAAGTACAATTTCCTTTAAGAGCACACAGAAATCACAGTTAGTCTGGGGCTGGTTTCTCCCTCTTTATCCAGATCTGCAGTAAGACTCCTCAGTGGCACAGCTATAAAGTTGAGTCCTTAGCTGGGGTTCCAAGCCACATCCTTCCAACACTCTGTCTGTCCAACCAGTGCTTCATGTCCCTGCTGAAGTAGCTGACACATGCACAAACTTTGAAATTTGATTTGTACACAAACACACACCTGGGAAAGGCTGGCACAGGTTTACTAGATATGCCCTTTTATACCCAGACTATAAGGTAGTTATCACTGCCACCAGAACCCTTTATCAGCTACATTAAGGCCCTTACCAAAGGGTGACCAATCCTACTGTGTAATGTTACTATTATCCAAATAGAAGTCTGACCAAAAGCAAGGCTATTTAGGAGTGGCTTGTACAGTGTCACCAAATACATATACCAGTACTCTAAGAGCTTAAATATCTCTAAACAAACCAGCCACAAAGATGGGTTTAAATATATTTAATAATAAATAATAAAACAAGACAATACTCAATCAACACAGTTACTTCAGAGTTCAAGGGCAAAATCTCCTACTCCTGCTAGGATATGATCTACCAGCCCCTGAAAAGTCACTGGGGCACTTTTCATCCCAAAATAGATCTTCATGAACTCGTACAAGCCAAAAAGAGTCACAAAGACTTACCTCTGTCTAGCACTGGGAGTCAAGGGAACCTGCCAGTAACTCTTGGTAAAATAATAGTGATAAGATACTTAGCCTCACCCAGCTGCTCTAAGGCTTCATCAGACATAGGCATAGGGTAAGCATCTGACTACTTGTGACTATTTAATTTCCTGTAGTCCACACAGAACCTGGTGCTGCCATCCTTCTTTGGTACCAGCATCACTGGGGAGGCTTAGGGACTGCTGGACTCCTGAACTCCTGGATTACCCCTAGTTCCAACATTGTATGTATCTCCTCCCTCAGAGTCTGTTTGACTCTCTCAGGCACCCTAGAAGGGGCCTGCTTAATGGCCCTTGGGGTCCTGTAGCCACATGGTGCTGGACCAGGTGGGTGCAACCTGAATTCCCAGTGAACATGTCCCCAAACTCCTGTAACACTTCTTGGATTTATTGAACCTGGGTAGGGGATAACTGCTGGGACATTGCTACCCCTTCCACTTTGATATCAGTTTGAGTCTCACTGAGGAGATCAGTCACCAGATCCCCCTCAGACTCTTCCTGCCATTCACTACAAATTCTCAGCACAAGGGCCTCGCTATCATGGTAAGGTTTCATCATGTTAACATGGTACAATTTGTGCCCCTGCCTCCTGCCTAGTAGTTCTACCATGTAGTTAACATCACTGACCTTCCTTATCACCTTGTAGGGTCCCTCCCAAGCTCCCTGCAGCTTGTTGTCTCTAACAGGAATGAGAACCATTACCTGCTGCTCTACAGCATATTCTCTATCTCAAGCATTCCTATCATACCAGACCTTTTACTGCTGTTAGGCTTCTGTCAAGTTCTCCTGGGCCAAGCCATTGAGTTCTCTGCACCTTATTCTGAGGTTTAGGACATATGCCACAATAGACTCCTTGTAGGATTCATACTCACCCTCACACTCATCTCGAATTAAATCTAGAGGTCCCCTCACCCTATGTCCATACAGCAACTCAAAAAGTGAAAAACCTGTGGATTTCTGGGGCACCTGTCTGTAAAGAAACAACAGATGGGGCAAATATTTGTCCCACTCTCTCTTAAACTGGTCTGCAAATGCCCATAACATCATCTTGAATGTAGAGTTTAACCTCTCAACAAAACCATTAGTCTGGGGATGGTAGGGGTGGTCTTTAGGTGCTTCTCCTCACAGTACTTCCACAGACAAGCTAGCAGGTCTGACATGAAATTGGCACCTCTATCAGTCAGTATTTCTTTAGGGAAGTCTACCCTGCTGAAAATCTCTAACAAAGCATTTGACACATTTTCTGCCTCAATGGAGGACAGAGCCACTGCCTCAGAGTATCTGGTGGCATAATCTGCTACCACTAGAATATACTTTATCCCTGTGGAACTTGGGGTACTCAGAAGCCCCACAGTATCCATAGCTACCCTCTGAAATGACTCCTCAATCACAGGCAAAGGCATCAATGGAGTTTTCACCTTGTCTCCTGCCTTGCCTAGCATTTGGCACTGATCACAGGTCCTTCAGTACATCTATATATTATATATATATATTATATTATTATATAATATATATATATATATATATATATATATATATATATATATATATATATATATATATTATATATATATATATATGTATATTAGTTACATCTCTGGAAATCTCAGGCCAAAAGAAGTTATGCATAATATGTCTCTTTGTATGCTTTGTGCCCATATGACCTGCAAAGGGAATATCATGGGCTATGGCTAGAAGTGCCAGATGGTAGGCTATGGGCATACCAACTACTGTATTCTCTCACTGTCTAGCCCTTCCTCATGGGTCCACTCTCTATACAGTAACCCTTTTTCCCAGTATATCGATTCCCCCATCCATTGAGAATCAGATGCCTCACTATTTACCTCCTCAGGACTTGTAATGTAGGGTCTGACAGCTGAGCCCAGCTCAACGCTCTTTCTTTGTAACCCTTCCCAACTCCCCTTTCACAGGAAGTCTTGTATCCTCTGACAGCGGTGCCTCACTGTCAGCCTGGGTACTACTACTACTCACCTCTGCCCTTGCAGTCACTCTGTTCAAAGAAACATCAGTACCCACAAGCAGCTGTGGCTCACCTTCATTCTCAATGCTACAGGGTAGCTCCCTCCCTGAAGTAACCACCTCACCAGTCCTGGATGCAAGTTTGCAGTCTGTCTGGGTCTCCCTCAGGGTACCAGACCCACATGCTTGTCTCCAAGCCTGACTGTGTGTAACTGCATGGACACATGGTACTGCGTTATCAAACTCATTCCCTATCAGGACATTTGCTGGGATATCCTCAAACACACCTATTTGCTGGCTTCCTTTTCCACCTGCCTATTCAAGGTGAACCCTAGCCAAAGATATTTGGAATAGGGTCGCTCCTAAAGCTGTGACTGGAGTAGACTGCCCAAGCAAGTAGTGCTCCTCTGTAATCATTGCAGACTTCACAATGGTTAGGTCAGAGGCTGTGTCTCTCTTAGCCATGGCCTCTTTCCCATTCACTAAAATAGGATATAACTTCTTGTGGTAATTTAGTGCCTTTGTTGTCTCAAAACAACCTACTGTTGGCATTTTGTCATTCCCACTTTTTGGCTCTTCCACTCCCACCTGTTGTTCTCCACTCTGCCTCAGTGGACATCTATATGCTACAAGACAACACTGGTTGCATTTAAAACATTTAACCATTGGTCCTGGACATGTACCTGGACTAGTGGCTTCCTCTGCTACTGGTGGACTCTGTTGTGGCACTCTGGGCTGCCCATTATGGGTTTTCTTAGACCCATGAGCAACACTATGTGTCCCTTTCCTGTACAGTGATGCCCTGCTTGCTAGGTATAGGTCTCCCTTCTTCCCCAACTCATCTGCAGTAGTGTATTGTCTATCAGCTAACCAGATTCACATGTCCTCAGACAAAGTGCTAAGGGCTTGTTCCCTCACCAAAAGGCCTGCCAGCACTTCAGAAGTGGTGACCTGACATCCATTGACCGACCTATGAAAATAAGTGCTTAGTTCAGCAATATATTTACACACACTTTCATCTGTCTTGCATCTATGCTCACAAAACTTTTTCCTATAAGCTTCAGGTGTAAACTTAAAGCATTCTAGCAAACAGTTTTTTACTATATTATAATTTAAACTATCAGTATCAGACAGTTTAGAAATGAAAGTTACAGCTTAACAATGGAGTAAGGGGGTAAGGAGCCATACCCAGAGCCCTTGGTAAATGTTATACTGTTTACATATCTTCTCAAACATATGAATGAAGCTATCAGAATTATCTGCTCTGTAAATTGTGGAAGAAATTTACTGACCTTTGTTGCTTCTGGGGTTCAGTTACTCCCTTCCCCATTACTTCCATGACTCTGGTGAAGAGTCAGCATCTCCTTTTCATGTTGCCTCTGCCTTTCATTCTCCTCAGCCTCCAGCTGTCACAGTTTCTCATTTTCCTTCGCATCAAAACATGTCAGTTTCTCTGCTGCTTCTATTTTCAAATACTTGGCCTCCAGCTCAAGTCTCTAACTCCAGACAGAGTTTTAAGTCCTCTGTGGAAAGGTTGAGCTGTCCATTTTCTGAGAGTTGTACATCTCCAAGGCCAGTCTGATTGTCCTCCTGGTTGCTATCCTGTGATGCAGTTGTGACTAAAGCTGCAATCATGTCTGCTTTAGTCAGGTTGGCATGCACCAGTCCTTTAGCCTGGCACATTTCAGCCAACTGGCTCCTTGTCAGCTTGCCATACTCCACTGCTGAGATGCTTGCCTGCTCTCCCTGACTAACTAAGCTAACAAAAGAAAATAAAATGTTTGTAATATGAACTCTGACTGATCAATGCATGGCTGATTGAGTGTACAAACACCTTCAGTAACCACTGTACACATCCTACAGGAATTCAATATCCACACCACTACAAGCCAATTAATATGTGATGTGGCTATCTTTCCACTGTTAACCAATTAATATGTGATGTGGATATCCCACCACTGTCCACCAATTAATATGTGACACCTTTGTACTGGCCCAGTAATCAAGGAGCCTCAATCCTCATGACTGGCAACTGTGAGGGACATACACAATGGGAGGATGACAAGTACACACGCAATAAAGTACAATTTCCCTTAAGAGCACACATAGATCCCAGTCAGTCTGGGGCTGGTTTCTCCCTCTTTCTCTAGATTCCCAATATGACTCCCACACTGGCACAGCTTTAGAGTTGAGCCCTTAGCCGGGGTTCCAAGCCAAGTCCTCCCAACGCTCTCTCTGTCTACCAGTGCTTTATTTTCCTTGTCCAAGTAGCTGACATGCACACGCATTTTGAGATTTGATTTATACACAAAGACACACCTGGGAAAAGATGGCACAGATTTACTAGCCATACCCCCTTATACTCAGATTATAAGGTAGTTATTACTGCAAGCAGAACCCCTTATCAGCTACTATTATCCAAATGATAGTCTGACCAAAAGTAAGGCTATTTAGGAGTGGCCTGTACAGTGTCACCAATTAAATATACCAGTAAATATCTCTTAACAACCCAGCCACACAGATGGGTTTAAATATATTTAATAATAAATAATAAAAGAAGAAGACAATACTCAATCAACACAGTTACTTCAGAGTTCAAAATCACAGGAAATATTTTAAAACAATATTGCAGGGCAGTCTCAAATATATACAGGAAAAATCTAAACTAATGTTTACTATATTCCTATCTATCTCTAAGAAAAATACTATGCCCTAAGTCTTACTTACAGACAACACACATGCAGAAGTGCTGATGATGGATGTTTCAAGGTCAAAGACAAAACACAAAATGCAAAGTCTCTCTCTGAGAGAGTTCTTAAATTAATATCAAACATTACTGCTGGGTCAGCTTGGATGACGTCACTCTTTGTCACCTGCCTTCAGTTCCCAGGCTAAGAGAAACTAACATCTCTGTGTTAAAAATACATATCTCTCAGATGTTTGCTCAGAACTGGAAGCCATAAAACAATTAAACACTTTTGCATTTTAGACCTAGTAATTACTTCTCTCCGAGACGATAGGACAACCTCTAGCTCTAGACATTGTGTCTACTTCACTAAAACTGAAAGATAACACATTTGTACAACAATTTCAACTCATTTTCTTGAAGTTTTCAAGTTAACTCTGTATGTTCCAGCTTCTACTATTAAAACATACATTTGCACAGGTATATAATTTATATACATTTATGTTCTTTTCCAGTAGGGTATACTGTGGACACATCCTTGAAGCTTAGTACTATACAAACCCTGTTCAACACACACTTCTGCACCAGTAGTTTAATATACACATACCATATAGTTCTCTTACATTTGTAATACAAGCAAAAGCAATGTCTTTCACTTATTCCCGGTTAGGGGACACCGGTCCACAGATTGACTGGCAGTGGATTTTTACGGTGCTGAGTTGCCAGCCTGACATGCAACCTTCTCGGAAGGCACACCCGCCTACCTGCATGTCTTTAAGCCTCACTCAGCTGCAAGGAGGACATGCAGATTCCACACAGAAGGTAGTCCAGCCAAGAATCAAACCAAAGAACCTCTTGTTGTGAGGCGACAAAGCTAACCACTGCACCACTTACATTTGTAATACAAGCATATGAATCATATTAATATATATTCACAAATGACATATGATTATTTACAAAATTCCAGATAGCTGGGCCGGCAGTGTCACAACTCTCATGCAACAAATATTCCAAACCTCCCAAAGACTGCAACCTAGTCATTCTTGCAGACTTCAACCTTAATTAATCAGGGACAAAAGCAATTGATATGTCAGAACTCCTGGCCAGTTTGTCTTATCCAGATCAACTCTGAAGGCACTATATTAAACCCTCAATGCAATAAGCACATGTTACCAGATCTTGTAATAACAAAAAATCATATGATAGCTAACCTCACCATAGATGCTCCCTCCTACAGTGATCACTTAACCATAACTCTCTCAGTACATAATCTAACATCAAAAATATAAAACTAAACTTATCACCTTCAGACCCAAAACCATTCAGAATATCAGAAATTAAAAAAAAAACACATTGCCAACAGTGATTGGTCTCATTTACTTGCCATTGAAGAGCCCAGTAAAGCAGCTAACAACCTTACTAATACCCTACTGCACTTACAAAAGACAAATTGTACAAAGGCTGTTTTGACCTTATAAACATGGGAATCTAATGAACACAACACGTCCTACAATTATGTGATGAAGGATGGCACAATTGGAAATGCAATCCCTCCACAAATGCTCCACTATAAAAAACTTTGGACTTTGCCCCTTCTCAGCTACATATTGTTTGAAAACACTTTGTTAAAAGCTACTGCAGCTTTAAGTAATTTAAGGGTTTTCATATAGTTGCTGTCTGCCAACTAAACTGTGTACTGAAAAGTGTGATGCCCCAATTCTAAAAATGTATTTATTTCTGCTATTAGTTGCATGCCTTAGCTTACTCAGCTACCTATGATGCCTCAATTAATTTGTCCTTATAATAATTTCTTCCTTAACTCACTTCTTTCACTTCTGTAGCTGATCTCTGTACTGTTCAATCATTTTCTACTAGAACACTTTTGTTGCCATTAAGGGTTCTTAAGCCATTCTCTCTGATAGCTTTTTGTGCCATAAAAAGTCAGGAGGGAGGGGCTGCATTCAGCAAATCCTGTGTTACAAGCACGCAGAAGTGTACTGCCCTTCCCTTGAATCCTCTGCTCTTCCTTACCCTCTCCCACTCCTGCTATCTTCTCCTATACTCCGCTACTGTTTCACTGTCTGTCCTGTGATTATATGCAGTGGAAAGCTAGGAGGCTAAGCAAGTTGTAGCATAAAAGAACCTCAGAGAGCTGTTTGTACATGCCTTGTTAATTGTACTTTCCGTGTTCTGTTTTCAAAATTCATTTACATTGTTTGTTTGGAATGCAGTTGGTTATTTCACTGAGATGTCCAATTTGAAATTGTCAATTTAGAAACATTTCTTCTGCTTTATTTTTGTTTTGTTATGTTTGCACTCTCACAATTGAGTAAAATGTAATAAATTGGTCTTTCAGCTTTTCCTGGTTAGGGGTCGCCACAGTGGAACTCCGCTCCGCTAATAATTGGCAGGGATTTTTATGGTGCTGAGTTGCCAGCCTGATGCCCAACCTTCAAGGAAGGCACACCCATTCACGCGCGCACCTATCTGCATGTCTTTAAATGTCACTCAACCACGGGGAGAACATGCAGACTCCACACAGAAGGCAGTCCAGCCGAGAATCGAACAGGAGAACCTCTTGCTGTGAGGCAACAACTCTAACTGCTGCACCACCGTGGCCTTACAAAATGTAGTAAATTGGCAATTTATTTATTTATTTTATTTATTTGACATTTGTTTGCCGGGATGGCATTTTCAGATGAAGCCTGGGGAGAAAAGCTTCAGTGAGACACTTACATCCAACCATAATTAGCAGAGAAAGGCAGTGAGGTGCAATCTTAAAAGTACAATAATAGTGAATTAGCTTAAAGGTACAGTATTAGTGAATATAGATATGCAAATAGTAGGTACATTGTGATTATTTTACATTTTTTTAATATAATATAAGGTAAACATTTAATATTTACATGTTTGCAAACATACATAGGTTTAGGATATCAGCTAGGTACATTTGTTAGCAAGGGAGCCCACAGGATTTTTTGCAGGGCGGTGCAAACTCAAGCCCCACCCATGCAGCTCCACCCCCTCTCTGCTGCCCCCTGCCCACTCAGCCCCACCCCCCATCCACACAGTCATTCCAGTGTCCCATTACTTGGCTATTTCTCCCCATTTGTCATAGACACTGTTCAAATCTCTCAGTGTGCATACTGTTTTATGCTTTACTTCTACAATGATTGCAGATATTTGGATTTCATTTACAACTTTTATTTCAAATTTAATAGCACAAACACTGAAAGACATTTACTAAACCTAAACAAAGCAGTAGTCTTACAATGAAAAGAGACTTATCATTAAAACTTCTCTACCTTTGAAACCCACATTCACTGAAACAACATTGAAACCCACATTCAAAGAAAATGCATCTGGTCAGTGGCAGGGTAAGTTTACCTTTGGGCTGTTTTCAAATCATAGGCTCCTTGCACACATTGTTAGAATCATGGAAAAGTTATTTGATTCACCTTCCTGACTGTATTAATTATACTATATATGTGTGAAAGTTTTGCAGCTATAAGTAAGTGGAAATGGCTAAAATGGGAAATAAAACCTGTGACAGAGTGGCTTCAAAAATTGTATTGGTTATGTACTAGGCATTTTTATGTTACAGAAAGTTGACAAAATATGAAGCAGAATGAGCATAAACACATATGAAAAAAGTATAACAAAAGAATGTAAACCCTGGGACAAATGCTGTCACATAGAAAATTACCAGTAATAAGTGAAAAGAAGACATGGGCTGTAATGGTCAATAGGAAATAATGGAATGAGAATTGATGTTATTTTTAAGAGAGTAAAAGGCTTTTGGAAGAATAGAGAAAAAGTTGCAAGTGTCAAGAATGAGCAATATAAAGGAGGCAATGAAAATGAATATCTGTCTCCTTTTTTGTATCCATTATATAATCCATGTACGGAAAATTACATTTCTTTTTTTATTTCAAAAAATGTTCTTCCTCTTTAGTCTTCTACTGTGTAGCATCATAACTTAGACTGCACTTTCATTGCAATGTGATGGTGCTGAGTTATGTATGGTTTATGTGGAAAGGCACATGTGAAGCAGTAAGAAGTGGGAAAATAATGAAATATTAAAAGAGATTTTTGACATCTGTGGATGGATGGAAAAGAAAGAACAAATAAATACAATTAATTTCAAAACGTTGTCTTGGTCTCATAATTTTATTATGTCTTTCCTTCCTTATCTTTTTTTTTCTTTGTGAGAAAAATGCTGATGCTGTCTTTGGAAGGTCTGAAGTTTCACTGTTTCTGCTATTTTTTTTTTTTTTTTTTTTTTGAGGCTATATGTGTGAATTAAAAATGAATGGAAGGGATGTATTGTTTCTGTAAATAATGCAAATAACAGTCCCTGCTCTCCCGTGCTCTTTTCAGTAAATGCCCAGCTGGATAGGACTTCTTTGAATGACGGCCTCTCAAAAGTGCATCAGGCCATTACTGTCACATGAATCTAAACACCTGTTATGGAGCAACAGAACCCACAGGCTACTCATATTCTAGGCATCAAAGGAAATTGTGCTACCTGCTGCACCATTAAAACTGATAAAAAATATGTCAAATGAACACCTAAATAAAGCAGTGGGGCAGTAACTATATTATTCAATCTGGAAACTATACTGAGGTGTGAGATAGTGGGGACATGAAAGTGTAGTAAGGTTTAAGGTATTGGGAAGAAGAGGTTAAAGTGTGGGTTTGGGGAAAACTGCAAGCAATACAAGCAAAAAAGTAAAAGATAGTTAAAAGGTAAAGAAATAGTGATGAGCTAAGAAAACATTATCTAATTTTCATAGCAGTGGTGCTCTCTGTGGTGCCATTTTCAAATCAGGAAGCAAACGGCAGGCTGCGAGTCTCACTACCCGCTGTAACCATGGGTGTCCCCTGTATTATTCCTACATATAAGGATAGTATTTCGGTCAGGAATCCCTCCGGTCATAGTGAGAACGTCTGAGGATACCCTGCTCCCAGGCATAACAATCTCCTCCCAAAGAGAAAAAGGCACAACACCACTCCTACAGGGACAACTCCGTGTATGTAGCTCTAAGGGCAATATTATAACAGCATTTTACTATTATCCAGTGTCCTACCAGTGTGCGTGATAGCAGCCTGCCGCAAGCCCCCTGAGTCCATAGTTATCCCCTGACTGCTCCTAATAACCCCATAAAAGCATCACAAGTGTTGTGCAGACTCCTAAGTGCTGGGAATCACTCCCCTTATTCACCACCAGGTGGCAGCATTTTACCATAAAAAGGTCCTGCTAAGCCCACTTTTATTAGACCTGAAAGCTTACCAAATAGGATTTATCTCTGCCCCTAACAGAGTTTTCTACTTAATAATTCTCTTTTCTTCCTAGTTTTTCTTTTTCTTTTGAAGGAATTAAAATAGTTCTTGAACATACTATTAGTACAGACACCACAAAAGATACAATCCCACTCCCTGGCTTTACCTGTAGTTGTAATCCTGTTCACTGATTGTTTTTCCTGAGCCACCTCACCTCTCGGCTCAATACCCCTCCCCTGCAGTCCCTACCTCATCCCCTCCCACAAAGACCCATATCCGCCCCAAGTTTTCATAGCAGTGGTGCTCTCTGTGGCACCATTTTCAAATCAGGAAGCAAACGGCAGGCTGCCAGTCTCGCTACCTGGTAGGTTTGAACTGTAATGCAAATGTACCTTGTTTAATGCAAATCAACTGCCTTAATGCTCTGTTTCAAATGTATTAGAAGACTGTTATAACAAAATACACCACAATGCAATGTAACCATAGCTTGTGCTGTTAAACCTACTATGCTACGAATGCTGTACTGGTGACACGTGCATAGAATGACCCTTAAGATATTCTCAGCAGCTTTGTTACTGTTGGGTCTTTAGCGACTGTAACATATAAGGTTACAGAAATTTAATATAGAAGCCTGAAGCTTTGTTTGTTTGTTTTGCTTGACTATATCCTTACTATCTACCTCTTATACCAGTAGAATGACTTGCATAACTGCTGATAAGTGCTGGTATATGTATATATATATTAGACTAACGACCACAGGCTATAGAAACTGTTGCTAGTATGCTGTCCATGTGAAACGTTAATATTGTAGTTGTGTTTTGTGCAAGCGTACATATTTCCTTCGCTAGTTAATGTAGAGACACAAAATACCTAGTGGCTCCGATTCTTTAGTATTCGGCCACTGTTTACTGTTTTCAGGTCCTCCCGACCTTATTGTGTAGTGCATTATTAACACATTTCTACAGCTGCTAGCACTTACTATGTTGCTTATGCTGTAAAGACCTTAAAAAACCTAGTGGCTCCTAGATTTCTATTAGAATTCATCTGAATATATGTTTTCAGGTCATCCTGACCTTACTGAATAGTGCACATTAGCGTACTTATACAGTCGCTAGTACTTACTCACTCTCTAGTGCTGAAGCTATGTGAAACATCTAGTGGCTCCTAGACGCTTTCGATTTCTCCCAAGAGTTGCTATTTTTCAGGTCCTCCTGACCTCATTGTACACAGTAACCTTATTCATATGAATGCATTATAGTATATGGTATTTTGTGTAGTGTGATTGATGTAAGTGTTCTCCTCACAGTTAACAGGAACAGTGCATTTGTGTATAGAATAACAGATCAAATTATATTATACAGTTAGTTCTCCTTGAGTTAACAATGACATTGTGCGTGCAGAGAATAATCATATCCATGTGAATGCATTGTAGTTTAACTTATTTTGTATAGAGTGATTGTCTCCTTGAGCTAACAAGGGCATTGCATTTTATTTTGTATAGAGTGATTGTTTGTTACAAGTGTAATCCCCGAGTTAACAGGGTCACTGAATTTAATAGTGGTACTCCATACTTTGTATTACTAATCTGTCTCCCATTTCTCTTCATCTATCCTTATTTTTACAGTTGTCTCTCCCTCTGCCTCCTATTCTACTCTTTCTTCTGCTACATTAGAGGTTGCTCCCTCCTCCTGACTCTCTTTCCACTTTTACTCTTGGTATTTCTCTATCCTTGACTCACGTTGGTACTATTCCCTCTCACACTGAACGCTCCTTTCTCTATTCCCTATCCTATACACAATCCTCCTCCTACTTTCCTGACGTACTAAGTTTTTTTGTCTCTCCTCTCCTTACAGCTCTAACCACAGGTGTCCCCTGTACTATTCCTACATATAAGGATAGTATTTCAGTCAGGAATCCCTCCGGTCATAGTGAGGACGTCTAAGGATACCCTGCTCCCAGGCATAACAATTGCCTCCCAAAGAGAAAAAGGCACAACTCCACTCCTACAGGGACAACTCCGTGTATGTAGCTCTAAGGGCAATATTGTAACAGCATTTTACTATTATCCAGCGTCCTACCAGTGTATGTGATAGCAGCCTGCCGCAAGCCCCCTGAGTCCATAGTTATCCCCAGACTGCTCCTAATAACCCCATAAAAGCATCACAAGTGTTGTGCAGACTCCTAAGTGCTGGGAATTACTCCCCTTATTCACCACCAGGTGGCAGCATTTTACCATAAAAAGGTCCTGCTAAACCCACTTTTATTAGACCTGAAGGCTTACCAAATAGGATTTATCTCTGCCCCTAACAGAGTTTTCTACTTAATAATTCTCTTTTCTCCCTAGTTTTTCTTTTTCTTTTGAAGGAATTAAAATAGTTCTTGAACATACTATTAGTACAGACACCACAAAAGATACAATCCCACTCCCTGGCTTTACCTGTAGTTGTAATCCTGTTCACTGATTGTTTTTCCTGAGCCACCTCACCTCTCGGCTCTTCCCGCTCCATTCGCACTCCGTGCTTACTCCGCTCCCCTTCCCTACCCCAAATCCCACCCACCCCCAGTGCATCTACATTTATACCTGACCCTGACAACCAATCCAATCTCCACACCAATCAGCACCTTCCTTCAATTACACCCAGCCACACCCAAACCAAACACTCCACCCAATAGCCAAACTAAAGAACTAAGATCCAACCACTACCACACCCATCTTACTTCCTATCTGAATATCTCTAGTAGCTACACTAACCATGCAATTCTTACCACTAGTACTAATACTCTCTCCACACTAACCTACACCACATCAACACCCACTAACATACCGTTAAACAATACATACCACACAACACATACTTTCACACACACACACACACACACACACACACACACACACACACACACACACACACACACACACACACACACACACACAAACACATACATTTTACAATCTGCTCTACACTATTTAGTGATAGCTCATTATTCTATATATACAAAACAGCCACCACTCAGCCTCTCAGAAAACAAACACTACCTAGAACAAATATAGACCTAGCAGATGCTATAAAACTCAAACTATTCTACAAAAAATGTTTATTAATCTCAGGAGACATACACCCCAACCCAGGTCCTTGCAACAACATTCTCTCACACAAACATCAGACCTACTTATTATTAACCTAAACTCAAGAAGTATATCTAACAAACTGCATGACCTTACACACATTCATAGCCCAGTACTCCCCAGATTTACTAACTATTACTGAAACCTGGCTAAAACCCTCCACCCAAAATGAAGAAATTCTCCCACCAGGCTATAACATCCTAAGACTAGACAGAGATGATAAAAAGGGAGGCAGAGTTGCTATTCTATTTAAAAACACACTCAACCTCCAGCCTCTGCAAACCCCACTTCCCAAATTCCAAAATGCTGAAACATTAGGCTCAGTTCTATCTCTAAACAACAAAAAGAGAATTAACATCCTTTGCAGTTGTATCCCTCCAGGAAATAACTCAGCAACAATAGAGGAAATCTTACAATGGGCTACAACCAACCTGCCACAAGAAACTATCCTGTAAGGAGACCTAAATCTAGACTGGCTATCATGCAATTCTAGCAATCCCACAAACCATATTAACTTATTCGGATTCTCTCAACTAATCCAAGAACCCACCAGAGTGGACAAAAAATCCCAGAAACAGTCAACTATTGATTGGACTTTAGTAAACTTCCCTAGTCAAAATTATCACGTGGGCTGCCTACCTGTTGCACTCAGCGATCACTGCCCCACTTTCCTTCATCGTAAAAAGTTAAACATAGCCAAACCCATACTGTATAAGGAAACTAGAGGTGAGCACAAGGGAAATCCACAAATTCTCAACAGTATATTACAACAATGTAATTGGCAACCATTACATACTCTGGAACTAGACCAGGCAGTTAAACTTTTCAGTAGTACTTTTTTGAATGTTCTGAATACAGTAGCTCCCATTAGAAAACTTAGAACAAAAGTAAACTATGCCTCTTGGCTGACTAGGACCACAAAAGGCTTACTACAAGCCAGAGATAATGCCTGGAAGATCTGGAAAAAGAACAACACTATCTTAAATAGACAGAACTATCAACAACTTCGTAATCAAGCCAAATGACAAACAAAGCTAGATAAACAAAGCTACTTCCTAAATCTCCAAAACAAACATTCTAAAACCCCCCAAAAGTTCTGGCATGCTATCAACTCCCTTCTAAAACCTGGTAAAACTACCACCCCAGCTCCCAACACAAATACCACTAATGACAGCTTAGATTCTCAATTCAACCATCACTTCATAGACTCTATTCTATCACTATCTACCCAGCTATCTAGCAATAACCCTCTATCCACCCCCACTAAGGACCACAATAACATACCATCATTTACTCTCTCACCTGTACCAACCTCCATAGTCAAAAAACTACTCTCAAAACTAAAACCTACCACTCCTGCAGCTGATGGCCTACCCACTAATTTCCTAAAACTAGCAGCTGAATCTCTAGCCTACCCTGTCTCAATTCTGTTTAACTGCTCCATAAAAGAAGCTTACATCCCTCAGCTACGGAAAGTATCACATATTATCCCCCTACACAAAGGTGGCAACTCCTATGAGCTATCAAACTACCGCCCTATTGCTATCCTATCCCCCCTGTCCAAACTCCTTGAAAAATGTATTCATACCCAAGTGATGCATTTCTTAACCTCACATAATCTCCTCTCCTCAATCCAGCATGGTTTCCGCCCAAACCATAGTACAACCACTGCTCTTCTGTCTTTCGCTAACCAGGTTAACCATCTTAGAAATAACAACAACTTTGTATCTGCCATATTCTTAGATCTCTCTAAGGCATTTAACATGGTCTCACATAACCTACTTCTAGACACACTATCATCAATATCCTTTGCCCCCTCTACAACTGCTTGGTTCAAATACTATCTCTCTGATAGGAAACAATCAGTCAAATGGCAAGGAGTACTATCACCTTTACTATCATCCACCATAGGTGTTCCACAAGGCTCAATACTGGGCCCATTACTATTCACTATTTTCACCAACAGACTACACACCTCCACACTGCATGCATCACTTATACAGTACACAGATGACTCCACCTTAATCTGCTCAGCCTCATCCCTAACCACTCTTCAAAACCTTACCCAGGAATCCTTTAACTCCATTGAAAAATGGATTACTGATATCCAACTGATTCTTAACCCCAACAAGACTAAATTACTCCTGTTCACCCCAAACAAATACAGACCCACACCCCATTCTTTCACAATCACTTCCAAAAATGGCACCACAATTTCCCCCTCCCTTCATACAAAACTCCTTGACATTGAAATAGATAAAGATCTTCACTTCGATGTCCATATCTCTCAAACCATTAAGAAAATACATTAAAAAAGGAACCCTTTATAAATACAAACACTTCCTAACAGACCAAGCACGAGTCACCCTAGCCCAAACCCACCTTCTGTCTACCCTAATGTATGCATCTCCAATCCTAACCCACATTAGGAAAACAGACATGAAAAAAACTAGAGTCATGTTACAATAAAATTGCTAAATTTGCCAATAACTCTGCTTTTCGTAGCCATCATTGCCTTGTTCTAAAAGAACTACAGTGGTTAGAACTTCCTTATTTAATTAGTTACCACCAACTAGTCCTCACCTATAACATCCTAAAGAATCCCCACAAGACTCCAGCCCTGAACCAACTACTTAACCAATACTCAGCAAACCGTCCACTTTGCTCATCCAACAAAACCCTTTTGCGTATAACTCAAGCCAACAGCACTGCAGGTAAAGCTCTTTTCTATCATACCATAGCAAAATGTGGAATAACCTCCCCCAGAATATGTCCTCAGCATCTTCTATCTCACTCTTCAAAAAATCACTCAAATCACACCTCTTGCATTCCTGGCTCTGTCCTTGCATCACATAAATGCTTTCCTGCTCTCCTCAAATACTTCCTACCTTCCTCTATATTCTGCTTACTGTCTCTATATTACAGTACTAACAACTCCTCAAAACTGCCATACAGGGCCTTCCTCTGGTCACACTTAAACTTGCTTAGCACAAAATATTGTCTTTTATACTGTCATATGTGATGTCTCTGATGACTGTATTGTTACAATGGAGTCCTCTTTGTTTAGTTGGAACAAACCACTTTAATCGTGTTCTTCTTGCATGAAATATCTTGTATTGTAAAAATTCCCACTGTATATATAGTTTAATAGTGGAGCTTTTCTCCCCGGGACTCCGCTGTAAATGGACCTCGCTCCAGTCGGACTTTCCCGGTCAACAAATGTAAAATAAATAAATAAAATAAAATAAATAATTACATGTAGTTTTACAACCAGTTTCAAATACTGAGCTACATATTTCAGTATTCCAGCTGGGGAATACTTTTATACAGTAAAAGACTGCTTAAATCTCTACTTCCCTGTCATTGCCACAGCGGTTTATCTCCATTAACATGCACACTCAGCTTTACTTAGTTGAATGGAAAGAGTGAGTAATTATCACATGCAGAATGTGGTAGTTACTCTTTACAGCTACTGCTCTATCCAACTTGGTGAGTTTATCCCATGTCCTTCTAATTTTAAAAGCTTGGTGTTTTGAGCAGTAGCGGCTGGTGACTTCAAATTAAAGGGGGGCTGCAGGAGACAGTTGAATGGGTGGGTCCAATGGGAAAGACTGTGGTCAACTAGAAAGGGGTGGAGCTATGCTCAAAAGCACAACAACTGAAACTTTCATTAAATACGCTGCCCTGGGTACCAAACTGTCATTGCAAGAGTCCAATCAAGACAAAATCAGGTGTAGTAGAAAAAAATATTTCAATGCATTGGCTACGTGACAGCTTACTTAATATCTAGATGGGAATACAAAGGTTGTGAGGTATGAAAAAATAAATTACTTTTTAAATACATTACTGGAATACCAGTCAAAATCAAGTATAAAAAAAAACAAGCTTCTCCTTGCACTGCAGTTCTAATTATAATTTATATTCAGCTTTCTAAAAGTACCAAGTAACATGCTAAAAGAAACAATCTATGTGATGCCCCCACTTGTAAAAATGTTTCTTATCCAAAAAAGAACTGCTACCTGACAATAACTATCTACTTGTTTCATGGAGAAAACATGATCAAAGTAGAAAATGAACAGCAAACAAGAAACAAGCTTATGATAGATTGGCATTCTGTTTAGTTTACGGGTAAAGCCTGCAAAGATGACTGCAAATCTCCAACAAATGTAATGAGCTTCTGAAAATACTGTAATCCTGTCCTTCATAACAAATACTGTCATATGCATTTCAATACCTAAGGCTTGTACGTTATCTAGTTATGTAAATATTCTCTGCATGGCAACAGCAAAAAGGCTTTCAGTGTTGGCAGTTATTTAACAGTATGCTTATTAAAGGTTACTTGCATCTTACAATCTCAGACAAACTTATCTGATGGTCATTAAAGCATTGCAACTTAAACACAGAGCAACAGGGCACTGCAACAGCATGCATTTTCTGAATAATAAGAAGCATAAATCATCAGTATAAAATTATGACAGAAAACCAGAACATTCTGCAAAATCAAGGACAGATGAAAAGCCACTGTCGTACTTGTTTCTACCTTGGATGGGGGAATACTCTGCACACTGCATAACTGCTCCTTGCCTTGCTTGGACACATCCAGAGTCACTACATGGGGGAGTATGGTGCAACAAGTATGTCACAATTTGAAATGTCTCTGGCTGATGGGGATGGCTCTGACACTCATACCTGTCAACCTTGGAGCAAGACATCTGGACAAAGCCATGCACAGAAGTGGGACAAAGGACAAAAATTAAGGACAATTTTTAAATATCACTCATAAACTTAGAAAGATAATATAATAGTAGTAGGTATTGCATTAATATAAACTTTCTGAAGGGTATGAAATCTGAAACTCAAATGTCTGTTATCATTTTCTAACGTCATTCTCTAATGATTTGCCACTAATTTGCCAGAAAACCACAATTTTATGAAAAATGGACCAAACCTGATAAAATATAAAATTGCCACATAATACAGCTGGGAACCTGTCAAAGAAGGGACACTTTTTAATAATAATACTGTTAACTTGAGCAGCTGACAAAATAAAGGAATCTACATGCATTTCTGAAATAAAAGTAATCTATAACTGATCATTACAGTTATTTATAACTGTAAACCCTCCACTTTTTCTTCCAAAATTGCCATTTTGTGGAGAGATTATTAGGGGGAGAGCAACATTTTGAGCCAAAATTGGGGACAGTTGAGCGGTTTGGATATTCCTAATTCTATAATGCTATTTATCTGCATGGACCGCTCAACCTCTTAATGCAGGAAGTTTGGACAAGGCTAAATATATTGGCGGAACATACAGTCTAAAGAATTGCTCTTGTATAAACTTAAGACAGTTGATAGAATAACAGGTCTTGCTTTAGCATGCATTTTTCTGAAGGTTATGAAGTCTGAAACTTAATGTCTGATATTATTTAGTGACTTCATTCCTAAATGATTGGCCAGAAAACCACAATTTTTATGAGGAACAAACCAAAAATAAGAAGCAAAAATCTATTAATTCTGCAAAATTCTGGACAGTTGAGAGGTATAGTTCAGCCAGGGCTGTCTGAGTTTGCTGCCGCCCCCCCTCACAAAATCATGGTCTAATGGAGCATCCCCCCTGCAGCCATTCCAATGTCCCATTCCTTGGTTATTTCATCCCATTTACCATAAAGACTGTAATGTGCATACTGCTTTACTTCTGCAATGATTTGGATTTCATTTGAAAGTTTTATTTTGCATTTTACAGCACAAACACTAATAGACATCTGGTAAACAAAGCAATGCAGTTTCACAGTGAAAATAGACTTAGCATTAAAACTTCTCAGCCCTTGAAACTCACATTAATTGAAACAGCATTGAAACCCGCATTCAAAGAAAATACATTTTGCCAGTGGCAGATAACAACTTTGGGCTGTTTTCAAATCATAGGCCCCTTGCATATGAAACATACATGTGCTCTTTGATAGACCTTCCTGACTGTATTAAATTATATTCCTTGTACAATACAGTACAGTTGTTAGAAGGCATTTTAAATTTATTGTTTTGAATATTTTCCAGTAAACAATGAAACAAAATGCACACACCAATAATGACACAACTGCCCAATTCAGAACATTTCCATCATAAAAGTGTACTCAAACGTCTACAGTCCACCAGTATCAGTAAATATGCACAATCCCTGAAGAAGTAAAAGTCATCTAAATAATTCCACAATAAACAGATCTGTAACTAATGAAGAGGTTGCTGCTAGCAAACAACTTTATATTTCATTGTTTCATCTACAAATAAAGTGTCTGCTGCCCTTGAGGAATAAATTGCCTATATTACATTAAAAAAATGATAAGCTAGTAATACTGCAATAGGGAATGGATGGCAAACTAATAACAGGTTCATAGTTACTAAGTATCTTCGCAAAAAATGACTACAGCATCCACCCCCTTTACAACACAGTACAGTATCAGCAATGCATCTCCCTACTGTGGGAGTAGAGCCCACAGCCTTCTGCATCAAAAGCAAGTATATTACTGGCTGTCCTATTAACAATGCAAGCAGACTCAGCAAGAGCAGCACTAAACTTCTGTTCCCCCAGCAGCTCTCAGCTCCTTGTAAAATCTACTCAACACTCAACTGTATCTCTAAACTTTGCAATACAATAAATCTGTTTTGTGAAAGAGAGGAAGACTGAAATGGTTACCATTTAGTGAATTCCATTCTCACTATAGCTGTCAACCTCTTAGCACAAAACACTTGAACAAAGCCAATAATGGGGGAATACAGCCCCCAAACATATTCAGTGAATGCAGTTCTCACCATAGCTCTCAAACTCTTAGCAAAAATCACGTGGGCAAAGCCAGTAATGGGGGAATACAGCCCTCGAACATATTCAGTGAATTTAGTTCATAGCTCTCAACCTTAGCACAAAAAGCCTGGATGAAGCCAATAATGGGGGAATATAGTCCCAAAAAATAGGGACAAATTTCAAATATCCATCTTATAAACTTAGAAAATTGCTAGAATAAAAGGTTTTGTGTTACCATGTACTTTCTGAAGAATATGAAATCTGAAATTCAAATGCCTGTCATTTTTATTTATTTAACATTTGTTAACCAGGAAAGTCTGACTTGCAACAAGAGCCAATTTTCAGCAGAGGCCCAGGGAGAAACAGTCCAGGCATTGAATATAGCTTTTTCTACCTAAAACAAAATGAAGCATGCTAATACCAATTCCGGATGGAAAAACGACCACATGAAGTCCGAAAGAGAAGATAACTCACTTGATTAATAATCAAGTGAGTTATCTTTGGACTTCATTGTGTGGCCATTTTTCATTCTGAAATCAGTATTAGTGTGCTTCGTTTTGTTTCAGGTTACCATGTATTTACAGCAGCAGGTGTATAACAGTTGCAGCTTGCAGCAAAAAAAAAAAAGCGTACAGAGGAGATTCCAGCAGACCAGTACCTACCTCAGTACGTATCTCGTCTTCCTCTCTGCTCTCTCTCACTGCAGTCGGTGCAAGCCCTTAGCCACCCAAGACAAAAAAATAAACTTTGACTAAGCAATAAAGCACCACCAATGACAATGCCACTGAATCCAATGGTCCCAACCTCTTGAACAAGACAAGTATAGTACTAATGTGATAGTGCTACTGATTGTTTCTCCCTCTTTCTTTTTTGAGAAGAGAGTGAGAACCAATCAGTAGCAATCGAGCCATCCACGTCACGTACATGCCTATGGATGTGGCAGTCCGAACCCCCTTCTAATTTACGTTGTGGATAAACCACTTAGACTTCTGGGCATCACACTGATGCTTTTTCTTTTATCTGGACTGCCTTTTAAAGCAGTCAGATACTAGATGCTGCTATGTTGTTAAAAAAAAAAAAAAAAACGGAACTTGGCGAGCATGCGCAGTTCGAATTTTGGGACTTTGCAGACTTGTCATATTGTGTTGTGTAGGTTAGAAAAATATTTTTATGGCGATATTGGCAAATGAAATGTAAATGTCAGCTACACTTTCTTCTTTTTCCTGGGAGGGCTGCAGTCCCGCAGTCCGATAGCATTAGCCACCCCTGGTTTTGAGGCTCCTAAGTGCAATTTCCATGTCTCCACACTTGTGCATATAGTAACTTGTATTGTAAAATTGAGCAACATTCTTTTACTCGAATAACAGCAGTGGGATGAAATACAATTTCAGTTGAGTATGATCAGTAGTAAGGATTTGCCCTCTTCACCAAGTAATCATCTCAGAAATTACTGCATTATGAGCGATAGGTAAACCATTCTGCATGAAGGTTTGGAGGGCTTTCCCCCACAGAAAAATATCAATATCAAAAAGTAAGGTGTTGGTTTGCTTTTAGACAGGAGAAATTGTATGTTGGCAAACTGAAACAGAGGAGTAGTAACTTGCTTTTAAGCTCAGAGTGCACTCATGAATGTGTGTATAAACACTGCCTAAATATTTCACAATGACATACAGAAATAGATTATATTAACCATATGTCTCAAAACAGCCTCTAAGTTAAGAAATGACTATCATCAAATATTGATATATAATTTTAAGCTTTAGATACTTTTTTTAACATGCACTCCATTTTGTCAGTGATACATACGCATTGCTCCTTCTTGCTCATAAAAAATTCTCAGATACATTACTTGGAACCTTAAAACACTAAGCTAAAGATTCTGTCTTATACTTTATGAAGAACCTGCTGAATAAATTCACATCACATTTGTATATTTTCATTGCTACAAAGAGGAGTGTCTGGGGACAGTAACTACGTAATTAAAAATGTGACCTTCTCAGCAGATAGTTCCCAAAAGAAGCGACATGTTAATATAAATTAAACACACATATATATATATATATATATATATATATATATATATATATATATATATATATATATATTCTTATAGCATTAACTTCAGTTATTCTCTGTATTAGCATGGACTATGTATGATCTGCAGTACAGCTATACACCTCTGCAAAAATTAAGCTCACAGCTTGCCTAAAAGTACATCTGTTAACAACTCCTCATTAACTTTCCTCATGCATGGCAAATGATACTTGCATAACTAAGCCTCAGTCAGGCTCCTGAGAGGCAAAATCCTGTCTGTTTAATCTAGATGAACAAACATTGGTATGTACAGCAAGAAGGCTAAATTGTGCTGCAGCAAGTAACGTTAGTGAAAGGGAAACTGCATGTAAACCACTTGCATTTCATGCGCTGTGTACCTTCCATTCTTACAACTGTCTATAAGTATTCTGATTAGGCGATGGAGACCAAGATCACTGTACTTTAAATGTGCTCCCTACTTAGCCAAAAGCTAAAACCATAGAGTCACTGTACTCTTTTGACTCCTTGCTAAGACAAGGTGCCTTAAAAACAGTGAAGGCTCCTCAAGTAACAATCAACTTGTGGGACACAGGCTTCTAGTATTCAGAGCTGCACTTGTAAAATAATGACTCAGAGGATGCAGGAATTGTGACAAACAGCACTCCCTCCACAGCAAGAGTCATAGCGTATTTGTCAGATAAAATATTTTGTATTTGTTCTAGGTAAACAACAAGAGAAAGCAGCGTACTGCAACACAGGTTTACCATGCACAGATAATATAGCCCTTTCCAAAGGAATCTCCCTTTCTTTTTCTGGCTTAAAATAATATAAATTCTAACTACAACTATAAGCATTTAACTGTCCATGAGCCATGCCTGTCCAACCATACATTGAGTTTTCTTTACTGTCACCCTGATTCGTAAATCATGTTCACAAGGGTCCTTTCTTAAAAAACGAGAAGAGTAAACTAAACTAGCCTAATTTATCTATGGTGTCTCTACAGCTCGATGGTATAGGGAAGCAATACATGCTTGTAAGGTTAGTTGTTTTGACACATGTAGCTGCTTGGTTTGACTGGTAGTGAACTATCTACAAGCGTAGTTGCTTCAGCCAATATTTATGAGATACGGTACTAACCCTCTAACAGCACACAGAAAGAAAGCAGGAGTACTTTTAGAGTACACAAATTGAATCGAAATAGCTTCAGTACAATAAAGATTCCATACAGCATAAATGAAACGGAGCACAGCTCTGCACAATGAAATGTCTGCATTTAGAAATGAAATGAAACAGAGCTTACACCCCTTAAATGAAACTTAGTGCAGCTCTGCATAAGGAAATGAAATGGAGCACAGCTTAGTCTGCATATAGTTTATTTATTTTATTTTTATTTTACATTTGTTGACCGGGCTAGTCTGGCTGGATACATGTCCATTTTCAGCAGAGGCCCGAGGAGAAAAGCTCCACTAAATACTAAGTACATTACAAAAAAATCACAAGTGTTTAGAAGTAAAAAATTAGAAAATCATAACAACACACAGAATGCAAGATAGTTTCAAGGAGAAGCACATTTCGATGAGCAGTTAATACCATATTAGCAATTTTACATAAAATGTACCTAGTTCGATTAGTACAGTAAAAGGAGAAGAAATAAGACAGGTAGTAATGTGAAGAGTGAAGGAGAGATATAGTATAAGAAAGAAAAAGGTTAGCCTGGTGTACTGCAGGAACAAAGCCAATGATTTAGGTAGTACAGTTTAATTTTCTGTTTGAATTGAGGTAGGGATGTAGTCAAAGTTATGTCACAAGGTAAGAGATTCCAGCTTTTACCTATAGTGTTAGTGAAAAGAGAACAACCTGCTGTGTTGTTTGCCTTTATTGATTTAGTCATGAGTTTACTAGAGGAGCGTTTAGTTCAGATTATTATACGGGATTAGAAGTTGAGAGAGTATAGGGGTGTTGTCAGGTAGGTGTAATATGTTGTGGGCTATAGTGAGTTGAGGAATTTTAGGTAGTTTTGAAATTGAGCCAGCCAAGTTGCTTTAGATTTATACAGTGGTGAGTCCTAAAGGGTTATTAGTGGCGAAACGTGCTATGTTATTATAGCAAGTTTCAAGTTTGTTAAGACTGTTTTTCTTGAGGTTGGTATAAATGGGGGAAGCATATAGGAGAGTAGATAGGAGATGGGTTTGTGCACATTTGGTTCTTGTTGCTGGGGTTAGAAAAGGTTTAATACGATATAGGGATCCAATTTTTCTGTTAACAACCTTGATGGTGTTGTTAATGTGCTGATCGAAGGAAAGATGATTGTCAATGGTTATTCCTAGAAGTTTAGTAGTTGGATCAGGTGAGATGATAGCGCCATTATTAGAAGAAATGGTAAAGTTTAAAGGGGGGGACCGAGTGGTGGGGGAGAAGAGGAGGAGTTTAGTTTTTTTTTGCATTTAGTAGGAGAAACCGTTTAGAAAACCAAGTTTCTACTTTGTGAAAGGTATTTTGCGTCAAGGAGGTCAGTTCAGTAGAAGAAGGTGCGGAGCAGATAAGGGTAGAATCATCTGCATATTGTATGCAGGTAGCTTGTGGTATAGCAGTCTGAAGATCGTTTATAAAGAGGGAGAACAGAAGTGGACCTAGAATGGAGCCCTGGGGAACTCCGATGGAAATGGGCAAGAGAGATGAGATATGGTTTTCCCAAATTACTGCTTGTTGTCTGTTGTTAAGGTAAGATTTAAACCAATTAGTGGCTAGTTTATCACAAGGAAGAGATTCAAGAATATTGAATTTACCGAACTATGGGAGTTGACTTAGTGTAGCTACCAGGAACTGATGCGATCATTTTTTTTCCACGCACTTTTGTGTTTTAAATTACGTAGCGTGCGGCACATGTATGAGTCAGGTCTTACAGCTGTAAAAGTGGGAGGGTGCTTCCCTCCTTCTCACCCTATGGTTCCGGGCCGGTGCCTAAAACAGGATGCAAAGGGCATTCTTAAAGAGGAATGCCCTTTCTTTAAAAAAAAAAAAACTTTTTTTTTTAAATTATAATAAAATTAATTTCTCGGCCAGCCGATTCCAGGGGGGTGCAAGTGCACCCTCTTGCACCTGCCTATGGGTGCCCTTGTTTGTTAGGTTGTGTAGAGGTAAGATGGTGAGTTTGGATGGATGCAGTTAGTAAAAGGGGATAGGGGGAGATTAGGAGGTGGGGCAATAGTAAGAAAGGGTAAGGTTGGAGTAGAATGGGCTGAGAATAGACAGTATGAAAGTATGAAAGAGTGAGGAAGGCAGTGAGGAAGGTATCGCTCGTTTGGTCAGGATAAAACAGATGAACATTCATGGGTTCTGTTCAAGCAGCTTTATTACACACAAACACATCAAACACATCAGAAATGAGCCTTTGTAACTTAAACTTAAATAAACTTATAAATAGGAGAACCAAAAACACACAGTGCCAACAGAAGGACAACTCAAACTCCAATAGCGTAGAAAAGTTTAATCACCGCTTTCATAAAAACTTCTTCAGAATGAACACACAGTAAAATCAAAACTGTTTAAATACACTTCATCTCAATTAAAAGAAACCAGTCATTCAATTAATAAAATTTAAACAAAACCTTGTTATAATGCTAACTTCCTTTCTTCTAAAAAACACTTAATATTAGTACTTTCATTCAGTCCAGGTAAACTGTCAGCACCCAGTCTTAGTTGGCATAAGGTTTCCCTTCTTTCAACCCTATTTTTGATATTCCCCCCTTGTAGATCTTTGCTAATATACTCTAAAATAGCAAAGGAATACTTTTTAAACATAGTACACTCCAAAGTGTGCCTATATAAAACATTATTACTGTTTTTGGTTTTAATGGCATAACAATGTTCTTTAATATGTCTGCTGAGCTGTCTGGTGGTCATACCTATATAAAATGCCATACAACCAGAGCACAAAGCAATATATACCACATGAGATGAATTACAAGTAAACCTACCAGGCACAGCAATAGTGCGATCTAAATGTATTAGACTAATATATGGCCCTTCATGGATAAACCTGCAAGCAGAACAATTTGAACATGTATAAGTACCTTTTGGTTTACCTGATTGAGGGAGAAGGATAGTAGTACTATCATGTTGTAATAAATTCTTTAAACTCCCTGATTTTTTTTATAAACAAAACTAGGAACTTTCCCCAAAATACTTGACAGATCACTATTTCCACTAATAATTTTCCAATTATTATTGAAAGCTGGTTTAAGTGACACAGCCCTATCTCTTGCAATTTTACCCATTATATCACAGAGAAATGTTGAATCATAACCACTATGTAGAAAGTCCATCTTCATATCTTCCATCTGTTTTAAAAAAAACTCCATCATCTGTATTATGCCGACTGGCTCTACTAAACTGCGCATTGACTATCCCTTTAAATATGTGCGAAGCATGCATGCTGTTCCTATGAAGTTATCTACCAGCATATACTTCTTTCTTATGTATACTCATACAAATTAAACCATCCTTTAGTTCTATACATAAATCCAAAAAGGTAATACTGGTTTCAGAGTATATCATTTTAAACTCAAGAAATGTAGTTGTACCGTTCAAATAATATAAATAGATGTACAGATCACCGATAGACCCCTTCCAGATAAGGAAGCAATCATCAACAAAACGCTGATAGAAGCAAATATTGTTGTTTAACAGATTGGCATCACTACACACATATTTGGTTTCCCACTGATGGAGAACCAGATTGGCATAGGTATTGGCCACAGATGTGCCCATTGCAACACCAGTGAGTTGTAGAAAAAAACTTCTCATCAAACAAAAATATATTTGTAGTTAGAACATGGCAGCAAGATCCAAAACAAGCAGCCACTAGTAGATACCTTCATAGAAACAGCATGCATGCTCCACACATATTTAAAGGGATAGTCACTGTGCAGTTTAGTAGAGCCAGTTGGCTTAATACAGATGATGGTGTTTTTTTAAAACAGATGGAGGATATGAAGATGGACTTTCTACATAGTGATTATGATTCAACATTTCTCTGTGATATAATGGGTAAAATTGCAAGATATAGGGCTGTGTCACTTAAACCAACTTTCAGTATGCTAAGCGAATCTGATACATATATGCATAGGGAGACTGACGTGGGGGGTTCACATAGAGTTAGATATGTGACAACGTTTAATATTAATACCCAGGCAGTTAAGCACATTATTTAAAAGAATTGGGTAATTGTGATGGCATCGTCTGATGTTAGGAATGTGTTAGATTCCAAACCCTTCTTCTCTTATAGGAACTTGAGAAATTTGAAAAGTAGATTGTGCTACACAGATTTTAGCCATAAACGCATCCCGCAACTTAGTACAAGGGTGGGTACATTTTGTTGTATGGACTGCACTTGCTGTGATGATATTCTAGGTAAAGGCAGTGATATTTTCACCCACCCTGTTACTGGACATGTCTACAACTTTAAGCTGTTTGCTAACTGTATTAGTACTAATGTGGTTTATTTGGCTACTTGCCTCCAATGTACTTCATTCTATGTAGGAAAGACCAGGAGAAGACTAAAAGACCGTATTATTGAACATAAGTCTGAGATCAGGAGGAATAATGATAAGAATGCACTTTATAAGCACATTTTATCTTGTGGTAGCATGCATAGGTTTAAATTTAGGGTTGTAGACACGGTCCATATGTCTCTGAGATTTGGTGATATTAATAATTCCTTAGAAGTCAAGGAATATGAATGGATTTTGAGGCTAGCTGCCGATCATCCTCCTGGCCCTAATACTGCTGTTACCTTAAAGCCCGTTCTACTGAGGCTACAGCAGAGTAAATTTTGATTGTAGTAATTTTCTATATGTGTCCCTTAACAATATTTTTATGTGTTTTATTTTTATTTTTTATTTTTTATATGTGCTTTCTATGTTACTTTTAAATTTTGCATTTTTTTAAAATAACTTGTTTGTGATTTTATATGTTGTTGTCATTTGATTGGCTGGCTGTGATCATATGACTTTTCTTGGCTCCTATTTAAACTCTAACTCATGTGTTTTTGATTTTGGATTTAGCATTGAGGAAGGATGTAGACCTGAAAGCTTTGCTGCTGCATTTTGTATTAAAATTTTTTCTCAATGTGGTTGTATTCTACTGTTGCTTTTTTGTTTCCAGTACTACAGTGGGTGCCTGTTTTGGATCTTTGTTACACCCAGTGCCATTTTTGTTTTATAAACTTATAAATAGACTGGCTACCACACTCATATGTTAATACTCTGGCTGTTCTCTCAAAATGGCAATGCTGCCTGCATGTACTCTATATTTATATGCATGTTCTACACCTGGAAATGCTTTTTAAAGGTACATACACATGCTCTGCTCTACATCCTCCCTCTTTGAGAAATAATCCTTATACAAAATTACTGTATTCAATGACATGCAATTTGCAGAAATGATCTTTTGACATACAGTTATACAGAACTAATTATCTGACATGCAGTTTATACAAAATTAGATGCATATAAAGCAATTATGACCCTGTTGCTATGTATTTTACACTAGGTCTGGAGTATGACCTGATCATGTAACATAAAAGTCAGAACTGAATCTAGCAACGGGGACTGTCTTCAAGGAATGTTTAACTTTGGGGACATTGATGCAACATGTTCTTTGGTATGAACTGAAGATTGTCAGGGTTGCTCTGAGATCTAGAGTCTGTAAACTGATCACCATGGAAATCTCCATCTCATCTACACCCCCTGCTAAAGTGACCACCCTGAAAAACTTCTCTAAAGCTGACTTTGAGCTCCTAAAAACAGAGGTGGCTAACTTCTCGGGACCCATGCCAATGGAAAATAGCTGCATGACTGCCGAATTGTATACTAATGCACTGCACGAGCATGTACACAAATGCATGGATCTTGCCATACCAAATAGAACTAAGACACTCTCTTCCAAAAAAAGGAAGCAAATCTGGTGTTCCCCAGCCATAAATAAACTCTACAAAGAAGGAAGAAACTGTTGCAGAAAAAAATGAAAGAAAATGAAGTCAAAAGACTGGAAAACCTCCCTTATCAGTCTCAACAAAAAGCTGAGAACCCTTATCAAATTCTCTAAAACCAGATATGAAGGCAGAATTAAAGCTGACACCAAAAACAACCACAAAGCCTTCTATAGCTATATCAAAAACCTCAAAGGCAATACCCAGATTTGCTCTGAGTTATTGCACAATGGCACCTCCTATACTGAGCCAAAAGATATAGCCAACATACTGGGCAACTGATTCAGTGCCAAATTTACCACTGTCTCCCCCACAAGGGCCCTATTACAATACCAGAAGAAAGCCTGGTACCCACCATTTCTGTGGCACAGGTAAACGCTGCATTGTCCAAAGCCAAGAATACTACATCCATGGGACCTAATAATATCCCTGGGTGTGTCCTGCATGAGCTACAAAATGAACTGGTGCCACATCTGCGTGCCCTGTTCAATCACAGCCTTAGCTCAGGCTATGTCCCTAATGAATGACGCACTGCTACAGTCATCCCACTCCATAAAAGGGGAGCAACTACAGACCCTAGGAACTATTGCCCCATTAGCCTGACGAGTCTAGTATGCAAAGCTGTAGAGTGCATCATCATGGACCTGCTTAACAAAGATATAGGTAATCCCTAAACTGTTAACCCCACATAGTTTGGCTTTGTCAAGGGGAGATCCTGCCTGCTGAACCTTGTTGACTTCTTCAAGGCAGCCACCAAGGCTGTGGTTGAGGGTAAGGCATGCATACAGTCTAACTCAACCTGGTCAAGGCCTTTGATACCATTTCCCCACTCAGGTATCATTGATAAACTCACCAAACTAGGCATCAATCCTTACATCACTAGGTAGATTGCAAATTGGCTCACAGACAGGACCCACAGTGTGAAAGTTGTGGATTCCAAGTCAGACTGTCGACCAGTCATGAGTGGAGTCCCACAGGGCTCAGTCCTAGGCCCTCTCCTGTTTGTCATCTACTTCTCAGAAGTCCAGGCCAACACAGAAGGACTTTGGCTGACCAAGTTCACTGATGACTGCAAGCTAGGAGTCATTATCAACTCCCCAAGTGATGCAGCCATCCTACAAAAGGGACTCTCTGAGACCAGTGACTGGTGTCAGAACAATGGCCTGAAGCTTAATGCCAAAAAATTGTGTTATCATCCCTTTTGGAAAAAACTCAGTTCCCATGAATTACCACATTGATTGGAGTCTGCTGAACACTGAAGGTGCCACATGAGATCTAGGCACCAAGGTTGACAGCCACCTCACCTTCAACCACCACATTGCCAATGTGGTCAGAAAGTCCTTCTACCTGGCACATCTTATAACCAAAGATTTCGCATCCAGGAATAAAGAGGTCATCACACCTCTCTACTCATCCGTCATTAGACCAATCATCGACTATAATGCCCCATTTGGCATGTACCTGATCAGACACCTACAACAGCAGGAGATGTCACAAAAGTCCTTCACAAAAAGGATCCTAGGCCTTAAAAACATGTCCTATATGGACAGACTGAAGAAACTTCAGCTGTTCTCAGTCTCTTATCATCTACTCAGTGGGGATCTCTGCTTGATCTACAAAGCCATGTCTGACCCAGCCCTACTTGAAATACTACACCTAAAGAAATCCCAATCCCCCCATACCACATGCTCCAGAGATCACAATCTCATTACCACAATTAACAGAATATGCTGGAGGGACAGGTCCATCTCCCAAAGACTGCCCATACTCTGGAATAAGCTTCCCATTCATGTCAAGCAGAAAACCTCACTGGCCCTCTTCAAGAGAAATCTTGATGAGTGGATGGGTAACAGAAAGTTCATTCTAGGGATCATTCCAGTTGCCCTGTTGGATAGGGGCACTGTGAACTAACATCAGATAGCATGGTGCCTGGGCAATTTTTTTGGGCTAGGCTTATAAAGGCTCCAGGGCCATTAGCCTAGTACACACCTATGAACCTATCACAGGTACGATGCTGCGATATAAAATCTGATACAGGAAGAAGATGTCTTCAGTTTCTCCAGTACTCTATACCCTCAGATTCCACTAAGTAGGATCTCGGCTTAGTGCATATACCTCTCACATGACCAATTTGATCAAAGCCTTTCGCCATTTGCATCCTTACTGTCTCTCCTTCTTTGAACAGATGAAGAAATCTGCTCATTGTTTCATAGCTGGACTTCTGAGATGAATGCTTCTTAAAAAGTTGGGCTTTGATTGCTTTGTTGTTTTTAGCATTAGGCACCAACAAACTACAACTGATAGGCAAGGTTGTTCTGGTTTGCCTAGATAGATGTCTCTGAGCAGGTGAGCCTAGATGATTGTCATGGGGTATATTTCTGAGATTAAGTAAATTAAAGAAGATATCAGAATTGTCATACTTTGACCTCTCCAGTAATTGCTCTGCACTCTGTACTGCATGTTCAGCAAGGCAACTTGGCTGAGAATACCCAGGACTGCTATTAACATGGATAAAGTCCCACTCCTTAGAAAATCTCTGAAACAATTGACTGGTAAACTGAGAACCATCGTCAAAAATAACTCTGTGGACTACCATGGACTGAAAAATGACATTTCATCTTAGCAATAATAGCACTGGATGTTAGGTTAGGTAGCAAACTGATCTCAAACCAGTTTGAATGAGTCTACCAACACTAAGTAATGTTGATTGTTCACTCAAATGTGTTAGTTGCTACTGTCGACAGAGGTAGTTCAGGAATTTGGCTTAGCTGAAGTGGCTCTTTTTGCAAATGCTGCTTAATACTGTTGCACACTGAACAAGAAGAAAGCACTTTATCAATGTCTTTCCTTAGAGAAGGCCAAAATATCAGTCCTCTCACCATTCTTTTGGTAGAATCAGAACCTGGGTGGCCACAATATAAAATCTGAATGTATTCACATTGTAAGGAAGTAGGGACAACAACTTTTGGACCTTTGAAAATGATACCATCTTCCGTCAGCATCTCATCTCTGTATGGAAAGTAGGGTTGTACTTCTAGTGGACACAGGATTGCTTTGATGGCCATCCTATATTGATGAAGTAGTTGAGTTTTTGCAAAACTGGATTAGTCTTTGTATGATCTCTTAGCTCATCAAGTCTTGTGGTAGAAAAATGATGCATTTCCATGACATCAAAGTCAAAATTCTCTGCATCAAGCTGTTCCGTGGTATTTCTAGGTAATCTGGATAAGGTATCAGCCAGCTAAAGAAGTTTACCCTTTGTATAGAGCATTTTGAAATTATACTTTTGCAATTTGAGTATCATTCTTTGTAGTCTTGCTGGAGCAGAATGCATAGGCTTCTTTAGAACAGTAACTAGAGGTTGAAGGTCAGTTTCTATCTGGATTGCTTGGCCATAAATATAATCATGGAACTTTGAACATGCAAACACAATTGCCAAACTTATCCTCAATTTGAGCATACTGCATCTCAGTCAGCATAATAATTCTAGATTAGGCAACAGGTCTGCCCTCTTGAAGAATAACTGCACCAAGACCAAATTTTGAAGCATCACAGGAAAAAAATACTGTTTGTGGACATCATATTATCTTAATGTAGGTGGGTTAGCAATTTACTCTTTGAGGTCATCAAATGCTCTTTGACCATGCAACATTTTTGCATGTCAGCTCTCTTAAAGGTGCTGATAACTCACTAAAGCCAGAGATAATTAAAATGGTTAACCATACCAAGAAAATGCTGTAAGGATTGGACATTGTCTGGAGCTGGCATCTCAAGAATGGCTGTTTGCTTGGAAGGATCTGGTCATAGCCTGTATTGGTAAGTAAATAACCTATATAAGTAACTTCTGGTGGTCTGAATTAGCACTTTAGAGGACTGAGCTTTAAGTTTACTTCAGGCTCTCTGTCTAGAACTTTCCTGAGGTTTCTGTCATGCTCTGCTTCACCATTACCTCCAACCAGTAAATCATCAACTATTATTGCACATGGGTAGCCTGAAAAAATTGCTCTATTGCACGTTGAAAGATTTCACTGGCAGAATTTATTCCAAAAGGCATCCTGAGGAATCTGTATCTACCAAATAGGCTACTGAATGTAGTCAGTGCTGAAGATTTGCGATCAAGCATCACTTGCCAAAATTAACTCTTTGCATGTAAGACAGAAAGAACAGTGGCATTTGGCATGAGGGTTGCAATTTCCTTGACTGTACACATAGGATGATGAGGTCTTTTTAAAGCATTATTCAAGTCTCTTGGGTCAATGCATATTCTGATTTCATCTGAATTTTTCTCATGAGCAGCTACCATGGGAGACACCCACTCATTTGGTTCTGTGACTGGACAAATCACACCTTGCTGCACCATTTTGTCTAACTGGACCTTGACTTTGTCCTTCATAGCTACTGGAATTCTCCTTGCTGATCTGACCACTGGACTGACCTCTGGGTCTAACTTCACGGAGTATACAACTAGAAGTTTGCCCAGCTTGTCATCGAAAACATCAGCATACTCTGAGAAAGTAGTATCAGTAAAGCTGTTACTGGGACACGTGGTTACATTTATTTATTTATTTACATTTGTTTACCAGGTAGCGTCCAACTGGGCTGGTGGCCCATTTTCAGTGGAGAACCATGTAGAAAAGCTCCACACATAAACAATACAGAACAGAAAACAAAGAAAGAAACAATCTACATTACTATATTAACAGGTATCTACAGTACTACATGAACTAATAACATTAAGAGCAAATATAATATGTTTATTGAAATTTTACAAACAAATATGAATCATTAGTAATTGTCTTTGTAGAAAAATTGCTTTAAAGAGTACATGATGGACTTCTTTACTAAAAGAAAGCAGTTTCATTCTCAGACTGTCTCTGAGACTTAATAATGACTGCATGGGTCTTCAGACTACATAAAATTGCAAGCTGTAACTCTTCCCAGCCAAAAAGCATGAAAGCACTACTGAGCCTTCGGTTTGAATCTCTTCACCTCCTTAACCAACAAGCTTTGCACAATTGACCAAATTAAGCTGCCCAATAGCCCTCACTTTAGCAGATGTTTTTGCTGACATTACATTACACTTTGAAACAGAGTCTACTTTGAGCTCTGTGGGTTTACTATTGATCAGGACAGTACAAAATACTTAATTCTTTGTCAACAAATCTACTGCATTAACCTTTTCACTGACCACTGATACACCATCGACATAAAAAGTAGGGTTGCAGCTCTCTACATGATCAACTTGCTTTCTTGAGTGATCTTTCTTAATAACCGAATGAGGTTTGCTTGACTTACAAAACTTTTGAAAATGTTTTTATTTTTTACACTTGTGGCGTTGTTGACAAAATGCTAAACATTTTTCTCTTTTAGACTCATGGCTGGCTCCACAATTAAGACAGTTAACAATAAAACTTGACTTGGGTTTTCCTGACTCACTCTTATACTGTACTGATCATGCTCCTTTTACTAAGCTAGTCTTGAAACTTGCTAGAAAGTGCCACGTTCTCCTTGCCACACCTACAGGGGTTGCAGCTGCCATGTACTTAGGCCTGTCTCTGCTTTCCATGTGTTGCATACTGTCTACATTTGCTCTAGAGGCTGTTGAAACCATGCTCTTATCACTTGCAAACATACTTTTGTGCCTTTCTGTGAGCTCATGGATTTGACAAATCTCTATGGCTTTGTTTAACATTAAATCACTGTCACAGAGTAAAATCTTTCTCATTATAGCACTATTAACACCACACACAAGCCTGTCCTTTATTAACTCATCTTTCAAATCACCATATCTGTTTATCAAGTGAGTGATATAAGCTGAAAAAGTTTCACCTGGCTTTTGGTCTTTTGTATAAAATAAGTGCCTCTTTAATGTAACATTTGTCTGGGAGTTGCACATTTCTCTAAATTTACATTTTAAGCACTCAGGTTTCTCCCTGGATTCAAATGGTACCACAATATGATGGTTTGCCCCCTCTCCTACATATACTTCTGGTGCATACACAAATGAACCCTCTCTTTAATAGCTTCTGAGCTAGCTAAGTTAAGCAAAATGAATGCCCTTGTACATGCATCTTTGTCAGAAAAAGCTGCTTGTATGAAAATATCATATTCCTGCTCGAATACGCTTCAGTTCTCTGCTATATCATGATCAAACACAAGTGGACCTGGTTTGTGAAATGTATCTGCCATATCAACACACAGTAGTGAAGGTGCTTGAAATCATGTACGAACATACACACATAATTATATATGCCAGAACTTTATGCCAGTATGTGTAATTATGCCCAGTATAGCATAATAGACTCTTTGAAATAACTGTAATTTGCCAAATAAGTCTTTGTAGCATGAGAACACTTTGAAATCACTGTACTTTGCAAAACCACTCCTTATCAGTGTAGGAAATACTTTGAAATTACTGTATTTGTGAATAGACTGTGCACAACAGAAAAAGCTCAGAGAAAGAAACACTTTGAGATGAATGCACTTTGCAAATAACCTGTATATAGCACAAGAACCTTTCAAAATGGCTGTACTTTGTGAAATAACTCTGCACAATGTAAGAAACACTCTGAAATGGCGGCTTTCGGTGAATAAATGCACACAGCACAATAAACTTTTCAAAATGGCTGTACTTTGTACTTTGCAATACAACTGAACTTTGCACACAGCAAAATCTTTGAAACAACTGCACTGTAATAAAGCACACACTCTGCAAACACTTTGCACACTCTGAGATACTTCGAACAACTCTAGTAATGCTTTGAATGGCTTTGGTCAATGCGAAATAGTAGTTTGTATCCAAAACATGGTCTTTTACTAAAAAATATGCTGTTGCCTTGCTTTTTAAGCTTAATTTGCCCTTTTATTGTACTTTTATGCCCTTTTAATCTCTTATCATGCTCATTATACTTTTCTTTTGCCTGTTTTATTCTATACACATTCGTTATTCAAATCAAAAGTAATTCTGAGCCCCTTATGAATAGTTTTTCTAGTTTTATCAAATATCATGGTTTTGAACATTTTGTTTAACTAATAATGCTGTTTGTGCCTTTCGTTTGCTTAATAATACATTTTGTGCTACTCGTTTGATTAATAAATCAAACCTAATGTCCCACTCAGAATGTCTCCTTGATAACCTAAGTGACCATCAGCCGACCTTTCTCATTCATGCTAAAACCCATCAAACCCACCAGACCAACTTCCATCAAATTAGAGACAAAAGGAATTTCAATTCCAATAACTTTATTTCCTCCCTCAAAAGCTGCAACTGGGAAACTTCAGGCAGCTATCTCTTGATGAAGCAGTTAATTCCTTCAACTCTACCATCTTATTAACACTTGAACGCTTTTGTCTGCACAATGTCTGGACATTCTCAGATTCTGAGGAAGTCAAGATATTGTGCAGACAAAAGATCTCAAGTGTTAATAAATCCTTTGTGTGGCGGAGTTTCTGTGGATGCTTTCTCTTATTTTTATTAGTTTTTTAGTTGTTGGTTTTGTGTACCAGCTTGTATTAATTGTTTGTTAGTTGGATTTTTTATCATGTGCTGCTCTATGATTTTTATTATATACTGCTCTATGATTTGTTATGTAAATGAGGAGCTTTTCTCCCAAGCCTCCTCTGAAAAAGGATCTGTGTCCAGTTGGATGTTCCTGGTAAACAAATGTAAAATAAAATAAAAAATAAATAAAATATTTTGTGCCTTATAAATGTGCTGTTTCATTTTCTTTGCCAAATAAATCATTTGTGCAGTTTTCTTTACTTTAACTCATTTCTAGCTCTGTTTCATTTGTCTGTGCTCCGTTTCACTCAACCTGCTTAGTCTGCCTTCACCTTCAACTCTGCACCTCATGGCTCGTAGAAGTTGCTCTTCTAATCCCGGTTCTGACACCATGTCACTCATGTGGCCAGTATAAAACCAACAAACATTTCTGGGTTCTGTTCAAGCAGCTTTATTACACACAAACACATCAAAAATTAGGCTTTTTAACTTAAAATTAAATAAACTTATAAACAGACTGACTACCACACTCATCATACCTCTCAGTTGTCCAGATTTTTGCAGAATGTCCAAATATTTTGCCTCATATTTATGGCATGTTCCTCATAAAATGTGTGGTTTTCTGGCAAATCACTGGGATGATCTGAGGAATGAAGCCACCAAATAATTACATACATTTGAGTTTCAGACTTCAAATCCTTCAAAAATATAGGTTAGCATAAACCCTGCTACTCTAGCAACTTTCAAAGTTCATAAGAGCAAATATTTAAAGTTGTTTCTTTTTTGGGCCTTTGCCCTGCCGTTTTGTCAGGCTTTGTCCAGATTTCTTGCACTATGAGGTTGGGAGGTATGACACTCATACATGATAACACTCTGGCTGTTCTCTCAAAATGGCACTGCTGGCTGTATTGTCTGTATTTATATGCACATGCTACATCTGGAAATGCTTCTTAAAGGTGCATACACATGCTCTGATCTACAGAAGAAGATTAGTCAGAAATGAAGAAGAGGTTAGCCTGGGTCAGTGCAAGGGCACTGCTAAGAGTTGTCTAAGAGATGTTTTGAATGCAGCTACATTCGAAATACTTCTTTTTGGTAGTGGGAGTGAGTTCCAAACTTTATCAACATAGTGTGAGTATAGGCTTTGTCCAGTTCTTTTAGAGGGTGTGGAGATAGTGAGAAGTTTCTTATCTTCAGACCTCAGGGTTCTGTTTGGGTAGTATGGTTTGATGATGCTAATCAGAGCTGGACAAGTCAGGGGTTTGTATACCAGGTTGTGTAGTGTTAACATTTGGCAACTAGTAGATTACTGGGGAGTTCTGGACAGTTTAGTTTTTGCAGAGATAGACAGTGGTGTAATCTGGGTTTTAAAATGGTGGCAGATATGACCACTTTTTTGTAACACTGTTCCATTTTAAACCATTGAGTTCTGTAAATTGGTAAGTGTAGGTGCTCCTTAAAGTAGAGAGGGTTGAAGGAGAGTTTTTGCAAGAGTAGTTTTGGTTGATGAGTTTCGAGAGTGTGCTGAGTTTCTGATGGGTTTTCTTTATATTTTGTTTAACACGGAGCTCAAACTTTAGTTGATCATCTATGCCAACACCTAATGGTTTAGTGTGGTGGACTATTTCAATGGTAGTGCTGTCTACAGAGTTGATTTTGAAATAATTTAGGTTAGTATAACAGTTTTTGGTGGGAAAAGAAGCATTTTGATCTTTTTTAGGTGGTAAGAAATAGCTGGCAGTTAGTGAAACATGATTCTGCCCCAGAAAAAGTTTGTTATGTAATCGTGGGAAGTTGGGTGAGTGTAGGAGAGGTGCAAATTATTGTGGAATCATCAGTATATTGTATGAGTGTTCCACTTGAAGTGACAGTACATAGGTCATTTGTAAATAAGTTGAATGGTAGGGATCCTAAGATAGATCCGTGTGGGACTTCAGTGGCATTACATAAGAAGGGGGAGATACTCTTTGTCCATTTTACTGCTTGCTTTCATTCAAATATGTAGCTGTGGAACTGTTTTTGGGTGGGAGGGGTAAGACCTAAGTTGGAGAGCCTGTTCAGGAGTTGTGAATGTGAGATGGTGTAAAATGCCTCTGATAGGTCAAGAAATAGACCAGCTACAAAGAGGCCTGAGCCTCTAGCTTTGTTTATGGATTTAGTGAAGTCAAGAAGGGCTGCTGTGGCCAGGATAAAAAAAAATGTTATATGTTTGTAAGAAGGTTGTTTTGCTGTAAGTATTTCATAAGATGTAGATGGATACATTTTCAAGTGTTTTAGAAATGGGAGAGAGTATGGCTATGGGTTGAAAGTTTTTCTGTTCAATGGAGTTACCTCCTTTATGAATTGGGATAATATGGGGCTTTTTCCAGATGTTAGGTACTATTGATTCTAATATAGATTGATTAATGAGGGTGCTGACTGGGTAAGCTATGGAATCTGCAGCTAATATGAGGGTGGGAGGTTATCTGCAGAGGCAGAGCAGTGTTTAAGTTTGTGCAGTAATCTTTTTATAAGACTTGTGAGTATATGTTATAGAGAAAAAGTGGTGTGATTGTTGGAAAGGGTTTTGGTGCCTTCAAGGAGAGCAGGATGTGGGCTAGAAGACAGAGCAGGATTAGTGGTTGTTGTTGGGTAGGAGATGTTGGTATTAGGTATTTTGGCAATCAGGTCAGCTGTGGATTTTATAAAGGGATTGTTAAACTCTTTGACAATTTGTGAGAGAGGGGTATTGAGTGAAATTATGGGGTCTTTTTTACTGCTTGGGTGCAGTAAGGTTGAGACTGAGGTCCAGAACTTTTTTGGATAAGTTATATGTTCCTGCTGTAGTTTAGTGAATTAAGTTTGTTTATCTTTGATAACCTGTTTTGTTACTTGGTTGTGTAGTACTTTAAATTGTATTAAATCTAGTTGTTTTTTACTTTGCTTCCATAGACCCCATCCTGCATCTCTTTTTTCATTAGCTGTTTACACTCCTTGGTTAGCCAGGGAACAGGATTCTTTTTGATTCTTTTATTGTGAACTGGTGCTAGGGTATCAAGTAATTGTAGGAAACTGTTGTTGAAGTAATGTCCTGCTTCGTCTAGGGGAATATCCTTTAATGGTGACCAGTTTAAGTTACTAAATAATTCATTAAACTTGTCTTTGGAGACGTTAGTGAGGTTACAGATGGATTTTTAGGTTGTGTGCGTTTTAAGAGAGTGAGTGTTAGCTTGAATGGCAAAGACAGGTAGGTGGTCACTTAGGGAGTTTGGGTGTGTGCCAACAGAAATTAAGTTTGTGGGAAGTGAGTTCAAGATCCAGTCTAAGGTAGATTGCTAAGTGTATTGTTTGTTTTATCTAGTGGGGCCAGTAACGAGTTGAGAAAATCCATGTACGTTGATGCTATTTGTTGGTATTTGAGATGTGAGAGATAGCATATCTTTGTTAATGTCTTCTAAAGTGATGGTCTCATGTTTTATTGTTTGGGTGGCCCAGGATAGAATGTCTTCTAAGTTAGGACTATTTTGACCTGGGGGAATGTAGAGAACAATACAATAAAATAAAAATGTAGGGGCTTGGTCGATGGATGGGGTCCCTTCTTCCTGAATTATACTAGTGATATTCAGAAGATATGTGATATAATTCGGGATAATTGGCCAATATTATTTACAAATGATCGGATTAGGAATTTTGTGGGTGATGAATCTAAATTTGTTTTTAGGAATAAGAAATCCCTAAAAAGACAATTATGCTATAGGAATATCAAACAAGATATATCCATACAGGAAGTAGGTAAAGGAATGTTTAGATGCAATAGGTGTAAATATTGTCTTTATATAGATGTGAGAAGTAATTTTATACTTCTACATACAGGTTATAAGTACCATACAGAGAGTAGGGCCAGCTGTGATACAAGGGATGTCATTTATTTAGCAGTCTGTGAGGCCTGCTCGAATTTTTATGTTGGAAAAATGGGAGTGAATAAGGGAAGATCTCTATAGCACAAGGGTTAAAGACTTCAACAGTGCCATAGCTAAACATACTACAGAGTTTGGTATAGAACATGTTTTTAGTTTCAGGGTTCTGGAGAAAATTAAAGTTAATGAAAGGGGTGGTGATCTGAGGAACTTTACAAAACAGCATGAACTATCTCGGATTATCAAGTTGCAGGTGGACAAGCTCCTTGGAATTAATGATAGGGTTTCTTTAAGACTGTTACTGAATGGGAAGGATCGACCCAAGAACTTTAAATGAGTTTTAATTGTGATTGGCAGTGTTCTAATTAGTATGTGATTGCTTCTTGATATAAACCTGCTGTTCTTAGCTTGTTTTATCATCTGAAGAAGCACTCTTGTAATGTGAAAACGCTTACCAACATTATTAAAAGTTTTGTGTTATTGAGTTTTGCTGCATTTTGCCCTGTTTCCATACCTCCATTTGTTATTTTACTTTGCACTTTGTGATTGTTTTTATATACAAGAGGTACGGCTAATTCCAAAGAAGTTCTTTATTCTACTAATAATGCAAATTTGCTAGTTGTTAAGATTTAAGAAGAATATTAGCAATTCTGGAGTGGAAAAAGGAATATTGTTAGTATATGGTGTAATATTGAGGTTATTGGGATAGAGCAGTGCTATGCCTCCACCTCTGTTATGATTTCTATCTAATCTATATATGTTGTAGTTGTGAGGTAACAATTCAGAGTCTTGAATGTTTGGCTTTAGTCATGATTCGGTAAGGGCTAGCAAGTCAGGTTTGTATTGATTTATCCAAGCTTGCAGGGGGTACATTTTGTTGCCTAAGCTTCTAATGTTAAGGGTCATGATATTTAGGTTTTTCAGATTTATTTTTTGGGTTTGATTAGTATTTGGCCCAGGGTTAGGGTGGATGTCACCATATTGTGACAAGAGAGTGATTAGTTAAGAGAATACGTTTCCTACTTTTTAGTGGAGGTAAGGGTGAATGGTATGAGGTGAGGCTTACTATATTTGGAGACTAAGAGTTTATGCACTAAGTAGTAGGGCAAGTTGTATGAAAATAGTTGTGGGGAGATATCTGTAAAGCTGTGATGGTGCGACTGGTAGTTGGGAGTATAGGTATCTGTGGGGTAGTTGTTTTTGGGGTAAGAGGAGGGAGAGATGTAAGTGTAAGAATTATTAATGTTGTGGTTATTGTAGCTACTAGTAATATTTTTGATTATATGGTGTATGTTTTAGAGTTTGTTAGGTATGAAAAGATGTATTGTGGAAAGTATAAGGGATGGGGGAAGAAGGTAGGCAGTAATGAGTGGTTTAGGGACAGAATATTTTAATATGAGAGGATTGGCTGTTGGCTGGTAGAATAAGGCCAAGTATGTTGGGAAGTTTGGTTGGAAGAAATAGGATGGAGAAGGAGATTATGTAAGTATAAATGTAGGAGTAAGGGTAGGTGGGAATTATGGGTAGGGTAGGGGAGCGGAGTGAGCCTGAGCATAGCAAGGGTGAATGGAGCGGGTAGAAACTGGTGAATAATATACACAGCAGCAGGACACAACTACAAAAACTATCCATTTGACTTTGCCAACTGCAGGTTAGTGCACATAATATTTCAAAAGAAGTAGCTTTCAGCAGTACATTGGCAGCCCAATAAAGCCTGTTCATCTTAGAGTTGTTCCTTCTGGGATTGGTTAAGTGGTAATTACAAATTAAATTTGAGAAAGCAGGAGGCTGCAAAAAGTACAAAAAAAAGTCCAAAAATTAGAAAGGTTCGGGTTTGGGGGTGGAGGACAAAGAATAAGATGTCCCTAGCCAGTGTATAAGCTAAGTACACTACAGTTTAACAGCTAATATTAGCAGCAACTTTTATTGTGAGAGCAACAACATATGATACAAGACAACATATGATTTGAATGCTATGTACTTACCATAATGATAGAGCCATGTTGTCCTCTTCCATTCTTCACAACCATCCCTCCCTCAGTCCACACTCCAAATGGTCAGATTTGTTTGTTGCTCCTGACTGGATGTGAAGACTGACCTCAAAGCTATGTGTGAGATGGTCCTTATAGTGCCCTGAGCCTATTTCTTGCATAAACTGCTTCTTTTTCCTTGGTCCATGGTTCTAGGAATATTTTGGGGGCAAACTAGATCTGAGGAGAGGCAGTTAGAGCAGAAAGTTATGGGTAGAGGAGGTGGAGCTCCTGGACTAAAGATTCAGAGACTGATGGCATCGGATCCCATAACCCACAGGGTGAGAATGATGGAAGAAGACAGCAAGGTAAGTACACAACTTTTGTTTTATTACCCCTACCCCAAAACTGACAGCGGCATTGCAGTTTCATGGTGAGGCAATCATACTGCACTAGACACATGACTCCAGCATAATTTTACTTATTACTTAGCTGATTTAAATAAGTGCATTTATTTGTTCCCTGGATACATGAAAATGATCCCTTGTGGACCCTTCACAGCAGAAACCTTGGCCAGTAGGGCAAGATGTAGACAATTCAAAATAGTCAATCAACTAGCTTTTTGTGTACTATGAAAGAAAAGCAGAGAACCCAGAGAAAACCCACATGGATGTGGCAGGAAATTTAAAGACTGAAGGTACTAAGTGGGAATCAAGACTCTAAAGACTTTAAAGCTGTAAGGTAGAACTGAAAGTCACTGGACCATTGTGCTAGCTGTGTATAACCATGGAATTATGTGCTAAGGTGAACTACTGTAGTTATATTGGTCCAGATGCCATAAACTACTTTATACAATGTTACTTTTTATTTTACCTACTTTTTTTACACTTTAAGGTAAAATGAAAGTTATGAAACAGTTTATGTACACATATTTTCCTCATAATGCTTTGTAAAAAGACTAACAAACATACTGCCACACACATCCATAAGATATGCAAATGAAGTTCATTGCACTTTTTTTTTTTTTTTTTTTAGCAAACCTTTTCAAACACTGCAAGATATCCAACAGCTCCTCACATATTTACTGAGAAGGATTATTGCTATTGTTTTCAGCCTCCTTCATATAACAATCACTATAATAGCAATTTCCTATTAAATTCATCATTTGTTTTGAGTAGACGGTTGCCTCTTAATAATTAAAAATTAGTTAACTAGCAATATTGCAGGGCAATTCTCATGCAGCCATTTCATCAGAAATAGCCGGACTTGGTATGCTGTGTCTAATTATATGGAAACGTGCTGGGAGTAGGTAAGTTATGTTTATATGTATGGGTGCGTGCTAGAAGTTCTGTTGTCATGTCTAATGGTTGGTGTGTGTGCTGGGAAGTGTTATGTTTATATTATGGGTGTGTTATGTCATGTCAAAATGCACAGCTGGGAAGTTGGGAGTAGTGTATGCTGAGAGGAGTTATGTTTATATATATGGGTGTGTGTGCTGGGAGAAGTTATGTTTATATATATCTATCTACATATATATATATATATATATATACATATATATATATATATATATATATATATATATATATATATATATATATATATATATATATATATATATATATATATATTTTTTTTTTTTTTTTTTCACTTTAGAACATTGAAAGCTCAAAATCCTGAAATTCAAAACTATGAGACCAAAATCTTGAAAATTCAAAACATTGAAAACTCAAAACACTGAATCCCATAACATTGAAAAAACACAGGAAACCAACATTTACTATAGTCCAGCACAACTACATACAGAAACAAATAAAAGACAAACCATATTACAGTTCTTCAAATATAAGCAGGGGGCAAGACCCCTGCACCCCCAATTGTGGGAAGCTGTACCGCCCACACCCCTTGTTACTTTAATATATCAAGTCTGAGATCGCAATACACAGAACAAAATGGCAAACATATCATTCCACACAACAACGAATTTGCACGTCATAACTGTTTGCACAGCCGATTCAACATTCTAACCTTAATTTTGTTTTGTGTAGTGTGATGGCAAAGTTGATATATTTAAGTAGCAGGGGGTTTGGGGGGCACATCCCCCTACATGAGAGGTGCAGGGGGGCTTGCCCCCTCCTTATATTTGGAGAAGTGTAATATGGTTTGTCTTTTATTTGTTTCTGTATGCAGTTATGCTGGAATATAGCAAATGTTGGTTTGCTATGTTTTTTCAGTGTTATGGGATTCAAGATTTTGAGTTTTCAGTGTTTTGAATCTTCAAGATTTTGTTCTCAATGTTTTGAATTTCAGCATTATGGGATTTTAATGTTCTAAAGTGAATATATATATATATATATATATATATATATATATATATATATATATATAGATATATATATATATATTTATAGAGCTCTACTTCAGTAGATTGAACATTTAAATGTTCGAAGCCGATATGGCCGAGGCCATAGCATCCAACATTTAAAAGTTTGAAAACTGAAGTAGAAACAAAAAAAAAGAAAAAAAAAAAAAACAAAACTAATCCTGAGTAGCAGGGGGACTAGTCCCCATGCACCCCCTGCTACTTAAATATACTAAGATATATATTAAGATATCTTCCTATTTTGCACTGTACGGGGATCTCCATTCAGTTCGTTTGAACTTCTGAAAATTCAGTCATATAGTCTCGGCCATATGAGGTTCGAACTTTTAAAAGTTTGATCTGTTGAAGGGGACCCATATCTCTCTCTCTAGATATATATATATATATATATATATATATATATATATATATATATATATATATATATATATATATATATATATATATATATATATATATATATATATATATATATATATATATATATATATATATATATATATATATATATATATATATATATATATATATATATATATAGATATATATATATATATATATATATATGTATATATGGGTCTGTGCTGGGAGGAGTTATGTTTACATGTATGAGTGTGTGCTGGGGAGGAGTTATATTTATATATATGGGTATGTGCTGGAAGGAGTTACATTATGTCTAGATGTAGGGATGTGTGACGGAAGGAGGAGATATGTTATCTTTATATGTATGGGTGTGTTATGCCATGTCAAAATGCACAGTTGTGAGTCGGGAGGAGTTTGGTTATGTTTATATGTATGGGTGTATGCTGGGAGGAGTTTTGTTATATATATGTGAGTATACTGGGAGGAGTTTTTTATATATATATATATATATATATATATATATATATATATATATATATATACATATACATGTGGCTGTGTGCTGGGGAGTTATGTTTATATGTATGAGTGTGAGCAGGAAGGAATTATGTCTAAATGTATGAATGTGTGCTGAGAGAAATGAAGTCATGTTATATGTATGGAAATGTGCAGGAAGAAATTATGCATAAACACAGGGGTGTATGCTGGGAGGCCTTAAGTTATGTTTATATGTATGGATATGTGCCCCACTGCAGTGCATCCCTGGAGTGAGCATATTAAATAAGGGGGGGGGGTGTGGGGGGCACAGCCCTCCACTCTTATAAGAACATATATCCATTAGAAATGCATTGATATATATATCTTTAGTATAAACTATTGGCATAATATGGGGGGCTACTCCCCCACACCCCCCAATGTGGAGGGCTGTGCCCCCCCAGCCCCCTTATTGAATATTCTTACTCCAGGGTTGCACTGCAGTGGGGCAGGGGCTATATTCTGTTTTCGACCAAATGAACTTCGACCAAGTGAGCTTTCAGTCAAGTGAGCGTTCAGTGAAGTGAAATGCCTGGAATCATTTTCGATTAAGTGTAATTCGATCAAATGCATGAAATCCATTTATATATATGGGTGTGTGCTGGGAGGTGTTATGTTATGTTATGTTTATATGTATAGGTTTATGTTGGGAGGAGTGATGTATATTTATATGGATGTGTGCTGGGAGCAGTTATGTTTATAAGTATAGGTGTTTGCTGGAAGAGTTATGTCAAATCTAAATATATGGATGAGTGCTGCAAGGAGTTATGTCATGTCTAACTGTAGGGGTGTGTGCTGGAAGGAGTTATGTCATGCCTAATTGTGGGGTGTTTGCCCTGGGAAGAGTTATGTTATGTTTATATGTGTGACTGCAGTCTAGAGGGAGTCATGTGATGTTTATATGAATGGGTATGCACAGAAAGGAGGTATGCTGTGTCTAAATGTACGGCTGTGTGCTGGAAGGAGTTATATAATGTTTTCATGTATGGGTGTGTGCAGGAAGGAGTTATGTTATGTCTAACTGTTGGGGTCTTTCCTGGGAGGAAATATGTTATTTTTAAATGTATGGATATGAGCTGGGAGGAGTTAATTTATGTTTATATGTAAGGATGTGTGCTGGGAAGAGTTAGTTGTGCAGAAGGAGTTTGTCTGAATGTAGGGCATTCGCTTTGTGAAGTTAAGTTATGTTTAAGAGTGCTGTGCACAAGGTTACAAACTCCAAGACTGCAAGTCCTTATGACCGACTGAGACTGCATCAAACCATAGTAATGTTTTAATAATAGGTGTCTCTATTGTAAAGCATATGGATACTATGCTCACTGGGCCTGATAAGAAAAAGGTGAGTTAGCTGTCTTTCTGAAACCAGGGCTTGGGATGGAGAAGAGCTCTTAGTTTCCCCATTGCTGACAAAAATGATTATAACTGACAGCAGTCCACATGCAGATGAAAGACCTTAGACACTTTAATAGAGGAATATGCATAAGGCTATGACTGAGCTTGTTATGCATGTGTCTGAGACGGAAAGACTCTGGTCTTGAGTAGTATCTTGCCATCACCCAGAATGATGATGAGATTCAAAGACAAGATAATTGGCTTTGATAACTGGCTATGAAGTTGGTGTCATTAAAGAGAGGTCCAGTATGTGACAATTTGATGTGAGATGGTCGACTTCCTGGTTTGCCAGGGATGACCTTCACCTCTCTTACCAATGTTTTCACATTCTGGCTAAAGCTTTTGCTGTTTCCATAGTGCCTTTTTAGGCAGAGTCCATCTGATGAACATTCCAACCTAGTAAATTCTAATATGGAACACATTAATGTTGTTCTCATTGTAAAGAGCCTTAACAAAAAATGCCTAAACCTGAGGCTTTCCTGCAACTTGAGCACATTCATATAGTTACAGAAACATGTTTTCAGAGCAATGAAAGGAGTCTCACTATTCCTGGGTATAATGCCTATCATATCTTCAGACCCACTGGCAATTGTTGGGGAGTATAAGTATTTATCAAGGATATCATTACGTCACAACAGATTCCTTGGGATACCACATGGAAACTCCTAGAATTCCAAATCACCCTAAACAAGACTAATTATCACACCATAGCCAGATAGCTATAAAACATCTTCTATGTTCCTTTCTGAGTACAATAGCTGTGTTAACACATTAGCAGAAATTCCATTTAAACCTAAGACCTTTCTACTGGAGGACTTGAACTATCCATCAATAAACTGTCTGACCTACACTGTCAATGGTCAGCATGCGCAGTGCTTCCTTGACATTATAAATGCTAACCCTCTTTTACAAATAATACCCAGCCTATTAGGGGCCCCAGTATCCTGGATCTTGTCCTCACAAATATGGCCACTTCTTGCACAGCTCCATATGTATCATCATGCCTTGTTGAATCAGGCCATAATTTAGTGACCTTTTCCTTTAAAACTGGTGGTAGTTCCCCTATAAATACCTCTCTATTTAGGGACTTCTCAAAAAGCAACCTTCGTTGGTTATTTGATAATGTAAGTAAATTCTATGGTAATCCTCCTCTGAAAGATCCCATTGCTAAAGTTGCTACCTATGCCTCTGACTTCTACTCCCACGTAAATAGCTGTATTGATAAGGCAGTTCCTATCCGCAACAAATATAATGAGAAGTCTAAAAACAAATCTCTGTGGTGGAATACCCTTATAAATAAAGTATATAACAAGAGAAAGAAACTGCTTAATGCTTATGAGAAATCTTATTCTACCTACCTTAAGAGCAAACTTGCACAAACTACCAAAGAGTTTAATGGAACAATTAGGAAGCTCACAGGTGAGTATGAACTTAAAATAGCACTAAACTGCTAATCATTCTTTACCTATTTCAGGAAGTTATGAAGTAACACCCAACAGTGTTCAGAGTCAGGACACAATAATACTACACAGTCTGAACTAAAAGAAATATCTAATATCCTAGCTAATGAAGTCACTGCAATTTTACTCCATCCACAGTTATTGCAATTCCTCAGGTTCCACGATTCCAGCCACCTCCTTAATTACCGTGGAACAAGTTTTTTCATCCCTTTCAAAAACTAAGAATACTTCATCCATGGGTCATGACAATATACCAGAACATCTGATTATTAGTGCCAAATATTCCCTTAGTGAACCCCTACTTAAACTCTTTAATCTAAGCATCTCCACTGGCTACATTCTTGAATCCTAGAAAACAGCTATTGTAATGCTATTCCACAAGGGCATCCCAACCATGGACCCTGGTAACTATAGCTCCATTCATTTTACTAGCCTCATATGTAAAGCTATGTAGCACATTAGCTCAGACTTCATTAATCTGGACATTGAAAATCTCTCAAATCTGGACCCTCATCAGCTGGACTCCTGCCTCTTTAACCCTATCAATTTTTTTGAAAAAGTAACCAAAGCAGTGGATAGTGGTTATGCAGTGCATACAGCATATCTAGACCTGGCCAAGACCTTTGACACTCTTCCCTGTGCAAGCATTTATAGACTTGCAGATCTGAATATAAATCCTTATACTGTGCGATAGATAGCTAACTGGTTTTCTGACATAACCCATGTGTTTGGAGTAGTAGTTGCCAGTTCTGAAAGCAAAGCATTTACCAGTGATGTACCACAGGGCTCAGTTTTGGGGCCTTTCTTATTTGGCATATATCTCTTAGACTTTCAAGACAGCAGTTCTAGCCTATGGTTAACTAAGTCATCAGATAACTGTAAATTTGGTGGTATCATTCAATCTTCAACTGACTCATAATTGCTTCAACATGGATTAGATCATGTTAACAGTGGGTGTGAGGGTAATGGTATCAAATTTAATGTAAATAAATATAGCATAGTTAATTTTGATAAAAAAAGACAGTCACTTTCTTTCCATATAGGAGATGCACCCCCCCATCCAAGTCAGACACTGTTGTAAGGGATACTAGTCCTCTCATTGAGAATTTCATATCATTTGCACATCATGTCACCTCAGTCATTCAGAAAGCCTTTTATTTGCCCCATCTAATTTCCAAAGATATCTCTACTAGATCCATAGAAGTCTTAATTCCCCTTTACTCATATCTTATCAGACCCCTTATTGAATATAACACACCTTTTGTCATGCACTTATCTAAAAATATTGCATAATTTGAGAGACCTCAGAGATTCATAAACAAAAAGATCAGTGCCCTCAAAAATCTTAATTATCAGGAGAGAATGCAGCCCTTTCCCTGTACTCAAGTCACTTACAAACTCCTCCATGGAGATCTACCGTGCCATGAAAGATCTAACTGTATTTGATCTACTGTTCCTTCAGAGAACTAATGATACATCAAATACTCTGTTAAAGGAACTAAACCTGCATCAACAGATAAATAAGACACATTGGCATTATAGATTGATATCCCAACATATCCCTCACATTTGGAACAAACTTCCACTACACGTCAAACAGATTATCACCCTTGCCACCTTTTAGGAAAACCTAGATAACTGGATAGAAAGCCTCAAATTCTCTCCTTGCCTATCTTGTCTTGCCCTCCTTGAGACTAGAGGGAAATTTTGAATAAGGTTTTTTCGCTAGGCTTGAAATCGTCTGCAGAATGCTTAGCACTTACCTACAAATCTATATGTATGGGTGTGTGCAGGAATGAGTTATGTCTAAATGTATGAGTGTGAGCTGGGAGGAGCTATGTTATTTGTACATGTATAGGTATGTGCAGGAAAGAGTTATTCTGTGTCTAAATGTAGGGATGAGTGCCAGGAGGAGTTATGTTTATATGTATGGGTGTATGGTGACAGGAGTTATGTTTATACGACCAGACCAGACTGACAGAGAAAGACGAGAAGCGAAACAATAGAGAAAGAAGAGAAGAAAAAGCTAAGAAGACGCGAAACCAGATGGCCGACAAACACCTGACCAGAAGACCGACACGACGGATGCCGCCGTGTCAACGCCTGCAGATAGGGAAAGGGGAAAGGCCGATGGTACGCGTAGTGACGGAGTGCGGAGCGACGAGCAGGTAAGGGGTTTGGGAGGCTTAGGGAGTTAGGGGCGATAGGGTAGAGGGTTAGGGTTAGATAGTGAGTTAGGGTTAAAGTGAGTTAGGGGGGTTGTTAGGTTAGGGGGTGGGGAGGTAGGTGGAGTTAGTGGAGTTTAGTGAAAGGGAGTAGGGGGTAGGAGGTTATAGGTAGTGTTAGAGGTTAGGGGTAGGGGGAGGCGGTAGTGCAGTGGCGGCGCAGTGATGACTAGTAGGTTAGAGTAGGGGCTTATGTTGTTGTGTTGGATTTGTTGTGTGTGTGTGTGGTGTGTGGTTTGTGTGGATGGGTTGTGTTTTTTTTAATTGTTATTGTGGTGTGTGTGTGCAGTGTATGGGGTTTCGTGTTTGTGGTCGGTTATTTCGTTTGTCGTTCGTTGTTTATGTGTGTTTTCGTGTTTATGGACTTATGTGATGGTGGTAGTGTGGTGGGGGGTCGTGTTGTGTGGTTTCGGCTATGTCAGGTAGAACCGTTTATACATATGGGTATGTGCTGGTAGGAGTTATATGTTTATATATATATATATATATATATATATATATATATATATATATATATATATATATGAGTACGTGCTGGGAGTAGTTATGTTTATATACATGAGTGTGTGCTAGGAGGAGTTATGTTAAGTTTATATGTGCGGGTGTATGTTGGGAAGTGTTATGTTTATATATATGGATGTGTACTGGGAGGAGTTATGTTTATATATATGGGTGTATGTGCTGAAAGGAGTTACATTATGTATAGCTGTATGGATGTGTGTTGGAAGGAATTATGTTATGTTATGTTTATAAGTATGGGTGTGTGCCAGAAGGAGCTATGTTACATTTTTACATATAGGTATTTGCAGGAAATAATTATGTTATGTGTGTGCTGAAATTAGTTATGATACATATAAAAGTGTGGTTGTGAGCTGGGAGGAGTTATATTTATATGTATGGGTCTGTGCTGGAAGGAGGTGTGTTATGTCTAAACATAAGGATCCTTGTTGGGAGGAGTTAAGTTATATTTACATATATTGGTGCATGCTGATAGGAGTTATGGCTGAATGTATGGATGTGGTCTGGGAGGAGTTATGTTATCTTTATATGTATGGGTATGTTATGTCATGTCAAAATGCATTTGTGAGTTGGGAGGAGTTAGGTTATGCTGTTGTGTATGGGCATTTGTTGGGAGGAGTTGTATTTATGCATATTGGAGTGTGCTTGGATGAGTTATGTATATATATATATATATATATATATATATATATATATATATATATATATATATATATATATATATATATATATATATATATATATATATATATGAGTGCGTTGGGATGAGTTATGTTTCTATGTATGGGTGTGTGCTGGGAGAAGTTATATTTATATGTATGGGTGTGTGCCGGGAGGGGTTATGTTTTTATACATGGGTGTGTGCTGGGAGGAGTTATGTTATGTTTATCAGTATGGGTATGTGCCAGAAGGATTTATGTTACATTTTTACATATGGATATGTGTAGGAAGGAGTTATGTTATGTGTAACTGTATGAGCGTGTGCTGGAATTAGTTATGTTACATCTAAATATGTGGTTGTGAGACGGGAGGAGTTATATTCTATATGTATGGGTGTGTGCTGGAAGGAGGTTTGTGATGTCTAAACATAAGTTATATTCTGAGAAAATAGAACATTGTACCTACAATTTTTCTGCAATTTCTGCAACTTCAATCTTGTTGCCTTTATAAAATCCATAACTTTTTTCACAGCTCATAACACCATAAATGTTCAACTTTTTTCACAGCTCATAACACTATAAATGTTCACCATTAGATCATTGATTCAATAGCCTGATGTTTGTGAGTCTTACCACACTGCAACAGGCCAGGTTTTCAAAGCTGAACTTCCAGACAGTCTTCCTGTCAGGAGTTCGACAGGAACTCCCCATGAAAGGACAGTTAGAGCATGAACAGATAGCTGAAGAGTTCTCTTTTGCCTTATCCAGTTCAACTTAGTCAGCTAGTAATTGCACAGTACTGGGAAGATAAGTCTCCTGTTGAGGAAAACCTTCCAATAATCTTATTTTCCTTGGAAAAAAATGCTGTGCTTTGCTAGGAAGTTGATATGAATTATCAGACTGTCACTTCCTGTACAACTCTGTAAGAAGTAGTATTTTTCTTGACTTTTTTCTGCAGGAAGTGAAGCTTTGATACACTAGGGCCAAGACTTGGTGCTTGTACAGACTACCAGTTGTTTTTCTTACCTGATCCTGCTTTTGACTGCTGTAAAACATTACCAACTCCTTCAGGCTTCACATCCAGTCTTCAGTGGTTCATCTTCGGGTGACCCTATCGAGCAGTTGCATATCTCTATGGTCCTTCATTCCTTGTCCATAAGAAGAAGAAGAAGAAGTAAGTAGTCTTTAGGTGTCAGACGAGCTCCACTTGTGTTTCAGACATTGATGGGTTACTCTGCTGTCTCCAGTTTTGGTTCCTCAAATCAGGGGATAGAAACAACCTCTGCTTTTGTAAGTATGCCCTCTATAGACAAAGGAGAACTACTCTTGTTGATCTTAGTGAATAAGGAGCTTGGGTTCAGGGAGATTATGACAGCCTTGAGGCATTCCTTTTCCAGGAAATCTCTCAGGAAAAAGAAGGAAATAAAGGTTAAAACATGTTTTTCTTGCATCTAGTTCAATGGACAGAGAAATTTTATTGTGATTTGTTATGGAGTTCATTTTTGCTTTTTCTGCTCTGTTTGCTTCTGATGTGAAGAAAAGAAAAAGGGATTCCTTACTTTCTGACTCTGAAATTCAGTCAAGAGCAGGATTTGAAGGGTGAATTTATTGCTTTAAGATTTTCTTCTCAAACTGAAAACACTAATTCTGAGAAAAGTATTGCTTCAGATTTCGTTTCTTTTTCTGAAACCTTATCTGAAATGAAAGAGTTTTTCATTGCGATCAAAATAAAATCTGCACTACTCAGTAAACATATTATGATTTGGTTTCAATTCGGTAGTCCCCAGATGAACTGTTCTTCCTGTTTTATGTGCTTCAGAGACTGTTTTTCTTATAGCTTTTCATTTAGCTGATAGCCAACTACCTGCCCTTACAGGTTATTCTGGGTACCTCAGAATGAAACATACTTGTTTGTTAACCCTAAAGCAAATCATGCAGTGATTTTCCTATCTAAAAATTCTTTTCCGAGACAGATTTCTATTGCCAACTCCTTCCCATCTAAAAAGGATGGGAATAAATTTCACAAATTTGGAAAGAAAGTATATTCTTCTGCCACTTTAACCTTCCGAATTTTAAACTGCCAGGCTCAAATGTTAAAGTTTTTACTTCTTTTAAGAACATGCAAAAGTTAAATGTTGCCATTCCTTCAGAGGTGAAACAATCTTTGAATACATCTTTAGTGTCTTATTTTGTATTCAATGAAATCTTAAAGTGTTTTTATGATACTGAAGATTCTGTCTCCAGGAGTTGGCTATGCTCTCCAAATCTTAAGATATTAAAAACTGATATTTTAAATTCCCCTGAAGAAGAAAATTTTATTTGGCCCTAATACAGCTGAGGTGATTACGAGGTTTGATGAGAGGGCAAAGTGCATACAAGGGGTAACCCAAAATCTTCCAGCCCTTCTTTTCAGCCTACATTTTAAACACAAATAAATATGTCCTTCTACCTCGGCTCTCTTTTTCAATAAGTGATGTATGCAACAAGGTGCTTGCAAACAAGATTTTAAAAATCAATGGTAAGGAGGTTCCAAGAAAACACCTCTTGACTCTCCAAGAAAAGGACAGCTCAGAAGTCAGAAAGTCTATCACCTTTTTTGTGCCCCCTTCGCTAACTATCTCCCTGCCTAGCTATCTTTTCATGTCCCTTTTGCTCCCTTCCTCTCTCACTGGCACCCTTTTTCATGCTCCCTTCACTCCCTCCCTAGCTACCTTTTCATGCCCCCTTCACTCACTCCTCTCACCCTTGCTACCTTTTCATGCCCACTTCACTCCCTCCTCTCACCCTTGCTACCGTTTCATGCCCCCTTCACTCCCTCCTCTCATCCTTGCTACTTTTTCATGCCCCCTTCATTCCCTCCCTGGCTACCTTTTCATGCCCCCTTCACTCCCTCCTCTCACCCTTGCTACATTTTCATGCCCCCTTCACTCCCTCCTCTCAACCTTGCTACCTTTTCATGCCCCCTTCACTCCCTCCTCTCACCCTTGCTACCTTTTCATGCCCCCTTCACTCCCTCCTCTCAACCTTGCTACCTTTTCATGCCCCCTTCACTCCCTCCTCTCACCCTTGCTACCTTTTCATGCCCCATTTACTCCCTCCTCTCATCCTTGCTACTTTTTCATGCCCCCTTCATTCCCTCCCTGGCTACCTTTTCATGCTCCCTTCATTCCCTACTCTCACCCTTGCTACCTTTTCATGCCCCCTTCACTCCCTCCTCTCAACCTTGCTACCTTTTCATGCCCCCTTCACTCCCTCCTCTCAACCTTGCTACCTTTTCATGCCCCCTTCACTCCCTCCTCTCAACCTTGCTACCTTTTCATGCCCCCTTCACTCCCTCCTCTCAACCTTGCTACCTTTTCATGCCCCCTTCACTCCCTCCTCTCACCCTTGCTACCTTTTCATGCCCCCTTTACTCCCTCCTCTCATGCTTGCTACTTTTTCATGCCCCCTTCATTCCCTCCCTGGCTACCTTTTCATGCTCCCTTCATTCCCTCCTCTCACCCTTGCTACCTTTTCATGCCCCCTTTACTCCCTCCTCTCACCCTTGCTACGTTTTCATGCCCCCTTCACTCCCTCCTCTCACCCTTGCTACCTTTTCATGCCCACTTCACTCCCTCCTCTCACCCTTGCTATGTTTTCATGCCCCCTTTACTCTCTCCTCTCACCCTTGCTACCTTTTCATGCCCCCTTCATTCCGTCCCTGGCTACCTTTTCATACCCCCTTCACTCCCTCCTCTCACCCTTGCTACCTTTTCATGCCCCCTTTACTCCCTCCTCTCACCCTCGCTACCTTTTCATGCCCCCTTCATTTCCTCCCTGGCTACCTTTCCATGCCCCCTTCACTCCCTCCCTGGCTACCTTTTCATGCCCCCTTCACTCCCTCCCTGGCTACCTTTTCATGCCCCTTTCGCTCCCTCCCTGGCTACCTTTTCTTCTCCTTAAAGTCTTCATTTTCCATGTGGCATTACATTGTTGCAGAAAACTAGATTCTAAAAATAATTCAAGAGGGGTACACTTGGCAGTGGGATTCCCACCTTCCTTACCAAGGCATTCCCTCCTTAACTAGTAACCCACATTTCCCTGTTTACTCCTATTCTGGAACAGATCTCATGGGGTCATAGACCCCGTTATTGCAGATCACAAAGGCAAATGATTTGATCCAAGGATTTTCCTGTTACCAAAGAAAGGAGGGACTTGGAGCCCTGTGCTAGACTTCTCTGTACTAAATCCTTTTTTAAAGGTTCCAAATTTCAAAATGTTGTCCTTTCAGACCCAGTTACTTTTAGTTCCTTTACTAGCTTTTACTGTAAACTTAGATTTAAGATACACTTTCCACTGGCAAGCACTTCAGATATTTTTATTAAAAGATTTTCTGTATGAGTTCTCTGTCTTACCCTTTGAACTATCTATAGCTCCAAGGATATTTATATGTCTGGTTCGAGTATTGCTTATTGCAGACTCAAGACGTCCTTTATTATTTCCTTATTTCAATAATTGCCTTATATTTGCAGACTCTTTTTCCAGTTGTCAAAAAAGTTCTTAGGAAGCATTCACAATCTTCTACTCAGTCTGGGTTTTCAAGTGAGCTGAAAGACACCTAATCTCAGATTTATTTTCCTGAGATGTTTGGTAAATTCTGCCTTGGGAAGAGCGTTTCTTCTTCAAGACAAAGTAGAAACATTCCAAAAGTTCTTACTGAGTTTTTCTGCTAAACTCCAATCATGTATCAGGGAATTTCTTAGGATTCTTGAGTACATAGCTTCCATGATTCTTATGATTCCCCTAGCCAGAATGCACATGAGAAATTTTCAATGTTACCTCAGGTCATTCTGGACTAAACCTCTCACCCTTTATCTTTTCAAATCCCCCATTTTGGGGGTTATAAAGAGGAGAGTTCTGTGGTCGGTAAACTAGTTATCACTAAATTTAGCTACTGTAGTACACACTTTGAACGCCTTAAATTATCTCTGGTCATCAGGGCTTTTGCAGATTTTCATAAACAACACCACAGTCATGTGGTACATAAACAAAGAGTAGGATACCAAATCTTATCCCTTTTTTATATTTGCTATGATAGTCTGGGAGTTAGCAACTCAGCTTAGTTTAACTACTTAAAGCAAAACATTGTAGCAGACAAGGTAAGCATGACTGAAACTTCACCACAGGGCTTTCTAAGAATTAATCCAACTGTGTGACCTTAAGTAGATCTTGTTTATCTGTTCTCAGAACAGACAACTAATTCTGCTCCAGGATTTCTTGCAAACAGGCTTGGAAGACAAATGTATTCTCATTGTCATTGATGGAAATGTTCCTCTGTGCCTTTCTCACTTTTTCTACTGATATCAAAGGTTCTTCAAAAGATCCAGAATGAGTCCCCAAAAATTACGGTGGTGACCCCCTTTTAGACCAAGCAACAGTGATTCTCTGTTCTTCTGAAAGTGGCCAAGGGCAGTTAGCAGAGGCTTCCCACATACTTGATTTATTCACACAAGAGCAGGTCATGCCTACATGTCAACCTGGTGACTTATTTGAGAATGTCAGCAAAGCAATGGATGAGAGCAAAGTGGTTCACACTGCCTACCTTGATCTGATCAAAGCATTTAACACAATACCCCACTTGGGCATTGCTGGCAAACTGAAGGGGTTAGGTAGAAACCCGTATATCACCCGGTGGATAGCCAACTGGCTTACAGACAGGACCCAGGCAGTTACAAAGAGGTCAGCCACAAGTGGAGACCCTCAGAGATTTGTCCCTGAACCACTCCTTTTTTGCACTTACTTCTCTGAAGTCAATGTCAATGTCTACGGTCTCTGGCTGACTACATTTACAGATGATTGCAATTGTCAATGAATCCCACATCGACACAAATGTTCTCCAGGAAGAGCTGACACAGACAAACAACTGGTGCCAGAGCCATGGACTAAAACTAAATGACAAGAAATGCATAATAGTATCTGGCAGGAAATCATCCACCCCTAGTAACTATCATATTGACCACACACCCCTTACAATTGACCTAGTAGTCAGGAACACACATAGACAATAATCTAGCCTTTGACCATCACATGTCTACAGTAGTGAGGAAATCATTCTATGTTGTGCAACTTATAATCAAAGGTATGGCATCTAGGTCCAGGAAAGTCATTGTTCCACTGTATTCAGCATTCATCACACCTATCATTGAGTACAATGCCCCCTTTGGTATGTGCCTAAACAGGAGTATCAAACAATTGGAACAGCCACCGAGGTTCCTCATTAAAGGAATACAGGGTGTAAGTAAAATGCGCTATACAGCCAACCTCAAGGCCCTATCCCTGTATTCTGTGGATTTGTACAGTGTCAAGTTGCCAGCCCACACTAAACCTTCACAGAAGTCACACACACTCACACACCTACCTGCATGTCTTTAAAGTTTATTCAACCACAAGGAGGACATGCAGACTCCGCACATAAGGCACTCCAGCTGAGAATCGAACTGGAGAACCTCTTGCTGTGAGGTGGCAATGCTAACCTCTGCACCACCATGGCCAACCAAGATAAGTTAGTATAATGCAAACAGGAATTGCAATATAAAGTGAGAGAAAAGTAGACTTGTGGTATACTTACAGAGAAAGCCAGGGGTGAGAAATGAATAGAAGTGAGGAAATGAGTGAAGAAGGGAGACTAAGGAGATGTTAATTATGAATAGATATTTGTCCACATTAAGTGATCTAGTTTATTCTGGTGTTGAGTAAGAAAGAGCCAGTTTTTGACTAGGAAGGAAGTCTTTCAGAATGGTTTTGAAGGATAGGAGGGAGGGTGTTGACCTGATTGATGGAGATAATCAGTTCCAGGTCATTGTAACATGGTACAAGTACAGACAATGCCCAGATGATTTTATGTTTGTGGACAGACAGGAGTTTTTGGTCTTCTGATCATAGTGACCGACTAGGAAGATAGTTGTGTAGAATGTTATTTAGTGTTGGACAAGCAGATGAATTTTTTTATAATTTCATAGGTGGTAAGAAGCTTTGTATGTGTTGGTTGATGGGGTATCTCTAACTAATTTAGGCTTTTTAGTGCTATACAACGGTGGGTTCTGAAAGGGGCATTTGCTGAAAATTTAGCAACTTTGTTATAGCATTGTTCAAGTTTTAATGTCTGTGATGCCTGAAGGTTAGTGAGGATGGAGCACCATAAAGAAGTGTGTGGAGGATATAAGTAGTGGCAAGTGTAACTAGCTACATTGGCGAGAAAGTTTTTGGGTCTATAAAGCATCCTTAGTTTTTGATGAGTTTTTCTTCTGCAATTTTGTGCATGCAAGCTGAATTTAAGATTGTTATCTACCATCATCTGTAATAGTTTGCTATGAGAAGTGAATTCAATGGTTGTATTGAGAGAGGGCTTTAAATTTAGATTTTTCATATGAGATGAATTTGGGGGAGTAGTAGTTTGTCTTTTTTTAGAGTTGAACATGAGTTGAGAGTTACAAAGTTGTGTTTCAGTTGTCTTTACATAAAGGTTGTGCCTTTATCAAACTTTTTGATAATTTCTTTTTGGGCTCTAGAAGTAAAATTTACTACTAATAAATATCTATATATAAAGTATACACACACACACACACACACACACACACACACACACACACACACACATATATATATATATATATATATATATATATATATACTGTATATATACATAAATATTCAAGAAATAATGCCCAACAGGGTGTGTGTTGTTGTGGAAATAACACATACCCAGGGATGTTCTGAGGCCCAATGCCGCTGATGGAGGGCCTCTACACCCTTGGAAGTGCATTATTTTCAAAATAACACACACCCTGGAGGGCATTATTGTGCTTAGAGAATGGGCTAGCTGTAAAATTGCTGTGTTTTACTTTTATTATTATATTTTTTATATATATTTTGATATAAAATAGCTCCTTTGTATATATAAATGGTGCTGGAGGAAGCATTTTATATCCAAAATATAACACTTTAAAAATATCTCGATATTTACTTTATTTTTGGTCCCTTACCCTAAAATATATGGTTTGCTGACAGTCATTGGGATTGCAGTCACTAAATAATGACATAGATTTGACTTTCAGACTTTATTTCCTTCAGAAAATTCATGTTAACACAATCCTGTTATTTAAATTTTATAATTTTATAAGAACAATATTTAAAATCTGTTACTATTTTTGAACCTTTTTCCCCCTTTATTTCAGGCTTTATGCAGATATCTAAAGCTAAGAGGTCGAGAGGTATGCAACCCTCTTTAGCTGCTGCTGCCACTGGTCGATCAATCATACTGTCTCTCTCTCTCTCTCTCTCTCTCTCTCTCTCTCACACATACACACACACACACACACACACACACACACACACACACACACACACACACACACACACACATGCGCATGCACGCTTCAGAAAATGTATGCCAACACAAATCGTATTATTCAAGTAATAAACAACAATATTTAAAATATGTTCCTATTTTAAGCCTTTAGTAATTTCATTGGCATCATTGTACAAAGAAATCACAAAAATTGCATGCAGTTCAAACATTTCACCATGCTCCTTTTATGAAACTTTTCTTTTGGCATGTTTAATTTTGCTTGAAAATTTTTGAAATCCTTCCCCTTCTTTTGTGCAAATAATGGATGGTCACCTACTACCTTCATGATCTCAGATCTCCCAACTAAAAATTTTGCAGTTATTATTTATAATATTTTTGATGTCTCTGGCATCAATACTATTCTGAATTTGCATGCATCGTTTAAAGTCCCTTTCCTTAGGCTTACTAGTGTCCATGCTTCCCTGATTTCTCAGATAACTCACTTCGGTAGAACTGTCAGACACTAATTTCTCTAGGTACTCTCTGTTCAGCAATTTATTACATAAACTCAAACCCTCTTCTAAAAAATCTTGATCTGTCACTCTTAAGTTGCTTATTTGCATATGTTGTCCTTTGACAACATTTTTTTTTTATTTTTAGGGTGCATACTTTTATAATGCAAATATGCATTATTATGCACTTCCTTCCTTCTTGTATATTATCATAATCAACCTATTACCAGCTTTAAAGACAGTAATATCTAGGAAATTTATGAGTTAAGTTATACTCACAAGTGAATTATAAATAAGAATGTATACTGTTAACATAACCAGTGAACACTTTTAGGAACTGTTCTCCCCCTCTCCAGATCAAAAAATCATTTGTCAATAAAACTCTTAAGAGTCACAACATTAACTGAAAATTTACTTTGTAGATGTTGACTGTTTCCCACCCACACATGAAGATATTTGTGTAGCTGGGGTCCATAACCGCCCCCATAGCAATGCCATTTATTTGACAATAAAAATTGCTTTTGAATTCAAAGAAGTTGTAACTTAAAATTAAATTTAATAATTCCATCAGCAAACTCACCATATTGCTCTAAAATAATTTAGATTTCAATAAGTCCAATCTCACAACTTTCTACTGAAGGCGTTTTTCCTACAGTAAAGTTTTTTTTGGTTTTATGTACCGGCTTTTTATTATTTTGTTATGTGAGTAAGTCTGGTTTGTACTGTTCAGTGTGAAAACTCTTGGAACCCAAAAGATCAAAAACTCAGACTATTGAAAATGGGTATTAGTCTTTTTTTCACCAAGTTTGGTTGGTTTATATAATTAGTAGAGGATCTGGGGACAGAGGGGCTTGGCCCCCATACGTGTTTTTAATATTATGGCATGTATAATACATTTGTGTGTGTGTGTGTGTGTGTGTGTGTGTGTGTGTGTGTGTGTGTGTGTGTGTGTGTGTGTGTGTGTGTGTGTGTGTGTGCGTGTGTGTGTGTGTATGTATCAGAGAGACAGAGGGAGATACAACAAGACAGAAAGTAAGTGAGAAACTAAATTTTATGTTGCATGTGTTTTTTTCAGATCAGTTACTTAGCAACAAGCCCTCTTCTAAGTGACAAACTGATGTACCCATCTTTCTTTCGTACCATTGCCAGTGATGATGTTCAGACAAGAGGATTTGCACAACTGATGCAACATTTTGACTGGACATGGGTTGGACTGTTAGCTACAGATGATGATTATGGACAGTACTGTGCCCAGATGTTTATAGAGGAAATGACCAAGGTTGGTGCCTGCATTGCCTTTTTGGGAACAATCCCAGTAGTATATTCCAGAGACCAAACGGATAACATTCTTCACATGATAATCTCAGATGTGGCCGTCAGAGTTATAGTTGTCTTTTCTTCAACACCATACATGACACCTGTATTCCAGGAAATTGTTAATAAAAATATCACAGGCAAAGTGTGGATCGCCAGCGAATCATGGTCCACATCTACCACCATCTCAAATAGTAAATACTTAACAGTATTGAAAGAAGTTATTGGCTTTGCTATTCCAAGCAGAGAAATACCTGGCTTTAAATCATTTTTTCAGAGTATTAGCCCTGTCAAATCTAAAAATGATTATTTTACTCAGGCATTCTGGCAGCAAATTATGAAGTGCACATGGCTAACTGGAAATGCTACCTTAAAGAATGATACAAAAATGTGTACCGGCCAAGAGGCTCTGACAGTGGACAACATGTCCTATTTCAAGAGTTCCACCTTCAGGGTTGGTTTTAACATTTATCAGGCTGTATCTGCCACTGCTTGGGCTTTACATGACCTCTATCTCTGTGAACCAGGAAAAGGAAGGTTTCCTAACAGAACCTGTCCAGACATTTTCCATTTTCATCCAAAGCAGGTAAGATGGCAGGTGCTATATTTATGTACATATAGGCCACACCAGTCCCCACTCTTTTAGTTGGATAAACAGCCACATTCAGTCCTTTTTATTTGTCACAGTGCTCTTAGCTAGCATCACTTACTTTGTACAGTTTGCTCCAGACGTTTGCAAGTCTTAACTGGAAACAGCTTTAAATAGCTTTGTTGTAACTATTTTCCTTATTTCATTAGCTTTAATTAGATGTCTGAAGTGCAAGACAAGTGAAACATCTCAAGAAACTAAAACTTTTACCATAACAGAAATAATACCAAGACTTGTTTTTTTTAAATAATTATTAGTGGAGCTGCTTTCTTTTACTGTTGTACATTAAGGTAGCTGCAAAAATAGCTTTCTCAATACTAAGAGAGAAACATTTTCTGTATACCATAGCCTTAAACCTGATTTTTCAGATTTAGTAGTACAGTGGAAGTACCAAACAAAGAAGAAAAATAAAAATGAATCCTTCTGAAGTCAGGTGGTTCTGCTTAATGAAGACAGACTGGAGTTTGTAGGGAATAGGAGCACTGTCTTACTTTGGACCCCAAACTCCCTTTGTGTCCAAGACACTTGATGTACTTTTTTTGAAGAAGGACAGTAAACAGAACCTGAAAGTTAATTTGTGATAAATCCTTAAAATTATTATTATTAATATCATAGCCGATAATAGCAAGCAACAGCAATGGATGCTTATGCTCTGTTACTATATAACGATATAATAATAAACAAATTATGGAAAGGACCTTTTAGTTATGCAGTATGCATTTTTTTTTTAATTAACGATGTAAAGGCCATTTATCTGTGCATAGGAGGAGATCTAGAAAATATAATCTTGTTAACAGGTTTCTTCACTTCATATATTTTTGACCTTCTGAATAAATTGGACAGTAGGTTTTTGGGCATTACCCTTAAGTTAAAATGTAACTGATAGATAAACTTGTTTTATTTTATGTTTCTATATTTTAGCTCCTGCATTACATGAGAAACGTTAATTTCAACAGTAGTGATGGCAACGCTGTATCATTTGATAGCAGTGGTAACCTTGCAGGAGCCTATGACATAATAAAATGGCAGATGACACAAAATGGTGATGTGCAGTATATCACAGTTGGAAGGCTGAGCATGTACATAAACAGCAGCATTCTAATGTGGGATCAAGGACTTCCCAAGGTTAGAATCTTATTGTACAAATTACCATCATCATCATTGTTAAAATCCTGAAACTTTAGCAGCTGAATTTCACATCTGCCAACCTGACTGCATGTTTCAAGTTGTACTGTACATTAATAGGACTTACCTTGTAAGGTTTAAATAAGGTGAGATGCTGTTTTGTTTCTGTTGTGAGTAGATATAATGAAAATACAAATTTCATTTTTTAGGAGTGAGACACAGACATAACAAAATTAAGTGATTTACTTGGAGTGACATAAAGTGCTTTAGAAGCTAATGGGATTCAAAAACATGTATGTAGATTAACACTCTAACAACTTATTACACTATACATTACATGGATTACAAAAAGTCAAAAAACAGTGCTGTTCCAAGGCTGGGGTACTCAAATTGTATTTGATTTTAAATGGAGTAATGCATAATTACAGATCACATTTAAATGCATAGAGTGGTTCCCAATTAGAAGACCGAAGATGCATTCTTTGGAATGCATCTTGGTCGAACTCAAAAGCCTGAAACAGCAAAATATCAAAGTGGCTTTTAAGTGAATTCTTTCCCTGGGAAAGAATTTGCTTGGCCGCTTTGTTGCTTTGCCATTTTCGGCACTGTAGTGCAGTCTCGGAGTTGGTATATTTAAGTAGGGGGGTGGGGGGTGCAGCCCCCCATTTAATGTAATGTTTAAAGTATTATTTTTTTTTTTTTGTTGAAACAGCGATTTTTTTCCATAGGGAAAAAAAATCACTGTTCTGACAGTTCAAAATTGTAAGCTTTTGCTTACATAGGGTCGATTAATCACCGTTCTCTTTTTTAAGTGTTCGGTGATCTAATATAGACCCCATGGATCAGTACATAGAGATACACGCACACACACACACACACACACACACACACACACACACACACACACACACACACACACACACACACACACACACACACTCTACCATTGCTCATGCTATGATGCAATATCTATGGTGGTCTTCAGATGAAGGACCTGTGCAGTTCAAAAGCATGGACAATTTTTTTTTTGCTTCTGCAATATGTTGGAGATCAAGTAAAACATATTCTATTGCCTGCCACAGAAGTGCACAACCTGATGTACGTACCAGGCAGTATGATATTATGCAGCTTCTTCCAAAACCGTTTTACTCATAGAATTCCGAGAAACTGCATTCAAGTGAATGTACTGCTTTGAATCTAGTCTGGACTATAAGGTATGGTATAGTAGTGTTAGCAAGACATAAATGTATATCTTAAAAAAGTTCAATGCAAAGCTAACGGTTTTATGTACATACAAGCTTACAGTGAATCACCACATTGACCTACAGAAAGTATACATAATCTGTGATGGCCTATATCTCAAAGTGTGTGGATGATGTGAAAGTCACCAAGAGCATCACCATATGGGCAAATCAGAAACCCTGGCTGACAAATGGGGTATATGAGCTCCTGAAAGAATGGAATGCTGCTGTTAGAAAAATCTATACATGCTGCTTAGAAAAATATATTTACATACATGCTGCTTAGAAAAATATATTTACAATGTGTGCTGCTTAGGAAGATGTGTATTTAAACATTCAAACATATATAAGTTGTGTGATCAAATATATGGAGAAATGTGTGCTTTAGTTAGAAATAAATGTACTTAAATCCATAATAGAGAACAAAGTTATGTAATGCATTTAATTCTGTCTTACTAGAATAATAGTAGAAATAAACCTGCATATTATTGCTTGAAGCACAAGCTGCAGTGTAATCAGAAATTTGACCTTGGCAGCTTGCACACAGCCTGGCTCATGTCTTTCAAGTAAAGATTATTTTGCAAAGTTAGAAAATAATAAATCTGTTCGCATGTGTGTCCTCTTTCCTGCCTCCACCAGGAGAGTAGCCTTGTGTGCACTATCTCTGATAGTGCAGCTAGTCTGAGGAAGACAAAGGAAGGCATTAAGGAAGACATACATCTATTGTATTCGAACTAATCAGAGAACCTTGAATTGGCTACATCCTCAGGAGGTCATCGTGACTGACCAGGTGTTTGCAAGGCTGTAATATTCTCATGGGAAAAGACTTTTGAAAACACAAATTCAGCACTTTTACTAAGTTACTATGATGTAAAGACCCTGTCACTGACCACGCCAGTGAGGTGGGCAAAAGCTGATTGTAAATGCTATAAAATGGCAAACACTGTAATAAACTAGTCAAAATTCTATACAAACTTTGTGTATGTTTTTGCCTCCTAATGTACATTAGAGAATAAGATATCTGAGTTCTCCTGCATTATTGTTTGTTATTGATTGACGTTGTTTTTGAATAACTCAATGATTTTTACAGTCCGATTCTAACAAATTTATTTAACATTTTGGTCCTAATCGTGCGGAATTCCCTTGGTAAGCTGCAGGTCACAGAGTGCATAAGTGCTAATAAATCTACGCAGGAGAAGCTGCAAAAGAATGGTTCTTCTTAAAGTGAAAAGACCTCCGACTGAATTGTTGTATGTAAAGAGGCTGTCCACTTTCTGATCTGTGGCTGAAAAGCGGAAGACTGGAAGGAGAAACAATAAGAGCAGGAGGCTCAGGTAAGAAGAATTTCCCTCTTTGTCTTTGTTTTAGATCAGGGACCAGGTTACACTGTGCTATTGCTAAGGTTTGTGATAGCAGGGAGAGAGAGTCAAGTATTGTATCTTGAGTCATAGATCAGGGAATAACAAAGCAAAGTAAACAGTCATTCTAGACACTACTGTGGATATGGGGAAATAAGATACCACGTGGTACAAGAGAAGGGTTACGTAACAGTCTTTTTAAGACATGGGAAATCAGTGCACTAAGAGATCACGAGATCCGCCCTAACGGATAATGTGAAGCATATGCAATTACAGTAAGCAAATAATGTGAGATATTTTGCAAAATGTGTTAACAACTATAAATTTGATAGTAAACTAGATAAACTTTCACTAGTTAAACTCCTTAAACAAGCTTTAATCTGATGCAGGGCGTCAGGCAAAAGAAAAACAGAAGCTTAAAAATTCTGAAACATTTTAGACAACAGAGTGAAAGGTCTAACAGACAGAATCTCTGAAAAATGAAAACTTAGAGCAGATTGGACTTGCATTAATTAATGCATACAGCAGGGAAATGAGACAGTAGATGGATATTATGCTAGATTATTAAAATGCTTAAAATAACAATTTATATATATACATTTTTAAAAGGTTGCATTGCCTCTGTTAGTAGTTTTATTACAAGGCATATGATAAATCACTGAACAAGCAGGCTGCAAGCCTTACTTGAGTATGCTAGACGTACTGAAAGACACCTTAATAGTAAAAGAAAAAAGGGCACAAGTCTTCACTGTTGAAGACGGAGCTGAAGTATTTGTATTACAGTCAGGTAAAAGGGCATCTAGCTAGGGACTATAAACAAAATAAGAAAGCAATAACAGAAGATAAAGGAGATGTGGACTGACTATATAATAGTGATAATAACCAAAAATCATCAGGAAAGGTTAATAAACAAAAAGAAAATGTGAATGTAGTAGAGGGAATAGAGGAAGTACAAACAGATGTAAAGAATAAAAATGAAAATAAAATTTTAGATTTAGCATTGTTGAGCCTGGAGCTCTACCTAGCAAATACAAAACCAAAAGTAACACTTCTGGTGGAGGGAAGAAAGGTCAAATTCCTGTGTGACTCAGGAGCGTCACGGACTTTGATACACCCTCCAAGTTACCAAAACATTCTAAATCACCTAATTATATATTAGTAAAAGCAGCAAATAGACAGCTATACAGGGAACCACTTTCCCATAATATAGCAATAACTGACCCTGTTTCAGGTATGACTCAGAAAAGTAAAATTGTAGTTTCTGCAAAAATATCCAGTAAACTTACTGGGAAAAGACCTTGTGCAGATATTTGGCATAGCAGTAGTTCCTACCATGCAGGGTATGGAAGCACAAAGACAAATGAATGCTCTTGTGGTGTGATCAGAGGGTGAAGCCTATTATTGGTACAGCCAGGACCTAGTTATGATTGGTCCAGGGGCAGTAACCAAAGAACTGATAAACGTAGCCATCAGTAAGGTACCCTCCCTTGACACTGATCAGCAGCACTTGTTACATTGTACTCCATACTACTGTAACACACCAGGACCTGATAAGAAATATAAGTAAAAATCCTGCTGACAAATTAATATTACAAACTTTATGCTGGGATACTGAGGGAAACAGTGTAGTAAGCTGTTCATTACCTCAGGAGTTCATGAGATTGTATAAGCCCAATAGACTGCCACATGTCAGCTTGACAAAAAACAAAAGTGTTAAATGGGCAGACTTAGAAAAAAGGTAACAAAATGGGAAAACAGACTGATTTAAAAATGTCAGGACAAGGAATATAAAAACAAAACTGAATTGGTTGACACAGACACATACAGCTGTACACTTGCAATCTAGTAAGGACAGCTGATTAGCATTTTATTAAAAGAAAAGAAAAGGCCTTGTGTAAAATTCCAACAACTCTGTGGTCAACAGGCAAGTTAAATGTAGGGCTTATTCAAGCAGCAGGACCAGTTACAATTACCCCAAAGTCAGCTTTTAGACCACAGAAAAAAACAATACATTTTGGGAAAGAATGCAAAAGTAAAAATTAAGCCTATAATAAGCAGCATTACTCAAAAGGAGTACTGGTAGAATCTCCTGATTCACCATGTGATACACCCCTATTTCCTGTTAAAGAAAGCTTAACGGGAATGGCAGATGGTACAAGATTTATAAGCTGTAAATAATGCAGTAATACCTAAAGCACCCACGGTGCCAGACCCACATACCTTGTTAAATGATTTAAAGCCACAACAAAAGTATTTTACTGTGGTAGATATAAGCAATGCTTTCTTTTCAATACCTATACATCCTGATAGTCAATATTGGTTTGCATTTACATTTCAGGGTAAAAGGTATACATATACTCGACTACCACAGGGATATTGTGAGAGCCCAATAATATTTGCACAAAAAATGGCTAGCAATCTGGCAGGGTCTACCCCACCAGAAAGTAGTTAAAATTTTACTTTATGTAAATGACATCTTGCTAGCAGCACCCAGCAGCAGTGCAGGGTGAATACAGTAGCATTGTTAAAATTTTTAGTAATACAAGGACACAAAGTAAACAAGAGTAAGTTACAAACTTTGGGAAAAAAAACACAGGTTAGATACCTGGAATATGTGATATTCAGTAAAGGTAAAATACTAAATAGTGGGAAAGAGAAAAGGGGAAAAAAACAGCAATTTTGCAAGCACCCAAACCAACAGCTAAAAAAGAAATAATGTCTTTCCTAGGTACAACTAATTTTTGTTGAAACTGGGTACCAAATTATTTTACAATGAAAAAAACAAGCAGAAATGGCTTTCTGCAGGTTAAAGCAGTTAATAGCTTCTTCATTAGTTTTAAGACTTCCAATGGTACATGACATCAGTATTAAAGCAACAACATGGGAATAAGCAATGCCCCATAGCTTACTATTCATCACAGTTAGACCCAGTGGTGCAATCTTTGCCTCACTGTGTACAAGCAGTAGTTTCAGCAGCAATGGCAGTACAGGCTTCAGCCTCAGTGGTGTTATTCCACCCTCTCACATTGAGAATGCCTCATGCAGTTGCAATAATTCTGCTACAAGAAAAAGTTGCATACCTTTCTCCTGCTAGACATCTTTCATGTATGACCATACTGCTGAGTCAACCTCATATAAACAGTTAGCCTTACCTAGACAAGATCTTACAGATATGCCCTTGGATAATGCTGAGGTGACATATTACGTGAATGGCTCATGCAGAAGGGGTCCTACAGGGAAAAATCTGGTGGGGTATGCAGTAGTTACAGACACTAAAAATTTAGAAGCACAAACTTTGCCACACAACTTGTATGCTCAAGCAGCAGAACTGGTAATTTTGACAGGAGCATGTATTTTAGTAAAAGGCAAAAAGTAAACATATATACTGATAATCAGTATGCTTTTTTCTACAGTGCATGTGTTTGCACAATAATAAAGAAAATAGAGGGATGATTACATCCAGTGAAAACCTATTAATCATGCAATTTATTTTGAAGCTATTAGAATCTATTCAGTTGCCTACCAAAGTAGCTATTTGTAAATGTGTAGCTCATACAAAACAACAGGATAAGATTTCAAAGGTAATGCACGAGCTGATGCAGCTGCAAAGCAAGCAGCCTCAGACTCAGAAACTTTATTTTTTTAATGAAAATTACAGCCCTTTGAGATTTTAGATTTAGACATGTTAAAAACAATGCAAATGCTTACTACAACAGCAGAAAAACAAAACTGGGTAAAAACAAGGTGCAATTTTTAAGAATGGACTGTACATTTCCAAAGGAAAAACAATATTACCGTCTAATTTATTTAGATATGCAGCTTTGTTGAGCCATGGGCAGAGCCATGTCTCAACAGGGGATGGTACAGTTAGTAAATAAAATATTCCAAACATATGGATACATAAATTATACAATAAAATTTTGTGCAGCTTGTCATACTTGTAACAAAGCACCATGCACAAGGTGCATTTAAAACAAGCAAGGAGTTTCCTACACCACCATATCCATTCCATACTATTTGTATGGACTTCATAGAGTTAAATAAATGTGAAGGAAAAAATACTGTTTAGTGATCATAGATATGTTTTCAAAATGGGTAGAAGCTTTTCCTTAAGGAATCAGGTGCTTACCACCCACAGTCAGCAGGACTGGTGGAGAGGTACAATGGGATTTTAAAAAAAAAAACAAGTTAAGAAAGTTGATGAGTAAGACTCAGAAGAATTGGATTTGCTGTTTACCTCTAGCATTGCTGAGCATGAAAACAGTAACAAATGTGAAGGGTTTAATCCCTTTAAAGTAATATTTGGAAGGGCATATTATGTGCCTCAGTAAAAAGCTCTCATGCCTGCAGGGCTGGAGGCTGACAGTTCACTAGCTAATTAAATAAAGAAACTGTTATGAATAAATCTGTTTTGCAGTTTAACTCTTTTTCAGACAAAAGAACTTTCAGCTGAATAAAAACTTTGTGACTGATACACAAGGGCAAAATGGCCAAGAGTAAAGAAGACAAAAAGCAGAGCAACCCAAGAACTATTGCATAATTATTTTAACTATGTATTTGTTAACTATAAGTGTGACAATTTTTCTCTTATTGTGGTTTTTCCTGCACTCAACCACACAAGTGAAAGTGAAAAGACGTGATGAACTGTTTATAGACTGGCATCCAAACTTTAACACGTACCTGGCCATGAAGCAAGTGTATACAGAAACTATGCACATTTCAAATTGCTGAGTTTGTACAGCTATACCAACAAAATATAATAGACTTTAACGTCCTCTGTCCCTCTGGGGATAAAATAAGACTTTGGAAAGTTTTTTATACAGAAACTGTGAGATCACAGGACAAAATTGCTTTATTTTTACCTGTTCACACAAAAAGGAGTTGTATGTCTCTACAAAGTAATACCCTCCAGGTGGGCTGGAGTAATGGTAATATAACAATGTCTTATAAATGTTACATTAAAGTCAAAAGTGGGGGTACTGTTTGTAATACCAACCATGATTCATATCTGAGTTCAATGAAAACTACATTAAATGCAGTATGTGACAATCCAGTCTTAACTAAGCAATTGTCTATTAAGAATAGAAAAATGTTTCATGCAGGGATAACACGTATCAGTACCAAAGTAATGATTTTATTTGTGGGAAAAAGGCATATAAATGGTTACCTGAGAATTGGTCCGCAGTTGTTTTTGGGTTATCTGGTTTCAGCAATAAGACATACTGCAGAATTACCTTTGGGTAAAATAAAGAAAACAGCTCGAGAATCTGAAGGTCCAGTGAAAAAACCTGTGAATCCAGTTGGTAAAATCAAGCTGGTTGAAAAGGCCATAATTCAGTGAAAGACAAAAGTAAATTGACTCATATAAACTTGGGCAACAGTGTTATATCCAGGGCAGGAATGCCACCAGCCTATGGAGCAGTCAAATCGATCTGGGAGCTGAGGAAGCTGTCAAAAAGTCATGAGCAATGCAACTTTTTCCACCCTAGAATTGGTGACTAATGAACTGAATGCAATAAAAACTGTTGTGCTACAAAATCGAATGGCTCTTTACTTCACCCTAGCGGCAAGAGGTGGTACACGAAGAAGAATGCTGTGCGTACATTCCAGACAACCAACATGAAATCAATGACCACCTAGAGGTAATTCAGCAAGTATCAGCAATGACTAAACCAGGCCCAAACCCACTGACGGACTTTTTCCAGAATCTGTTTGGGGGGGTGGGGTTCCATCCTATTAAACATTTAATTGCTATTTGTGTGGGTATACTCCTAATAGGAGCATGTGTTTACTGTGAAATTCCCTGCATGAAAAGATTAATCAAAAATTTGTTGATATATCTGCTACTGAAACTTTTACCAAAGTGTTGAAATTAAAAGATTAATTTCAAATGATGCTTTTCTGAAATATAAAACCAATGACTTACTTAGCTGAAAGCCCTTGAAAGGGAAAGGCTGAGGAATGAAATAATATTGTTTATGTTTTAAACAGAATTAAATGCATTAACAGGAGGGAGAATGTTAGAAAAATCTATACATGCTGCTTAGAAAATATATTTACATACATGCTGCTTAGAAAAATATATTTACAATGTGTGCTGCTTAGGAAGATGTGTATTTAAACATTCAAACATATATAAGTTGTGTGATCAAATATATGGAGAAATGTGTGCTTTAGTTAGAAATAAATGTACTTAAATCCATAATAGAGAACAAAGTTATGTAATGCATTTAATTCTGTCTTACTAGAATAATAGTAGAAATAAACCTGCATATTATTGCTTGAAGCACAAGCTGCAGTGTAATCAGAAATTTGACCTTGGCAGCTTGCACACAGCCTGGCTCATGTCTTTCAAGTAAAGATTATTTTGCAAAGTTAGAAAATAATAAATCTGTTCGCATGTGTGTCCTCTTTCCTGCCTCCACCAGGAGAGTAGCCTTGTGCACTATCTCTGATAGTGCTGCTGGGGTACGAGGAAGACAAAGGAAGGCATTAAGGAAGACATACATCTATTGTATTCGAACTAATCAGAGAACCTTGAATTGGCTACATCCTCAGGAGGTCATCGTGACTGACCAGGTGTTTGCAAGGCTGTAATATTCTCATGGGAAAAGACTTTTGAAAAACACAAATTCAGCACTTTTTACTAAGTTACTATGATGTAAAGACCCTGTCACTGACCACGTCAGTGAGGTGGGCAAAAGCTGATTGTAAATGCTATAAAATGGCAAACACTGTACGAATAAACTAGTCAAAATTCTATACAAACTTTGTGTATGGTTTTTTGCCTCCTAATGTACATTAGAGAATAAGATATCTGAGTTCTCCTGCATTATTGTTTGTTATTGATTGACGTTGTTTTTGAATAACTCAATGATTTTTACAGTCCGATTCTAACAAATTTATTTAACAGCTGCATTCAAATCAAAGGACAAGGATGCCCTCAGGGAGGCCAGGGCAAAACTTAACAGAGGAGTAAAGGAGGCAAACTGTGGCTACAGTCAGAGAATTCAAGGTTTCTTCTCTGACCTATAGGACTCCAGGCATCTGTGGCAAGGGATACAAACTATAACAGACTACAGACCTATTTCCTCTCAATGTGAGAGCAACGTTGAATTCCTAAATGAGTTTAACATCTACTTCAGCAGGTTTGATGAAGGAAACAATACTGAGGCAACCAAATTCCCCATCAAACAAAGTGATGAAGTGTTCTGCCTCTACCCAATTAATGTTCAGAGGACCGTAAGCCGAGTAAATCCTAGAAAAGCAGCTGGTCCTGACAACATTCAGGGTTGGGTACTCAGACACTGGGCTGCTGAACTGTCAACAGTACTCACAGATATATTCAACACATCTCTGTGCCAGGCCATAGCACCTAAATGCTACAAGAATACAACAATCATACCACTATCCAAGAAGTCTCAGCCAACAAGCTTAAATGACTACTGTCCAGTTGCTCTCACCTCCACGGTAGTGAAGTGCTTTGAGCAGTTAATCAAGGACTATCTGTTATCAAGCCTACCTGCAACACTGGATCCACTCCAATTTGCTTATCAATCCAATCATTCCACAACAGATGACATCTCATTAGCACTTCAAGAATCCATGGCACATCTGGAAAACAAGGACTGTTATGTTCAGGTGCTATTCATTGATTTTATCTCTGTCTTCAGTACGGTCATTCCACATCTGATAGAGAAGGTGGCCCAGCTAGGAGTCAGCACCCACTAATGTAACTGGATACTGGACTTTCTGAGTGACAGACTCCAGAAAGTATGCATCGGTAAAAACAATTCAAAGAGCATAGTACTGAGCATGGGAGTCCCTCAAAGATGTGTCCTTAGCTCACTGCTGTTCACTATGTTGACACATGTCTGCATCGCTAGGCACAGATTGAACCAGATCATCAAGTTCGTAGATGATACTACAGTCATAGGTGTTATCAGCAATTGAGACGAAACAGCTTACAGAGAGGAGGTGAGCCATCTGATCAACTGGTGTGACATCAATAACCTGGATTTGAACGTAAATAAGGCCAAAGAGTTAATAATGAAATTCAGGAGGAATCAGGAAACACATCATCAGTGGAGAGGGTGAAGAGCACCAAATTCCTGGGAATGCACATCTCTGAGGACTTGTCATGGTCAACAAATGCTAACTACATTGTCAAGAAGGCACAACAACATCTACATTTCCTACAAAGGCTGAGGAAACCAAAGCTTCCACCTTCTGTCCTCAAAGCCTTTTATAAAGGTACCATCGAAAGCACCTTGACAAGTGATCTCATAGTTTGGTATGGGAACTGCAAGGCTTTGGACCGCAAGGCACTCTAAAGGATGGCAAGGGTAGCAGAGAGGAGTATAGGGTCCTTGCTCCCATTTTTACAGGACCTGCATGAGGCTCGGTGTCTAGGCAGAGCCAAAAAGGTAGTCATTGACCTCACTCACCCTGCTCAAGGACTGTTCTGCTTGTCTTCACTTAGATTTAGCAGGAGCTTCTTTCCCCAGGCCGTCAGAATGTTGAACTCTAAGAACATATGCAATAACAGAACATCAGATCAACAGAACATCAGATCAATCAGTTACATAGCTGAAGGAAAAACTTCTCTGTGCAATGCTCAATGCAAATTGCTCTAAATGGTGCAATAGCTGGGCTGGTTCTTCTCTTACCACTGTGAAATAATCAGGAGGCAAGATAAAATTCTGTGCAAATAGAATAAGTGTTAAGTCTCATATTCTGTGCAATATCTACATGTGCAATATTGACTGAGTGCTCTTACTAGTCATATGAAGAAGTAGCCTATGTCAGGGCAACTATCTACTGTTAATGTGTTGTTAAATAGTCATGTTCTTTTCTTGTATTTGTAGGAGTTATCCACTGTTATGGTGGTGTTAGTCATGTTGTTTTTCTTGTATTTGTATGAGCTGTCTGCACCTAGAGACTGAAGCAACAAAATTTCATTCAGCTTACACTGTTGTGTGGGTCAGAATGACAATAAAGTTTGCTTTCACTTTGACTACTGCTGTGTCCCGAGTCTAAGCAATAAGGTATGGTAGAGCATTGTTATCAAGAGATAATGGTATGTGTTAAGTAACAAAGCTTAGGGGGAAGCTAAGGGTTGTGTGTATCTACCAACATACTACTGTGTACCTAATCATTGCAATGAACAAAAAACAGAGATAATTCAGAAAGCTCAATTCAGATCTGAGTGTCCTACCTGCAACCCAGAGAGTGACAGGACTACCAATAAACACAGTACAAAGGATTAATATCTAGTCTTGGCAACAAGGTATGGTAAAGCAGTGTTCATAGATTCATAGATTCATAGATTCATAGGTTAGTACTAAGCTAACTGCCCTTGTGAGCCATTTTAAGCCTAGCCAATTATCCCTTGTGAGACTCAAACTCAGTGTTATGAAGAGATAATGGTATGTCTTAAGTAACAAAGCTTAGGGGGAAGCTGGGGGTTGTATGTACATACATCTGATGCATTCCTAGTCTTAAACAAAAAAAATGAAAAAAAAGAATCACCAGTGTGTACTGAATGTCCAGGAGGTAAAACCAAATCTCGCCTACAACAACACTGAGTATACCGAAACATCTAAAGTCAGTTGTATAAAATTTTAAACAACACATAAAGATCTGATTCGCAAAGTTTTTTTTTAAAAAAATAAACACAAAAAAAAAACAAAACGGCCAAAAAATACATCATGGCCAATCAAAACACATAAAATCATATTCAAAAATACATCAAATCAACACTAAAAATCTAATGATTGTGTTATGTACCTTCAGCTTCAATATCTACCAAATCCATTTTATATGGGGACCTATGTGCCTACATCCTTGCATCCCAGTGCCCATCCCTAAGTATCCATTTAGTTCCACTTGCTCCCACCCATCCCTCTTATTTTAATACTTATTAAAAGATAAGCCTTAAGAAGAGTGATGAGATGGGTGATTAATGATGCTTGGCCAATGATTTCTTGCTGTTACCCTTCCTCATTTCTGACAAGTGTTTATACACTCTATCCCTACTCTATCCTAAGCCATTTGTCCCAAACAAAACCACATGGTCACAATAAGTCACATGAAGCCAGAACTTAGCTGTGTGTGGTGTGGCAGTCATAATAAAAAACCTGGTATACACACAGGTTGGGGGGGGGGTCGGTATGTTTGTTCATTAACTATAACCTTACAGACACTGACAGTGCTGACTGCATCACCACACAGCTAGTTTATCTGGCTACATGTGACTTATTAGGGATAGATTGTATAAACACTTGTCAGAAATGAGGAAGGGTAACATCAAGAATGCATTGGCCAAGCATCAATCAGAGTCCCCAAACCATCACTTTTCTTTCAGGGTCTTACAACGAGTATATCTTAATAAGAGGGGTGGGGATTGTAATAACTTTCTGGAACAAGTGGAACTAAAATGGATACAAGCACATAGGCACCCAGGGCTAGTCAGGCGAATATTAAACCCATTTTAGATGGGAGGAAGCTGAAGGTACATAAACACAATCAGTAGATTTTTAGTGTTGAATATGATGTCATTTTGGCACCAATTTTATGTGTTTTGATTGGCCATGGTATATTTTAAATATGTTATTGGTTTTAAGATTTTGTAAGGATCAGAAGAAGCAATTTTGCGAAAGTGCTTGTCCTGTTTATCTATTAAAACTTTTATACAACTGAATATCTTGTCGTGGTTGTCCAGTTGGTGTTGTTTTGTATGAGCATTCCTAGTCTTGGCAATAAGGTATGGCAGAATAGTGTTATTAAAAAATAATGGTATGTGTTAAGTAACAAAGCTTAGGGCAACGTTGATGGTCTTATGTACCTACCAAGATCTATTATCCAGTAGTAGCATTTACTTGCGACTACATTTTTCTATTACAAAGCAAGCTTCCTGATGTTTATTCATCTCATTACCAAGAAAAGAAATTCAGACATGTGTTAAAACAGGTTGAAGAGTGCTAGGTTATACCAACTACATTTTTTAAATTTTGTAGTATTTTAGGATGTAAATTAATATACTAGTAAATGCAGACATACTGAGTTTTTCAGCATGGGTCATAGTGTCACATCTATTGAGAAATGGGCTTATCTTGGTCAATGTTTTGAACACATGCTCACTGATCCAAGAGTGTATTATTTTTTTCATTTGTTTGTCTGTGTTCTGGGGTCCATATCATGTGACTGCCTAAGTCAACTTAATAGATGAGGATGTTCATCATTCCCACTGCTGCAGTAGCATTTAGTCTATATGGATCATATACTGCCCAGGATATAACAACTTGCCAGTTAAAGCTCTAGAGGGAAATAAGCAATCAGAGTGAATTTATCTTCAGTATTTTCTTGCCACCTCAAGGAGAAGCAGGTCAGAGGCTTCACAGGAATAGCAGTTGGCCACAGACTACATTTCTGGAGATCTTTTCCACACAGGAAGTCTAGCCTTTTTAAGAAAAATATTGAATTTATCTTTCTGACTAAAGCAATAGTGCCCCTTTAAGAAATCTAGTATTTTTTCATAATATTGGAAGTTTCCTATTGGGGACTGCTATTTTTAGTCTAGTGAGTGTCTGACTATTTGGAGGCTAATTTTGTGAAAAATATGTACTGCTTATGTAAACTTTATTTTGATTAAAAAGTTTAGTTGAGAAATAGATAGGAGCAAGTGGTATGTGTGTAGCTTGCATGTTGTGTTTGTGTACATTTCATGACATCTTACCTGACATTTTTTTTGTCAGTGTGCTTGGGCCCTTTCAAACACTTTCCTGACATGGAACGTTTGTGCTGCATTTGAATCTACTAGTGAAGGGACTAGGAAAGACAGTGTGAGTGTTTGTGTGCTGCTTGTGTATATTTCCTGACTAGTTCCCTTCCAAATGAATCATTCTAGCAACACTTACCACTTTGGGCATCTCCTCATTGGCTTTAGCATGGATATCTACCCTTGTCCTGCTGGTGCTATCCCACTCTTTATAGAAAGCAAAAGCAACTTACCAAAGAGTCCTTGTCAATCTTGTGGGCCCAGTCTACACCTCAGCTGATGGTGGGTGAATCTGCAATGGCTACTGTTCCCCAGTCCATTCACTTACCTTTCTGTTTTCCAGTGATATAGTCCTTTTGGTCACCAAAAGCCAGGAGTCAACCATGTCCTTTTCAGCTATTCCAGTGTCCAATCCAGGCATGGAAGAATCATCCTTTCCAGGTCACATGGACATCCCTGGAGAGTCTTCTCAGAGCTACAGAGTGAAGACCTCTAGACTAGTTCAATGTCCTATCTCAGGGCCAGTCTTCAACCTTTGCTCTTCCTGTAAAGAAATAAAATGTTAAACATTGCTCTTGTAAAGTAATGGAGTCTCTTAGAAAACATGATTTTCTCACCTTAACCAGATATGTGTTACAGACTGTAAATCACAGGATTCACAAGCCTTCTTGGGGGGGCATAATTAATAAATTCATGAGGACAATGGGTCTGATTATTTTGATATACAAAGAGAAAGGACATCTGCAGATTCACAAACCCAAATCTCAGATTCAGATGATACTTTATTTCTCAACCCCCTATGGAGAAGTTTTCTTTTAATCAGACCATGTCTTTTTATTGTCATAATTTAAAGATCCCCTGAAACTGAGAAGATATTATAATGTGTTACAAAGAGAAATGCCTCATTTTTCACCCATTCCTCTCATTTTTCTAGCATTGGGAATGTAGTAAATGCAGCCTGTAATAACCCTGTTATTCAACCATCAGTCCCTAAGAAAGCAAACCTAGATCTTATCCAGCAGCAGTATCTATACCTTTGCTAGTTGACAACAGATTACTCCTTAATACTAACCCTTCTCCTGGAGACAAAGAAGGCAAGATATTGAACTGTTTGTGTAAGACAAGGTTTTATTCTTTCAATTTAGCTTTTAGAATTCTAAAGTATCAGGTATATATGTGGAAGTTAATGATAAGTCATATGGACAGTGTGAGAGAATTTTCTGTCTCACTTCCTGCAGAAGGCAATTTCTTTCTTACTCCTATTATGTCTAGCCTTTCTCATGTAGCTAAACATGCTTTGAAGAGTTTATATAATTGTACAGATATGGTGTCCAGGGCCACTGCTACTGCTACAGTTTGATGAAAGAGGGAAATTAATGCAATAAGTACTTAGGATTTTTCTGAGTTTCCAGTATAAATTTTTCAAGTCTCATTCTACTTTTAAAAAGCCAAGCAAACAATCCATGCATGATTCTGGTAACCAGGAAACACAACAGAGGCACAATAACAGTAAGAAACAGGGGTCCATTCAGGAAAAGGGACAGTCTAATAGTTCAGAATGACTGTGCCAGCATTCCTTCCCCTCTCTCTTACCCTCCAACCTACATGTCTACAAATTTGTCCCAGAAACTGGCTCACATTTCTCATGGCTGCCAAATGCTTCAGAATTTTCAGTGCTAAGGGTGGTTCAGGATGGTTACAGTTAGCAGTGGATGCAAAATCCTCTGGTCAGGAGAATACCTTCCTACCCATGAATCAGATAATTGTTTCCTAAGGTAATGTGGCATTTATACACCCTAGGTGTCATAGAACTAGTGCCTTTAACTCAAAGAGACAAGGGCTTTTGCTGCAGAATGTTTTTGATACCAAATAAAGAGCCTTCTTGGAGACCAGTACTAGATATTTCAGTTATAAAAGTGTTTGCCAACGTTCCAAAATTAAAATGTAAACCCTAAAGAGTTTGTTACTGCCAAAGTTCTAAAATTAAAATGTAAACCCTAAAGAGTCTGCTACCTCTCATTCCTCTGCTAAGTTTCATGGTAACATTAGACCTAAAAGATGCTTATCATCTTATCCTCATAGCCGTAGGCTTCAGGAAGTTTTTCAGATTCTCTGTCTCTGGGTCACATTACTAGTAGTCAGTATTACCCTTTGGGCTATCTACAGCTTCAACAGTATATTCAAAAACCTAAACAAGCAAAAGCTGTTGCAATAAAAGCTGAAAATACAAAAACAACAGCAATATTAAAAAACTGCAATCCACCTCTCAACAAAAGGCTTTTTTTTCACAAAGGGGAAACTGAATTTTTATCAGTCTTAGACTTCTGCAAGAAAAATTTTCAGGATCATAGGGGTCATGGCTTCAGTGATTTTCATGATTCCTCTATCCAGTCTCACATGAGAAAGTTTCATTTGTTTCTAAAATACACATGGTCCCTGTGACGTCCCTCCTCTGGGCCATTGATTAAGCAGCCTCAATCCTCAGCAGTGCCACTGGTGGGGAACTCTCATTGTGAGAAAAATAGACACACAGTATTTTCAGATGCAGCCCTCTGCACTGAGTACAATTTCCCTTAAAAGCACGCAGAGAATGCATACTCCAGTCTTGGGGTCTGGACTTTCTATCCAGGCCCCAAATAAGACTCCCCACTGACCACTATAGAGTTGAGTCCTTAGCCAGGTATTCCAAGCCAAGTCCTTCACCGCCCTCTATGTGAAATCAGTGCTCTTAGTATCCCTGTTCAAAGTAGCTGTTACACACACTCTCTTTGAGATTTGATTTTTACACACACATACACACACACACACACACACACACACACACACACACACACACACACACACACACACACACACACACACACACACACACACACACACACACACACCTGGGAAATGCTGCACAGCTTACCCACTCTGCTACCTTCACCCATACTATAATGTAGATTTTCTGCCACCAGAACAACAGAAGCCAGATACTTTAAGACTCATACCAGGGTATCCAATTACACTTGGTAAAATTAATACTTATACAAATGGTAGTGTTTAACCAAGCAGCAAGACTTTCAGGAAAGTGGAGCCACAGTGCCACTAAATAAATGCAAGTATTCTCAAAGGTTAATTATTTTATAAAGACCAGCCACAATGAAGGGTTTAGATATATTTAATAATAAATAAATAAATAAATAAAATGCTGAATATTTATTTCCAATAAACACCACAGTTTCAATCACATGAAATAAAAAAAAAAACAACAACACAAGTGGAAAGATTCAGACAGCTACAGACAAAAAAATTAGCTAATCTCATTATATTTTTAACTGACTGAAGAATCACTGTTCCCTAGTTACTTACTAAAGCAAGGCAAGATGAAAGTGGATGAGTGTCTTGTCAGGTCCAAAAACAGAGTGCACACTTCACATCTCTCACTAGTATTCCAATACAATTGAAGTGCTGGCTACAGAATGACATTGCATCTGGTCAACTGACTCTGTGGTTCCTATACTACCCTCTCACTAGAGACTTAGCCAGGTTGTGGCACTGATGTGTCACAATACACACATAGAACTTTATATAAGGTTTATTACAGAATTTCAAACTGTAAAACAATTCCAACACTTCCACCATTCCTCTAGAAATTAACAAGCTATTCTGTAACACCCCAGGGTAGCAATTAATTCACTACTATGGAAAATAGAACATGATCCCAGCCCAGGCTTTTCACAGACAGAGGGCTGCATTCAGACCTGTGAGATAAAATCTTTATGACCTAAACCAAGTCACTTAATTTCAGGCTATTTTTTAAGGTTAGCTGGTCTGAGCTTAACCCCTTCCCTTCCAGTCCTCTGTTAAAATATATACATCTCATCAGTTACAACAATACAGTCTGACTTACATGTACATTTCTTTTCTGTCCAGCGGGACCCATGGTTGATACATTTTCAACACAGGAAACTTTACAAATACATTTTTAACACAACCATCTATGCAAATAAGTTTGATATTCAAATGACATATAATTCATTACAAATCTCCAGCTAGCTATTCTGGCATATGTTACATGCACTGTTCTACTCCCCCTGGCACAGCTGGCACTACTTCACATCATCACAGACCCATAATTTGCATTTTGAAATATTAAATTCCAATTTTGGGTTTTGGTATGGCATCATAGTATACCATGATGACTGTACATGAGATTTTGGCATAATGGGCGGGGGTTAGCATAATAAAGCATTTACCTCACAGACACTAGGTACAATATTTGATTCTCAACTTTGGTTGCTGTCTTGTTATTAGCTAGACATGTAATAGCATGCAGACTGATTGCCTGGTGTTTACCCATGAATTTTTCTAGTAAACTGAGTGTTCCTTGAAGCTAATCTCTTACAACAGTATGCTAGGTTTCCTGTGGAGTAAATCTCATACCATAGCATACCAGATATCTTGAGGAATAAATCTTGTACCAGATAACACTGGATGTCCAGGGGAATAGATTTCATACCATAATGCACTGGGTGTACTGAAGAATAAATCTCATCCATGCTATATTGGGTATCTTTGGGAATACATTTCATATCATAGTACACCAACTGTCCTGGTGAATAAATCTCAAAATAAATCTCATACCATAATGCAGTGGGTGTCCTGGGGAAGTCTCATACTATAGTACTAGGTTCTTTGTTATTCAGGTAATTGATGCTAGTCCCCAAGGGGGAGACATTGAAACTACAGTAGAAGCAGCTGAACAAAAATTGATACTTTTATTAGATGCAGAGAGACCTCCAGGCCTGAATGGCATTTTTTCTGTTAAGCCTTTTCTAAAATTAAGGAGGCTTAAACATTGATTTTTATATTTATATTTATACATTTTATGTGTAGTAAATGCATATATATATATATATATATATATATATATATATATATATATATATATATATACATTTTAATATATATGTTTCTATGTTGCACTGTATGTACTTTTTAAAGATGTTTTTACTTCTGTCTTTTTAAGATTTTTATGTCTTATTTGATTATATCAGCTGATTAATTAATGACTTAATTGTCTTTAACACTATATATGGATGCTGTGTTTTTTCTAACTTTGTCTGATGAAGTGACAGTTTTTGGTCATGAAAGCACTTACTCTGTTGTTTTATTTGATTAAAGTCAGTGTCTGTGTAAGTTGGGTGCATTTGGTTTTCTTTTTTACTACTACATTGTTTTTGCACCCAGCCCCACCCTCAAGTTGTTTTCTTTCACTCAATATTTCTCTTTTATTCAACCTGAGGGGTACACCACTAGTGCTAAGCTGGATCTTACAGTGAATTTGTCTTCTGATGAAGCTGGAAGTGAACGTTTACTTTGCATACTTGATGTACCAGAAAACCCTCTTTTGGATTTGCATCCGTTTACTGCTACTACCAGTAACTATGAAATTAACAGATCTCAGCCTGAATGTATACAATGTTACAGTGAGCTTGAAAATAAATTGTATAAATACAAAAGGTTGCAATGGCAGCATCTGCATTTACAAGCCTCATTACAACATAAGGTGATTCCGTGGGGCTTGCGTATTCTGAATATGCCTAGCTACGGAGACCAATATCCTGAACTTCTCCCTAGATGGCAAGAACTAAACCTGCAATTTAGCGCTGGTTAACTACAACTTCTAATTAATTTCTTTGCGCCTATGGAATGTGATTTAAAAAATGAAGTGATTCGAATTGAGAATGATATTGTCAATCGCTTTTCCGTTGATATAGTGGGTGACAAATTGGAACACTTACAAGAAAATATCTTGTCTTTTGACAAGAGACTAGAACTTACTAAAATTAAGAAGTTGCAGAGAGATTTAAAAGATTTCCAAACCCAGAATGTTTTTTCCTGGAGGAAAGAGCAGTCAGGAAGAGGTTTTACAGAATCAGTGAATTACACACATAATTCAACTGCCAATAGTGTGTATGTAAAGGGTAGAGCTCCAACTGCAATGTACATTCCTACAGTTGTCACCATACCAGCAATTGAACAGCCACTATCTGGCAACACTGAAAACACACCTCAAATGGAATTAGGAGTTAATATACCAAGTGCCTCAGAAGCTAGTACAAGTGCTTTATCTGGCACTAGTATGACAGTATCGTCTGCCATAACATTGCAAGACACTGGTACTACAAATGATAGTGCCCTTTGTTTAGACAACAAACGAACTGTGGATTTCTCATTAATAAACCCACTACCTATCAGAAGCAGATTGAGGAGCGTAGTAAGGAAGGGCAAGATACAGAGTAACAACAGTGTGGAAAGGAATACTCCAACCATGAAAAAGCGTTGTTTTTAAACCAAGGTTTGGTTTTTAATCTTTCTTCTTTTGACTTAACAGCAGAACACATTCAGCTCCTTAATAAGGGTTTGTCATTCATTCTGGCCAGAAAAGCTGAACATGCTGAAATGCTTAAAGATCTGGGACTCCTAGGTAGAAACTTGACGTTATGAAGTCTATTTAATGACAATGCAAATAGTACTTCCAGTTTTAAGAGACCTAGTATATTTGTCCCTGTTACAAACCCCATTGTACAAACTTTTATTGATGTTTGTGAATCTCAATTCAGGGCCTTATTTCAAAATGGCACTAAGGCTAGTTTTTGCAACATGTCTGAACAAGACATTAATGCTCTTTGTGAACTAAAAGATATGCAGTCTATTGATATAAAACCTGCAGACAAGGGCAGTGGGATTGTTGTTCTTGACAAGGAATTATATTTACGTCAAATGGAAGTGTTATTGCATGATACAGTGACTTACTGCTGTATTTCTAAACAAATTGTTGATGGAATTATAGAAAAAGTTTATTTTCTTGTTTTTGACCTTCTAATGACAGGTTTAATTGATGAAGACGTGTTTATTTTAACACACCTAACCCTACTATTCCTAGAATATACGGCCTACCAAAGGTACATAAAAACAAGCTCCTTCCACCCTAGACCAATAGTCTCCGGTGGTGGCTGGTGTACTGAAGCACTATCAATCTATGTGGAGAACACACTACACCCTTTTTTGGTTGACTGTTATACCATTCTCAAAGATACAAAAAGTTTTTGGAAAGATTACACAATAGAATTTCTACTGTAGATGGAGATTACATGTTTGTTTACTTAGATATAGAGTCTCTTTTTACTTCTATCCCTAATGAATGGGGTATAGATATGATCAGGGCTTTCTTTAGTTTGCACAAATGTCTTAATGATGACCATATAGGAATCATATGTACTCGATTAGAAATTATTCTAGAAAATAATGTTTTTCTTTTTGAAAATGATTATTATTTCCAGAAGGTTGTCGTGGCTATGGGCACTGCTTGTGCAAATAGCTACGCCAACCTAGCTTTAACACAATCGGAACAGATCACTATTCTAGCGGCAAACAATGATTTAAGCAACCATATTTTAAGGTATGTCTGTTTTGTGGATGATATTTTTAGCTATGAAAAAGTGATGCCACTGAACTTGAAAAACTGGTTGAATATATGAATAATGCTACTGGATTCTTAAAGTTTAGTTACAAATGTTCTCGGAGTGAAATTGAGTTCTCAGATGTCCTACTCAAGAAGTCTGACCTGAATGAGGTCAGTAGTGGTATATATAAAAAACCCACAATAAATAATGCTCTACTACATAAAAATAGTATGCACCCTAGGCATATTCCCTGTAACATGTTAAAAGGACAAGTTTATAGGGTGATCAGACTTCACAACAATGATCTAGAGGCGCAAAATGCCTTATGCGTACTTAAACAGGACTTATTGCAACAAGGGTACTCTGTGAAAGAGATAGATACTGTAATAGACAAAGCTTGGACTCATAGAAGTGACAGATGTAAACCCTACTTTAGGGATGTAGTGAATGATGTACATAATTGTCAAGGTAGTAATGCCAGTTCTAATGATTTCAGAATTGTTTTCTAGTTTTCGGGTGACATCATTGAGTATTGTGATATTATAAAAATAAATTGGCATATTTTACAAGTAATTCCTGAGCTAAAGAATAAGATTAGCACTGTTCCTGCTTTTTCCTTTAGGAATAATAAGTCACTTAAACAGAATCTATGCAATAAAAATATTGTAACGAGATCATATGAGTCTATGAGGTTAGGCACCTTTTCTTGCAGAAGATATTCTGCCTGTCCTTATATTTTTTCTAATGTCTCATATACACACCCTACTAAGAATTTCACTATACATATTAACTATTGTGCTGATTGTTGTACTTCTAATATAGTATATTTTGCTTAGTGAATACCCAAACACACACATGCGCACACACATATGCGCACACAAACACACACACACACACACACACACACACACACACACACACACACACACACACACACACACACACACACACACACACACACACTTGCGCGCGTGCGCGCACATACACACACACACACACACACACACACACACACACACTTAACCTACTTACATATTATATGGTTACAAGGCTCTACCTTCCCAAGGATTGCTGTTCCTCCTTTTTCATGTAGACACACTAAACTCCAAAGAGTGATCTTTTATTGAAGATGGCCACATTTAAATTTGATAATTGCCTGTTTATAGATAAGTCTAAAACCACATGCCTGAGCAGTCAGGGCATTGCTAACAACTTCAAATTTTCTAACAATAAAGCCACTGAATATGTATTTCCAGATGTTCATCATTTACACTATCTCAATGGTATATGGGTTCTGTGCCTGCACAAATTCACACTGGTAGCTTTACAGAGCTCAGAATCCCCTCCTCTTACTCTGTCTGGGGACTGGCTAAGCCCCTCCCAGCAGGAGAAGCCTAACTCCTGTCACAGACACTTATTTTTTTCTACCAGCTGTAGGAATCACAGATGTATCTCCTCAGCAGCCTGCATTGGTGGATCACAGCTTCCAGACTCAGATTAGATCCATTTGGGAACTTCCCTTCTTCTTTATTATTATATATACTTAATTTCTTTCGATTTTATAAAAAAAAAAAATATATATATATATATATATATATATATATGTGTGTGTGTGTGTGTGTGTGTGTGTGTGTGTGTGTGTGTGTGTGTGTGTGTGTATGTGTGTGTATATATATATCTATATATATATATATATATATATATATATATATATATATATATATATATATATATATATATATTTATATATATATACATATATATTTTTTATATATAATATATATATTTTTTATATATAATATATATAATAATAAAGAAGAAGGGAAGTTCCCAAATAATTTAAACTGTTTCTTCTGTATTTTATGCAGTTTAGCCCTACTTTCTGTGTTGGGACATAGTTTATATTTTTTATTATTGCTGCCCTTAGTCAGCCCTTAATAGTGTCAATGTATTATTCTGGCTGGTGCTTTTGTTCCTGGCTTTATGGATCCTGATACTGCTTCTTCCCATCAAATCCATTTGCACCTAAAAAGAAAAACTCAACAAAACGTGCCTTAGCCTACAGTTTGTGAATCAGTTGTTGCCTTAAGCCATCCTGCAGACCAATTACCTTTTTTCCCTGTCACTTTCTGCTGTGATCCCATAGCCTATTATGGTACAGGGGTCAGGCACATCCTACAGGGCTATTCCAGTACCTGGTTCAGGTATGGAAGAAGCAAACCCTTTATGTGCAAGACAGTACCCTTTGTCTAGACATAATATTCTGTCCCCAAATATTTTGTCCTGTAGTGTAGTTCACAGTAAGAAGAAATAGAGACTTTGCCACATGACAGAAAATCAGGTTATTACCATGTATAAGGCTGATGTGGTTTCTTTAGCTAAGAGTGTTTTACAGTCAGCTTATCTCTGAAACTGTGCTTCAATTCAGAAGGACTATGGAGCTACCTTCTCTAGAGATCAGTCTAGCACCACAGATTTTGATGTAGACTGTGATGCAGATAGTAGTGAACGCTCTGAGTCCATCTAATCTGATTCTTTGAAGGTCTACAGATTCAAAAACCCAAGTATTCACTTTTCTGCAGCTGCTAGCTAGGTTTAGAGATGTATTTGTCTGGAATCAATCTGGAGCTACAGGAAAGATTGGCAGAGTTTATGATCTTATTCAGGATGAGATTCCAAATATTTTGGCTGTTCCTCCTCTGTTACCTGCCTTAAACATGTCTATAAAATGTCTATTGGCTAGTGAACTAGATCCTAAAAAGGCTTTGAGGAAATACCAGGTGTACTGATCTTGCAGCTGTCTTTGCTCTGTTGTCAGTTTACCCAGCTGTGGGTGGTCTGCTGCGGTTTCTTTATCTACTGTCTCTAGCAAGAAAGCCTTGGCTTCTTCTATGCCTACACTACTGGATAAAATTGGCAAGTGGTTAGAATCTCAGGGAAAATAGTTGGCTTAGTCTAGTAAGTTAGTGTTGTGAATCAGGGCTTCATGTGGAAATTTATTTTGCAATGTACTTACAGTTTAGATGACATTGCTGTATCTTTGCCTGTTGAACCGGTGTTATATTAATGAGATTGTTTCTAATGTGACTCAGGTTTTGAAGCATGCATGAGGAGTCTCTTGGAAGATGTGGGCACTATTTCTAGAAATCCAGCTACTTCTGTTGTATTGAGAAGTTATGCTTGGTTGCATAACCAGAATTTTTCTGAGGATTTAAAAAAAATGAGATTTTGAATGTACTTTAATTTCTAAGTTTGTGTTTGGACATTCACAACCCAGATTCTCAAACAGTGGGATAAAAGAGGTAAACTAATGAACTGGTATCTAGAATACTTCATATTCCCAGGTTCTCCCCTAACAAGGCATCCAAGTTCAAAGGGCAGAACAAACATAAATCCCAGCCTAACAAGAGTCAGGGTACCAAGAGGAAATGGCAGGAGGATAATGCTTCTAAACTAAATAAAACAGCTTCATTTATCAAAAAGGATCAATGTCCTTCTTAGTAATAACTATGCCAAGACTCAGGGCATAATGTCCCTTCCTGCTGTCCCTCCTCCCCTTTGTCACAGGCTTTCACTCAGCCCATTAACCTGGCCACAAATAGTCTCAGACAAGTGGATGCTGATAAAAATTCAGTGAGGATACTCTTTACTGGGGACAGAAAAGCCTCCTGCATTCATGGAACCCCCCCACCCCCTGCACTGCCAGACCAGACATATCTGTTCTTACTTGTGCTTCTTTACAAGTTGCAAACAGGGGTTACAGAACTAGATCGTGGACCACAAAAAGGTGAAGGATTTTACACCAGAATCTTTAAGGTACCCAAAAGGGAGCTGTTGTGGAGACGAGTGTTATATTTGTCATACCTAAATACTTTTTTGAAAGTACCCAAATTCAGAATGCTCACCCTGCAGTTAGTCCTACCCCTTCTTTCAGACTACTGTTTTATGGTGACTTTACATCTGAAGGACACTTATCATCACATCCCAATTGTTTGCAACTTCAAGTTGAACCTACAAAAGTCAGGTCTCCTGCACTCACAAATAATTGTTTTCATGAGGTTTATGAAGTACATGGTCTTTCTACCAGAAGACAAAGTCCTGACAAGTCAGAACATTTTCAGGGATTTCTCTCATCAAGAAGCTGTCTCCACCACAGAGTTTCTCAAAATTCTAGGCTTCATGGCATCAATGATCCTCATAACAGTACTGGCCAGACTCCATATCAGAAAGATTCGCTGGTACTTAAAAAAAGTGTTGGAGGTCCAGGTACCAGTGTTGGATTTTGTGGAATGAGAGTTACAATGGTGGAGGAATTATCTGTCAAGCCAGACTTGCCCTTCTCTCTCCAGACCCCATTTCAGTTAGTCCAGGTTTACTCATGAGATTTTGCAATGGGTACAGTGTCCAGGGGAGTTCTAGTGCAAGGTGAATGGGGTCAATCTGAAGCTACAAAGCATATAAACACCAAAGAAATGTTAACACCTTAAAGGTACTTCACCACTTGTGGTTTGCATCTCCCCCCTTTTTTTTGGTCAGAGACAACACCATAGTCATGTGTTACCTGAAGAAACAAGGGGGTACAAGTTCATACTCTCTTTACCAGTTGGCAATGATAGCCTAAGAGCTAGACTTAATGTATTCTCTAATGCTTTAGACCTCATACATCCCGTCAGTGGAAAACCTAGTGGCAGACAGACTGAGTAGATCATAAAGGGACTCTCAAAAGTGGAAACTCAGTACATTTTCTGTCTGGATTTGGTACTGATGTGGGGAACACCTAAAATAGCTCTGTTTGCCTTCTTTCAAAACAGACTGTTGGAATAATTTTGGTTGAGGAATATTTGTAGCCATGTTTGGAGAACAAAAGCATTCTCATTCCTTTGGACAGAGATGTTCCTTAACGCATTTCCACCCTTTCCACCTATACCCTGGGTACTTCTTAAGATACAGAAAGAATTACCAAAGATCATTGTGGTGATTCCATTTTGGCACAGGCGACATTAAATTCCCCTTGTAATGGAATTGGCCAAGGACAATTATCACAAGTTTCCTCATAGTCTGGACCTGCTCCCACAGTGTCAGGGCTGACTGGTGCATCCCAACTTAGTGAAACTGTTGCTACCAGCCTGGATTATTCTATCTTGACACCTTTTAGGCACTTGTTCCATGAGGATGTCTAGCAGGTATTGGAGGAGGCAAGAAAACCTGCAACAAGAAAATCTTATGGTTATAAGTGGAAGAAGTTTTCTAGATAGTGTCTAATTGATATAAGATGGTGTTTACCCCTTTTTTTCTAAAATATTTGTGTGAGCTATTGAATGATGGCTTATATTATGTATCTATCAATGTGCATCTTGTGGCCATCTCAGCTTGTCTGTCCATACATCCCCTATTTTGTCTCTTTTTGTGGTCATGACAGGAGTGCTGCACTAGAAACCCCCTCAACAAGCAAATTCTTCCTCCTCGGGATGTCGATTTCCTTCTTCAGAAATTGACCGCATCTTTTTTTGAACTTGTATATCAGGCTGATTTGAAGTTCATCACTTGGAAAACTGTTTTACTTATTGCTGTGTCATCTGCAATGTGTCTCTGAGTTGCATTCTGTCATAGTCAGCCAACTTTATCTGATTTTTCACAATGACTGGGTTGTTTTATACACTAATACGTCTTTCATGCCACACATTGTTTCTGAATTTGCGCTGAATCAAGCCATCCATCTCCCAGTTTTCTTTCTGGATCCTAAAAATAAGGGAGAAGATTCTGCATACCTTGTATGTGCAGAGGCAGCAGAGGTACTACCCCAGTAGAACTAAGCCCACCAGGAAAGTTTAACAGCTGTGATGTCTTTTTCATCCTTCCTCAACTGATGGATCTCGAATCCAACTTTGAATCCTGCTTTGGCCACTTTGTTAGACTTTAGGCTCCAACTCAACAAAAAAGACCTTAAACTCAAAAATAAAAAAAAAATATGCAGTCACTAAATACTGCACTCCTGAGCAAAAAAACGAGGGGGGTCTCTCATTTTATGTTGGTAAAACAGAAAGACAATTAAAAGAATGTATTTACAAACATATTAGGAACATTAGAAATCAAAATGAGTCCAATGCCCTTTAGAGGCACATACAAAAAATGATGGTCATGAGTTTTTTTTTTTTTTTTTTTTTTTTGATGTAGTGGAACAAGATCCAAGGGGATGGCCTTTTAAGATTAACCTGGAATATAGGGAAGCCAAGTAGCAATGGAAAACAAATTCAACTGGTGTGAATGGTTTGAATGACCACATTCTGCTAGTTTGTTTTATTTAAAAATTAAGACTGTTAATTATTAATTTGGTAAAGGGTGGATGATTGTATAAAACTGTATACAAATATATGTGTATATATGTATATATGCCCTACAGAGTGTAGATGATGACACTGAACAGCAATGGGAATAGTTCAAGACAATCATCAGAGTGCAGAAGCAACAATTGGGTATAAGAGAGGCAAAACAAAAGCGTGGATAACAGTTGAAACTTGGAAAACCATTGATTAATGACATGACTGCAAAAGAAAATGAGAACATGCATACCAAACTGGCCAGTCATTAGACACTTTGACTGAAGAATATAAAAAGAAAAGATAAACTGGTCAAAAAAGATGTGCAAGAATGACAAAAATTTGTGGATTGAGAAACTGTCAACAGAGGCAGAAAACAGCAGCAGTGACTGGAAATTCCAGGGCATTATATCATGTTGCCAAAGAGCTTACAGATGAGAATAAACAGATGCCACCTATTGGATCAGCAAATGGAAAAACTGCAAAAACACAAGAGGAACAACTAAACAGATAGCAGGAACATTTTGAATCTGGGCTAAACTGCCCCCACACCAGATGATCTGCGTGACTTTGGTAATGATGGCCAAGTGTCAACAATGATTCTGGATGTGAACATGGCAGACTTTAGTGAGACTGAAGTAAAGGAAACCATACCCAAACTAAATAATGGAAAAGCTCCTGGAACAGACCAGAATCAGAGTTGCTAAAGTATGCTGCATCCTCAGTGGAATATTTCACATGGCTTTTGAACAACATAAGGACTCAAGAAAAGGTATCCAATGAGTAGAAAAATGGCATCATCTTCCCTTTACCAAAAAAGGGAGATCTTAGAGACTGCACAAACTGGCATGGAATCACATTGTTGTTGGTCTCAGACAAAGTTTTCTCCAGTGTATTCCTGAATAGACTGAAAGGAGCAGTTGATGACAGACCCAGACATGATCAGGCTGGATTTAGATCAGGTCAGTCCTGCACTGACCAGATATTTGCACTAAGGCAAATTATAGAAAAAGCAACACTATAGAATAAACCAGTCATTGTCAACTTTGTGGACTTCAAAAAGTCTTTGACTGTATACATAGACCATCACTATGGCACATTTTGGCAGAATACGGGATTCCTCCAAAATTCATTACACTCTTTCAGAGTCTGTATCAGGACACCAAGTGCACAGTTCAGGTGAATAATGAGTACAGTGACTGGTTTGTGGTGGTCACTGGTGTACGACAGGGATGTATACTGTCTCCCTTATTATTCACAATAGTTGTTGACTGGGTCATGCTGAAAGCATTACATGGAAACTCAGTGGGACTGGAATGAGTCGATGACAACAAGCTATGTGACTTGGACTTTGTTGATGACATAGCTCTTATTGATACAACATGGAGTGGAATGTAGACAATGACCACATTAGTGGAGAAACATGGTAGGAAAGTAGGCCTCAAAATGAATCCTGCCAAATGCAAAGTGTTGGCCAGTGAAGCATGGAATGACATAACAGCTGCAGGATCAATATTAGATACGACAGAGAACTTCTGTTGCTCTGGCAGTTTCATCTCTTACACAGGCAACTGCGAGAAAGAAGTTCTAGTTAGACTTGAAAAAAACAGGTGCAGCATAGACTATCCAAAATCTGGAGATCAAAAAGCATTGCACTGTCCACAAAGCTGAAGCTGTATCAAGCACTGGTGCTGTCTACACTCTTATATGGCTCTGAGCTATGGCCAATCACAGCATCAGCCATGAGAAAACTTGAGGCAGCTCATCATAAATTGTTAAGATGCATTTTGGGAATATCAGTGAAGGACAAAGTAAAAATGAGTGTGTCTGAGAAAGAATGCAATAACAGAAACTTGAAAATATCATTATGGAAATAAGACTATGTTGGTTTGGTCATATTAACTGCATGGACACTAGCAAGATTACCATGCAATCCCTCAACTGGGAACTAGCTGGATACATGAGAAGACCAGGCAGACCTTGACAAAACTGGAAAGGAGTTGTAACAAGAGACCTCCATCACCTGAATATCACTTGGGAGGAAGCTAAAGAAGCAGCAGCTGATAGGACACAGTGAAGACAACTTGTAATCCAATGCATCATCAATGTGGGGTGAACCGAAGACCGAGTGAAGACTTGTGTGTATATATATATATATATATATATATATATATATATATATATTCATTAACTGAAATGTATTGTTTTATGTGAAGAATATATTAATTTATAAGTATTGGGTGAATGTTTTACAAATTATATACATAAACGCATATATATGTGCATACATTCATATATATCATGCATGCACATATTGTTTTATGCTGTATTGGTTTAGAATGGGGTTTTATTTGATTTATAAATAGAACATATAATAGTGAGAGAAATAAACATATGTGCATTTGTCATTTCATTTTAAAGACTTGTATTATTATCTTGCAGAGGTTCTTTAGACAGGGTATATAAGTAATTGAATGTGAATTCATTTTGAAATTTGAAGAAGTCCTAGTACAGGAAAAGTACAAAAGCACTTGTTCATTCTTATTATTGTTCTTCATTTAGAAGTGTATTTTCTCAATAAAGAGTAATGTTTAGAATTGCCCCCCCCCCCACACACACACACACACTTTTTGCTCAGGAGAGTAGTGATTAGTGACTACGGACTTTTTTATTTAGACTTTAGGCTCCATATCTCAAGCTCCTTCCCTTACCCATAATCCTGTCCTCTCCTTAGTTATGACAGATCTTGCTTGCTGCTTCAGTGTTTAGACGTGGTCACCATTAGCTTGAGCAGGTTGTGGGTTAGATAAGTACATTTTGACTTATCTTAGCCACTTATTTTCTCTATCTTCGTTCTTTCCTGTTTCTTTTTCTATTAAAAATCAAATCTTGAAGTTTGAAGCTTTAAATTGTTAGCACTGCCTCTCACTTATAGTCATCGGGCCTTGAGCCCTTGGCTACCTAATTGTAGATACTTTTTGTAGGACCATTGTTGGCATTTCATGATTCTCTATACATCTTTATACATTTTAGGTATTTTTTCTTACCGTTGTCGGTATTTTTGCTTCCTATATTTTTCCTCTATCATATTCTACTTGTTTCATACTCCTTTGCCATCATGTCAGATATGCCGACTGGATTCAAAAAGTGCTGTTCATGCAGGCACAAAATCTCAAACTCAAGTGCTCATTCTGAGTGTCTATACTGCTTTGGAGCAGATCGTTTGTCAACTGACTGCAAAATATGTGCTGGCTTTAACCACAGGGCTCTAGTGGAATGTAAAACTAAACTAATTCTTAAAGGGTTGCTTCCTTCAACCTCTTCCTTTACTTCTGGAGTGCTATCTTCTTCCAGAAAATCTTCAGGGGAGGCAGCTAACAATAGTAAAGAGTCCAGGAAGCATTCCTCAGATCATTGTCCTCATTCTTCTTCATCAGGCTTGGCTCTTCCTGAGAAAAATCTCAAAAACGTCAGTCAACAACCTCTTTGGGTCCAACCCAGATAAAGACAAAATCTTTGTATCCAACTGCACCCCTGGATCTGAACCAAGCTAAATTAAAGTTCCCTCAGGCTAGATTGAATTGCTCTCCAGAGCCAGTAACTTTGAGAATGCACTCACCATTTCTACAGTACACTCTTAGAATGGTATCTCATCCACCCTCAATCTCCTCATTCCTCAGGTCATCTAGGAGCCTAACAGATGCTGATGTGGACAGGATGATGAGAAAGCTTCTGAGAACCCAGATTCAAATAGAAGTTATTCTGTCACTGTCTCCCATCGGATCTGTGCGCTTAACTCTAGTACAACTCCAGCCATTAACTCCTACACCAATTTGTCTAGTGGTTTTGGAGCCTACAGACCCAAGACTTCTGAGCTTGTCTGTGTCAGATCCAAAGGCTTGGCCTTACTCAACTCCAAGGCTTTCTCTGACCCAGATAGCTCTGACTCTGTCAGACCTGGAAGGTTTTCAGATCCATAGTGTCGACACCAGATCCAGGGAGAAGGGTTCAATTCCAATGTTTTTTGAGCTGCCCCTTCCTCTCAGAGCCTCAACGCTAGACAGATTGGCTATGACCCTTGCATTGAGGTGGAAGTCTGGGGAGTTTGAGTTATGTCCTGTTTGGGTGTCTACTGATCCTGTCAAAGTGGGACTTGGTTCCCCCATTCGTCTGCCTTTGACATAGTAGAGAGAGCATTTTTCACCTCTGTGGACAAGACATTCTTTTCATTCTTTTCTGTCAGGACAGTCAGTTTGATGATATGTAAAAAGAGGCACTTCAACTCCATACAAGAGTCTTTAACTGAAGACACTGACTTTGATGAAAGGGTAGGGTCTCTCAGATCACACTTTGAGGATGTCTCTTTTGGTGAAATACTCAAACTTGTGAGACAGAAAGGTGGTTGGTCTTCTGAGCCCCATTCCCAGCAGGAGTCAATGTTTCTTGAGGCTTTCGGTGCTGGCTCAGCTATGTTTTGGATAGCCCCCCCCCTTCTCCTGGTGGTTAAGATAGTATACCTCATCTCCTGCTGAGTTTGGAAGGATCCAGATGTCACAGAGCCTATTCTTAAAACAACAGACAAATACCTTATTGCACAAAAAGATATGGCTGATTGGAGCAAAGGTACGCTGTGGCTGCGATGACGGTTGCAGCAGCCACCAAAACAGAGCTCGCAGAGCAGATTTCTTCTGTTCTTCCCCCTGACCAGAGATCCAGGTCATTGGACAGCTTTGGAAAGTGTGTCTACATTTCGGCGACCTTTCCTCTCAGATCACTGAATTATTTGCCACACATTATGAGATTTCAGAAGGAACTGATCAAGGAATTTTCTGATACCGTTTTGGGGTCCAAGTAGAGGACAAGAGGACTGTTTCTTTGCAACTGGCCGTCCTCCAGTCCCTATTGAATGCTTCCATGAGACTGATTTCCCACACTTCCAAAGGAGCTTCGATAGCCTGTGTTCAGGAATTGGAGTAAGAAGTCATGCTCGGATGCACCTTTCTGACATTGCGGAGCCCTTCAAATCTTCATTCATCAATGCCCCTTTTGATGGATCCACCTTGTTTGGCCTTAGGGTAAAGGTGACTCTCTCTGTAAGAGTGAGCAAGATGGTAAGACATTATCTGCCATGGTAATCTGTTTTTCTACCCATCAAAAGACTTTCTCTTGGAATCAGAGAGGAGGAAGAAAGATGTGGATCCAACAGATGCAAGGTTTTTCCCCAGCACTCCTACAGAGACAGATCTCCCTGCGGCAGGGCTGGGAGACTCCTATGGAAGGCATCAACCTCCTGGCAGTGGTGTCCTGCAACATCAAGGTTTCAGATGTCCCTTTTCTGAGAAAATCTTTCAACGCCCTTCAAGGGTTGCTCAACTGCTGCACTCTGGAGGCAATTGAGGGTGCTAATCTCTGCATCTAGAGCCTGGATAGCAATTACCAAAGACACCTGGGTGCACAGTATAGTATCCAGAAGTTATTACATACCATTTTCCTTTCTACCTCCACAGAACAACAAAGGAATTCCCAACATTCCACCCAGTCAGAGGAAGGTAGCTGCCATAGAAATAGAAAGGCTGCTGAGAAAAGTGGCCATCCAAATGGTCCCACAGACCAATATCCAGAACCTACCCAAGATTCTTTTTAGTGCCAAAGAAGATGGGATTTAAGACCAATTTTGGATTGCAGCAATCTAAATCAGTTTGTGAAATGCTCAAAGTTCTGGATAGTCACAGTTCAGTCCATTCTACCACTATTAGGGAAGGATGATTGGATGTGCTCTGTACATCTCCAGGATGCATACTACCATGTAAAGATATACAGGTTCTCCAGGAGATACCTACATTTCTGTCTGGGAGCCAGTCACTATCAGTTCAGAGTTATACCCTTTGGTCTCACCACAGCCCCAGGGCTGTTGACCAAGTGCATGGCATTGCTAGCAGCTCACCTGAGATTGCATGGATTCTGGGTGTTTCCTTACCTACATAACCAGCTACTTTCTGCTCCCACCACCAGGGATTACGAGCTCCATCTGTGTCCTCAATGAAACCTCACAGTAAACTACTCCAAGTCTCAGATCTGCCCTACTCAAGCCCTAGAATTAATTAGTGCCCTTCTGGATATGGTAACACAAATCACAATACTACCTCAGACAAGATTAAACACTCTACGGAACCAAGCCTTACGCATTCTTTCACTTCCTTCCCCTCCAGACAGACTAGTATTACACCTCCTCAGATCAATGGCATCTTCAGTAGTGCTTGTACTATTAGCAAAGTTTTACACAAGGATTTACAATGGAACCCTGCAGTACAATGGTCAGTAAGGTGCCATCCTTTGCCAGCACCTGTTCAAATCACAGATGTTTGCAAACAACACATAGCCTGGTGGATTCATGCAGAAGAAGTCTTTCCTGGGCCTCCCTTTTATTCTTCCTTCACCAAGGCCATGGTGACAACAGATGCCTCCCAACTTAGGATGGGAGGCATTACCTGGGGATGGATAGTCCAAGGCATGTGGTCTCAGTTAGACACCAGTTTTCACATCAGTTTGCTGGAAATGAGACCAGGCCTACTGGTGTTGCAGACATTTCAAGATGTTCTTCATATAGAGATCATATTTATTCATACAGACAACATACCCGTGGTCTGAAACATCAAAAAACAGAGGGGAACCTGATCCTACCGATTATGTCTAGAGACAATGAGAGTGTGGCAATGGGCAATCTCTTCTAGTCACATTTTATTGGCAGCAGATATTCTGGGAAAGTCCAAAGTGCTAGCATACAAACTAAGCAGGTGTATTTTTCTTCCCGATGAGTTGTCTCTCAGTCAGTCAGTGGTGTGACCTCTTTGCTTCTTCTCTCAATTCCAAGTGCAGCATGTACTTTGCCCTGATCCCTCCAGAGGGAGAGTCAATCAGAGACTTGTGAATCAGAGTATTCTTTATGGCTTCTCCCACCCTCCTCATTGTTAAGTTTCTGCAGACAGCATTTCAGCAGAAGAGAAGGTAATCCTCATTGTTCCATTCTGATCTCAGCAACAGTGGTTCCCTTTCCTGTGGCCTCATCTAGTTCACCATCCCTGGGTGCTGTATCCAACTCAGGGCCTTCTGTCTCACCCATACAGGTTATCTCAACCGGGTATTTGAGCCCTCAAGTTGACTGCATGGATGCTCCACTTCCAATGATGGCTAGAAACTCTAGTCTTTCTTCCCCAGTTTAAAATCAGTCAGCCCTCTGCATGTATGGCTATTGCAAGGCTCAGAAACATCAGAAGACTACAAAAACATGGTAGAGCCAGCAAACAGTGGACAGTAATCTGTTTATTATACAGACACTGATGAAGGCCTAAAGGCCAAAACCGGTTTGTTTTTCTCCATCCTCCACCAATAATAAACTGATTACTCTCCACTGTTTGCTGGCTCTACCATGTTTCTTCCCCAGTTTGTTACATCCTTACATCATCCCAGAAGGTTTCTACCAGGGAGATTTGTATGAGAAAATGGAAGCAATTTTCTATTTGGACCCATCTATCCCAGCTGTTCTTCACTTCTTTGCTTCCTTTCTCAATAATGGAGCTAGTTATTTGAGAATTAAGGTCCAGCTTGCTGCCATTTAATTTATTTTTACCTAGGTGAAAGACATTCTTCTTTGGTCTCTTTGAAAATGTGTAAGGCTTTTCTTAAAGGTTCATTTTTACTTTGACCTCCCATTAAGGACCCCACTCCTCCATGAGATTTAACAGTTCTTCAAACTTTGACTCAACCTCCATTTCAGCCTTCAGCCAGCATAGACTTAAAATTCTTGTCATGGAAAACTATTTTCCTGATCACCATTACATCAGCTTGATGGGTATCAGAACTCCAGGAGCTTTCTTCCCAGCCACCATATTTGATTTTCATAAGGACAGAGTATCCCTATGGACCAACTGTTCCATTCCACCTAAGGCAACATCAGAGACAAATATTAACCAGTCAATCAATCTACCAGTCTTCTTTCCAAAATTTTCCAAGAAAGGAAAATATGTGCTGCACAGATAACTTAGATTCTATATTCACAAAACTGAGGATTTTAGAAAATCAGATCAGTTGTTTGTTTCTTTCTCCAAAGCTAATTTTGGCAAAGCAGTATCTAAAGTATCCTTGGCTAGATGGCTCACTGATTGCATTGCTTTTGTCTATAAGAGTAAAGGATTGTTATTGCCCAAACCACCTGAGACCCATTACACCAAATATATGGCCACATCAACTGTCTTTTGGTCCAGAGCTTCCACAGATGACATTTGTGCAGCTGCTACATTATCCAGTGCTCATGCCTTTATAATTCATTACAAATTGGACATTTTATCTATGAATAGGGCAACATTTGTCTCCTCTGTACTCCAAAATATCCTTCCTTCAGGACCACCCAGGGTTACTCTAGCTATGGGCTCTGTTCTATCAGTTGAAGAACGGATGAAAAAGACATCTTATATAAAAATCATGTACTCACCATAACTATGAATTTGTTTTGCCTGTTCTCCTGCTTCCTCAACTTTCTACCATCCAGCCCCTTCATATTTTCATAAACTCCTAGCATCTTCTGAGGAGTATTTCCTAATAGTCTGGTTGTATGAGCTCCAGTCTTCTCCTTCTACCCATCTGTCTTTATGCTATAGTTAGTGTGTCATTTGTTTCAAGATATGTTAATGGTTGGCTGTCTTTTGATATTGTTTAACAAAACAGAGGGCAGCCTTGATCTCAGGTAACTAAAAAGTGGAGAGGACTATGGGTAAGGGGAGGAGCTCTAGCTATAGAGCCTAAAGTTGAATGAAGTGGCCAAGGCCAGATCAGAGGTCAGATCCAAGACCCATTAGTTGAAGAAGGACAAAAACAGCACAGATGCAGAGTTATGGTAAGTACATTACTTTTATTTATTTCCTATTCTAAGACTAAGAAGGTTCAAACTGTCTCTAAGCAAACAATTGCTCATAGGTTGTGCTCTGTTATTGTTTTTTGCTATTCTTACCATGGTAAATCTATCTCAGGTAAAGTTAAGGCACATTCCATAAGAGTGTTATCCTCTTTGGTAGCACTTTGGAAAGGAGTGGACTGTAAGGATCATTTTCCAGGGGTTCCTGGATACTTATCCTTCCTCCTGTCAGGTAGGGTAAGCTTTGGGAATCTACCTATATGTCACTCAGGCAGTGAAAATAATGAACATAGTGCACATGTGTAAAGCCTAATTCCCTGTAACAGTAGGTGTTCAAATTTAACACTGCATCAGTGGCAGCACCCACTCACCATTCCCCTGATTTTGTATATAGTTTGATGGTATCCAACCTTGCTCTGTTGTTGGTTGGCTTTGGTTATTTGTGTTGGTGTTTTGTGACTGCAAGGTGTTGGTTTCAGGCAATTCTTGCTTCTGGTTCTTCTTGGCTCTTCCAATTTGGCACTAAAAGCCAGAATAACTGCCTTTTTGTGACAGGGCATTAAGCTTCCCCTGATGAGAGGGCCTTAGCCAATCCCCTATCACAGAGAGTCAGAGAAGGCTATTCTAGGCTCTGAAAAGCTGCCAAAGTGAGTTTGTGCAGGTAGACACAGAATCCATATGCCACTGAGGTGGTGTGAAGCTCAAATATCTACTGTTATAGGACTTACGCAACTACATTTTCTAATATATCTTCCAGTGTGCATGTTTTACATACAACCACATTCATTCAACAAATTTCCCTCAGCCAGTGTTTCCAGTGCATTATTTTTATGAATCTTGCTCTAGTCTCTTTTCTGTCAACATACTTATCTCATCATTGCACACATTCGTAGTCATAGCACGTGCATTACCAGAGCTAATTTTACACAACATTGTCTGGTGATTTCCATCTGATTTCCATGACATAAAATAGTCATTTACTTCTTTCCCACTCCCTTTCAGACTATCATAGTAATGTTATTAAAAAAAAAATGCAACATAAAGACCAGATGCAAACTGCAAATGAGAGTTTTTTGTAACAGCATGCAGTTTAGGTTTCCCTAATTCCATTAAATACAAACATTCATTTTTAAATGGCATTTTTGACAAATAATATTTGTTTTATTGCATTTATTGTAATATTAATCACATAGTTACATTATGCATAGTACTTACTGATTTCAATAATTTAAGGTGTCATTCAGAAAGCACTTCACATTTTAAGAATAGCACATCCTTTGCCATAGAAAATGTAATCCTTTTTAGTGTCCTTCAATGTTCCTATTGTATTTTTATGTAGTTTTCCATCTTTATTTTGAAAACTGTTTCATCTCCTTTGTTTTACGCATCATTTTTGTTGGAAAACAAAAGAGACTTTGCATGAAATCTCCCCCTTGAAGTGCCACCCTTGGCTTTTCTGTACCTGTTGGCTGGTGGCTTGTGCCCTTGCCAAATTCTCTTGCCTTCATGAGCTGTTTTTCTTTGTCTGTTCATCTTGTGCCTGCTGAGGGTTTGTATAGATTTTTAATGCAAGTGGATAGAAGACTCAACTATAAATTCGACCCTCGTAAATTCTGGTCAACCACGAACAAGATTATGTCTCCAGGTAGTCCCTCCAACACCTCCCCCTATCCAAACACATCCCCTCGGGAAACAGCTACCCTCCTAAATCAACACTTCATTAACTCCATACAGAATCTCCTACCCTCTAACTCTAATTCTACTTCAGTACCTTCTCCTCCCAACCCCCCAAACACAACTCCTTTTTCCTTTCACCCCATTTCCACTTCTTACATCAGATCTCTCCACCTTAAGCTCAAACCCCGCTCTCCATCCACTGATAACCTACCTCCTTCCTTCCTCAAACTTGCTGCTGATTCTATTGCCTACCCTGTATCTATACTAATTAACATATCCATCCTAGAATCCACCATGCCAACATAATGAAAATCCTTCTTTACTATTCCCCTACATAAAGGTGGAAATTCCACGGACCCTGCTAACTACCGTCCAGTTGCCATTCTTCTCCCCTCTCTAAAATCCTAGAGAAATGCATCCGTAGTCAGCTCCTAAATCACCTCCTCCAGCACAACCTACTCACTCCCACACAACACGGTTTTCGCCCCAACCATAGCACAATTACTGCTCTACTCTCTTTCACCCACACTATCCCTGAGGCTCTTGATAACAACAAACTCACATCCTGTCTCTTCCTCAACCTTTCCAAAGCTTTTGATACAGTCTCACATCCTTTATTGCTTTCTAAGCTTGCCAAACTCAACCTATCTCCCACCTCCCTAGCTTGGTTCTCTAGCTACCTATCCAGTAGGCAGCAATCTGTTAAATGGCTCTCTTCCTCCTCTCCTTTCCTCCCTGTTCCAACTGGGGTGCCTCAAGGCTCCATCCTGGGTCCCCTTCTATATAATATCTTCACCAATGACCTTTTCACATCTTGCAAAGAATCTACCCTCATTCAATATGCTGATGACTCTACACTCATCACTACCTCAAACTGTATCTCTGAGCTCTATACCCTCACTCAACAAGCCCTCCTATCCACTGAGAAATGGCTATCAGACAATCAACTCATCCTTAACCCAAAAAAGACTAAACTCCTACTCTTCCTCATCAAATCCTCTAACAACACAATCATCCAACCCGATACCCACACTAAACTCCATGGGGTCATCATTGATGACAAACTTAAATTTAACCTTCACATACTCCAATGTATAAAGAAAACACATCAAAAACTGGGCCTACTACATTGGAACAAAACATTTCTAACTCCCAACTCTAGACTCACCCTAGCACAGGCACTCCTCCTCCCCTACCTCCTATATGCCTCCCCAGTTCTCACCAATATTCAGGTCACAACACTGAACAAACTCCAACAAACTTACCACAAAATAGCTAAATTTATAACTAACTCCCCTTACAATGTACATCACTGTATTTCACTAAACTCTCTCCAATGGCTTGAATCCCCCCAACTGCAACTATCTCAGTTTCTAATGTTACACTCTATTCTCTACAAACCATCACTCTGCCCATCTCTTTCTTCCTTGATCTCCACCTATACTCCAACTCGGCCTCTCCGTATCTCTAACCAGAAGCTACTGGATATCTACCAACCAAAAAAAAACTGTAGGCAAATTACTTTACAAGCACTCTGTTGCTCAAGCTGGGAACAAGCTTCGCCTTCACATCCACTCCATAACCCACTTCTTACACTTTAAAAATGAACTAAAGAGTCACCTTCATAACTCCAAGACCTGCCCCTGCTATGACTCAACATAAGTCCTCTATCACTCTTCTAGGTGCCTCTTTCCCCCTACTTCTTGCACCACTATATTTCTTGCACCACTCCTTCTAGGGTGTCTCTTACTGCTTCTCCCTCAAATGTGAATGACTGCACAAAAACTTTTATTGGAAATTGCACATGTCTATGTATATACATTATTGTGTGCTCTCTTATGTGACTTATGGAGCCTACTTTCTACTAACTATAACACACTCTGTGTGTTACCTTGATGCATTGATCAACATACAAAATTATTCTTGTTATGTCTGATTATTGTAAGGTGCCTCTTACTGTTTCTCCCTCAAATGTGAATGACTGCACAGAAACTGTTTTGAAAATTTTAATTGTTTGTGTATAGATTATTGTGTGCCCTCTTATGTGACCTATTGTTCCTGCTTTCTACCAACTATAACTCACACTGTATGTTACTTTGATGTGTTGATCAACATGCAAAATTATTCTTGTTATTTCTATTTATTGCTTTAAATACTCATCAGTTGTGATTAGTGAAGTAGTGCATTCTGCCTTTTAATTGCATATTGTCTTTTTAATTGGAGCTTTTCTCCTCAGGTCTCCTTTGAAAATGGGCTGCAAGCCCAGCAGGACCAACCCAGTTAACAAATGTCAATAAATAAATAAAATAAATAAAGACTTGAAGCAAAGCAGGATACAGTAAATTAAAACAAAGCTTAATTTCTTAATTTCTCCTCAGAGTCTTATTGAAGTAAGAAAAGCATTTTAGATCATGTTTGTATCAGCAGATATCCTTATATCTCCAGCCATTAAGAGTGTTCCTTCCTCCATATAATGAAACACATTTCCTCCTTTGTTTGATATGTCAACAGTTTAATTAGCATAGGTCTTAACTGTTTTCTGAGGTTACACGGGCAGTATTTACTCTATGTGCTCTGTTTTAATATCATCAACAGATTGCAATCCTTCACTTCAGTTTGCTCTGCTACTGGTAAACATTAAGTTGTCTCTATGTGACCTACCCACCAATTTCTGTACCACTTATTCATATTTTACTGTTTCACTATTTTTCTTTCATCCTCTTTTTAGCCTCACCCTACCCCCTATTCCCACCCACCCCAGTACTGTTAAATTTGTACTATCCTAGCCACTCCCCCTGCTTCTTCCTCCAAACCAGCATCTCACACATCAACAAGTGGCCCTCACTCTCTACAACCCAACTTTCCCCCTTCCTTTCCTGCCAAATCATGGTTGAAAATTGTGCCCTATAATGGACAGGCCCCTTGCTATGCTAGCATCAACAAAAACACTAGTATTTTCTCTACTCCCCCGATGCTCATCTTTTTTCTCCTCACTGCCTATGAAAACCAGTGTCACCACGGATTCCACTACCCAAAATGTCAAAATACCACCCCAGAACACTATCCCCCACACATCCAAACCCTCATCCTCTTTACCTCATCATTGAATTAAAACCTTGAAATCTAATCCAAGGGACAAGCACTATCTATGGCTTCATACGTTTCTAAAGCTCATAATCAGATTTCTATATAACCTTGCTACAAGATGGGGACATCCATCCCAACCATGGCCCGTCTCCACTTGGTTACAATAGCACCTACAACACCAACCCCTTAACAGTCCCACAAACGGTCTTCTGACATTTCACTTGCACATTCGAAGTATAAATAATAAAATCCCCAACCTGCATGCCCTCTTAGCAGTTTATTCCCTAGACATAATGTGTCTTACAGAAAACTGGCTTAAACCTACTACTGCCAATAATGAGGTATTACCCCTGGGCTACAACATACACTGATTAGATCGAACAGCTAAGAAGGGAGGTGGGATAGCAGTTCTTTACAAAAATACATTACGTGTTAATAGAGATCCAGTTCAACTGCCCCCATTTAATAATGCAGAAATCCTCATTACCAAACTGCAAATTAACAATAATAAGATTATAAATATTGTATGTGTCTATATTCCCCCAGGCAATAAAATAAGCACTCTGGAAAATATCTCCCAATGGTTATCCACTACCTACCCCCAAGAAACCATTGTTCTTGGTGACTTTAACACTGACCAGTGCACCTGCTCAGCTGAATCCCTGGTCACCCATATAAATCTGTTTGGATTCACACAAATAAAAACCTCTCCCACTAGGATTGGTAAACCCACCAACAGGGAAAGCATCTTAGATTGAGTAGTTATTAATAGCCACCCAATGTTGTATACAGCTGAGACTCTCCCTGATGACCTAAGTGATCATTCACTAACTTATATTATTAGGCATAAGGCAGAAACTCACCACAAGACTATATAGAAAACAATCAGAAATAATAAAAACTTCAGGTCTATATTAAATCACCGAACTCTTAAAAAAGCTAACAGTGATTAATCAACCCTATGTAAGCGAAACCTTACAATGTCGATGTGTCACAACAGTGATTTTTTTCCAAGGGAAAAAAAATTGCTGTTACAACAACAAAAAAATAAATAAATAATAAAAATCAATTTCAAACATTACATTAAGTGGGGGGGGTTCACCCACCCGACATCCCCCCCACTTAAATATACCAACTCCGAGACTGTACTACAGTGCTGAAAATGGCAAAGTACTGAAGCGGCCAAGCAAATTCTTTTCCAGGGAAAGAATTTGCTTAACAGCCGCTTCGATATTTTGCGTTTTCAGCCTTTTAAGTTTGACCAAGATGCATTCGAAAGAATGCATCTTCGGTCTTGTAATATAGACCCAAAAACGTAAATCCTACTAACTTCCTAAACGAACTTAAAATAGGTCAAATGGTTAATCCTAAAACAATCTACCACTAGATGAAGCCATAACTTTCTTTAACAATAAATTCCTGAGCATCCTTGACTCCCATGCACCTGCATGCACTATAAAGACTAAATCTAATACTGCTACATGGCTCACAAATGAAACTAAGATAAAAATCAAACTTAGAACTATAGCCTGGACCAAATGGCAAACAACTAAAGCCTCCCTCAACCAAGTATGATATCGTCAACTTAGAAATGATACAAAAAAGCTCATTTTGCTAGCCAAAAAAAAACTACTACCAGAACCTCCAATTTAAACACCAAAACAATCCCCAAATGTTTTGGGCAGGTATTAACCAACTTCTTTATCCAGGACTATCTACTACCCTAACCCCCATCAAACTACACCTATAAATCCACAGAAATTGTTGCCACTGCCTTTAATAACTTTTTCACTAAAACTATTCAGTCCGTAGCTAACCAACCTACTCCCACCCACTCTAACTCTACCACTAACATACCCACTTCTCATCCCCCCTTTGACTTCCAACCTGTTTCTACCACTTTTATTCAATCCCTTATCATAAAACTAAAACTAACCACCCTTTCTGCTGACCTCCTTCCTGTACAGTACCTACAAAAAGCTGTCGATGCCATAGCATTCCCCATCTCTATCCTAATCAATACAACACTAACTAATGGAACTATCCCCTCAATCTGGAAAATATCCCATGTTATCCACCTCCACAAAGGTGGAAGTTCAACAGAACTGTTCAGCTACAGACCCATTGACATTCTCTCACCACTAGCCAAATTAATGAAGAAATGCATTCAGAAGCAGCTTATGGAATATCTCATTCAGAACAGTCTGCTTGCCAACTCTCAGCATAGCTTTAAGCCACATCACAGCACCAACTCTGTCCTCCTTTCTTTTACAAATACCATATTCCAAAATAGGAACAACAGGTTGTCTTCAGCCCTATTTCTGGACCTGTCGAAGACCTTTGATATGGTCAACCACAAATTACTCAATCCATTCCCTAAAATCCATCTCCCTAGATAATGATGCTTTTCAGTAGTTCTTATCCTATCTGAATGGCAGAGAACAGGCTGCATTATGGCAGAGCAAACTGTCCACCCTGCTACCTCTCACCCTTGGTGTCCCTCAGGGCTCTATTCTAGGTCCTCTACTCTTTTCTATCTTCATCAACAATCTTCATACTGCCATCCCTGATGCAACCTGCATTCAATATGCAAATGATTCTACCAAGATCTGTACAGCCCCTTTAGACCTGCAAACCTTAACACAAAACACATTTAACACAGTTGTAAATTGGCTCTCTAATCACTGTCTGTTGTTAAATCACAACAAACCTAAACTGCTCCTCTTTACCCCCACTGGTAGATCCACCCCATTTTCCTTCTCCATAATATCCAACAACGGTACTTCTATCTCTCCAGATGACAATACTAAGCTTTTAGGAGTAATAGCAGACAATAATCTCAAATTTGATCTGCATATCAATAAAACTATAAAAACCATTAATAAGAAGCTTGGCTCATTATATAGAAGCAAACATTTTCTAACTCCATTAGCTAGGACTGCAATTGTCCACTCACGCCTACTCTCTACCCTTCTATATGCCTCCCCCATACTCTCCAATTTGAGCAAAACTGAACTTAGTAAGCTGTCTCATTGTTACAACCATATTGCCAGATTTTCCATAGGCTCAACACAGAGGACACATCACTGTCAAAACTTCAGTCTTCTTGGGTGGCTAGAACTGCCTAGCCTACTTCTGTTCAATCAGCTTATAGTAGCACACAAAATTCTGTACCACCCTGAAAATACTCCAACACTCAAAAATATCATACAGCCATACAGTAATTCAAGGCAACTACGATCATCCAATAAACTGTTGGTCCAAATCCACAAAGCCATTAACTCAGCCGGTGACTCCCTGTTTGCCAACGTTGTTGGTAAAACTTGGACTTCACTTTCATGTAACCTTACCCTCAACCTTCTTTAAGTCTCTTCAAAAAAGGCCTCAAACAGTATTTTAAAGAGCACTGGCTTTGTCCCTGTACTATCCTGAGTAACCACTACTTATTCAATGCCTTATTTAAATATTGTACGCATCTCTTGCTCATAATAGCTTGCAGAAACCTATTGTTTTTGTATACTATGACAGTGTGTATATTGTGAGCACCTACTACAGGGCTTTGTAAATATGTTTGACTCATATCTGTTATGTTCTATCTGTGTTATTTGGAGCTTTTCTCCCCGGGCCTCTGCTGAAAATGGACATATATCCAGTTGGACTATCCTGGTCAACAAATGTAAAATAAATAAAATAAATACATTTGCATTTTTCCTCCGAGTGCCTGGTTAAAGCCTTTTCTATTTCCTGCAGCTTTCCATTACTTTGACATATAACTGTACATAAGTGTATACATTCTATGCGACTGTACAGAGCTTACAGAGCTCAGATTGTGTTGCATAATTATTTTTGATTGGTGCTTTACCTAGTTATATACTGTACCTTTTGTACTAACAACTGCTCTGTGAGCTTGAGTTATGACTAAACAGGGTCAGCAGACAAGCCCACTTACCTGATCAGTCAATCAATAACTAGTTGTCTCTGTATATTCCAACAGAGACACTGTTATCTTAAGAATCTAAACATACATTTGGTTAATCTTTTTCAGTAGGGTAACTGGAGTCTTCTCCTTCTGCTGCCACTAGTGTCTCCTTTCCCAGCTGTGCTCCACGACCCTGGGTTCAGTCTCCCTTTGAGTTTTCAGTTTCTCTCCCTTGTAATTCACTTTTTTTTATCCTTGTGGAACTTCTAGACAGCACAGACTTAAGGAGGGAGAAAAGGACCTGTACCGATTGCCTAGACAGAGGAACTGAGCTAGGAAAGATTTGCAGCAGGTAAGGGTGATAAAGGATAATGAGGGAAACATACTCACAAGCAAGGAGAGGGTGTTGAGCAGATGGATAGAGTACTTTGAGGGGCTGATGAATGAAGACAATGAGAGAGAGATAATGTTGGATGATGTGAAGATAGTGAATCAGGAAGTGCAACAGATTAGCAAGGAGGAAGTAAGGATAGCAATGAAGAGGATGAAGAATTGAAAGGCTGTTGGTCCAGATGACATACCTGTGGAAGCTTGAAGGTGTTTAGGAGAAATGGCAGTGGAATTTTTAACCAGATTGTTTAATGAAATCTTGGAAAGTGAGAGGATGCCTGAGGAGTGGAGAAAACATGTTTTGGTACCGATTTTTAAGAATAAGGGTGATGTGCAGAGCTGTACTAACTACAGATGGATAAAATTGATCAGTCACAGCATGAAATTATGGGAAAAAGTAGTAGAAGCTAGGTTAAGAAAGGAGGTGATGATTAGTGATCAGCAGTATGGTTTCATGCCAGGAAAGAGCAGTACAGATGCAATGTTTGCTCTAAGTGTTGATGGAGAAGTACAGAGAAGGTCAGAAGGAGTTGCATTGTGTCTTTGTGGACTTAGAGGAAGCATATGACAAGGTGCCTAGAGAGGAGTTGTGGTATTGTATGAGGAAATTGGGAGTGACAGAGAAGTATGTAAGAGTGGTACAGGATATGTACAAGAGTAGTGTGACAGCGGTGATATCTGCAGTGGGCATGACAGATGCGTTTAAGGTGGAGGTGGTATTACATCAAGGATCAACTCTGAGCCCTTTCTTATTTGCAGTGGTGATGGACAGGTTGACAGATGACATCAGACAGGAGTCTCCATGGACTATGATGTTTGCAGATGACATTGTGATATGTAGTGAGAGTAGGGAACAGGTTGAGGAGACCCTGGAGAGGTGGAGATATTCTCTAGAGAGGAGAGGAATGAAGGTCAGCAGGACTAAGACAGAATATATGCGTGTGAATGAGAGGGAGGATAGAGGAATGGTGAGGATGCAGGGAGTAGAGTTGGTAAAGGTGGATGAGTTTAAATACTTGGGATCAACAGTTCAGAGTTATGGCGAGTGTGGAAGAGAGGTGAAGAAGAGAGTACAGGCAGAGTGGAGTGGGTGGAGAAGAATGTCAGGAGTGATTTGTGACAGATGAGTACCAGTAAGAGTGAAAGGGAGGTCTACAAGAGGGTAGTGAGACCAGCTATGTTATATAGGTTGGAGACAGTGGCATTGACAAAAACGCAGGAGTTAGAGTTGGATGTGGCAGAGTTAAAGATGTTAAGATTTGCACTGGGTATGCCAAGGGTAGACAGGATTAGGAATAAGTATATTAGAGGGTCAGCCCAGTTTGGACAGTTTGGAGACAAAGCCAGAGAGGAAAGATTGTGTTGGTTTGGACATGTGCTGAGGAGGGATGCTGTGTATATTGGGAAAAGGATGCTAAGAATAAAGCTGCCAGGTAAGAGGAAAAGTGGAAGGCCTAAGATAAGGTTTATGGATGTTGTGAGAGAGGACATGCAGGTGGTTGGTGTAACAGAGCAAGATGCAGAGGACAGGAAGAAATGGAAACAGATGATCCACTGTGGTGACCCCTAATGGGAACAGCTGAAAGAAAAAGTTTTGTTCTTCTAATGTACAGTAGTTTACAAGATTTTGCTAAGTTAAACATACTCTACACCTCTAATATAGAACCTCCTACATCTCTATCAACTGTATGACCTACCCCTGCCATCCTCTACTACTTTAATACGGAACCTCCAGCAATCCGGTACCTCAATCAACTCCATCACCTACCCTTGACATCCTCTACACCTCTAATACAGAACCTCCAAAAATCCTACACCTCTATCAACTCTACACTTCTAAGACAGAAACCTAAACAATCCTACATCTGAATCAACTCTAACACTTAATCCTGACAACCTCTACACCTCTAATACATAATCCTCAACAATCCTATACCTCTTTCAATGATATCACCTACCCCTGCTATTCTCTACACCTCTAACACAGAACCTCCAACAATCCTACACCTTTGTCAACTCTATCAGCTTCCCTGCTATCCCGTATACCTTTAGTATATACCCCCAATGGCCCTACACCTCTGTTAACTCTATCACACAACCCTGCCATTCTCTATACCTCAAATACAGAACTACAAACAATCCTACACCTCTTTGAAATGTATCATGACCTCTAATACAGAACTTCTAACAATTCTACATCTCTGTCAACTCTATCACCTATACCTGCCATCCTCTACACCTCTAATATAGAACCTCCAACAATTCTACATCTCTATAAACTCTACCCCCTACCCCTGCCATCCTCTGCACCTCTAGTACAGAAACCACAACAATCCTAGAGCTCTGTCAACTCTGTCACCTACCCCTGCCATCCTCTACACATCTAATACAGAACCTCAACAATCCTACACCTCTATCTATGATACTACCTACACCTGACATCCTCTACATCTTTAATACAGAGCCTCCAATAATCCTACATATCTGTTGGTTTTATCAGCTACACCTACCATGCAGTACACCTCTAATATAGGACTTCCAAAAATCCAACACCTCTAGCAACTATATCACCTACCCCGACCATCGACTATTATAAAACCTCCAACAATCCTACAACTTTAGAAATTCTACCAGCTTCCCCTGCCATCATGTATACCTTTAGTGTATACCCTCAACAGTTCTACACCTCTGTCAACTCTATCACCCAACTCTGCCATACTCTACACCTCTAATAAAAAACCTCCAACAACCCTGCACCTCTATCAACTGTATCACCTACACCTGTCATCCTTTTCTTCTCTAATACAGAACCATCAAAAATTCTACATCTCTATCAACTCTACTACCTCCCCCTACCAACCTTTACACCTCTAATATCGAACCCTCAGCAATCACACACCTTTATCAACTACACCTGCCATCCTCTACACCTCAAAAACAGAACCCCAAACAATCCTACATCTCTAGCAACTGTATCAACTAGTTCTGCCATCCTCTACACCTCTAATACAGAACCTCCAACAATCCTACACTTCATTCAACTGTATCACTTACTGATACACTCCTCTACACCTCTAATACATAACCTCCCACAATCCTGCACCTCTGTCAACTGTATCGCCTGCCCATGGTGTCCTCTACACTTTTAATACAGCACCCCGACAAACTTACACCTCTGTCAGCTCTATAACCTACCACTTCCATCCTGTACAACCCTAATATAGAAACCTCAACAATCCTTCACCTCTGTCAACTTTATCATCTACCCTTGACATCATCCAAACCACTAATACAAAACTCAATAATCATCCACCCCAATGCCTTACCAGCCTCTGACGTCAATCCTCTACATCCTCTAATACAGAACCTCCAACAACTCTACACCTCTGTCAACTCCACCAGCTACCCCTCCCATCCCCAATAGCTCTAATACAGAACCCCCAACAATCCTACATCATCAGTTCTATCACCCGCCATGCTCTTAACATCTAATATAGAATGTTCAACAATACTACACCTTCATCAACTGTATCACCTACCCCCTGCCATCCTTGATACCTCTAATGCAGAACCCTCAACAATCCTGAACCTCTATCACCTGTATCACATATCTCTGCTGTCTACTACACCTCTAATATAGAACCTCCAACAATCCTACATCTCTATCAGCTCTATCACCTACCCCTGCAATCCTCCAAAACTCTAAAACAAAACCCTCAAAAATCCTACAACCTTAATGCTTTACAACCCACTGAAGTCAATCATCTATATCTTCTAATACAAAACCTCCAACAATCCTACACCTCTGTCATCTCTATCAGCTACCTCTATCATCCACGATACCTCTAATATAGAACCTCCAACAATCCTACAACTTTAGCAACTCTATCACATAACTCTGCCATCCGCCATACCTCTAAAAGATAACCCTGAACAATCCTACACCATTAATGACTTACCACCCACTGCACTCAATCCTCTACATCCCTAATAGAGAAAATCCTTAATCCTATACCTCTACCAACTCTATGATCTAACTCTCCCATCATTTACACCTCTACTTTAGAACCCTCAGTAATCCTACATCTCTATAAACTCTATCACATAGTCTTGCCATCTTCTACACCTCTAATACTGAATGCTGCACAATCCCACATCTCTGTCATCTCAGTCACCTAGTCACCTACCTTGACATCCTCTAAACTTCTAATACAGAACCCTAACATCCTACATCTCTGTCAAATCTATCACCTACCCCTGCCATCCTCTACACCTCTAATACAGAGCTTCAACAATTCTACAACTTTAGCAACTCCATCACCTACCCCTACCATCATCTATACCTCTAATACAGACCTCTGAACAATCCTAATGACTTACTACCTGTTGATGTCAATCCTATTCATGCCCTCATACAGACCCCCACCAACCCTACGCTTCTAGCAACTCTATCCCCTCCCTCTGCCATCCTCTACTCCTCTAATATAAAACCACCAACCATCCTAGACTTCTGTCAACTCTAATCAGCTACACCTGCCATCCTCTGCACCTCAAATACAGAAACCCCAACAATCCTACTGCTCTATCAACTGTATCACCTAGCCCTCCCATCCTCTACACCTATAATACAGAACCTACACTTCTATCAAGTGTACCACTTACTGCTGTCATCCTGTATACCTCTAATACAAAACCACCCACAACCCTGCACCTCTGTCAACTCTATCACCTGCCCCTGCTGTCCTCTACACCTACAATACAGAACCTACACCAATATTACACCATTATCAACTCTATCACCTAACCTTGCCATCCTGTACACCTCTAATAAAGAATGATCAGCAATTCTACATCTCTTTAAAACTCTATCAGGTACATCTGCCATCCTCTACACCTCTAATTTTAGAACCTCCAACAACCATACACCTCTATCAACTCTATCCCCTACCCCTGCCATCCTCTACATCTGTAATATAGACTCCAAACAATCCTAGACCTCTATCAACTCTATCAGCCACCCCTGCCATCTTCTACACCTCTAATACAGACCCCTCCACAATTCTAAACCTCACTCAACTGTATCACCTACCCCTGCCTCCTCTCCACTTCTAATACAGCATCCTCAACAATCGTACACCTCTATCAACTTTATCATCTACCCCTGCCATCCTCTACACTTCCAGTATAGGACTCCCAACAATCCTACATCTCTATCAACTATATCACATTACCTGTGACATCTTCTATACCTTTAATACAGAACCTCTCACAATCCTGCACCACAATCAACTCTATCTGCTACCCCTACCATCCTCTTCAGCTGTAATACAGATCCCACAACAATCATACATCTTTATCAGTTCTATCACCTACCCCTGCTGTGTTTTTCACCTCTAATATAGAACTTCCAACAATCCTACACCTTTATCATCTTTATCACCTATCCTTGCAATTCTCTAATAAATAACTGTCAACAGTCTTACACTCCTAATGGCTTACCACCCATCAAAGTCAATTGTCTACCTCATCTAATACAGAATTCTCTATCATCTACCCCTACCATCCTATTCATCTCTAGTGCTGAACACTCAACAATCCCACACCTCTGTGAACTCTATTACCTACCCTTGCCATTCTGTACACCTCTAACAATCGTATATCTCTATCAACACCTACATTGTCATCCTCTAGACCTTTAATGCAGAATGCTCAACAATCCAATATTTCTATCAACTCTAACACCTACCGCTGCCATTCTCAACACCTCTAATACAGAACCCTCAACAATGCTACACTCTTAATGCCTTACCACAAATTGAAATCAATCCTTTATGCACTCTAATAGAGATGCTCAACAACCCTACACCTCTAGCAACTCTATCCCATACCCCTGCCATCCTCTACACCTATAATACAGAACCCCAACAATCCTACACCTCTATCAACTTTACCACTTACCCTGCCATCCTCTACACCTCTAATATAGATCCTCCATCAATCTTGCACTTCTGTCTACTGTATCCCTATCTTTTGCCATCCTGTACACCCCTCATACAGAATCTCTTACAGTCCTGCACCTCTATCAACTGTTTCACCTACCCCTGCTGTTCTCTACATCTCTAATACAGAATGTCCAACAATCCTACACCTTTATCAACTCTATCACCTACCCCACCTTCCTTCATACCTCTAATACACAACCCATGACAATCATACAGCCCTAATACCTTACCACCCACCAAAGACAAACCAATATATCCTCTAATACAGAATCTTCAACAATCCTGCACCTCTACCAACTCTATCACCAACCACTGCCATCGTCTACACCTCTAATACAGATTCCTCAACAATTGTAAACTTCTATTAATTCTATCGTCTACCCCTATCATTGTCTACACCTCTAATGCACAACCATCAACAATCCTACACATCTATCAACTCTATCACCTACCCCTGCCATTCTCTATACCTCTAGTATAGAAATATCAACAATCCTACATCTCTATAAACTCTATCACCTACCCTCACCATCCTCTATAACTCTAATGCAGAATGCTCAACAATCCCTACATCTCTGTCATCTCCATTACCTACAAATGAAGTCTCTGCACCTTTAATATATAACCACAATAGTCCTACATCTCTACCAACTCTATGATATACCCCTGCCATTGTCTATACCTGTAATACAGAACACTCTACAGTCCTATATCTCTGTCAACTTTATCACCTACCTTGACATCCTCTACACTTCTAATACAGAACCCTCAACAATCCTACACCTCTTTCAGCTCTATCCTCAACAATTCTACACCTCTTTCAACTCTATCACCTACCCCTGTCATCCTCTAGACCTCTAATACAGAAGCCTCGACAATCCTACATCTCTTATCAACTCTATCACCTGTCCTTGATATCCTCTACATCTCTAATGAAGAATTATCAACAATCCTACACCTTTATAAATGATCTCAGCTGCCCCTGCCATCCTCCACACATCTAGTATAGAACCTCCAAAAATGCTATACCTTTATCAACTCTATCAACTACCCCTGCAAACTTCAATACCTCTAGAATAGACCCACAATAGTCCTACACCTCTATGAATTCTATTACCCATCTCTACCAACCCTAAACTTCTATCAACACTATCATCTACCCCTGATATACTCTATACTTCTAATATAGATGCCCCAACAATCCTACGACTCTATCAGCTGTATCCTCTACACCTTTGATATAGACCCCCAACAACCATACAGGTCTATCAACTCTACCACCCACCCCTGCCATCATCTACACCTCTAATATAGAATCCTCAACAATACTACACCTCTATCAACTGTATCCCTTACCCCTACCATCTTCTACACCTCTAATACAGAAACCTCAACAATCCTATATCTCTATCAACTTGTCACCTGCCTCTGCCATTTTCTACATCTCTAAAACAGAAACCCCAACAATCCTACTTTTAATCAGGGATATCACCCAACCCTGATATCCTGTGAACCTGTAATGCAGGACTGTCAACAACCATACACCTCTGTCAATTATATCACCTAATGCAGCCATCCACTACACCTGTAATACAGTACCACCAACTATCCTACAGCTCTATCAATTCTATCAGCTACACCTGCCATCCTCTATGACCTATCCATGTAATCTTCAACATCTCTACAATAGACCACAGTCCTACACTTTTATCCCTCACCCCTGTCATCCTCTATACCTCTAATACAGAACGCTCAAAAATCCTACTCCTCTATCAACTCTATCACCTACCCATGCCACCCTCTACACCTCAAATAAAAAATCATCACGAGTCCTACATCTCTATCAATTTATCACCTACCCTTGACATCCTCTACACCTCTAATACAGAACCCACAATGATCTTACACCTTTATCAGTTCTATTACCCACTTCTGAAATTCTCCATACCTGTAGTACAGAATCCTTAGCAATCATCAACCCCTAATGCCTTACCACCCAGCAATCCTGTACATCATTTAATACAGAATTCTAAACAATCCTACACCTCTGTCAACTCTATCATCTATGCCTACCAACCTCTACAACTCTATCAGCTTTCCCTGCCATCCTGTATAGCTTTAGTATAGACTCTCAACAGTACTACACCTCTATTAACTATCAGCCAACCCTGCCATCCTCTACACCTCTTATACAGAACCTCCAACAATCCTACATCTCTGTCAATTGCATCACCTAACCCTGCCATCATCTACACCTCTGAAACAGAACCTCATAGAATTCTACACTTCTAGCAACTATATCACCAAGACCTGTCATTTTCTACTTTTCTAATACAGAACCTCCACCAATCCTACATTTCCATCAACTCTATCACCTACTGCTTCTATCTTTTACACCTCTAATACACCTCTACACCTGTAATACAGAACCTGCAACAATCCTACACCTCTATCAACTGTATCCAATACCCCTTCCAACATCCACAACTCTAATATAGAACCCAAACAATCCTATACCTCTATCAACTCTATCACACACCCCTGCCATCCTCTACATCTCTAACACAGAACCCTCAACAATTCTACACCGCTATCAACTCTGTCACCTACCCTTCATATCTTTTACATCTCTAATACAGAACCCTCAGCAATTGTACACCTCTATAAATGGTATCCCCAACCCCTACCATCCTGTACACCTCTAATACAGAGCTTCCAATAATCCCAAATCTCTATCAATTCTATCAGATACACATTCCATCCTCTAACAATTCTAAACCTCTATCAACTCAATCCTCTACCCTGCCATCATCTACACCCCTAGTATAGAACCTGCAACAATCCTACACCTGTATCATCTGTATCACCCACCCCGGCCATCCTCTGCATCTCTAATACAGAACCCTCAACAATCCTACAATTCTGTCAACTCTATCACCTACCCATGCCATCCACTACACTTCTAATGCAAAATCCTGAAGAGTCCTACATCTCTATCAACTTATCATATACCCTTGACATCCTCTAACCCTCTAAAACAGAACTTCCAACAATCTTACATCTCTATCAACACTATCTTCTACCCCTACCACCTTTTACACCTGTAACACTGAACCCTCAGTAATCCTATACCTCTGTCAGCTTTATCAACTACCTCTGTCATTCTCTTCTCCTCTAAAACAGAACCCCAGCAATCCTATGCCTCTATCAACTGTACCGCCTACCCCTGCCATCCTCTACATCTCTAATATAGAATTGTTAATGTTCCCACACCACTATGAATGGTACAACATAATCCTGCTTTCCTCTATACCTCTTATTCAGAAACGTCAACAATCAAAAACCTCTATCAAGTCTATCAGCTACTCCTGCCATCCTCTACATCTCTAACACAGAACCTCCAACAATCTAACACATCTATTGACCCTTTCACCAGTCCCTGCAATCCTCTACATCTCTAATACAGAACCTCCAACAATCCTACACCCCTATCAACTCTGTCACCTTCCCCTGTCATCCTCTACACCTCTAATGCAGAACCTCCAACAACTCTACACCTCTATCAACTGCATCACCTAGCCCTGCCATCATCTTCAACTTTTGCAGAGAACTCCCACAAATCCTATATCTCTAGCAACGTTATAACCTACCCTTGACATCCTTTACACCTATAACACAGAACCCTCATGAATCCTATAATCCTAATGCCATAAAACCCACCGAAGTCAATCCTATACATCACCCAATACAGTATCCTCAAGAACACTACACCTCTATCAACTCTATCGGCTACACATGTAATACAGAACTCTCAACAACCCTAAAGCTCTACTAACACTATCACCTACCTCTGCCATCCTCTACACCTGTAGTATACAAACCTAACAATCCTACATCTCTATCATCTATCTCCTACCCTTCCCAACCTCTACACGTCTAACACAGAACTGTCAAGGATCCTACACATCTATCAACTCTATCATCTACCCCTGCTATACTACACCTCTATTACAGAACCATCAACAGTCCTGCATTTCCATCAACATATCGCCTACTCCTGCTATCCTCTACACTTCTAATACAGAAGCCCCAACAATCCTACAGCTCTATCAACTGTATCCTCTACTCTTGCCATCCTTTACACCTCTGATATAGACCCCAAGAATCCAGCAGCTCCATCAACAAAATAAATCACCCCTGCCATTGTTTACCTCTAATATAGAATCCTCAATAATCCTACACCTCTATCAAATCCATCACCTACCTCTGCCATTTGCTATCCCTCAAATACAGAAACCTCAACAATCCTACATCTCTATCAACTACATCACCTACCCCTACCACCTCTACTCCTCTAACAGAAAACCCTCATTAGTCCTACATCTATAGCAACTCTATCAGCTACACCTGTAAGCTTCTACACCTCTAGAATAGATCCCCAACAGTTCTACACCTTTATCGACTCTAACACACACTCCTACCATTCTCTACTGTTCTAATACATAATGCTCAACAATTCTACACCGCTATTAATTTTAACATCTACCTCTACCATCCTCTATACCATTTTCTACCCCTATAGTATACAACCCCAACAATTCTACATCTCTATCAAACGTATCACCAACCTTGTCATCCTCTACAACTCTAATACAGAACCCTCAACAGTCCTACATCTCTATCAACTTGTCAACTGGCCCTGCCATCCTCTACATCTCTAATCTAGAAAACCCCACAATCCTACATTTCTATCAACTCTGTCACCTAACCCTGGTATCCTCTAAATCTCTAATGCAGAACTAAAGAAATCTACACCTCTATCAATGATATCATATACCACTGCCATCCTCTACAACTGTAATGCATTACCTCCATCTATCCTACATCTCTATCAATTCTATCAGCTACACCTGCCATCCTATACTCTTCTAGTATAGAACCTAAAAAAATCCTTTGTTAACCCTGTGAGTTACCCCTGCCATCCTTTACACCTCTAATACAGAAACCTCAGCAATCGTATACCTCTATCAACTCTATCACCTATATCTGTCATCTTCTACATCCTCTAATCCACAACAGTCCTACATCTCTATCAACTCTATCACCTACCCTTGGCAGCCTCTATACCTCTAATATAGACACCCCAAAAATCCTACAGTTAGGTTAACTCTATCACCTATTCCTGATATCCTCTAAACGTCTAATGGACAACCGTTGGCAATCCTACACCTCTATCAATGATATCACAAATCGCTGTCATCCTCTACACCTGTAATACATTACCCACAACTATCCAACATGTATATCAATTCCATCATCTACAAGTACCATCCTGTACTCCTCTAGTATAGAACCTCCAAAAATCCTACACCTTTGTCAGTTTTATGAGCTACCCCAGCAATCCTCTACACCTCTAGTATAGACCTCAACAGTCCTACACATCTATCATCTCTATCACCCAACCCTGCCATCCTCTACACCTCTAATATAGAACCCTGAACAATCTTATACCTCTATCAACTCTATCACCTATGTCTTCCATTCTGTACATCCTCTAATACAGAGTTCACAACAGTCCTATATCTCTACCAACTCTATCACTTACTCTTGCCATCCTCCACACCATTAATAAAAAAAAACAATCTTACATTTATACCAATACTATGACCTACCCCTGCCATCCTCTACACCTCCAACACAGAACCTCCAACAATCCTAAACATGTATCAACTCAATCCTCTATACCTGCCACCCTCTATACCCATAACATAGAATGCCAACCATCCTGCACCTCTGTCATCTCTATCATCCACCCCTACCATCCTCTACACCTCTAATACAGAACCCTCAACAATCCTATACATCTGTCAACTCTATCATCTATCCCTACCATCCCCAACACCTCTATTACAGAAGCCACAACAATCCCACATCTCTATCACCTATGCCTACCATTTCTACACATCTAATACAGAACTCTCAACATTCATATATCTCAGTCAACTTGTCACCTACACCTGCTATCCCCTACACTCAATATAGATGCCCCGACAATCCTACATCTCTATCAACTATATCACCCAACCCTGCCATCCTCTACATCTCTAATACAGATCCTCACCAATCCTATACCCCTATCAACTCTATCACCTATACATGCCATCCTGTACACCTGTAATACAAAATCCTCATGAGTCCTATATCTCTATCAACTTGTCATCTATCTTGCCATCCTCTACATGTCTGGTGTAGACTCCCACCCATCCTGCACCTCTATCAACTCTATCACCTACCTCTGCTATCCTCAACACCTCTAAGACAGAACCTCCAATAATCCTACATCTCTATCAACTCTATCACCTAACCTTCCCAACTTCTACACATCTAATACAGAATCCTCAACAAGTCTACACCTCTCTCATCTCGATCACCTACCATTGTGCTCATCTACACCTCTAATATAGAACCCTCAACAGTCCTGCATCTCTGTCAACTTATCACCTACTTCTGCTATCTTCTACACTTCTAATTTAGTCTCTGCAACAATCCTACACCTCTATCATAAGTTCATAGGTTGGTACTAGGCTATCAGCCCTAGGGGTTATACAAGCCTAGCCATGACAATTCTCTGGTTGTTTATACCCACAATGTTTACTTCCCTGGACTCCTGTCTATTAGGGTGACTGACGTGGTTCCCGGGTGAATTTCCACTCTCCCATCCATTTGTCAAGGTTCCTTTTGAAGAGGGCCAAAGAGTATGGGGAGTCTCTGGGTCAGGAACCTATCCCTCCACAAGTCTTGTTCATTGTAATGACAGGGTTTAGTTCCCTGGAATGTGTGGCTCTGAGGGATTGGGATTTCTTTAGGTGATGCATGTCCAATAGCTCAGGGTTAGACATGGCCTTGTAAGTTAAGCAGAGGTTGCCTCTGAGTAGGCGATATGCGACAGAGTATAGCTGGAGATTTTTTAGATGGTTGGCATAGGGCATCTGCGTTAGGCTTATGATTCTTTTAGAGAGATATTTCTGAGGCCTTTCCAACTGTTGCAGGTGTCTTGTGAGGTACATACCAAATGGGGTGTTGTATTCTATAATGGGTCTAATGAAGGACGAGTACAGTGGGACAATGACCTCCTTCTTTCTGGATGAGAAAACCTTTGTGATGAGATGTGCCACACAGAAGGATTTCCTCACTGTTGTGGTGATGTGGTTATCAAAGGTGAGACCACTGTTCACCTGTGTTCCTAAGTCTGTCATCACACTTTCAGTGTTTAGAATATTGACACCTATGTGATAGTTCATGGGTACTTGTTATTTCCCAAAGGGGATAACTATACATTTCTTGGCATTGAGCTTGAGTCCATGGCTCTGGCACCAAGCATCTGTTTCTGTAAGGCCCTTTTGTACGATATCTATATCATTTAGGAAATTGATAATGGCTCCCAGTTCACAGTCATCTCTGAACTTCATTAGCCAGAGTCCCTTAGTGTTGGCCTGTACTTCAGAGAAGTAGATGCCAAACAAGAGTGGTCCCAGGACCAAACCCTGAGGTACTCCACTTGTCACTTGTCTGGAGCTGGATCTGGAATCGGATATTTTTGCAGTGTTTATTCTGTCAGTAAGCCAATTGGCAACCCATCGAGTGATGTAGGGATTAATGCCCAGCTTGGTTAGTTTATCTATGATTCCAGAGTGGGGGATGGTGTCAAAGGCCTTGGCGAGGTCCAAATAGGCTGTGTGGACCACCTTACCCTAGTCCATGGCTCTAGAGACTGATTCAAAGGAATCAATCAGGTTAAGGAGACAGGATCAGCCCTTCACGAACCTGAATTGGGTGGGATCCAACGTTTGAAGGTTGCCAATGTCCTTGTTTATAAGTTCCATGATAATGCGTTACATGGCCTTGCAGACCAGGCTCGTCAGACTGATGGGGCAGTAGTTCATGGGATCCAGAGTGGATCCTTCTTTGTGAAGTGGAATGACTGTGGCTGTGCACCATTAAGTGGGCATGAAGCCTGAGGTGAGGCTGTGGCTGAACATGATGCTTAGGTGATGTGTTAGTTCATTTTGTAGTTCATGCAGTGCACAGCCTGGGATATCATCTAGTCCCATGGATGCTGTATTTTTAGCTTTGGAGAGAGTGTTTTGTACCTTTGTGGCTGTGATAACTGTTATTTGGCAATCATCCGGTATTGGGATGGGCCCTTTAGGGGGTGAGGGGGTGAAATTAGCACTGAATCGATCTGCCAGGATATTGGCAATATCCTTGGGATCAGTATATTTAATGTCATTCTGTTGTAGCTCAGAGCAGATCTGAGCATTGCCACTTAGATCTTTGACATATGTATAGAATGCCTTGTGGTTGTCTTTGGAATCTTTGGCAATTATATTTTCGTAACTAGCTTTGGAGGATTTTATGAGGGTTCTCAGCTTTTTGCTAAGGCTGGTAATGGAGTTTTTTACATCTTGGGATTTTCCTCTTTTCTGCAACAGTTTCTTCCTTCTGTTGTACATTTTGTTTATGGCTGGGGACCACCAGATTGGCTTCCTTTTTTTGGAAGAGAGCATCTTGGTTCTGTTAGGGATGGCATGACTCATGCACGAGTGTATATGCTTGTACAGTGCCTTAGTGTAGGATTCAACTGTTGAACATTCAGTTCCCTTCTGTATGGGTGTCATGAAGTTTGTCACTTCTGACTTGAGTAGCATGAAGTTGGCTTTGGCAAAGTTTTTAACAGTAGTTTCCTTACTGGTGGGTGGGGATGGGTTGTGGATGTCAAGGGTGATTAGTTTATGGTCAGACCTGAGCAACAAGGGGGTGATCACTGGTGTGGAGCATCTACTTCCCATGTTGGTAATGACCAGGTCTAGGATATTTGAGCCCCTGGTGGGACTATGAATTAGTTGGTCTAGGGCGTTGGAATTAATGAATTCCAAGAAATATTGGGCAAAAGTGTTGGTATCTGAGTAGTTTTCCCAGTCAATTGTGGGGTTGTTGAACTCACCCAGTAATAGGGTGTTTGATTGTATCTTAATATTTTCCAATATGTTTAGAAAGGTGTGGTGGAACTTTTGGGGCATGGTGGGGGATCTGTAGCAAGCTACAGTTTGGATTGCAGCCTTACCTAGTGTCAGTTGCACCTGGAGAATTTCAGATGCATTATGTTCGGCGACTAGCCTGGAGGTGTGAATGTCCTTGGTGAATATGGACACTCCTCAACCTTTCGTGTTTCAGTCCTGGTTTGGTGGCCGAAAAGTGTGGTAAGAGTTGTAGCCTGGTATTGCCAGGGTGCTCTCTGGAGCCTTGAACCAGGTCTTGGTTACTGCACAGATATCAATGTTCTCCATTTTTAGGAGTACCTTGAGAGAGTGCATTTTGAGGTTTAGACTTCTAGCATTGAGTAGCATTACCCTCACATTTTGCATGTTTGTTTTTGTCACGTTGGTGGTTTTGTCATTTGAACCTTGCCTAAAAAAGGCACTACAGGGGTGACAAGGGCCTTGGCCAGTAATCTGAATCCCAGGAGCGACAGATGCAGACCATCTCTGGCAAAGCATCGTGGTTTGTCGATCATGACATCCCAGGCAGACAGATGCTGGATCCCATTTGAATGACACCAGAAGCTTAGCTAATAGTTGAAGTCAATCATTTTGTCCTTAAACTGTGGTATCATTCTGGGTGAAGGCAGGATGCTACTCAGGGCTAGGGTCACACCTGCCTGGGCCACATGGTCCTAGAGCTCTTCCATGTCTCTTTTCATGTAGTCCGGGGAGGTATGTCTCAAGTCATTCACCCCAACATGAACAATGACAGAGTCATATTTGTACTTGTTGTGGAGTGACTTGAGTGCATGGGTTATGTGGCGGATCCTGGCACCTGACAGGCAGCTGACTGTAATTTTCTCCTTGTTCAGCTTGGTAAGTGGGACATCAGTGTGCCTGACTATACACTCACCTATGACTAAAGTATTTGGTACATTGTCTTGCCTTAGGGGCTATTTTTGGGTGGCACAATGGTGTTGTGAGCTATGTGTTGCTTTGGTTGTGATTGATGTTTGCATTTTGGCTTCGGAAGTCCTCGTTGCTTGGGTAGGTCAATGTTAAGGGCCTCCGCATATGTGGGTTTCATGTTGCTATGTATGGGTGTTGATGGTGTGGGTTTTGTGGGGCTATGTGTTGCTTGAGGTGTAGTGCAAATGTTTACCTTCTCCTCTTGACTGTCTAACACAGTCTTGGCTGGATAGAGCTTTGCTTCCAGTTTGGCTATGTAATTACATCTCTCCCAGGTTGTAATGTTTGGTGGTAGTAGGAGAGGATTGTCTGTGTACATGAGGCAATTGCTACATTGCCCCAGTATGCTCAGATTCACCAGGTAGACAGGAGAAACCACTGGAAGCTAACCCTTGGACATGCCTGGTTAGGTGCTATATAGTAATGTACAAGAGCTGTTTTCCCTTACCTTGGCAAGGCACTTTGCAACTTTAGGTTTCTTAGTGCCTACGGTTAATTTCCCTTATTAACAGGGAGGATTTTAACTGTGTCCTCTATCATTGCCATCCTCTACACCTCTGATATTGACCCCCAACAATCCTACAGCTCTAGCAACTCTATCACTCACCCATGCCATTGTCTACAACTCTAATACAGAAACCTCTACAATCCTACATTTATATCAACTCCATCTACTACTCTAATATAAAATCATCAACAGTCCTACATCTCTGTCAACTTATCATCTACTCCTGCTATCTGCTACCCACCAGACACACCAAAACTCTACATCTCTGTCAACTTTGTCACCTACCCTTGCTATCCTCTACACCTCTAATGCAGAGCTTCCATCAATCCTATATCTACATTAGTTCTATCAACTACAGCTTCCATCCAATATACCTCTAATATAGAACCTCAAGAAATCCTACACCTTTGTCAGTGCTTAGCTGCAACTACAATCTTCTACACCTCCAGTATAGACCCCAACAGTCCAATATCCCTATCAAATCTATCACCGACCCCTGCCATGCTCTACACATCTAATACAAAATGCTCAACAATGCTACATCACTATCAACTCTATCCCCTATCCCTGCCATCATCTACACCTGTGATAAAGACCACCAACAATCCTAGAACTCCAACTCTATCAGCCATACCTGTCATTCTCTACACCTCTCATACAAAATCCTCAACAACACTACACCTCTGTCAGCTCCATCACTTACCCCACAATCCTCTACACCTCTAACATAGAACCCTGAGCAATCCTACACCATCAACTCTATCACCTACATCTGCAATCCCATACACCTCTAATACTGAACCCGCAATCCTACACCCTTATCAATGATATCACCTACCCCTGCCATCCTCTACACCTTTCATATAGAACCTCTAACTATCCTACATATCTATCAATTCTATCAGCTACACCTGCCATCCTCTACACCTCTAATATAGAACCTCTATCAATCCAACACCTCCATCAACTGTATCACCTATCCCTACTATCCTCTACATCTCTATTATAGAACCACCAACAATCCTCTATCTTTGTCAACCATATCACCCACCCCTGCCATCCTCTACACCTCTAATACAGAACCCACAACAATCATACATCTCTATCAAGTCTATCACCTACCTCACCATCCTCTACACCTCTAACATAGAACCATGAACAATCCTGTACCTCTATCAACTCTATCATTTACTGTTGCCATCCTCTATACCTCTAGAATAGTACTCCCAACAATCCTACATCTCTATCAACTCCATCACCTACCCTTGACATCTTCTACACCTCTAATACAAAATGCTCGGCAATCCTACCTCTCTCTCAACTCAGTAAGCTTCCTCTAATTTAGAACCTCCAGCAATACCCACCTTTATCAACTCTATCCTCTACCCCTGCCTTCCACTACACCTCTAATACAGAATCCTCAACAACTGTACACCTACATCAACTCTATCACTAACCTCTCCTTCTATTGATACCTCTAATATGGAACATCCCACAATCCTGCACCTCTGTCAGCTCTATCACCTACCCCTGCTGTCCTATACACCTATAATACAGAACCTCCAACAATCTTACACCGCTATCAACTCTGTCACCTATTCCTGCCATTTTCTACACCTCTAATACAAAACCGTCCACAATCCAAGACCTCTGTCAACCCTTGACATTCTCTACACCTGTAATATATAACATTACAGACTTCTGCATTTTATCAACTATATCACCTATCCCTGCAGTCCACTACACATCTAATATGGAACCTCCAAGAGTCCTACACCTCTGTTAAATCTATCACCTGCCCCTGGTGTCCTCTAAACCTCTAATACAGAACCTCCAACAATCCTACACCTCTGTCAACTCTATCACATATCCCTGCCATTCTTCAAACCTCTTATACAGAACCCTCTAAAATCCTACACCCTTAATGCCTTATAGCCCACTGAAGTCAATTCTCTATGTCCTCTAATACAGAACCTCCAGCAATCCTACACCTCTGTCAACTCTACCAGCTACCCCTCACATCCTCTACACCTCTAACACAGAACTTTGACAATCCGACGTCTATGTCAGTTCTGTCACCTACCCCGCCATGCTCTTCACCTCTAATAAAGAACCTCCAACAATCCTTAGCCATTATCAGCTCTATCACCTAACCCTGCCATCCTCGATACCTCTAATACAGAACCCTCAGAAATCCTACACCCATAATGACTTACCACCCACTGAAATTAATCCTCTACATCCTCTAATGCAGAATATTTAACAATCTTACACCTCTACCAACTCATCTAACCCTCCCATCCTCTACACCTCTAATTCAGAACTCTTTACAATCCTACACCCCTGTCAATTCTGTCACCTACCCTTGCCACCCTCTGCACCTCTAATACTGAATGCTGCACGATGCTACAGCTCTATCACACAACTTGACATACTCTACACCTCTAATACACAACCCCCAATAATCCTACATCTCTGTTAAATCTATCAGCTACCCTTGCCATTCTCTACACTTCTAATATAGAATTTCAAACAATTCTACACCTTTATCAACTGTATCACCTACCCCTGCCATGTTCCATACCTCTAATATAGACCCCTCAACAATCCTACTCCTTTATCAACTCTATCCTCTACCACTGACATACTCCACACATCTAATACAGAACCCTCAACAATCCTACACCCTAAATGCCTTACCACCCCTTGATGTCAATCATATTCATGCTCTAATACAGAGGTTCCCCAACCCTACACTTCTAACAACTCTATCCCCTTCCCTGCCATGCTCTACACCTCTAATATAAAACCTCCAATCATCCTAGACCTCTATCAACTCTACCAGCTACACGTGCCATCCTCTATACCTTAAATACAGAAACCACAACAATCATACCTCTCTATCAACTGTATCACCTAGCGCCTAGCCCTGCCATCCTCTGCATCTCTAAAACAGAACCTCAAACAATCCTACACTTCTATCAACTGTAGCACTTACCTTTGCCATCCTCTACACCTCTAATACAGAACACCCCACACTCCTGCACATCTATGAACTATATCACCTACCCCTGGTTTGCTCTACACCTATAATACAGAACATCCAACAATCTTACATCTCTACCAACTCTATCCTATAACCTTGTCATCCTCTACACCTGTGATACAGAGCACACATGAATCCTGCATCTCTCTCAACTCCATCAGCTATACCTGGCATTCCCCACACCTCTGATAGGGACCACCAACAATCCTAGACCTCATTCAACTTTATTAGACACCCATGCCATCCTCTATACCTCTAACACAAAAACCTCAACAATCCTACACCTCTATCAACTCTTTCACCTACCCCTGCCATCCTCTACACCTCTGATACAGAATCCTCAACAATCATGCATCTCTATCAACTCAGCCCCCTACCCCTGCCACCCTGTACACTTGTAATACACAACCTCCAACAATCCTACACCTCTTTAAACTCAGTCCTCTACCAAAGCCACCCTTGACACCTATACTATAAAAACTCTTACCATGCTAGACCTCTATCAACTCTGTCAGCTACACCTGCCATCCTCAACACCTCAAATATAGAGCCCCAACAATTCTACATCTCTATCAACTGCATCACCTATTGATACCATCCACTACACCTCTAATACAAAGTCTCCCACAATCCTGACCCTCTACCAACTCTATCACTTAATTCTGCTGTCCTCTACACCTATAATACAGAACCTCCAACAGCGCTACACCTGTTTCATCTCTATCACATACCCATGATATCCTTTACACCTCTAACACAAAAAAACCCTCAGCAATCCTACCTATCTCTCTCAACTCTATCAGCAACACCTGCCATCATCTACACCTCTAATTTAGAACCTCCAACAATCCTACATCTCTATCAACTCTATCCCTTACCCCTGCCATCCTGTACACCTTTAATACAGAATCCTCAATAATTTTACACCTCTATTAACTCTATCACCTACCCCTGCCATCCTGTTCACCTCTACTACAGACCCTCCATTATCCTAGACCTCTATCAACTCTATCACCTTACCCTTGACATCCTCTATACCTCTAATACAGATCCTCCCACAATCCTGCACTTCAATCAGCTGTATCACCTATCACTGCCATCCACTGTCCTGTACCTCTATCAACTCTATCACTTAACCCTACTGTCTTCTACACCTACACCTATAGATATTAAGTTGAAAAACTGTTTAAGGCCTTTTGAGAATCTCTGTCAAGACTCATGGGATTTTCAAAGTAAACTTAAAAGTGTCAAGTCTTCCTATAACATGATTTTTCTTACAATGGATGTAATTAATCTTTTCAATGTAATACCCCATAATGAAGGGTTACAGTATTTTTACAATTTTCTTTTAACATCCACCAACTTTGAGAATCATGAGATTAACACCTTACATACCTTTATGGAAATTCTACTATCCCACAGTTTTGTTATTTAGATGGGCTGTACTATCTACAAAAAAAGGGGTGGCTATGTGTGCAACTTGTGCCCCATCTTTGCAAATATAATTATATTACAATGGGAAAAGGAGCATATTTTCAACAAATTCCCATCTCCCCCTTGGTCACTATATGCCCACTATCTAGACAACCCCCGGGATTCATGAAGCTTGCCCCAGGTGCAGGTATAGCATTGGCATTCCAACACCAAATATGGCCAGCGAGCATTCCAGGTACGAGCTGTTTCCAAGTGCACTACCTGTGCATGCTACACCAGCACAGCTCCCGGCACCTGTAAGCTAATTACCCCATTTGCAGCAGTGTAGCATGCAAATGAAGGTATTTACTGATCCAGGAAGGGGTGCAGGCATAGTGCAAGCATGCAGAAATGTAAACCGTAAAAAAGGTTTACATTTTTGCAAACATAAGATCGGAGCCATGACAGCTGGCCAAACACATGTATTATATTGTTAATATATGCCAATGGCTAAATATATAGCCATTGGCATAAAAAAATGTACAAAATATTAAAATAACATTTAATTTTTTTTTCGCACTATTGCAAAGTTTAAGCGTAGGGTAGCGGTGCACAAATGGGATCGCAAAGAAAATAGAAAAATATAGAATAAAACTGCAATGTAACACATATCACAATTTCCCCATAATAGTCAATAGCAGGCATGTTACACCACACCATGGTACAAGGGTTGCTAAGGGGCTGTGTCAGTGTTATGCACGGTATCTAGGAATTAGTAGGCAATTCCATGCAAATGAGAGGAGTTATAGTGAATCACAGATTCCCTACTGGTGTAAGGATGCACCTCACAGCATAACGTTATAACACTGAGGTGTGCCCATGAGATAAAGATGACATCAAGAGGAGGGGGTGTCACCTTTGCTGTAAGCCATTGGAGCATTGCTAATCCGGTTTGCCTGTAGCTAAACAAAGCTGCAGGAAAGGGGTGTGTTGAACTGGCTTTAACTTTGGTTAGCTGAGAGTACACAAGGTAACTGAGTATGCATGTGAACAGAGATTAAAACACGCTTAAACTCGGTAAACGGGTTTGCGCGGCGCTCACTGGAGCTGAAACAGGAAGGATATAGGAAAAAAAATACGGAAATGCTGCAGCAGGGAAATTGGAGTACAAATGACCAATTAACACCTAGGAATGTACAGTGGGCCATTGACAACAGTTAACAAGGCTGCAAGCAGCTACATGCAGAACAGGAAAGTGGAGGGGCTGTACTGCAAAGAAAACAGTAAGGTGTCACAGCAGAACAAAGCAGAATTGCATTATATCAGCTACAAAACACATATTGCAACACATGACTGGGCAGGGAAAGTACAAAACAAGAAAGTTGGCAGGTGGATGCATGCCTGACAATGGGAGGGGATCCAGGTTTAAAAGTGAATTAAAGGTAAACAAATTCATCAAGGCAGGCAAGCATAACTCTACACTAAAGGCCCCACACTTGCAGTACGCACTGTAAAACCCATAATTAAGATACCCTGCAGCTGGAATTGCTCATACACAGCCAATGACATCAGCAGCATCTATAGCATAATAGTATAAAGTGTGAAAGCATCTCACACACACTTGTGTATTCCCATACACTCTGCACCATTGGTGTATACATAAGGGGGACTTTTATTATGTACATGTTAGGGCTGTCATAGCTTTGATCCACCAGTATGTGTTGGAGACTGAAGGTGGTGTGGAGGATGATGCTGACAACCACCACAGGCACCAGAGGAGGAGAAGAGTGTTCAGACCCAGGGTAACCTAGAAGGGGCTACATGATCTGGAGATATTACAGGGTAGACAGGGACACCCTACAACAACTTGTGGAGCTGTGCCGGCCATGCCTCAGAGTCAGAACAAACAGAGGGGATCCTATCCCAGTGGATACAAAGGTATGTGTAGGCCTGAGAATCCTAGCCACAGGTACCTTTCAAAGGCCAACTGGTGATATCATGGGGATCTCACAAGCATCAGCATACAGGGTACTTCACCAGTTCCTGGATGCCATGTTACCACATGCCAATGAGCACATATACTTTCCCTGAATGCAGGAGGAGTTGGCCAGCAATATGCATCTCTTCCACCGTGTGGCAGAATACCTGGAGGTAATGGGTGCAATAGACTGCATGCACATACACATCAAGTCACCACCCAGTGAGCAGGGTAGGCACTACATAAACCACAAGGCATACCCCTCAATCAACTGCCAGGTCATGTGCAATGCTCAGGGCATTATCATGGATGTGTGTGCTGGCAGCCCTGGAAGCTATCATGACTCCCACATCTGGCATGCATCACAGCTATATCAGGTATTTGCCGGGGGGGCATCCCATATGGCCACCTGGTGGGGGATGCTGGCTATGCACTGGAACCGTGGATGATGACTCCCATCAGAAATGCACACACACCTATGCAAGAATGCCATAATGAGGCACACGCACAAACCAGAATCATCACAGAGTGTGTATTTGGGATGCTTAAATCATGGTTCCATTGCTTGGACATATCTGGTGGAGCCTTGCAGTACTCTCCAGGCACATGTGCCCACATCTTCATAGTATGTGCCATGCTACACAATATGATCCTGCGGACACAGCTGAAGCAGGGACAGAATGGTGAAGGCCCTCACAGCCCACCACCATTGCCAAGGGCCCCACAGGCACAGAGGTACTCGGACCATTAACTCCCTGAGCAAGCCCGAGTAGGCAGACGGAGGCATGCCCAGTATGCCAATGCCTTGGCAAGGAGGGAACGTACAGCACACACACTGACAGTGTAGGCACCTAGGGACTGACACCTTTTGCCACCTGCACACACAGTAAAAATGGATGGCACATACAGTAAAAATGGATGGCACACACACAAGACTACCTGTAAATTGTCACGTATAGGCAGTCTACTGTGTGCATCCAACATAGGCAGCCCTCAACTATTGCACACACAACTGCTATTGGCACAAGGTAAGTCAACACCTGAACAGTAAATTAAGCTATCAGCATGTGTTGATACTGTATGTACAGGTTCATAGGTTCACAGGTAGGTACTTGGCTAACTGCCCGAGGGCATTCATAAGCCTTGCCAAAATGTGTCAGCTTTTGCCACCCCATTGACTAACTAACTGTCCCTCTGTGGAGCAGAGCCAATGGCAGGATCCCTGGGGTGTATCTACTGTTCCCCATCCACTCTTCAAGGTTTCTCTTGAAGAGTGTTAGTGAGGGGCTCTGTATAATGTAATTAGGGATATTGTTCCAAAGCATGGTGAGTTTCTGTGACAGGAATCTCCCTCCAGGATGTTCTAGTTATTGTTGTGGCAAGGTTTAGCTCACTACAGCGTGTGGCTCATTGTGACATGGATTCCCATAGGTGGAGCATATCCATTAAGCCTGAGTTGGACATGGCTTTGTAGGCCAGCAGAGATCATCTCTGAGTACATGTGACGCCACTGAGTAAAGCAGGAGTTTATTCAGTCTGGTTGCATAGGACATGTGTTTGAGGCCAGTAATCCTCTTGGCAAGGTACGTTTGTGGTCCTTCCAGCTGTTGGAAGTGTCTTCTGAGGTACATCCCAAATGGGTTATTATACTCTATGATGGGACTGATGAGTGATGAGTAAAGGGGTACTATACCCTCAGTATGTCTAGATGCAAACCCTTTAGTAATCAGATGGCCTGCATAGAAGGATGTCCTAACTACTTTGGATATATGATTGTCAAAGGAGAGAACACTATCTACCTTAGTCCCCAGATCCCCTATTACCTCGTCTGTATTAAGGTGGCTGCCACTTATGTGTTAATATGTGGGTATTTAGTTTTTCCCAAATGGAATGACCATGCAGTTGTGGCACTTAGCTTGAGGCCATGACTTTGACATCCTGTGTCGGTCTCTGTCAGGTCCATTGAAGGATGTTTGTGTCAGCTGGACTGTCAGTTATGGCTCCCAATTTGCAGTCATTGCCAAACATGGTCTGCCGTAGTCCACCTGTGCTTGCTTGTACTTCTGAGATGTATATGCCAAACAGTAGGGGTCCCAGGACTGAGTCCTGTGGGACACCAGTTGTGACTGGTTAAGAGTTGGACCTGGAGGCTGCTAGTCTTACCATGTAGGTTCTGTGTGTAAGCCTGTTGGCAACCCATCCTGTGATGTATGGGTTTATGTACAGGATGGTGAGTTTTTCAATAATACCTGAGTGGGGAATGGTGTCAAAAGCCTTGGCGAGGTTCAGGTAGTATGTGTGAACCACCTCTCCCCTCATCTAATGCCTTGGTGATGGTCTGTAAGACATCAAACAGGTTCAGTAGGCATGATCTGCACTCAACCAAGCTGACCTGGGTTGGGTCAAGTGTTTGGAGGTTACCAATGTCTTTGTTAATGAGTGCCATGAGGATGCGCTCCATAGCTTTGCAGACCAGGCTAGTCAGGCTTATGGGATGGTAGTTACCATGGTCAGTTGTGTTTCCACCTTGGTGGGGTGGAATAACCAATGCTATGCGCCATTGTATTGGCATGTAGCCTGTGTAGAGGCTGAGGTTGAAAAGCTTAATTAGGTGGGGGGTTAGTTCATCTTGTAGTGTTTGCAAGACGCAGTCTGGGACACCATCTGCCTCCATTGATGGTGTGTTTTGCCATTTGAGAGGGCTATTTCCACCTGTGTGTCTCTGATGTCTGGGATACTGTACTTTTCAGGTATTGTAGTGGGCTCTTTAGGGGGTGAAGTGATGATCTGTGTGTTACCACTTAGATCTTTGACATATCCAAAAAAAGGCTTTGTGGCTCTCTTTCGAATCCTTGCCTATTTTCCTCTTGAAGTTAGCCTCGGATGATTTCATGAGGGACCTAAGTTTCTTACTAATACTGGTCACAGATGTTTGTCCTTCTTGGGATTTGCTGTTTTTCTGGACTACTGTCCTACTTCTGTTGTATAGCCTGTTTATTGCAGGGGTCCACCAGACTGGTGTCCTTGTCTTGGAGGAGTGAGCCTTGGTTTACCAGTGATGGCACGATCCATACATCCTTGTAGGTGCTTATAGAGTGCATTTGTAAATCTTTCTGTATCTTGAGCAGTGTTTTCCCTTAGCATGGGGGCTCTGAAACCTCCCACCTCTGTCTTTAGCAGTGTGAAGTTAGCTGTAGGAAAGGTTTTCACTGTGGTTTCTTTGGGTGGTGGAGATGGTTGGGTGTGGAAATCATTAGTGAATAGTTCATGGTCAGATCTAACCAGTGACCGGTTTACCTGTGCTGTGGTGCACCTATCACCCATGTTGGTGATTACCACTTCTAGTATGTTTCCACTTCTGGTTAGGGAGTTTACCATCTGATACAAGGAATTTGAGGTGATTAATTCCAGGAAGCGCTGGGCCTGGAAGTGAGTACTCGAGTAAGTTTCCCAGTTAATGGTAGGGTAGTTGAAATCGACCAATACCAGGGTGTTCGGTAGGACTGTCATGTTTTCCACTGTCTCCAGGTAGGTGGAGTGGTGGTCCTGGGTTATGGAGGGTGATCTGTAGCAGGCCACAGTTTGTATTGCAGTTGTTGCTGATGTTAGCTGCACATGGATCATCTCAGAGGTATCATGCTGCCCCACTAACCTGGAGGTGTAGGTATCCCTGATGAATATGGATACACTCCCTCCATGTCTGTGTCAGTCCATGTTCTGAAGCCGAAATATGTGGTATGGGTTGTAGTCCTGTAGTGCTGGTGTGCACTCAGGAGCCTTAAAACAGGTTTCAGTTACTGCACAGATGTTGACGTTGTCTATACTGAGGAGTGCTGTGAGTGCGTGCATTTTGTGATTACAACTCCTGGCTTTGAGTAGCATAACCCTCATTGATTTTGCTATTGTGCTGTTTACGGAGGTGGGATTCACCTTTGAGCCTTGCCTAAAAAAGGCACCACGGGGGCGCCAAAAGCCTTGGCCAATATTCAAAAGCCTAAGGCTGACACATGCCAGCTGGTATGGTATTATTGCATGCATGTTTCCCATCTGTGCTTGTTTCTCATCTTTCCTGTAGGCAACCTACTGGTAAGCAATAGAAAGCCTTAAACTGATACAAGTCTTGTAGCTTCCAAGATAGGCTTTTGGAGTGATTAAGTATCAGTGTTTTGTATTTTCTTGCTGTACTTAACTGTTTTCTGACTACATGGTGATTTCTCACTGTATATTGTGATCTGAAAGCTCTGTTTATTCACATATTATTTCTGTGATGGCCTGCACTTTAGTGGTTCACAGATAGATAGTAGGCTATCTGCCTAAGGACATTTAGAAGCATAGCTACAGTGTGTTGTCTTTCTCTGCACCATTGATGAAGTAACTGAGCCTCTGTCAAGCATAGCCAATGAAGTGATTCCAGGCAGAGTTGCCAGAAGCTGTTGAAGAATGGGGTGGTGGAGGGTGATAGGGGCACTTACTGATCTAAAAAGGGCATGTTAATGTGAAAATTCAACACCATTCAAGTTCCCCAACAGGTCTTGCAGCTATAAAATTGGAGATGCCCCCCCCCCCCCAGCTGTATGGTTCAGGGACACATGATCCCAGGTGTGTATATTCTGTTACCCATTCACACATCAAGGTTTCTCTTGAAGTATGTCAGTGAGGGGCTATGCCTAATGTAGTTAGGAATTTAATTAATAGTCTCTCATTTCATTTGTTATGTTTTCATTTCAAGAGTAAGTGAAGCTCAGTGGGTTTGGACGCTTCCATCCTTTGCTTAGCCTAGCTTACACATAGAAATCATCTAAATAGGAAATAGACAGAAGCAACATTAATGTCAATAGTGTAATGGTTACAGCATTTGCATAGTATCTGTGCATTCGTGGTTCAAATTCCAATAAAGTCAGAGATGGTTTTCATGTTAAAAAGTATACCTTAACCACAGCTTGCATATTTAGGTAGTAATCTTCAGTATAATAAACATTTGAAACACCCATATCAACCCATGTGTGCTGGAGAGTAAAGTCAACAGAGACTGTAATGTTATGTAAGCGCATAGTGAGATGCTACTTCACTGACATATATATATCCTGAGTAGTTTGCAGATGTGGCAGTGTTTGCACACACAGGTATACATTTGTAAATTTGTTTTAACTGTGTTTAACTGCTGCTTTAATGTTGCACAAACACTTTTAAACATGCTTGCAACTGCTTAAATGAGCCTTATTCTGGAGTAAAAAACATTTTTAAAGCAACGCAGGTCTTGAACCCTGGACCATGCACACCAGAGTCATGGGACTTGCCACTAAGCCATCTGTGCTGAATGCATGTTTCATGGTTTTTAGATTATACCTTTTACTATAGACATTCCACAGTACTGACCACAAATGGGACAGTCACTTTGCGTACATATGTACAGTGCATTGTAATGTACTGTCGTTTGTGATTCAACATATACAAGTCTACATATGTATAACTGTTAAAAATTAATACTATATATATATATATATATATATATATATATATATATATATATATATACATAGTTACATCTACAGCCATATTTATAAACATCTATGAACACACTTTGTGACACAGAAGCAATCCAAAGGAATTGAAGTGTACACAAAACACATGCAGCTTTGGTATTATAACTATTAATATTAAATTAATTCACAATAGAAGGGTTGGTAGTTGTGTATGTGGAGTTTGGGGTGGGGGAGGAATGATGGGTAATGAAATTATGCATCAAGGAGAGCCTGGGTTGGATGTTCAATAAGTGAACTGGAGGTGTATACATGGAGTATGGAGACAATAAAAAAAGGACACAAAATAAGAACCATTCTCATCCCTACTACACCCTGTCAGGTCACATTGCAACACTTAATTCCACAAACATATGACCTTTAACATGTATCATACATATGTACACCAACTGACTGTCATATTTGTTTCCAGTAGTGAGGAATACCATTAGTAAAATGTATATTCTAAACACCATGACATTTGTATGTATCTCAGATTCCTTAGTGGTAAAGTCAGTGATTGTGATGTTCATGGTCCCGGGTTCAAAGCCTGCTAATTTATTTTGAAGGCCAGAATAAGGGCTGTTGGATGCAGGTTTATTAAGGCACTTTTAAGCAGTTGTAAGTGGTTTTGCATGGGTTTGCATGATGGTAAGTGGTGCTTAAACACAGTTAAACAGATAAACATTTGACAGGTGTAACCTTTGCTTACCATCGCACAGACCACAGGCAAACTTGCTTACAACTGCTTAAATGTGCATTAATCACACTTTCCCTACCAGTGCCTGCTCTGAGAGGTAAAATAATAACCACTTCCAGGATTATAACCCGCAACCATGTACACCATCCTCAGAGTAACCTACCATAAGCTACCTGAGATGTACCTATGCCAGTTGTGTATTCAGACAGGTTAAAACACAAAACTGAGGATTGTGTGGAAATAGGACAAACCACCATGTACCCAATGAAAGGTGTATGCCATATATATATCTATATATATATATATATATATATATATATATATATATATATATATATATATATATATACAGATGTACACACACACATATATATATATATATATATATATAGAGAGAGAGAGAGAGAGAGATATAGATACATATCGATATATAGAGATATACATATATGTAGATGTATAGGTAGGTTAAAAACATCTACACATCTATGGAGGTACATATAAACGTATGCAATAATATATATTGTATATCTATATCTATATCTATATACATATATATATATATATATATATATATATATATATATATATATATATATATATATATATACATACATACATACATGTGTATACAGCATCTGAAGTGTTCAAATCTGAGTATTACATGGACCATAGCAATCACACATTCTGCCACCCCCAAACAATATGAACATAACATATGAAGAGTATATGCCAATACACTATTACAAATATGTTCTATGGACATGAGCCAAATAGGGTCAGTCACCAACACAACTACAATGACTGCAAATATCCATGACAGAAATACACAGACATCTTTCATTTAGCAAAACTTTATTACATTTCGATGTATTGCCAAAAGGATTCAAGGACTAACATTACCTGCATGCTATACAGGAAGCATTTAACAGTGCCTTAATGAATCAGCCTGCAATTACCATAGTATTAGTCCACTGAGGGATAGGTGTTCACATAGGGAAAGAACCCCCACACACATATAGAATATGTATAAAAGCAGTTCCTACACACCTGCATCTGCTATGTACACCCACCAACATCTCCCCCACACCCAAACTAATTACAACAATACTGTTATACCATAATCAATTATTCACCCACTGTACGACATCTGCTGAAACCTTGACATACCTGGACAGAGACACACTAACATGGCCCTATGTGAAATAGTTGCTGTTATACAATGGAATAGCTGCTGATGTTACAGGGTTTGTTTGAACTAATCCTGTTTCAGAGGGTTGACAAGTAATTACACCAGGAAGGGTTACCAATTACTGATTATCAGCACAGTATGATACACATTTGCACCAAACTAAAGATGTCTGGTGAGCACACTGTAAACCACCTAACATTATATGCATAGCTATACAGCCTTGAGCTGGTAAAACATCCTGACCAGACTGAAACATATGCAGAAGTATTAAGTACAGGCAAACCTTGCACAAGTAGCAATGTTCAAAAATATAACAGCAGTACTCACATTTAGACCAAATCTTCTAGGCATTACGCACAATATATTTGTGTTTGTCTCCATACAGCTGTTGCAATAGATTTTAGACACTTCCAGGCTGTCTTCCTCACAAGTAAGGCAAAGGGACAACACCCAAGTGGAGTACTCAATAATACTCCACTGTTGCCATGGTATTGGCTAATGGAATAGCTGCACAGCTGATGTGCAAGTAATTAACTACTTTGGAACACCAATTGGTGATCAGGATAGCACATGTTACTGATCTCTAACTATACAAGGATGCCTTGTCACACATTCAAACCATCTGTATACACCTGCAGAACAGTACAAAATACCCAACAGAAGACTGAAACACAAACCGAAGAAGATTAAAATACCAGTCAATAACACCTCCAATTACCAAGAAGGTATGTATAACATTTAGTATGTCTGTGTATGTAGTACCTGTTCTGTAATAATCACAGTGTAATCAGTGCATATAGTGGAAATAGCTATCTTGTAGTGATGTATTGTTGAGCAGTAGTAATGCTTGTAGTATTCAATGTGTGTACTGCTGTAGGTCACAAGGCAAACTCCTCATACACCACAAGGGATGATATGTATAAGGGCTTGGAATTCACCAATTCTTTTCCAGCCACTGTCAGTGTCAGGGTTGGTCCAGCAAGTATGTGCTATAACAGGGGATAGTATATGCTGATATATTGTAACAGTAGACATATGTATGGGTGTATTAGTGAGATGAACATGTCAAAGGTGGGCTTACTGTGCAAATATGATTTGCATTGTGGGATATTGTGCCAATAACTGTGTAATGTACAGTATTCTAGGCAGATCTATATTCCATTTTACATAGCATTTATGTTATGTTATGCAAACATTAGTTATGTCTATTGGCAATTACAATACTCAATAACAAGATGCATATGAATTGTATTCATCTGACAGTTTGGCAGCATGATAGCAAAGACAATTGAAAGAGCTAGGTAAATCTCCATGCACATAAGACATGTAATATCCACTTCTCTAGTATTGTTTGCAAGCAATAACAGCTGTGCATGTGTACATGTTATGCAAATGTGTAGTGACCCACAGGGCTGGACCAAATGGCTATGTGCACACCTACATAGAGCGGATGTTGAAAGTAGAGACACACTTGTTGAACTTTCAGGTTTGTGTAGCCTAACCTCTCATTGCCAACCTAACAGCCACTTGCAAATACTGTATGTAAGGTCGTGCACAGTACTGGTAATGAAACAAGTTGTATATCATCTTTAACTACAGTGTAACATCTGCAGTAGGAATGTATGATGTAGGAGACTGCTGTCCATGTGTAATAGCTGCTTCATATGTGATGGCTTACACTATCTGATTATATCCTGATCATGTTGATAGTGGCAGCAGAGTCTATTGATACTTGACTCTGTTTGGGGAGTGGGTGTCTGTGCCCAACAGAGCTCATGGTTCTGGTGGATATGTGAGTATATACCCAGAAAAGGATACAGACCTGTTGACACTTGCATCATCTGTAATCAACTGTCAGGATGTGATGTGCTCCTCAGATGAGTATTGCTGCTAAAGTTAGCTACTATGTTTCTGTAATAGCCAGTGTTGTCACATCCATAACACAAATATTTACTTCTGAGCATCACTGTCTAAAACATCTTCATAAGCAATAAGTAAACTAAATACAGTACTTGGTACTTGTAGTACTGAATGCTCATACAGGCATGTCCACTAGTCAGCTACTGGTGTTTACTAATGTCAGTTTTGTGTATGTGGCCATCCTGGGGGAATGTAATCTCTATGCCATGTACACTGCCAAACCCACCTAACACCACACCCCACACATTGTCTGAGATGCAGCTACAGAGGTAAGCTGGAAGGCAGTCCAGTCTACAGTCATGACTGGACTGGACAGTCATGAGGTGTAGGTTAACACATGCATCTCATCACCACAAACAACACATACCCTTACCAGAGCACAGTAAGGACACCCACACATGCCACCAGAAATCACACACATTCACAGAGGCTTCTAAGTATCTGGCCAACAAGAGACCTCCCAAGCTGGAATAGACAGACAACAAAATTCAAAAACTGTATGACATAGTTTGCCAAATTGTGCCACACCTCAGAACACGTGGCCAGAAACATGCCCAACAGTACTCATTTGTGAATGCAAACTCTATCACTGTGTTACACATCACGCTATATGAGGGAAAACATACTGTCAGCTGCCTGTCTGCCATGATTAGCCACATATTCATACACTCAGACCACCTTTTGAACTATACACATGGCTCTGGCATATTCCATGTTTTTGTGCAGGGCCTGTGATTCATTAGCCTGACACACATGTAGGAACTGTCAGGTCTTGTAGCCCATGCAGGTATGTCCCAAGGCCTGGGTAGCATTTTGCCATTGGCCATAATGATACTGCAGTACAGGGACAAAAGGATTGTATTCCACAATTGTCTAATGTACTGCTGTAATCCAAAGGGTATCCAGTATCTCTCTGCCTGGGATAACATGGTTGACAGACCATGATGCTTTGCCAGACAGGGCCTGCACCCGTCACCCCTGGGAATCTGAATACTGGGTAGGGCTCATGCTTCCCCTATAATGCCTTCATCATGCAAAGTTCAAGTGAAAGTCTACTGCTGTAACAGGGACAGCCAAGCAATAAACTATGGGTCTCGCTACTCAACGATACATTTCAGAAACTCAGTATGGACTCGCTTACGTCAATCCTTAACATGGAGAACATATCTGTGCAGTGACTGAGATATGGTTCAACACTCCGGAGAGCACACCTGCATGACCATGTTATAACACATACCTCACCTCTTGCCCATTATCCTTTATTGGAACACACAGGCTATAGGTGTGTCCATATTTCTGAAGGATATGTACACCTCCACGCTAGTTGCACTTGCATAACTTCAGATGCATTATGCTGAGCAACTAACTTTGTGCCAAAGTGGAATCCAAATTGCACCTTGCAACAGATCACCCACCATACCTAAGAATTCCCAACTGATATATTGTGCTGTAATGGGGAATATTAGGTTTGTGACAGAAAACCATAATAATGGCTGCTCTCAACTATCCCATTATGAACTGGGAAGACTCCTCATCTACCAACACCTGTGCTCAATGCATGTTGGATTTCATTAACCCTAATGATCTGGATCACCATAGTCACACAAACAGGGCTAACAGTATGCTACCCATAGTCAGTTTCCAAAGCCAATGTTATGCTTCTTAAGAGCGAAGTTGTGACTGTCATGGCACCCATGCAGATAGACAATGCATGTGCAAATGCTGAATCTTAAACATATGCACTTTAAGCACTCACATAAGTACAGTGACTGTGCTATTGAAACAGCACCAAGATTCAACCAAACACAAACAGGAAGGCAAACTGGTGGTACCCTGCCTTAAACTGTACCACAGAAGATAGTAACTGTTGCAAGAGTGAACACACATGACTGGAGGTGATCCCTGGTCAGCCTCAGTAAGATGCAGATACACCATATAAAACCACACAAAGCTACTGTGAGACTAATCAGCCACATATTATGAGGCCAACCACAGAGCATTCTATAGCTATGTCATTAATCGTAATGGCAACAACAAGATCTGCCGTGCTTCATAGCACAATGGCATGAGAAGTACTGCACCTACAGAAATAGTACTTGCTCATCCAGATAGGGTCTTGGATAACCTAAACCCAGTCTCACCTCCCCCCCCCAACAGGTACACATATTTATACATCCATGTACACTACAGAGCCCCTGTAATAACAACTATGCAGGTACAAACTGCACTCTCTAAAGCCATACATACAGCTTGCATGGGACCTGTCAACATCCCAGGTTGTATTTTATGCAACTGTCAGAACAATTTGCTCTCCACATACACATCATGTTCAATTATAACTTCATGTCAGGCTGTGTACACACTGAATGGTGCACAGCAACAGTTATCACACCCCACAAAGGGGGAGATATCACTGATAATGGGAAATAGTGCACTACTACCGTGCTGAGTCTGGTCTGTAAGGCCATGAACCTTGATCAACTTATTTGATGTAGTCAGTACAAATGTAGATGACAGTAAGGTTAATTCACACAGTATATCATGACCTTGCCAGGTCTTAGGACACCATCACACATACTGTGTTCCAGCTACACTCAGTAAACTAGGTGTATATTCCTATGTCACAGGATTGGTTGGCAACTGGACTGCTGGCAAAACCAACACTACAGAAGGTGTCTGACTAATACACGCACATCAAACCAGTGCCAGCCAAAGTAATACAAGGTTCATTCCTGGTACTCCCCCTCTTTGTTATCTATACCACACCGACTAACACAGAAGGCATCTGCCTATTGAAGTTTGCAAATGACTATGGACTAGGAGCAATAGTTGGCACAGCGTGTGCTGTGTTCAACATACAGAAAGGCCTTTGTGTGTCAGATGTGTGGCGTGTGAAGTATGGCCACAATCTGACAGCTAAGTATTGCATTGTCATCCCCCTATGTTAAAACCCTGTACACATGAACTACCACCTAGGCAGTGGTCAACATTATGGAAACTGTGTGTGTATGGGATGCAGCTGGACAGTAGTCTTTTGTTTGATAGTCACTTCACCACACCATTCAGGTAGTCGTAAGTGGCACCCCTAATCATGACAGGGTGCCATCCATGAATATAGAGATCATTGTTCAGCCATACTCAACACTCAAGTGACCCATAATAGATCACATATTTCCTTTAAGGGTTATTGGCCATGTTCAGATGGCCTACACTGGCCTTCCCAAACCCTAGCTGCACTATGTAGCATGATGCCTACCCTGAATAAAGCCATGTCCAACCCAGAGATGTTGGACATGCTACACTTACACATCCTGATTTCAAATAAACACATACTTCATGGACATCCATCTTTCTAGTACAAGGATCATAACATGCCTGACAGATCCGTGTCCCATACACTTTATATACTCCTGCCATACTATGCATCCCTGTCCAGCAAATCTGCACATTACCCCTCTTTGAGACATGGTGTGATGACCGCATGGCAAATATATCAGTAACCTTGTGGATCAGTTCTGTGGCACTGCTTGAACTGGCCACTGAAAGTTACCTGTCTGTTTGCTACAGCTAGGTAACCATTCAGCCTAGGCTCATAAATGGCCCAGGGCATATAGCCTACTAGTACACTATGACCATACATGCTATAGTTGATATCCAACCCTGCAAATAACATCAACCTAGCCATTGTCCCATGTGTTTCACATGTGCAACACAGATAATACATGGCAGGATGCTATACTGCTGTATAGTCTCATGTAGATTTATATGGCAAAACACATACATGTAAAACTTTCCGTGAGCATGTCTGCAGGGTCACAGGTCATGTCCCTTAAGGCTGTGTATGACTATATATATATGTGACATATACACAGCATTAAGGTCTCCTGCATTAATGTGAACACATCCAGACATGTGCTGATAGGTAAAGACACCAGTACAGGCAAACAGACATGTCCACATCAAGACAACATCCACATGGAGTATGAGCAATCTCATCACTTGACACACACATATATGGTGATAATATCAAATCACCAGTAAGTATCAAATGTGTGTGAGTTCAACATGTCAGCAGTGTTAGTGTCATGCAGATTCGCAAAGACATATTTGTAATCATAGTAAATGTGATATACATGTATGTGCAGCTGTACTTCTGTACTTCTCTGTGAGTTACTGTGACCTGTCTCCATCATTATGTCTTCCAGGAATGCTGTGTGCCAGGCTGCCACCATACACCCACTTGGAGGATGAGGTCCTCATTCCATACCTCCTTGACAACCATGGAACACTCTTCAGCCATGTGCCACAGGATGCACAGCAATGAGATGCCCAGTGGGAGGAACTTCACAGGAGGGTAAATGATATTGGCAGCCACAATTGCACCTATCAGCAGGTGTACCAACACTGCACTGACCTCATTAGATGGGCAAAACAGCGTGCAAATGCAAACGCCAGGGAACAAGCTGCAACGGGTGGTGGGCCACTCACCCAGCTCCCACCCACACGTACTGAGGAGCTACTGGCCAACCTGGGGACACCTGCAAAACTCCATCCACAAGCTTTAGCTGTTATTCTGGAGGTGGGTGTCTCACAACCACTGAGCCAGGGGTTGCTTGGTAAGTCAGTACTGCACATATAACACAACTATATTTAATATACTTACATGTGTTACTGTACAATATTTAATGTAACATCATATGCAAGGCATGCTTGCACACATGCCACATACTATAGTTTGCTACTCTATGTATGCACAGTCTATTGTACTGGCTTATGTGCTAACATGGATGATTTATTTATTACTTGGAAGGGCCCTACTGAAGACATTAAGAGATTTATTGACTATATCAATTCAAGCACTAATTTTTTAAGATTTACATACAAGATGGACAAATTAGGCATTGCCTATTTAGATACTTTTATAAGTACTACCCCTGAAGGATTTGCTTCAAAAATATACAGAAAATCCACCTTTTCAAACGATTATATAGAATTCGGTAGTTGCCACCCTCAACACATTTTTAGGAATGTGCTTAAGGGACAATATATTCGGGCAGCGAGGATGTCATCTTCCAAAGAGAGTATGGAAAAAGAAGTAGATATCATTTCACAGATGTTTTTGGATAGAAAATACCCGAAAAGAATGGTAAAAAAAGTGTCTAATTTTGTCAAAAACAACTGGGGTACGAGATACAAACCCCTGTTGGGACAACCACTAGAAGAAAACAAAAAGAAAAATTCTTACACTAACAGAATAGTGTGTATTATTATGTTCAGTCCATATACCAACCTTGTGAAGGAAATAGTGAAAAGGCATTGGGAATTGTTGAATACATCTGACAACATTTTGGCCAGTATAGGGAACAACCCCATTTGTATTTATAAAACTGCTCTTAACTTGAAAAAATTTTTGGAGGTCAGCTCTTACACTAGGGCAAAGAAGATAAGAAGATCAACAAAAAAGTGTGGATCTTGTAAGCAGTGTAAGAACATTAATGAAGAGGGTATGGTTAGACTGGACAATGTGATGAGAACCAAGTGCTGGAGTAGTACAGGGAATTGTAACAGTCAGAGGGTAGTGTATCTTGCTACTTGTTCTATCTGTCCTGCCTATTACATAGGCAAGACAGAGAGAAAATTCAAAACCAGTATCTACGAACATCTTTACAAAATAAAGAAAAAAGACACAAAAAATGCCCTAAGTAGACACGTCCTTGACAAGGGTGAAGACCATACCTTTAAATTTATGATTATAGATCAGGTAGAACAATCAGCACATGGTAGGAATTGGAAGACATGGCTTGCATATAAAGAAAGCGAATGGCAAATATATTGTGATGCCACTACTTTCCCCGGTCTTAACGATTTTATTAGTATTAAGCCATTTTTAATTTTGGACCAGGGTTAAGTTTTTTAGTCTAAGGTTTTTTAGTCTAAGGTTTTTTAGTCTAAAGTTTTTAATCTAAGGTTTTTAGTCCAAGGTTCTCTCTGTATTCCCCAAATTTCTGCTTAGCCACTCCGCTGTCCCACAATGAATTAAATTATCCTGGATGTCTGCATAGTCTGCTTGGTCTTGTTTGTCACGCTTTGCAGTACAAGTATCCGGCGGATAGTAGTGGCGCACGTGCGTACACAACCCTAAGCAGAAAAGGAATACAAGAGATACCATTAAGGTGTTTGAATTGAAGCATATTGTCTGATGAAGTCCTATGTGTGAGGACGAAAACGCATATTTGAAGTGTTGATGTTAAGAGCGTTAACACAGTACACTGCTGGTCTGAACACTCTTTGTGATTTTTAACTTCTGTGGAATAAACTATCTGAACCATGTATCAATGTTCCCTGGCACTTGTTTCTATGAAACAACAAGCCTCACCCCAGGGTGTACATGTTTACAGGCGGTTAGAATGCCCTAAAGATTGATGACATCAACAGGGATACTAGATTGCATTGAGTGGATGGGGGGAGGGGGTTTTATCATTTCACTATGGTAAAATACAGCCTCACTCCAGGGACCAGACAGTCATACACACACACACACACACACACACACACACACACACACACACACACACACGCACACACACACATACACACACACACACACGCACACACATGTGCCAGTACTGTGAATCAAACACCTGCCTATCTCATGATAGGTATTACAGAGTTACAGCACTATCGCACGTGCTACAAAGCATACTGACTCTTTCCTTTACCAACTGTGCAGATATATGCACAATATATGCACAGGTGAGGTGTTACTGTTACAGGTGTCAAGAGATTTGCCTTAAGTGTCACCCTTACTGCATTCTATGTTGTGTGTCTTTCCCTTCAATTAACAAAACAATAGCTTAGCAGTTACACAGGTTATTGTTGGAATGGTTGTAACACACCTGTGAGCTGTCCTCAGTAATCATTCATCTGCAAAGTAGCCCCACCACTTAGTAGTTATGTCCAAACATCTGTCCATAACTAAAGTACAGCTTGCTGTACTTTGAGCATATCAACATATACACTTGGCAGTGTTGAGGATGCATTGTAACTGCATGATGTACTATGACAACAGTCACCTTCAAACATCAGACACTACACACGCATGGAATCTAAACACACATCAATACATGTACACATATGCAGTTTCCATCAGTAAGTGGACTAGCAGGTCAAGAGGATACATTCCACATCTTCCCCGCACCATGTGTGAAACCTAGCTGAGAATTACACCATAATGGATGTTGTATTCATGTACTGTTCGGACACACAACCACCTTCACTGAGTAGCTAGGTGTACATTTATGCCAACAGCACATATCAGCAAGACACACACAGCAATATTCCATGTCATGATCCCACAAACTGTTAGTTGACAGTTCCACTGTGAAACCAGGGCACTGTAATGGTCAACAGTGAGCACATCATATTTGCCACACACACCTCATGATTACTGGAAGAGTGCCAGCAATGTGCTCTGTTTGAGCTAGGCATTACACTTGTTCAAGTATGTGCTAGGTCTGTGGCTTATAAACATCTCACCCAGCACGTTCTGGCTATTGTGGTAATAAGGTTAATGTCTAGACAGCACACATCATGCATGGATTGCAATTGTTGACATAGGGTATATGTAGGAGCTGTGGGTCTCACATGACTGTACATGTCATGGACATATCATCTGTAACTACTCAGGAACATACAGAGCATAGCTGTATTTCCCTGAGTCTGTCAATACAGGCCATGTGTGTAGGTCCTATAATCCTGTTATTTGGGTATGTTTGTAGGCATTGCATTAGGTGGACATGGCTAATGACATACATGCCACATGGATTGTTGTATGATATGATAGGTGTCATGGGTGACTAGTAGAGAGGGTATATTACCTCTGTCGACATAGCTATCAAACCTTATGTACTGTTAGCATTCAGCCGCCATGGACCTATCTTCCATGTGCATGTGTGTAATGAATGTAGCCACCTGTATGTACAAAGGACAACAACAGCTATGGTATTTTCATGTATGTTGTATGAGTGTGGGATGTACATATCCAGGGAAGGTACATCTAGGTCATATCCAACCATGAGGGTGTTGTTTACTGGTGTACAGCAACAGTCAACTGTGTTAATGCTGGCAACATCCGAGGGACCCTGGTATGTGTACAACTGACCTGGTTACAAACAGTGGTATTATTGCATTGAATAACACATTATGCAACTGTGTCAGTACATGGGTACTTTGCACAGTTGATGTAGGGCTAGGTATAGTCCACCAGTCGAAGGTTATTTGGTATTGCACCATAATATGCCGTACCACATTTATGGATGTGTGTTGGCAGTCTGAGGACACTGTGGTGGATGTATACGAGGATACAACCTAAAATGCAGCTTTTGCCATTGTCACCTGTACCTGACTCATCTGTGATGAATTATGTTGGAGTAGTGTATTTACTTGTGAGTAGCCTTTATGAATATGTGGACACCACCACCTGGAGTGGTCCGGACCAGTATTATGGCCCACATCTGGATATGAGTTATATGGTGGTAGTGCTATTGTGCACTACAGAGCCTTCAGCCAGGTGTTCCTCACTGCACAGTTGTCAGTATTCTCCATTGTAGGTTCTACATTGAGCAAATGGATTACAAAAGCCACATATCTAGCACTGGTTAGCATAAGCATCCACTGCAATTGTCTTGTAGGTGTCAGGGTGTTACTTCTCTGTTTAGGACATTTGCCTTGGAATGGCACTATATGGGTAAATGTGAACTAGGTATTATCCACACTCCCTTGAATCATGGATGCATGTGATCTGTGGCAAAGGCTTGTCTTCTTTCAGTCATGTCATCCCAGAATGACAGACACTGGACAACCTCATAATTACAGCAGGATATTGGCTCATTGTTTTGGTCAAGCAGTTGCCACTCGTACCATGACATCACTGTGAGTGGCAGTATTGTGCTTGGTATCAAATGCTACATCTAAGGTGATTGACAGCAGCAGATGTTGTGTAGATGACCAATGTCAGATATACTTAGTGGAGCGGTCCTGCTAATAATGACAACTACAAACACAGCCGGGAGAGGTCATCTTGATACCTGCACCTCAGTACCATTGGACAATGGGGCTCACATATTATGCTTGCACATGCCACTATTCCAAGTATAATGCCACTGTCCACAACCTGATATCAATGTATGCCTTTCAGGCAGCAATGTGTGTGACACATGCTGTACTTTGCATCCACCTGTGTGTCCCACTTAGCCAATTGTCTGTCACTTCCACACATGCATGATTGTGTATACTTCACATATATATGGCAGTACTTCATGTACATGTGCATGTGTATCACACAGCACAGACACAGATATATCATTTACGGGCCACATACAGGTATCTGGTAGTGAACCTGTATGATGTGCATCTATGCTGACAGTTAAGATGTACATAGCTGTAAACCTGTGTGTTTACAATAGGAGTCCATTACAATTTGTTCTGTACATCTAAGTGTATGAGCATGCACACTGTGGCCTTATGGCCTTCTGTGGTTAGAATCAGAGTGCATCCCAAACAGCTCTGTGCTACTACGTGTATGAGTGTACCCACTGCCACTTTGTGTAATTTGAGTCAGTGCATCCAAACAAGCCCTTTGTTTCTAAGTGTATGAGCATGCCCAGTATAACCTTGTATGGTTGGAGTCAGAGTGCATCCCAAATGGCCCTGTGCTACTAAGTGTATGAGCATGCCCACTGTCACCTTGTGCAATTGGAGTCAATGCAGCCAAACAAGTCCTGTGATTCTATGTATATGACATGACCACTGTAACCCTGTATAGTGATAGTAGTTGTCCATTCCACAGATGGGTCCAGTTCAGGGCTTGTTGTGCTACAACTATACCTCTCAGGCCTACCTATGTCTTACCTGCAGATAATGTGTCTTGTTTGTGCATACAGATTGTAATGGAATCCTACTTTAAACACACAGGTTTACAGCTTTTTACATTTTAACTGTCGGTATCCCTGTTGATGTCCTCAATCTTAGAAGGGCATTCTGACTACCTTGAAATGTGCAATCTCTGTGGCACATCTCGTAACTGTGTAGTACTGTAATAGTGGTCTGTAGATAGGCAGGAGTTCTGATCTCACAACTGGCAACTGTGTGTGTATTTGTGTCTGCATCCTGCCATGACAGTGGGCTTTACTGCTTTCCAAAGAGAAACCACCTTTTGCACTGGCCTTTATCCATGTCATCTGCTAAACCACCCTTTTCCCCCTCCCCACTGCAAATAATCAGACCTGTGATGTCACCCAGCTCAGAAGCAAAATCAGATTAAGTGTAATTGTATGGGTTCTGTGGCACATACCCCAACTGCGTACCACTCTACTAGTTATCTTTACATAGACAAGACTTTTAAATACAATACTGGCAAGTGTGTGTGCCTGTTTGTGTGTGTGTGACTACCCTGTAGCCAGGCATACACATGTGTTATGTCTTTTAACATGCTGCACACCATGGTAGTCATCTGTGGTGAGTAGAGTCTACAAATTATTACATAGTTAGGAATAGAAAAGAAAAGACAGTCAAGAATGACTACTGTTGGGTATGTTATTTTCCTGTACCACTGTCAAGCAGTGACACAGAAGTGGTCCCCGGGGTGTATTTCCATACCCATCATTCCCCCACCCAAACTGCACATTCCCCGGGGTATATTTCCTTAGCCATCATTCCACACCCCAAACTCCACATACGCAACAACCATCCCTTCCCTGGTGAACTGATTAAGATTTAAATGTTATAATACAAGTGTTGCCTTTCTTTTGTGTACACGTCAATTCCTTTGGAACTCTTCTGTGTCACAAAGGGTGTTCAGACATGTTTATATATATATATGGCTATAGCTGTGTCTGTGTATATGCATATTATATATATATATATATATATATATATATATATATATATATATATGTGTGTGTGTGTGTATGTGTGTGTGTGTGTGTGTGTGTGTGTACACATCCTGTTAGTGCATATATGTGTTTAGCATTTATTTGTAACAGTTGTACATATGTAGACTTGTCTATGTTGTTTCACAGAGTACAGTACATTCAAGGGTACTGTACATATGTACACAAAGTGACTGTCCCATTTGTTTTCAGTACTGTGGAATACCTGTAGTAAAATGGGTATTATAAAAACCATGAAAGTTTATACAACCCAGATGGGTTAGTGGTAAGTCCAGTTACCATGGTGTACATGATCCAGGTTTCAAGACCTGCAAGAGTTGTTAATAATGTCATCATTACAGCCGAGTGACGTCTCCAGGCGTTTCTGCAGTTACACCCTACTGCTCCTCTAGGCATCAAATATTGCCTGTTCATATTTGCATTAATAATTCCAAAACTATGTTACATACAAGGTATTGGAAAATTTTATCTTGAAGCATACATGATAGCAAACACAATTGTATTGACATATGACCTCTGTCAATGGGTATTTGTTAAAAATGTAAGGTGATAACTTAAATTTTTAAATGCTAAAGCCACGCCCATTAGGGGTTAAAGGTACACACTCAAAAGAGCTCTACTGGAGGGAATGAGTTAAGACTGACTAAGGCATTTTAAGTGGGTGTAAATGTATTTTGGTGACAGTAAGCAGCAGGTGCGCACAGTTAAAAGACATGTATAACTCGCAATACACTTGAAATGCCCTTCTTTGGTAATCCTGCTGATGTCATTCATTGTGACATACACCTTTGGGAAAACGTACTTCATTAATGCCTGTGGCGCGTACTATAACTGCGTACTGCTGTAGTGTCAGAAACTCGTTAGGTAGGGGTTCAAATACCAGATATGACAGGTGTGTGAGTGACTGTGTGTGTGACTTGTATCCTCTGTAGTGGTAGTTGTAAGTGTGTGACACCTGTGGGCAATACGGAAGGGGTTTTGCATATATTTTATGTTGGCCGTACTCTATATCACAGTCAACCATACAGGGATAACAGATGTACATTAGCTGTGAGGCTGGGGTGCAAAGCCATACCCATACATGTGACATCAAGGCCAGCCAATCACAGTTAGGAACCCCACTATTACCAAGAGCACACACTCTCCCATGTGTTATATGCACACACATGCCTAGGCCAACAGCCAATATGTGGGTAGCACACTGCATATTGGCCACTGATAGTAACTATACAGTGATAGCAGTGGGCTACATAGGGCATGTCACTCTGGCCATCTGTCCAATATGCACGTACATGCGCGCAGGGCACCTCCACCATGTTCCCCAATGGACACCTGCACCACCTATGGTGCCTTCACATGTGACTCACAACAGACATACCATGCCTGACAACATGCTTACAGCTGCTTTACAGTGTCTTACTCTCTGTATCCATCGGTTGTTGTTCTGCCTAACAACAAACTAAACAGCCTCTGCTAGGTTTGAACCCAGGACCATGCACACCACAACCTAAGTGGTTTACCTCTAAGCCACCTCTGCTATGCATAAACTTGCTGTATTCACAAATATATCATCCAGCCCAGCCATTCAACAGTACAGAGTATGTATTCTAACATGCAGATGTATGTGTGTGTGAAAATATATTAATGTCTACACAGATACAAATATGCATATATATATATATATATATATAGAGAGAGAGAGAGAGACAGAGAGAGAGAGCAAGAGAGAGAGAGAGAGAGAGAGAGAGAGAGATATATAGATAGATATAGATATAGATATATATATAGCCACATATGTGTAAGCAGATATTTATATCTATATGGGTATATACGGACATACATTTGTAGATAAGGTGGGAACATAGCAGAAACATATATTTCCACATGACAGGGACAAACAACATATGTCATGCACAGATAGGTATTCCTCCCCTAGAGCAAAACATGTCTGACCTGCAATACACTACCAACTGTTGCAGATCCCATAACCAGGACCTTACACAACAAGGCCACAAGATGTTAACAGTACCCCATCCCATCTGTATGATGTCAGGCTGGTATCAGTAACATATCATGCAGTACAGTCAGGCTCATAATGACTCCCATTTTGCAGTCATCTGTTAACTTTGTTAGCCAGAGTCCCGTACTGTTGGCCTGTACTACAGAGATGTAGAATTCAAACAACAGTAGTCCCAGGACTGAACCCTGAGGTACTCCACCTGTCACTTGTCTGGGGATGGATTTGGAGATAGTTACACCTACAGTTTGGGTTCAATCAGTAAGCCATGTGGCAAACCATTGAGTGGCATAGGGATGTATGGCCGCATTAGTGTTTTAATCTATGTTTCCAGACTGATGTATGGTATTGAAGGGCTTGGCAAGGTCTACATAGGTGTTGTGGACTGCCTTACCCTCTTCAACAGCTATGCAGACTGAGTCAAAGCAGACAATCCATTTCAAGAGGCAAGACTGGCCCTCCATGAGCCCAGTCTGTGTGGGGTCCAGTGTTTAAGGGTTACCAATGTCTGTGTTCCAAACTACCCTGATAATGCATTCCATGGCCATGCAGATCAGGCTCGTCACACTGATGTGACAGTAGTTCCAGGGATCCAAGGTGGATCTCCCCCTGTGGAGTGGGATAGCAGCAGCTGTGTGCCACTCAGTGGGCACCAGGCTTGATGCGAGGTTATGATTACACATAACAGTCCGGTCCCATGGATAATGTATTCTTAGCTATGGATAGTGCGGTTTCTGCCTGTGTGGCCATGATTACTGGCCAATGGAACTCTGTTCATATTGCCATTGGCCCTTTTGGGGGTGAGAGGGGGTGACTGTGGCACTAAACCAATCCACCAGGATATTGGCACAATCCATGGGAGCAATCTATGTAATGCCATTCAGTCATAGCACAGAGCATGCCTCAGCATTTCCTGTCAAATTCAGGATAAAGCTATAGAATGGTGTGTGATTGTCTGTGGAATCTGTGGTGCTTTTCGTTACATAACCAGCTTTGGAGGATTCCATGGGGGATCTCAACATCTTACTGTGGCTGGTAAGGGAATTGTTTGCATCCTTGAAATATCCTTTTTGCTTCAACAGTGTCTACCTTCTGTTGAATAATCTGTTAATGGCAGGAGACCACCAGAGTGGCTTGCTTATTTGGGAGGTGAGCATTGTGGTTCCATGTGGGATGTTAGGAATCATGCACAAGTGGATGTGCTCATACAGTACCTTAGTACAGGATTCATCTGTAGAACTGTCAGCTCCTGTCTTCATGGGTGTCACAATCATTGTCACTTCTGCCTTGTCTAGCATGAAGCTGGCTTTGGGGAAGTTTTTTATGGACAACTGTATATACATTCCTTTCACATGTTCACTTTGATTAGCCTATACTGGGATTACTGTGGTGAAACCTCAGTCTTATGTACTGTTGTGATGGCTTAGTGATTAGTTACTGTGACTATAATGTACAGTGTCCTGGTTTCATGACCTGCAATGGTGGGGTATGTTTGTCAGGCTAGGACAGTGATTAATGCATACAAATTGTGGAAATTTGGTTAGTCACACATTACAATTCAAATGCCCTACATTGGCAATCCTGCTGATATCAATCACTGGGGAGTACACCTTTGGGGAAAAGAGTATTCCAGTAATTGCTGTGGTGCAAGCTATAGCAGTGTAATGCTGGAGTATGATATAGAATGCTGGTATGGGTTCTAGTCTTACACATGGGAGTTGTGGATTCTTTGGTGTCTGTTCCTATGCCTGTGTAGAGAGTGCTGCATGTTTGGCTAATCACACTCACTATGATACTGTGGCAATCCTGCTGATGTCACCCACCTAGAAATACACCTCTGGGAGTGCTGTAACCCATTTATCTCTGTAGTAACTGTGAATGCTGTAATGTGATAAACTAGTTTGGTAGGTGTTCTAATCCCAGACTTGCCAGCTGTGTGCGTCTGTCTACCTGAGAAGGGAACAATGCTTTTTAGAGGACTCACACTCCTTGCAATTCATATACTCATCTTTGGCATGGCTGCTGATGTCACCCACCTAGAACTACACCTCTGGGACTACTGTAATCAAGTCATCTCTGTAGCGCATCCTGTAATTTTGTAGTGTGATAAACTAGTTTGGTTGGTGTTCTAATCCCAGACTTGCCAACTGTTTGTGTCTGTCTGGCTGAGAAAGAAACAATGCTTTTTAGAGTACTCACACTCTTCACAATTCATATACTCAACTTTGGCAAGGCTGCTGATGTTACCCACCTAGAAATACACCTCTGGGACAGCTGTAACTCAATAATTTCTTTAGCATGCACTGTAACTGCGTAGTATGATAAGCTAGTTTGGTAGGTGTTCTAATCCCAGACTTGCAAACAATGTGTGTCTGTCTGCCTGAGAAAGGAACAATGCTTTTTAGAGTACTCACACTCCTTACAATTCATATACTCAACTTTGGCAAGGCTGCTGATGTCACCCACCTATAAATATACCTCTGGGAGTACTGTAACCCAGTAATCTCCATAGTGCATTCGATAACTGAGTAATGCTGTAGTGTGGTAAACTAGTTTGATAGGTGTTCTAATCCCACATTTACCAACTGTGTGTGTGCCTGTCTTCCTGTGAGGGGGACAATGCTTTTTAGAGAACTCACACTCCTTACAATTCATATACTCAACTTTGGCAAAGCTGCTGATGTCACCCACCTAGAAATATACCTCTGGGAATGCTCTAACCCAGTAATCTCTGTAGCGTGTCGGGTAACTGTATATTGTTTGAGTGTGATTTAGAACTATGGTAGGGTTCCATCCACAACCAATGCAGTTATGTATGTTTTGTGTATGTTTCAATGTCTGTGTAGGGAGCAATGCATTATAGCCTACTCGCTCACAGGACATTTACAATGCCCTACTTTGGTAATCCTGCTGTTGTCATTCCTTGTCAAATACACCTTTGGGGATGGAGTAATCCAGTAATCTCCATAGCACATGCTGGAACTGCGTAATGCTGTAGTATGATAAACTAGTTAGGTAGGGGTTCTAGTCTGAGACATGGCATCGTTGTCAGTCACATCCTGTGTAGAGGTGGCTGTGAGTGTCTAACCACTGGACATGTTGGGAAGTGGGTTTTATAGTTTTCCTATATCGTGGCCATATTATATGTCACAATGTTCACCTCATGAGGATTACAGATTTAAATCAGCCAAGAGACTGGGTTGGCAAGCCATACCCCTACATCTGGCAAAAGGCCTGGTGAACAAAGTAAGCAACCCTACTATTACCCAGAATACGGTCTGAACCCATGTGTTATACACAAACACACTTGCCTAGAAAAATCCTACTATGTTGCTAGTACCCTGCACATTGTTGACAGATAGTAAGCATGGTGTGATTGCAGTGAGCTGCAAATTGCATGGTATCCTGTCCACCAGAACTATAGGCACATCATTGTGGACAATGCACCTTCACTATGGTCCCCACTGGACGCCTGCAACATATGTGGTGCCATCAAATGTGATCCACAAAGGGCATACAATGCCTTACTCACATGCCCTGTATGGACAGATGCCACTGGCACCAGGGAATACCTGCATCATGCTATTAATGCAGGTGCAGGGACAACCTGCTGTCTATTAGCAGGTCCTGCCACTCCAGTCCAGGACTGGCACATCTGATGATAACAGTCTGCGTACATAACATGTGCCAGGCAAACCAGGTACACTTAAACATGTCACTGTACATTAATGTGGGATGTGCACATCCCAGGCAATGTCCATGTCAAGGACTATCAAACACAGACATGGCATGCATTGCAAAACAATAGCCACACAAAATAGTAACTAGGATGACAGGACGGTTAATACAATACTCATCCGTGTGGGACATTGCAGGCACTGCACCCCTGAACCACACTGCGGACCTTTGTCAGGTGGCCTGATGCCAAGGATTACCCCAAACCCAGCCTTGTGCAGCCAGCTTGCACAGCCAACCACTACCCACCCATGAAGCAATGCACACATGCATGTCAGTACTGGCACCTTGTGTCTGAGTGTGGGGTATGATGGTCCCAACCACACTCACACCCAGTATAACTCCCATTGGCATACTGACTGATGTCAGACACATTCACATACCCTAGCCCATAGAACCTCAGGATAACCCCTGTGGTGCATGTAATACCTGTGCATTACTGTAGTGTGGCAAACTAAGTAGTTGGGAAGTATATTAGTGAGCCTGCCAAAGTGTGCCAATGTGTCTGAGTCCCTTAGAGAGTGTGGCTGTGTTGACAATGACATCTGTTCATGTGGATAGCCATGTGTGCTACACCTAATGTATGTCTACTATATCTACTTATACCTCTGTTGCAGCTGTCGCTCACCAGCGCACATATATGTTCTTACAGCACACCAACATAACAGCAATGTGGCACATGGAGTAACTGCATGCACTTGTAATAGTGATGGCTAGTCAGTCAGGGGTTTGAACTCCTGCACTGGTAGGTGTGTGACAGAAGATGCTTAGCTTTTAGTCTCCCAGCTCTTCTCTGATGTACTTTGCCTCTGTCTGTCCACACACTTTCTGGTGGATGTGAAGATGTACACCTGCTCAGCAGCAGCTTGTGTTTTGCAAGTGATGGTCATGGTCAGCTGATGGCCTCTGCACCTATTGCAGTCCTCCTGTAGCTGATTGTATGGGGAACAGCTGTGGTGACATTCCCATAGCCAATTGTATGGAAACACAGTACAATATCTAGGAACATCATGTTGGTGTTTGCCCATGACAGTCACTGTAAGTGGAATCTGGATCTGGTGTTTGGTAAACAGCATCACAGATGAAATCTGCTCTAAGGCGAGTGCCTTCTCCCACTCCAGCCATTCTGCCTGCAGGGGGATGCTACAACCAGTTATGAGCTATATTCCTACCTCTCCTGTTTAAGTAGGGCCGGATTCCTGCACTTTTCCATAATTGGCTGGTTTTGAAAAGGCTAAGCTATTGGCACACCTGCTTACTTCAGGGTGGCACTGCTTAAAGAGGTGTACCTGTGGGCATATTGTATTGGCTTCCCTACACATTGCTTACAATGACTTAGTTGGGCTGTGCTGCAGTTAGCATTGTTTATTGGTTATCTAGCATTATATCTGCCTTTTGTCAACTATGTCTTATTCATTACAGGTTATATATGTATCTGGTATCCATGATTCATGTGTACATACACTGTATGGGGTCCTGGGGACTTCAAAACTTTATTACAGTGACACCTCAACTCTATGTTTACATGCAGTACTCCAATTCACATATTTATGGTCTGTGGCAGGTTATAGAACATTAAACTGTACATAGATTCAGTTCACATGTTTGATTTGATTTCCCTGTGGTGAGGATTAGTTTGCTGATACCTCCTTTATATGTATTGCTATCATGGTGTAGTGGTTGACTATTGTGACTGTAATGTACAGGATCCTGAGTTCTAGTCTTGCAGAGGCTGTTTATTTTGTTGCTGGTCAGAACACAAGCCATTGGGTACAGAGTGATTAAGGCACTTTAAAGCTGTTGTGAGTGGGAGTGCATGGGTTTGCATGGAGCTAAGCAATGCTAACCTCCGGTTACAGTTTATTATACTCAGTTAGCTTCTACTTTGCTTAGTCTGTGTAGGCAATGCATACCCCCATGCATACACACTTAAACACACTTACTGGTACTTATATATGCTTACTACTGTTTATTTTTTGCTTAAACCTGCTTACTAATGCCTTATTCATTATGACACTGACACTTCACTCCAGTTCACTTTTAATTGTTATTCTGCAGGTTATACAGCAGACGGATATCAAAATATGTTCATATACAGATTACCAATGGAAAATGGTATGTGCTGCAGTGGCATTCGAACCGGGAATGTCTGTTCATTAAGTGGATGCTCTAACCACTACACTATTGCTGTGCTGCTTCATTTGTATATATACCTATATACCCTCCCCAACACTTCACTGACACAGCAGTCATCCATTCTCCGGTTGGATAACAGTGTATCCACACCACTACACATTGGCCACTCCCTACTCCTGTAGACCCATCCCATGTGTTGATTCACTCCACATATCCTCAGACATCCCAACCTTTTAGTCCGTAGACATTGGTGAAATGCGTGACCAATAGGACACTATTCACAATTTTTGGGTTGTCCCACCTGGGACACACATGTCTTTATTTTAAGATTAGACTCTATACTTCATTACATCGTTACTCCCATTAACAAGACACTACAATAAATTAATAATTATGACTATGTGGTAACACACACGTTACACATGAAAGCTAATAATGTACAAGATGCAGGTGTTAATGCAACGTGTTTTGAGTTGTATGCTCTCATACACTTTGGGTGAGATGCTGGGATGACAGGTATGTTTGCATGTACATTCTCTATGTCTGACAATCAGTTATATGTAATTAACAGCTGCCTATATTTCTTGGGTCATCACACTAATTTGTCAGGGGAACAGGGCAAAAGGCAAGTGATGTGGGCCATTTATCAGGACATACTGGGCAGAGTGGAGCAGTTGAGGGCTATGAATATGCATACCACTCTCTATTTGAGCATTCTAGCATAATCTGTACAGTTGTTAAGCATAAATATGCATACAGCTTTCTCTCTGAACATTCTAACAAACTGTGTGCAGTTGTGTGGAATGATTATGCATACAACTTACTAGCTCTCCTGGGACCCAAAGCCCTGCTGTGTTTGAAAAAAGCATTACAGTTAAGATCACTGTACACTATGCTATCAGGCAATTGTTGTGAGGCTTTGCAATGTATTTTGTCTAATATGACTGACCTGTCTGCACTTCCAACATTGTTATACAGCACTTCATACACATTTTATCTGCATACCACAGTGTGGGTAACACTGCTTACTACAACAGTACTATTTAATAACTGCAACAGAACAACATATGACTGCAGAGTAAACAGAAGCAAAGCAGGGGTTACACCTTTATTCGCAGCATATTACACAATTCTGTATACTGGTATAACACTTTCTGAGGCTCTTACATTTATTTGTTATGACAGTACATGCAGGCTATTTACTAACCTGTCTCGCGATGCATCCTTTGCAGCCTAGCATCATAGGCTTGCTGGTTTGCAGCACGCTCATCTGCAGTTGTCAGAGAAGAACAGTGATATTTAGCCATACCTATCCATAGTATACACAAGCTAGGCAATTATTAACTATGTAGCGGAAGGAGTACTTACTCAGTTCTGGGGTATTCTGCATCTTCCTTGCTTCCTGGATCCACTCTTCCAGGACATACCCCTCTGCCACTTCAGGTCTGCATGGTGGTGCCTGACCAGCTCACCAGTCCGGGGGATACCTGTGGCACTAGTGAGGTCACGGGCGAGACTGTCCCAGGCCGCCATTCTGTACTGCGAGCCCTGCTACTTGCCCTGCAGTAGTCTCCTGTCATGGTGCTTTACCAGGAGCCATACCATGAATTTGGACTCCTGGATGCCCCAGTGTTGCGCTCTAAGGCGAGTGCCTTCTCCCACTCCAGCCATTCTGCCTGCAGGGGGATGCTACAACCAGTTATGAGCTATATTCCTACCTCTTCTGTTTAAGTAGGGCCGGATTCCTGCACTTTTCCATAATTGGCTGGTTTTGAAAAGGCTAAGCTATTGGCACACCTGCTTACTTCAGGTTGGCACTGCTTAAAGAGGTATACCTGTGGGCATATTGTATTGGCTTCCCTACACATTGCTTACAATGACTTAGTTGGGCTGTGCTGCGGTTAGCATTGTTTATTGGTTATCTAGCATTATATTTGCCTTTTGTCAACTATGTCTTATTCATTACAGGTTATATATGTATCTGGTATCAGTGATTCATGTGTACATACACTGTATGGGGTCCTGGGGACTTCAAAACTTTATTACAGTGACACCTCGACTCTATGTTTACATGCAGTACTCCAATTCACATATTTATGGTCTGTGGCAGGTTATAGAACATTAAACTGTACATAGATTCAGTTCACATGTTTGATTTGATTTCCCTGTGGTGAGGATTAGTTTGCTGATACCTCCTTTATATGTATTGCTATCATGGTGCAGTGGTTGACTATTGTGACTGTAATGTACAGAGTCCTGAGTTCTAGTCTTGCAGAGGCTGTGTATTTTGTTGCTGGTGTTAACACAAGCCGTTGGGTACAGAGTGATTAAGGCACTTTAAAGCAGTTGTGAGTGAGTGTGCACGGGTTTGCATGGAGCTAAGCAATGCTAACCTCCGGTTACAGTTTATTACACTGAGTTAGCTTCTACTTTGCTTAGTCTGTGTAGGCAATGCATACCCCCATGCATACACACTTAAACACACTTACTGGTGCTTATATATGCTTACTACTGTTTATTTTTTGCTTAAACCTGCTTACTAATGCCTTATTCATTATGACACTGACACTTCACTCCAGTTCACTTTTAATTGTTATTCTGCAGGTTATAGAGCAGACGGATATCAAAATATGTTCATATACAGATTACCAATGGAAAATGGTATGTGCTGCAGTGGCATTCGAACCGGGAATGTCTGTTCATTAAGCGGATGCTCTAACCACTACACTATTGCTGTGCTGCTTCATTTGTATATATACCCATATACCCACCCCAACACTTCACTGACACAGCAGTCATCCATTCTCCAGTTGGATAACAGTGTACCCACACCACTACACATTGGCCACTCCCTACTCCTGTAGACCCATCCCGTGGGTTGACTCACTCCACGTATCCTCAGACATCCCAACCTTTTAGTCCGCAGACATTGGTGAAATGAGTGACCAATAGGACACTATTCACAATTTTTGGGTTGTCCCACCTGGGACACGCATGTCTTTATTTTAAGATTAGACTCTATACTTCATTACATCGTTACTCCCGTTAACAAGACACTACAATAAATTAATAACTATGACTATGTGGTAATACACACGTTACACATGAAAGCTAATAATGTACAAGTTCGGTGAAATTATATTACAAATAGGACCGGTTTCGTGATTGGCATTGCCGTAGCAGGCAGATAACAGGAATGATTCCACTATTTCATAGTAAGAAAGTCTTCACATTTTATTTTTTGAGAAGAGCACTGACTTCAGACAAAGTCCACACTTCTGCATTTTTGCAGATTCGTTCCTTCCATCTTATGCACACCCTATTATTCTATCTACTGTCGAGGTTTGTAGGGGCACTTTCATGTTATTTATGTCTTCAAAAGGAATGAATGTGTTACAGGGAATATACTTCTACATATGGATGTATGCATGTGTGTATGCATATATACTTATAACGAACTCGCTGACCTCCACAAGGTGGTCCAATTAGAACCAGGCCATCCAACCCTGACACACCTGGATGCATAATTTCATACCCATGGTTCCTCCACCCCACCTGAGTTCAACATACATGCAAACCATCCATTCTCTGTTTACTATCACAGCCATAACACACCACCACACATTGCCCTCTCCCCAGCGTTAGGGACCCTACACATATGTTGGCCCCACCCATGTATCATCAGGTTCTCCCACCATTTGGTCCTTGAACAACATACCTGCCGTTGCTTGTGTAATGGTTGGAAGTCTACACAACCTAGCAATTTTTGGGTAGTCCCACCAGGGACTACCCTGTAATTGTTTGTAAAGTAGACTTAGCAGATCGACAATGTTACTCCCACTGGTAGTATCCTGCCTGTGGTTTGAGTGGCAGTGATTTACTCACTCCTGCCCAGCATGATATGACATAAGCTGACAGCACTAAGTAATGCTGGAGTTGCTGTTGATTTCCTTCTCATTCTTTTTGTAAGGTTTATTGTCACAACGTTCATTCTTCATAGCTATATATATATATATATATATATATATATATATATATATATATATATATGTGTGTGTGTGTGTGTGTGTGTGTGTGTATTATATATCTGTACATACACATGCTCATACATCTACATCATTTTATACATTTCCTATGCTGTTGCATGATTGTGCTGGATGATATGTTTGTGATAACACCAGATTTATGTACATCTGCTATGGCTTAGTGGTAAATCACATGGGCTGTGGTGTGCAGGGTTCTGGGTTTGACCTTTGCAGATGCCATTTATTTTGTTCCTGGGCAGAACAAGGGCCATTGGATACAGAGTGATTGAAGCACTTTTAAGCAGTTGTGAGTGGGTGTGTGCATGTTTGTGTGACGGTAGGCTGTGCTATCTTCCAATTACAGTTTCTTAAATTCAGTTAGCTTCTACTATGCTTAATGTGTGTGGGCACTGCTTACATCTGTGCAAACACACTTAGACTTGCTTACTGGTACTTACATATGTTTACTACTGCTTATTTGTGCTTACACCTGCTTACTAGTGCCTTTTTCATTATGACACTACCACTTTGATTAAATGACATTAGTTAAACATTTCATGCAGTTCTCCAGTTCACATTTACATGTGATTATGTAGGTTAACGACATGTGCTATAGTGGGACTTGAACCGTGAATGCCTGTTTGTTAAGTGGATGCTCTAACCACTACACTATTGACTGCACTTCGCTTGCTCTTTCAATAATGAAGCAATACAAATGTAAAATAGAGACACAGGGAATCTAATTGTGATAGTTCTAGGGACAGGAGCTTAACATTCCACTACGTGCTTGTGTGTTTACTACTTTGATTTTATTGCAGTGTTCCTGGACACTCTTGTATGCTTAGCATACATTTCAGTATCCACAGACACTGAATTAATTGCTTACTATTAGAGGCAGCTTCTAATAGTAAGTATTGTAGGTTGTACAATGGTGGAGGCATGTTTAAGCCTTCGTAGAGCACTTAAACACGCCCCTTGCACTCGCACACATTTCTAGTGCATGTCGAGGGTGTGGCAGTGCGCCCTCATAAATATTCATATGGTGCTGCTGCACCATCTGTAAGGAGGACGCTTAGCGCAAGGCTAAAACAGTCCTTGCACCGAGCTTCATGAATCCCGGGGAATATCTTTATTGTGTGGGAAGCAGGGTTAGACAAGTTAGAATTGTTTATTCACTATTTGAATAACACTTCATGTTTTTTTTAATTTACATTACTTGGAATTTTTCACACATTCATTATTTGGATGTGTACATTACTAAAGACTTCAGTGAACAGAGAATTACTAGTAATAGTTGTAGGAAGGCAACATACTCAAATAGCATATTACACTACAAAAGTTGTCACCCTGAATTTCAAAAAGAAGGATATAGTCAAAGGCCAATTAATTTGGTTGGCACAAATGATTTCTGAGGATGAAACTTTTATACAGAATGTGACACATTGACATCTATGTTTAAAGCCAGGAGCTAGCCTACTAATTTGGTAAAGGCCATTTATGAGGAAGTTAAAAACAAAAGAGATAGGAGTTTTTGTGTTCCTATCATGGAATCTGAAGATAATTGGATGCCAAATAAACAAGACAGAGACAGCAATACCAAATTTATTGATAGTTTTGTTACCAAGTTCACCATTGATATTCCAGTAATGTCAGACATCTTAAAGCTTAATTGGAAAATGTTTTCCTGTTTTGTCAATATAATGGATATCTTAGGGGCAGGACCTAAGTTAGTTTTCAAAAAGGGAAAATCCTTGAAGCAATATCTAGAAAGCCAGGACAAAAAGACATCTTACACATATACAAGTAAAAACAAGGGAACGTTTAAGTGTGGTTTCTGTTTCCAATGTAAAAACATACTAGAACAAGATAGAGTTGAGGTTAATGGTGTTAACATAAGATCAAAATTGTATTGTAACTGTAACACCTTAGGGATTGTGTATCTTGCCCTGTGTCAAAATTGTAAACGTTTTTATGTGGGAAAAACAAAAAGGAAATTCAAAGAGAGAATTTATGAGCATTCATTAGAGATTAGAAACAAAAGATATTCTAGTGCCCTCTATAGGCAGCTTTCCAGTTTTCTCTCTCACAAGTTCTTGTTTTTTTTTGTCTTGATCTAATTCCAAAAAAAAAAAACAGTAGTGGTGGACCTTTGGAAGACTTATTGGAACTTGCAGAACTGAGATGGCAAATTAAGTTAAATGTGTGGACACACTTAGGTTTAAATGATGGGGTTTCCCTGTGTAGTGTCCCTAGGTAACATTCATATCATGTTTGATTTTTAAATTAGTTCTCAGGATGAGTTAGTTAATTTTTTTTTTATGTGATTGGTGCAATTTCTACATGTAATTTGGGAGAGGGTTATTTAAATGGTATGAAATGATTATATATTTTAATTCTTTTTTTTTCACTTTAAATTTTTTTTTTATTTGTTTTAGTAAATCATTTAATCATACACGAAGAGCAAAATTGAAAACTGTTTTGATTGCATTTGTAAGATGGAAATAATCCATGAAATTGATAACAATGGAACTGGTTAGCCATAGTAAAAGGAAGATAAAAAGTATTACACAAGAAAGAACAATATAGCATCAAAACCTAATAAGAAAAAAAAAACTATTTACAATGGTGTCTATACAAACAAATACAAAGTTTACATTGTTGTAAATAAGTCTTATATTAATGTGTATTCATATTGTTCTTCTCCAATATCTCCATTACTGTCTGCCAGTTGTTGTAGTATGTGGTATTTCTGTTGGTTCTATTCTTTAAAGTAGAAATTTCCATTCATCCAACTGTCATTGCAAGTTTTTTTTAATTCCTTGAATGATGGGGAAGTTGCATTTTTCCATTTAATAGTGATAGTCTTATGAGCAATTGCTAGTAAAGTCCAAATAATTGAGTTTTTTTAGGAACACATTTGGGTATAAGAGAGTTAAACAAAACTAGTGATTTATTTAAATGAAAGTTGTCATTAAAAACAATCTGAAAAAAAATAATGTTATTCCAATACTCTTTAAGACATATACAGTTACAAAAACATGCTGCCAGTCAGCTTGTAATTTTATTTCACATCTCCAATACACTTCTTCATTTGCAAATATTAAGGCTAGCTTATGTGGAGTAAGAAAACTCCTGTGTAAAAATCTCCAAGTAAACAAATGGCAATAAAGTGATAATGTAGTGTGTTTTGAGGATTTGAGAACAGATTCTTTATCTACTTGTGTTGGTATATGGACATTTATTGTTGCAAAGTAATTCCAATATGATTTTTTTATGATACAGTTTTGTTTTTTTAAGAACTTTATATATTTTTGACAAATAGCTGCTACCTTGAAAAGGCTAATTAATAAGAGTTATAATGTATTCAGTGAATTTAGGTATATTCTGTCTGACAGATATTTGCATTAGTTCTGTTTTATTTAAAATATGTTGTCTTATAGATTGTAGGGATTACCATATACTTTTATTTATATTAAATTTATCATTGTCTGATTAACAGAAAGAACCTTGTCTTGATCTAACAATTGATTCCAATATATTAGTTTCCCTTGCTTTAATATGTTCATCCTATCAATTTGCAATGTTTCCAGATTATTGGGTGTAAATGCTATGGGAAAAAGTGTGAAGAGCCAAGAGTTAATGCCATGGTTTTTAGTAATGAATTTTTTTTTAATTCGATATCGTAAAATTTATATAATTAGATGGAATTATAACGGTTTTGTTTTCTAATATACAATCTTTAAGCGTCCAATATAATGGATTGTGTAATATGGATAGATGTTCTTGTATTTGGTTTTGCATAGTTCCAAGCTAAATCTGTTCATGTAATTGTTTCCATATGGAAGTGTAAGAAGACTTTAACCATAATGTTAGAGTTTTAACTATAGAAAAAAGTATGCATATCTCTATATCTGGTAAATTTATTTCCCCATCCTCCCAGTTCATTAAATTATTATTTAGTGCTATTCGAGATTTGTTTGGATACCATAGAAAAAATAACATAATTTTATTATATTTTATTATATTTCTGTATAACCTGTTTGGGGGGGGCTGTATGAGATATAATAATTTAGGAAAAATTATTGATTTGATCAGATATAATCTATCCTCCATTGTAAATGTATATTTATTCCAATTATTCATCATTAATTCTATCTTATCCAAAATTGAATTGTAATTAAGCAAGAATAAATCCTGTAAATCATCTGATAAGTGGATTCACAGATACTGAAGGCTGCCTTCTACTACAACATGTTTGGTATATTTTTTATTCATGTAATTTCTTTCTCTATTTGTAAGTAAAATGTTTGTTTTACTTTCATTAAACTGTAGCCCAGATATGTTTTGAAATGTAGATATTGAATTAAATAAGGCTTGTAGGAATGATTAGAATCAAATAATGTCAGAAGTATGTCTGCAAACATCTGAATTTTTAAGTTTAGTGTTCTAGCAATTTCTATACCTTTCATTTTAATGTCTAGCCTCGTGGTATTTGGAAAAGGTTCTATCAATAGTGCAAATAACATGGGTGATAAGGGGCAGCCTTGTTTATTTCCTTTCATAATATTGATAGGTCCTGATCTATGGGATCCTAATTTGACATAGGCTCGAGTATTTTCATAAAGAGATTTTATAAGAGTAGAAAAACCTATCAGAAAGTTATATTCCTCCATAACTAAAAATAGATAGTTCAAATTAACAGAATCAAAGGAGCTGTCTATATCTAAAGAATATATAGTCATATCTATATCTCAGGTTTATTATGCTCAATTAATGTTAGTATTCTTTTAATGGTATCATAGTAATTTCTTCCTTTTATAAAACTGGTTTGATCTTCATGTATTAGTGAGGGAAGAAAGTGTTTAATTCTATTTGCAAAGATTGCCATAAACATTTTATAGTCTATGTTTAGTAATGTTATTGGTCTATAACATGTATAATATATTTCATCTTTATCTGGTTTTATTATTGGGGATATTAATGAATATTTCCAAGATTGGGGTATAATTATGTCTTATTTAGCTTTAGTGTATACTTTTAAAAGTATGGATAGATTGTCTTGTCAATAATTTATACATTTCTGGTAATACATTATCAGGTCCAGGGGCTTTATTTGTTTTAAGTTTATTGACTTGTGCTTTAAGTTCTGTCATAGCAAAAGTTTTTTTTTTAGTTTTTTTTTAATTTGTTCTTGTGTTAATCTAGTACATATATTTTTAAGAAATATTTTAATTTTATCTACTAGAGAAATTGGGGGATTTGTAGAATTATATGTTATATAATAGAGTCTAAAGGCTTCTCATATGTTATTTAATTCAATAATTATATTGTTAGTATGAAAATTATACATTTATTTTATTTGTTTAGCTGTAATGATTATTTTAGTCCTGTTTGTTAATTGCCTTTGATTAGTAGGATTCATAGAATATGAATTTAGTTTGATTTTTTCTAGATTAATCATAGTTTTATGATGAAGTATCTCAGAATATTTATTATTAGTTTGAACAAGTTCTGATATTAAATCAGAATTTCTTTTTTGTACTTCCAATTTGACTTTATCTACTTTATTTTGTAGGTCTATCATGTCTTTGTTCCATATTTTCTTTTTATTAATATACCATGATAATGCCCTACCATAGATATATGCTTTTAGGGAGTCCCAAATATAAATGTCTGATTAATCTTTAGTTATATTCATTTTAAGAAAAGTTTTTATTTCATTTATATAAAATTCTTAAAAGTCAGGTAAATTTGTTATATAAGATGGTATTCTAGTAACATGTATTGAGTGCATAGGATCAAGTTCCATTTCAAATATTAATGCATTGTGGTCTGATAAGGGGCAGGTTATAACTTTAAACCCTTCTAATTTTGTTATTAGGTCATTTGATATGTATATTCTATCTATCCTAGAGTTAGTTTTGTGTCTCTGTGAGTTAAAGATAAAGAATAATGAATTGGGATCAGCAAATGTATTAATATCTTTAATGATTGCTGTTTCTATAAATTTCCTTAGACATCTTGATGTGGGAGATTTTTTTCTTTTACATTTCGTATCAACATCTTGTTCATCCATAATACAATTAAAATCTCCTGCCAATATTAGACTACCTTTTGTAAGATTAATTATGTCTTCAAGATACTGGTTTACTGCTTTAATTCCAACTCCCAGTATCCAGTATATATTTGCTAATGTATACATTTTCTTATTTATTTCAACTGATACCAAACAAAACCTTCCTGAGATTCATGATAAATATTTATTATTTTAGGAGAAAGCAATGTATTTTTTAATAATATAGCTACCCCTCTCTTTTTCTGCTTAAATTGGGAGCTTGCCAACAAAGTATAGTTATTGGAATTTAATTTGTTCCCATCTTCATCTAAAGGGTATGTTTGTTGAAGAAATACCAAGTGAGGATTATGTAAATTTATGTATTTGAACACACTTTTCCTTTTTATACTATTATTTAAACCATTTACATTAATCGACAAACATTTCATGTTTTTAATATAGCTCTAGGGTTAAATAATAATATACTTATGTAACGTCTGAAAATTTAAATATGTTATTGGAGAAAATTTCATATTATGACATACTAATAGGATAACTATATTTGTAAAAGGCAGCAAATATTAAAAAAAAACATAAAACATTCAAGTTCAAAAATGTTATGAATAAATCCAACATTCAACAGAATGAGGTATAAAACCTCTTGCCTGAATAGTTTAACTACCCAAGCAAACTTTCTATCAATATTATATTCATCTAAATGCTCACTACCTAATTGATCATGTAAATGTGTTAAGTTTGTTACAAATGTTTTAAAACTCAGCATATATCAAGCTGTAAAAACTTTATAATCAGTATATATTATCCAAAGTATGTATTTTTCTCTCCCTTTTCTTCTTTCATTCCTTTTTTTTTTTCCTTTTCCCAACTGTTCTTTTCTTTTTCCTCTTTTAGTTAAGCTATTTGATTATATAATTCAGTAACCATGTACTCTTCTGAATAGTGTATGGAAACCATCATAACAATAACCTGAAATTCTAATAGAATTATCAAATTATCATAGACTTAAATTCTCAATACAAATTAAATGACTTGAATTTGTTTGAATAATATATGACAAATACATTATAAATCATACCTTTCTGCTAATACAGGATCCATAGTGATAATTTATATAAACAGCGTATAATTCAAAATAAATATACAAAAATATATGATACAATCTTTGTTAGAGTCATATTCAAAAGTATTTAGAGTTGATTCAGATTATAATTCTTATACTGGTATATCAACTCATATTTAGTTGTGGTCAATTAAGACCATTCCAGTATTTATTTGTATGAAGTTTATACTTACATATGTTCAGGATATGAAGGACTAGGTTAGTATGCAATCATTTGAGGGTTATATCTCAACCAAGTGTCCCATCTTTGCTTTGCATGAATAGTAATTTCAGTGAATCCCATATTTTTTAAGCATTACTATTTGAATATGTGTCTGTTTATTTTTATTTTTAACTCACCTACTCTCATTGTCCCTTTCTGCCGGTTTAGGCTTTCTGCCCCTTACTCTCACAATAACTTATGCATCATCATCATCATCTTCTTTCGGCTGTTCCCATTAGGGGTCGCCACAGCAGATCACCTGTTTCCATTTCTTCCTGTCCTCTGCATCTTGCTCTGTCACCCCAACCACCTGCATGTCCTCTCTCACCACATCCATAAACCTTATCTTAGGCCTTCCTCTTTTCCTGTTACCTGGTAACTTCATCCTTAGCATCTTTTTCCCAATATACTCAACATCCCTCCTCAGCACATGTCCAAACCAATGTAATTGTGCCTCTCTGGCTTTGTCTCCAAACCTTCCAACCTGAGCTGACCCTCTAATATACTTATTCCTAATCCTGTCCACCCTCGTCACACCCAGTGCAAATCTTAACATCTTTAATTCTGCCACATCCAGCTCAAACTCCTGCCTTTTTGTCAATGCCACTGTCTCCAACCCATATAACATAGCTGGTCTCACTACCCTCTTGTAGACCTTCCCTTTTACTCTTACAGGTGCTTATCTGTCACAAATCACTCTTGACACTCTTCTCCACCCACTCCATCCTGCCTGTACTCTCTTCTTCACCTCTCTTCCACACTCACTGTTACTCTGAACTATTGACCCCAAGTATTTAAACTCATCCACCTTCACCACCTCTACTCCTTGCATCCTCACTATTCCTCTATCCTCCCTCTCATTCCTACACATATATTCTGTCTTAGTCCTGCTGACCTTAATTCCTCTTCTCTCTAGAGCATATCTCCATCTCTCCAGGGTCTCCTCCACCTGATCCCTACTCTCACTACAGATCACAATGTCATCTGCAAACATCATAGTCCACGGGGACTCCTGTCTGATCTTGTCTGTCAACCTGTCCATCACCATTGCAAATAAGAAAGGGCTCAGAGCTGATCCTTGATGTAATCCCACCTCCACCTTAAATGCATCCGTCACTCCCACCGCATACCTAACCACTGTCACATTACCCTCATACATATCCTGTACCACTCTTACATACTTTTCTGACACTCCTGACTTCCTCATACAATACCACAACTCCTCTCTAGGCACCCTGTCATATGCTTTCTCTACGTCTACAAAAATACAATGCAACTTCTTCTGACATTCTCTGTACATCTCCATCAACACTCTCAGAGCAAAGATCGCATCTGTAGTGCTCTTTCCTGGCATGAAACCATACTGCTGATCACTAATCATCATGTCCCTTCTTAACCTTGCTTCCACTACTCTTTCCAATAACTTCATGTTGTGACTGATCAATTTAATCCCTCTGTAGTTACTACAGCTCTGCACATCACTCTTATTCTTAAAAATCGGTACCAAAACACTTTTTCTCCATTCCTCAGGCATCCTCTCACTTTCCAAGATTTCATTAAACAATCTGGTTAAAAACTCCACTGCCATTTCACCTAAACACCTCCATGCTTCCACAGGTATGCAATCTGGGCCAACAGCCTTTTCATTCTTCATTCTCTTCATAGCTATCCTTACTTCCTCCTTGCTAACCCATTGTACTTCATGATTCACTATCCCTACATCATCCAACCTTCTCTCCCTCTCATTCTCTTCATTCATCAACCCCTCAAAGTACTCTTTCCATCTCCTCAACACACTCTCCTTGCTTGTGAGTATGTCTCCCTCATTATCCTTTATCACATTTACCTGCTGCACATCTTTCCTAGCTCAGTCCCTCTGTCTAGCCAATCGGTACAGGTCTTTTTCTCCCTCCTTATTACCTTTCATACAACTCTTCATATGCCTTATCCTTAGCCTTCACCACCTCTCTCTTTGCTATGCACCTCATCTCCTTATACTCCTGTCTACTTTCTTCATCTCTCTGACAATCCCACTTCTTCTTTGCCAACCTCTTTCTCTGTATACTCTCCTGTACTTTCTCTTTCCACCACCATGTCTCCTTGTCGTCCTTCCTCTGTCCAGATGTGATACCAAGCACCTTTCTAGCCGTCTCCCTTACTAGCTCTGCTGTAGTTACCCAGCTATTTGTTTACTCTTCACTGCCACCCAGTGCCTGCTTAACACATCCCTGAACTCCACCTCACAATTACCCTTTTTCAATTTCCACCATTTGATCCTTGGTGCTGCCATCACACTCCTCCACCTCTTCTTGATAACCAACATCATCCTACAAACCACTATCCTATGCTGCCTAACTACACTTTCTCCGGTCACCACTTTACAGTCTCCAATCTCCTTCAAACTGGCCCTCCTACATAAGATATAATCCACCTGTGTGCATCTTCTTCCACTCTTGTATGTCACCCTATGCTCCTCCCTCTTGTTAAAATACGTATTCACCACAGCCATGTCCATCCTTTTCGCAAAATCCACTACCATCTGACTTTCTGCATTCCTTTGTTTAACACCATACCTACCCATCACTTCCTCATCCCCTCTGTTGCCTTCACCAACATGCCCATTGAAATCTGCTCCAATCACCACTCTCTCACCCTTGGGTACAATCATCACCACTTCATCCAATTCACTCCAAAATTTTTCTTTCTCATCCATTGCACACCCAACTTGTGGAGCATACACACTAACAAAATACCTTATGCATGTGATGATGATTATTGGGTTACTTCCCCTTTTCTATATTTAGAATTCTGGGATACATAAGCTTTGTATCTGATTCTCAAAATGCATAGTTATCTTGGTGCTTAGTATATATGGATTTGTGCTGTTGTCTTATTTAAAAATGTTCACTTCATTTTAGACTGACTACATCCATAATATTTGCCCCCATTACACATATAATAAGAATCATGTCTTTTTACTAAGAGAACATCCATAGTGATAAGTTACACAGACAGCATATAGTTCAAAATAAATATATGTAAGTATATAATATGATCTTTATTAAAATCATATTTAAAAATATTTAGAATTAATTCATGTTATAAGTTTTACACAGGTACATCATCTCGTATTTAATTGTGGCCAATTAAGGACATTCCAGTTTTTATTTCTATGGAATTTATATTTGTATTTGTTTAGGGTATGGATGTCTAGGTTGATATGCAGTCATGTGAAAATTCCATCTCAACCAAGTTTTCCATCCTTGCTCTGCAAAGATAGTGATTTCAGTATATCCCATAATCTTTAAGCAGTTCTACTTGAAGATGTGTCTGTTTGCTTACTTTTCTTTTTAATTCACACACTCTCATCAATAGCCACAGTGGTGAAGTGGTAACATTGTCGCCTCACAGCAAGAGGTTCTCCCATTTGATTCTCAGCTGGAGCACCTTCTGTGTGAAGGCTGCATGTCCTCCCCATGGTCGACTGACATTCGAAAGACATGCGTAAATGGGCATGCCTTTGGAGAAGGTTGGGCATCGGGCTGGCACCTCAGCACCATAAAAATCGACTGCCAATCATTAGTGGACCGGAGTTCCACTGTGGTGAACCCTAACTGGGAAAAGAAGAACAACTCTCATCAACCTTTTATGTTATTTTAGGTTTCCTGATCCTTTCTCCCACAATGTCCTATGCGAGTGATGATAGCTGTGCAAGATCCCTATTTTCTATGTTTTGAATTCTGGGATGTATAAGCTTTGTGTTTAATCTTCAAAGTGCATATGCATCTTGGTGTTTAATATATATGCATTTGTGCTGTTGTCTTGCCAGACTGACTGCATCCATAGCAGTAGCCCCCATTGATACCATTTCCTGAAACTTAGGTATTCTTGTTACATTAATTATCAGATTTAGACCTTGGCCAACCTTTGTATATGCTATCTTATGCCTTTGTGTTTTTCCTTGGGTTGGGCCATAGTAATGATAGCTCTCATTTTCTTTGTTCATTTTTAGTGCACCTGCTTGTCTTTCATTGGGAGCTAGGATACTGTATTAATGCAATATAAATTGTGTGCCTTTTATCCTGAAATTACTCTACAGTAAGGTTCATTTTGCAGTGGTTAACATTCTGGGATTCTGATTTATTTTCTATAGTGTCTGATTTGTAAAATATTGTATGCAGAGTTTGTATTTAAAACATTTTTAAGCCTTATTAGCTTATTAATGTTTGTGAATTGCTTATTTCACATTTTTTTGTACTTTGAAGCTTTGAGCCATTCTATATTTTACTTCCTCACCATTGCCCTTTAACTGGAGCTTTGAGATCAGTCAAAGAGCACCGGAAATAGTCAAACAAGCTCCTAGTGCCATTCGAATGATCAAACAACAGCACTGCTCCACTGGGAAGCAGAGAAACAACTAGCGAACATGGTAGGAAGATAGCTGTGTTAAAAAATTGTCAAATGTGAAGGTAAAGCTCGCGCTCTTACTTTGAATTTAATTGGACTGTTAATAACATTTAAAAAAGGAGATGATCATAAAAGTATATATATGTTTTTTGGGCCAGAAACTGCCCAAAAGCAAAGCAGTGTCACAGGTCTTGCCCACAATTTATAAAACATCAGATCAACAGGATTCATTAACATAACTATTATTTTAAATAATGAACTACACTATGTCCCTGGCAGAATAGATAAAGTAAACAATAATTTTGAACCATATCACATCTATTATTAGTCAAGTCTAAGTACACAAATAGCACTCAATTCAGCAACTAAATCATGTCTTCTTGTTACAATAACAGCTTTACACAAATATATTCAATGCTAAAGAGAGTTATTGAGCTTCTAGCATTTAGTATTCAATGTAATCAAGCAAGTATACCTATCACACTCAAACTGTATGTGAATGCTGTGCTATGAAAGTTTAAGATTTTTAGATTTGTATTACTTATGTAGGTATCTCATAAGGAATTAGAGCAAAGTATTTTTTAACTTTAATGAAGTAAATTAAAAATTGAAAAATGTATTTGTTTTGGATGAATGTTTTCTTAGTAGAAAGTTTAGATTTAACATTTTGATTTGTCTTCTAAACATTTAAAAGAAAAACATATATAACTTGAATAATTATTTGTCCTTCAGTTTTTTTTTCTTTTGTTCTACATTTTTCCAACCATTTTTTTCAGCAATTCATTTTGGAGTACTATTTGTCCAGTCCATTGTTTCCACTTGTGCAAAAATATTGTTGTTGAAAAAGTATTTTGTTGCTAGTTCCACAGTCTCAAATATTTCGGTATCCTCTGGAAGGTAGATTTTCAGTCTTGCTGGAAATAAAATATGTGTTTTCAGTTGTTTCTTTTAAATGCTTTTATTAAAGGAAGGAATTCTCTTCTCTTAGAAACCACACTTGTAGAATAATCATTGTCAAATCTGATTAGAGCATCTTGAAATTTAATAGGTGAATCTGCCCAGACATTTCTTAGTATAAGCTCTTTGTCCTGACTAGAAAATAATCTTACAATTATGGATCTTGGTTTAGTTTTTGATGTAGAAGGATTTTCTACAGCTGTTAATGATCTGTGTGCATGTTCAATGCCATATGAAAGTGCTTTAGGTAGTTTCAGCATGTCAGTGATCCAGGATGTAAGAAAATTAATTAAGTTGTCTCCTTTGATTTTTTTCTGGTAGTCCACATATCTGGAAGTTGTTCCTCCTAGATCTGTTTTCTATGTCATCTAATTTGTCCAGTAGGTAGGTGTTTTGTTTTAATAAAAACTCTATTTGGTGTTCTTCCTCTGAAAGTCTGAACTCCATATCATTTAGTGATTGTTCCATAGCTGATATCTGTCCTTTCTGATGCATACCCATTTATTGGAGTTGTTCCAGTTGTTGCAAACATTTGTCCTTAAATGTATCCAGTTTGTCATCTATCTTGTCAATTTTAATTGACAGATCCTGGAAGTTTAATAACACAGAATGGAGTTCCTTCTTGAAGGAAGACTCCTGTGATGAGCTTTTTATATGACTCATTCTGAAGTGCTGATGGTATTTATTTTCTGCTACTTAATTTGACAGGATTTTTTTAATGCCAAGTAATAAAAAAGTTCTTCAATATATGCTCCGAGGTATTAGAAAATAATTGATAGTAGAATAATCCTTAATTTGTTTTTTAAATCTTGAAATTCCTGTCAGAAATAGTATTAAGGTAAGAGAGCTGAGAGACTATGCTGCTACCAGGTCACCATCTTGGCCACACACCCCCGTGTATTTTAATTCTGAGGAAGTCTTTTGTTATATCTGACATAAGGTCTTAATTTGTCTTGGACAATAAACTTTTAACAGTTGGTTCCTGCTGGTCTCCATGGTCTCTGTTGGCTGGTTCATACCCTAGGTTTTCTGGATTGCTTAGTTGGTTGCCAGTTTGTGGATTGGTATGTCATTTTTGGGTCTTGATACTGGTAATGGAGAGCAAATCCTGGGGCACAAGAGGAGCTAGTAAAGAATGTATGGTTATTAACCCAACTATCCAACAACTCTCCCAACAACTTAAACCTATTTTGGACATTCTGATCTCTGGTGGAAGTAACACTCTCTCTCCTTCTTCCTCCATTCATCCCGGACAAGATATTTCTTGCTAAGTTAACTACTTAGCCAATGTCAGTGCTGAGCATCCTTCTTCAAATCTACAGTCCCTGAGTAATAATGTATCACACACAGATTTAGCCACTTTGCTCAATACATCTTTTACCTCTAGTGACCCTGCCATCAATGAACTTGTGACTGTGAAACAATCAACTTCAAAGCTAGAGAACACATGTTTGATGTGCCATAAAATCCAGCTTGAAAATGGATACTCCAAGGAGTGTATTAGACTTAAAATAATGCCTAAAGGGTTGAGAAATTGGAAGTTTCCAAATGGACTTTAACCCCAATGCAGATCTGCACTGTGAGTTTCTGGATTTATTTGATAGACAAGGGTTTGAACTAATGGAAGTGCTTATCAAGCACAATCAGAGATTGATTGACAAAGTAAAACAGGGGCTATAGTGTTAGACTCCAATATTACCAAGGATATTTTATTTGACCAGCACTGGAATTCCTACCAAAAATATTTCCTAAACCTGAGGCAATAACTACAGACATTAAGGTACAGAAGGAGGGAAAAATACTTCAATGACCAAGTGGACTATCAGAGATGAACTTACCCTTTTTTCAAATGGTTCTTTCACAATCAGCCAGAATGAACCAAGTCCAACCAATCAGGTTTCAAAAGAGGACATCAACCTGGAAAAACACCACTATCCTTTAGAATGGGCTTACCCAAGGCATTCAGAAAAGATTCACAACCAGAAGCAGTTACATGGGGAAGCCAAAATCAATACCAGAATTTACAAGAGAGCTTGAATTAGAATTGGCAACATATACGAGGGAGGAGAAGATATTAAATTATTCTATCAGCCTTTTTGAAAAGATAGATTTTCTCACAGATAACGCAGGTCCGGCTGTGTTCTCTAATTTATAAGGTGACTTTTACCTTTTCAATTATTCTAACGAGGAATATGGCACTGAACTTGTTAACTTAAGTAGAGGTTTTACTTTTGTGCCAACAGCACATTCTATTATTGAAGAACTGACTATAGATGTTAAACTGTTCCTGAGAAAGTTAAATCTAAAGCTTTATTTTAAAGACAAAGACAGGGAATTTATTCCTAATAGTTTGCTTCGCAAAAAGTGAATTCAACCCCCCCCTTTCCCCAATTCTGATTCTTTTTGAGAAAATGTGTTTGTTTGATTTTAGGAAAGTATTAAATTCCTTCAACACCCAAAGTTCCTAGCAACTGCACCCGTAGTGAATGGGCATTGCTAAAAAAGCTGAGTTATGATTAAGAATGTTTGGGTAATGTAGCTAGATAAGGGGGGGGTGAGTATGACTAGGACAGATTATTTGAGTCATATGTGTACACATGTTTTGGATGGTGATTATTATGAAGAGGTCTCTTTGAATTATGGTAATGGCATCTACAAGCATATTGACTATCTATTAAAGGATATGTTAACCCAAGTACAGAATAATGAGGAAGAATTTCATTTTTTGTATGTAAAATACCATAGCATTCCCTCAATTTTTAGTATCCCAAAAGTCCACAAGGACCTCATGGATCCTCCAATGAGGCCCATTGTGGATGTCAGGAAATCCAAGACACCCCTGGCCAAATTTATAGATGTTAAGTTGAAAGACTGTTTAAGGCCTTTTGAACATCTCTTTCAAGACTCATGGGATTTTCAAAGTAAACCTAAAAGAGTCAAGTTTTCCTATAACATGATTTTTCTTACAGTGGATGTAATTAATATTTTCAGTGTAATATCCCATAATGAAGGGTTACAGTATTTTTATGATTTTCTTGTGACATCCACCAACTTTGAAAATTATGAGATTAACACCTTACTCTTCCATAATTTTGTATATTTAGATGGACTGTACTATGTACAAAAAAAGTGGTGTCTATGTGTACATCTTGTGTCCCATATTTGCAAATATAATGATGTTACAATGGGATAAGGAGCATATTTTCAACACATTCCCATCTCCCCCTTGCTCACTATATGTCCTCTATCTAGAATACATCTTTATTGTGTGAGAAGCAGGGTTAGACAAGTTAGCATTGTTTATTCAATATTTGAATAGCACTTCATTTTTGTTTTTTGAAATTTACATATACTTGGAATTTTTCACACATTCGTTATTTGGATGTGTACATTACTAAAGACTTCAGTGAACAGAGAATTACTAGTAATATTTTTAGGAAGGCAACATACTCAAATAACATGTTACAATATCACCTATGCCTGCCATCCCCAAACTTCTAATACAAAAACCTCAGACATCCTATACCCTTAATACCTTACTACCCACTGAAGTGAATCCTCTACACCCACTAATACAGAACCTCCAACAATCCTGCACCTTTATCAACTTTATCATCTAACCTTGCATCCTCTATTCCTCTAATAAAGAACCCTCAACAATCCTACATATCTATCAGCTGTATGACCTAGCCCTGCCATCTTCTATACCTCTAATATAGAACCCTCAACAATCCTGCACCTTCATTAACTCTGTTCCCTACCACTGCCATTCTCCACACCTCCAGTACAGAACCCTAATGCCTTACCATTCAATAATGTCAATCCTTTTCATGCTCTAATACGGATGCTCACCAACCTTACACTTCTAGCAGCTTTATCCCCTACTCTGCCATCCTCTATACCTCTAATACAAAACCTCCAACAATTGTAGACCTCTATTAACTCTATCAGCCACATCTGCCATCCTCTGCACCTCGAATACAGAATACCCAACATCCCTACATCTCTATCAACTGAATCACTTAGTCATCCCATCATCTACACCTCTTACATAGAACCTTAAACAATCCTACACTTCCTTTAACTCTTATACCCCTGCCAATCCTATACCCCTAATGACTTACCACCCATCAAGCTCAGTTCTCCACATGCTCTAATACAGAACCCTTAACAATCCTACACCTCTATCAAAACTGTCATCTACACCTCCCATCCTCTACATCTCTAATGCAGAACTCTCAACAATCCTACATCTCTATCAGCTCTATCACCTGCCCTTGCCATCCTCTACAGCTCTAATACTGAACACTGCACAATCCTACATCTCTCATCTCTATCACCTACCTTGACATACTCTGCACATCTAATACAGAACCCCCAACAGTCCTACATCTTTGTCAAATCTGTCACCTCACCCTGCCATTCTCTACACCTCTAATATACAACTTCCAACAATTCTACACAGTTATCAACTCTCACCTACCTCTGCCATCCTCCATACTGCTAATATAGAGCCATCAGCAATCCTGCTCCTTTATCAATTCTATCCTCTACCACTGACATCCTCCTCAACTCTAATACAGAGCCTTCAACAATCCTATAGCCTGAATGCCTTACCACCCACTGATGCCGATCCTATTAATGCTCTAATACAGATCTCACCAACCCTACACTTCTAGCAACTATATCCCCTACACCTGCCATCCTTTAGTCCTCAAATACAGAAACCCTAACAATCCTACATCTCTATCAGCTGCATTGCTTAGCCCTGCCATCCTCTGCATCTCTAACACAGAACTTCAAGCAATCCTACACTTCTGTCAACTGTACCACTTACCTCTGCCATTCTCTACATCTCTAATTACAGAACCTCTGACACTCTGGTGCCTCTATTAACTCTATCACCTACCCCTGGCGTGCTCTGCACCTATAATACAGAACCTCCAGCAATCCTACACCTCTGTCAACTCTATCACCTACCCTTTCCATCCTCTACACCTCTAATACAGAACCTTTTTGCAATCCTACCTCTCCCTTAACTCTATCAACCACACCTGCCATCCTCTACATCTCTAATTTAGAACCTCCAACAATCCTGCAACTGTATCAGCAATATCACCTACCCCTGCCATCCTGTACATATCTAATACATAACCCTCCACAATCCTACTCCTGTATAAACTCTGTCACCTTACTGTTGATATCATCTACACCACTAATACAGAATCCTCAACAATTGTACAAATCTGTCAACTCTATAACCTTCCCCTGCCATCCTCTACACTTCTAAAACAGAACCTTCACAATCCTATCAACTCTATCACCTACCTCTGCTTTCCTCTACACCTATAATACAGAACCTCCAACAATCCTACACCCCTAGCAACTATATACCCTTTCCTGCCATCCTCTACACCTCTAATACAGAACGCTCAGCAATCCTACATCTCTCTCAACTCTGTCAGCTACACATGTCATCCTGTACACCTCCAATTTGGAACCTACAACAATGCTATGCCTCTATCAACTCTATCTCCTACCACTGACATCCTCTACACCTCTGATATAGACCCTCCACAATTTTAAACCTCTATCAACTTTATCACCACCCATGCCTTCCTCTAAACCTCAAATACACAGCCCTCCACAACCCCAGACTTCTATCAACTATATCACCTGCCCCTGCCATCCTCTACACATCTAATGCAGAATCCTCAATACAGTTGATAGAGGTGTAGGATTATTGGAGGTTCTGTAATATAAATGTAGAGGACAGCAGGGTAGGTGGTAGAGTTGATACAGTTGCAGGATTGTGGGAGGGTCTGTATTAGAGGTGTAGTGGATGGCATGGGTAGGTGATAGAGTTGATGGAGGTAGAGGATAGGATTGTTGGATGTTCTAAATTAGAGGTGTAGAGAAGGGAAGGGGTAGGTAATAGAGTTGTTAGAGGTGTACGATTGTTGGAGGTTCTGTATTATAGGTGTAGAGGACAGAAGGGGTTGGTGATAAAGCTGATAGAGGTACAGGATTGTGGGAGGTTCTGTGTTAGAGGTGTAGAGGATGGCAGCGGTAAGTGGTACAGTTGATAGAAGTGTAGGATTTATGGAGGTTCAGTATAACAGGTGTACAGGATGGCAGGGGTAGGTGATAGATTTGATGGAGCTGTAGGATAGGATTGCTGGAGGTTCTAAATTAGAGGTGTAGATGATGGCAGGTGTAGCAGCTAGAGTTGAGAGAGGTGGGATTGCTGAGTGTTCTGTATCAAAGGTGTATGGGATGGCAAGGGTAGGTAATAGAGTTGATAGATGTGTACGATTGTTGAAGGTTCTGTATTATAGGTGTATAGGACAGAAGGGGTAGGTGATAGAGTTGATAGATATGCTGGATTGGGGGAGGCTTTGTGTTAGAGGTGTAGAGGATGGCAGCAGTAAATGGTACAGTTGATAGAAGTGTAGGGTTGTTAGAGGTTCTGTATAACAGGTATAGAGGATGGCAGGGCTAGGTGATGCAGTTGATAGAGATGTAGGATTTTTGGAAGCTCTGTATGTGAGGTGTAGAGGATGGCAGGTGTAGCTGATAGAGTTGATAGAGGTATAGGATGGTTGAAGGTTTTGTATTAGAGGTGTAGAGGGTGGCAGTGGTAGTAAAGAGAGTTGTTGAAAGTGTAGGGTTGCTGAGCATCTGTATTAGAGCATGAATTGCATTGACATCAATACGTGGTAAGGCATTGGGGTGTAGGATTACTGAGAGTTCTATATTAGAGGTATACAGAATCCCCAACAATCCTACATCTCTGTCAAATCTATCAGCTACCCCTGCCATCTGCTACCTTTAATATAGAACCCTCTACAGTCCTACACCCCTATGTCTTACCACCGACTGATGTCAATCCTATTCACACTCAAATATAGATGCTCACCAGCCCTACACTTCTATTAACTATGTACCCTACGACTGCCATCCTCTACACCTCAAACACAGAAACACCAGCAATCCTACATCTCTATCAACTGCATCGCCTGTCACTGCCATCCTCTACACCTGTTATACAGAACCTCCAGCTTTCCTACACTTCTATCAACTGTACCACTTACCTCTGCCATCCTCTACATCTCTAACACAGGACCCTCAACAATCCTCCATCCCTAATGCCTTATCAGCCACTGACATTGAAACTCTACACCCTGTAATACAGAACCTCCAACAATTCTACACTTCTGTCAACTCTACCAGCTACCTCTCCTTTCCTCAACACTTCTAATACAGAATCCACAACAGTCCTACATCTCAATCAATTCTATCACCTACCCATGTCATTGTCTTCACCTCTAATATAGAAACTCCAGCAATCCTACACCTTTATCAACTCCGTCACCTACCCCTATCATCCTCAATAGCTCTAATACAGACCTTCAAAAATTGTGCATCCTTAACGACTTACTATACCTTCTACCCCTGTTATACAGCACTTCCAACAATCCTACACTTTTACTAACTCTACCATTTATTCCTGCCATCCTCTACACCTCTAACACATAACCTCCCACAATTCCCCACCTCTATCAACTTTATCACCTACCCCTTCTGTCCTCTACACTTATAATAAAGAACCTCCAACAATCGTACACCTCTATCAACTCTGTTACCTACCCTTGCCATCCTCTACACCTTTAATTCATTACATCCAAGTGATGCCTCCAGGTGCATCTGCAGTTGACTCCTATGATGCCTGTAGATGTCAAATATTATTTGTTCATTTTTTCATCAATAATTTCAAAACTATACTATGTACAAGGTTTTAAAACATTTCATCTTAAAGCTTGCACAATAGAAAACTCATCTGCATTAATATTTGACATCTGTCTAGTGCAGGCAAATAGATATTAACTGTTGTTCTGTGATATTAATTTATATCATTATCATATTTACATTTTTCTAAATATCTCAGCAACCAGATAAAACCGACAGAACTCCTTGGCCTCAAATGAAAACTCTCAGCTAAATTAATAAAATGCTGCTGACAGTATTTGTGTAACTTCAGTGGTTGCTGAGATATTGTAAGCTATTTACAAAATATTGCAAATGTAATAGTTACGGGGGAATTTAATAAAGCCTATACATTTTTTCTACTGTGTAGGCATCACATCACGTTGCTTACATAGCCACAAACATTTTCAGATTCAGTAAGGGCTGCTGAGCAGTGCGCATACACGCACCAACACAGAAACTTTTGTGGCATGCAAATCACTTCATAAGCAGTGAATCTTATGCAAATGAGGCAGGTAGAGTGATCCAGCAAGCAGAGAGGCATCTCTTCAGACCCTGTGTCAGTGTCTGTAGTGTACATGGAAAAATTCTGTGTACAGACAAAAGGGGTTGTAAAAATGTAGATATTTGCACAGAAATGTCATATCACATACACATATGACCAAAATGATCACCGTGTATGCAGGAAAAATGAACGGAAATAAGTTAAATATTGTTTTAATAATCTGGACATGTTTGTGCAATGCATCACAGAGTGCAAGCATGCATTACAGAAAAATAAGAAAAAAGTGGAAAAAAACAAATTAATAAGTTTGTGACAAAAATGTCTTACATGACTGTATGTGGAGTCCCTACAATGGTGCATAGGTGCTGTTGCTAACGTGGTTGGGCTTGAAGCATGCAATTTTCAGGCTGTGAGCATGGATACCTATGCAAATGAGGTGGAGGTACTGAATAGCAGAATGGAGTAATCATGCCCACATATCCCTTATGTGTAGGCATAGACCCATGTTGCTGTTTACACAGGAAGTAGCTGACATCAGGGGCTGTATCTACTGACTTTTAAGCTCATTTCAGCTTAGGTGAGAGTGTTTGCATGGTTCACCACCTGGCTGAGAGTGTCCCATACAGGGGTGTGTCTACTAATTTCTAAGCTTTGTTTACCTTCCCTGAGTGTGTTTGCGTAGCGCGCTGCTGCACTGAGCGTGTTTTAAAAAAATGTATTTAATTAGCTTTGACCCTTGTTTAACCTAAAATAGGGCCATGAAATTATGTTAATTGTATTGTAGGCAGGTGCAATCATCATGGTTACCCAATCATACACTCTGAACCTACAGCAGAACTCTATAAAGTATGCATACACCCTACATTCTGATTTTTCCCCAATACTCTGCACCATTGGAGTACAGACTTGGGAATTTTAACTGAGAGAATGCTAGGGGCTGCTGCAGGTCTTCTGCACCTGTATGTGCTAGATGCTGAAGTCAGTCCTGCTGCTGCTGCTGACAACAGACAAAGACAGAGAAAGAGAAGAGTGTTCAACACAGGGAACCTTCCAAGAGCTACATGAGCTGGAGACTGTAGAGCATTACATTGTGGACAGGGAGATACTACAAGAACTCACTGAGCTTTACCACCCTCAAGTCAGACCCAGAGCCAATAGTGGGAAACCCAGCCCAGTGGAAACAAAGGTATGTGTAGCCCTTAGGATACTAGCTACAGGTACTTTCCAAAGACCAACAGGGGACATGATGGGGGTCTCACAGGCATCAGCATCCAGGGTACACATGGATGCCATGCTACCACATGCCAGTGAGCACATTTAGTTTCCTCTCACTGTTGAGGCAAGGGCCAGCAATATGGAACATTCTGCCATGTAGCAAACTCCCATGAGGTACTGAGTTCCATGGAATGCACTTATGTACACATCAAGGTACCACCCTACTGAGGAGGGTAGAATCAATCTATGTCAACCACATGGGATACCACTCCATCAACTGCCAGGTCGTGTGCAGTGCCCAGGGAATGTGTGTTGGCAGCCCTGGTGGTTATCATGACTCCCATATTCTGGCATGCATCACAGCTGTACCAGATGTTTGCTAGGTGGGACATGCCACATGGCCATTTACTGGGGGATGCTGGCTACATCCTGGAACTGTGGATGATGACACCCATCAGAAATGCACACACACCCACTGAAGAACACCATAACGAGGCACATGCACAAATTAGGATTTCATAGAGCATGTGTTTGGGCTTCTGAAGTCACAGTTCCAGTACCGCAATATATCTGGTGGAGACCTGCAGTACTCTCCAAGCGCATGTGCACATATATTCACAGTATGTGCTATGCTACATAATATGATCCCGCAGAAACAGCTGCAGCAGGATCAGCAAAGGGAAGGGATACACAGCCCCCCACCACTTCCTTGGTCACCACAGTCACAGGATGACTTGGAGGAAGAACCCCCTGATGATGTCCCTGTAGGCAGATGTAAGCATGCCCAGTATGGTCTGGCTTTAGTAAGAGACAACTGCTAGCACATTCACTGACAACCTAGGGCCTGAGGAACTGACACCTTACTCCTACTCACATACTTATAGTAAAATTGATGCCAGGCAAGCCACACAACCTGTACATATCCATGTATTGGCTGTATACTGCATGCATCAGACAGAGTCAGCCCTGAATTACAGTCCTGTCAACTGTTGCATTCGCAAGGTAAGACCCTAACCTACACACTACTTGTAAGGTTCATAGGTTCATAGGTTCATAGGTTCATACTAGGCTATCTGCCCGAGGGCATTTACAAGCCTAGCCCATCGTTTTGTGGCTTACGCCACCCTTTAGTATGGGGAACTATACCCATTATTTTGCTGTGCCTCTGTCGAGCAGTGACACTGAGGTAATCCCTGGGGTATATCTGCGATCTCCCATCCATTGGTCAAGATTTCTCTTGAACAAGGCCAGCGAGGTGCTCTGCCTCACATGTACCGGGATTTTGTTCCACAGCACAGGGAGTCTTTGGGTGATGAATCTATCCCTCCAGCACGTCCTATTAATAGCCGTGTCGAGGTTTAAGTCTCCGCCCTTGTGGCTCTGATGGATCTAGATTTTTGAGGTGAAGCATATTCATCAAATCTGGGTTTGACATGGCCTTGTATGTTAGGCAAAGGTCACCTCTGAGCAGGTAAGCGTTTTACTGAATAGAGCTGGAGTTCTTTCAGTCGGGCAGCATAGGACAGATTTTGAGACCCTTTATCCTTTTGGTGAGGAACTTTTGTGGCCTCTCCAGCTGCTGCAAGTGTCGGGTCAGATACATTCCGAATGGGGCATTGTACTCAATCATTGGTCTGATGAGTGATGAGTAAAGGGAGACTATGACCTCCCTTGATCTAGATGAGAATCCCTTCATGATAAGGTGGGCAATGTAGAAGGTCTTCCTAACTACTTTAGCTACATGGGTGTCGAATGACAGACTACTATCAACCTGGGTCCCCAGGTCCCTGATAACTTCTTCTGTGGTCAGTGGATTGCCACCTATTTGGTAGCTAGGGGTAACCTTGTTTTTCCCGAAGGGTATGACTATGCATTTTTTGGCAATCAACTTTAGTCCGTGGCTCTGGCACCAGTTATCCGTTTCTGTGAGACCCTTCTGAAGGATATCTGTGTCAGATGTGTTTTCTACTATGGCGCCCAGTTTGCAGTCATCTGCAAACTTTGTCAGCCATAACCCTCCTGTGTTTGCTTGTACTTCAGAAAAGTAGATGCCAAACAAGAGTGGGCCCAGGACTGAGCCCTGTGGGACACCACTTGTGACAGGCTTTGAGTCTGACATGGCGCCAGCAACTCTGACCCTGTGGGTTCTGTCACTCAGCCAGTTTGCAACCCATCTTGTGATGTATGGGTTAACATTTAAGCTGATGAGTTTTTCAATGATACCCGAGTGGGGTATTATATCGAAGGCCTTAGCCAGATCGAGGTAGGCTGTATGGACTGCCTTTCCCTCATCAATGGCTTTGGTGACTGTTTCGAAAAAGTCAACCAAGTTTAAAAGGCATGATCTGCCTTTGACAAAGCCAAACTGGGTTGGATCCAAAGTCTGCAAATTCCTATGTCTTTATTTATGAGGTCCATTATGATCCTCTCCATGGCTTTGCAGATAAGGCTTGTCAAGCTAATGGGCGGTAATTTCCAGGGTCGGTGGAGGCACCGCCTTTGTGCAGTGGGACCACAGTTGCAGTGCGCCACTCCTGGCACGTATCCCGAGGTAAGACTTTGATTAAACAGCTGTCCTAGCTGTGGGTTTAATTCCTCATTGAGTTCGTGGAGCACACAGCCGGGGACACCATCAGGTCCCATGGATGCTGTGTTTTTTGCTTTGGAGAGAGCAGTTCTCACTTGGGCGCTGGAGATGTTTGGGGGGCTGCAATCGTTTGGTATAGATATCTCTCCTTTTGGGGGGGGCGGAGAAGTTTGCACTGAACCTGTCAGCCAGTATGTTGGCAATGTCTGTAGGATCAGTAATCTTCACATCATTTTGAACTAGTTCTGAGCATATCTGGGAGTTTCCTCCCAGGTTTCTAACATAGCTAAAGAAGGCCTTATGATTGTCTTTTGAGTCTTTAGCTATTTTTCTCTCGAAATTTGCTTTGGATGATTTTATGAGAGCTCTTAGTTTTTTACTTATAGTGATCAAGGGTGTCTTACCTTTTAAGGATTTTGCTCTATCTTGTAGTAGCTTCCTCCTTTTGTTGTAGAGTTTGTTTATGGCTGGGGTCCACCAGACTGGACGCTTGCCTTTGGTACAAAGAGTCTTTGTTTTGCTTGGGATTGCCTTATCCATGCAGTCCTGCAGGTGCTGGTAGAAGGCATTTGTAAGTGATTCAGCGGCTTGAGTACTGTTTTCCGCCAGCTCGGGGGCCTTAAAGGAGACCACACTAGTCTTTAGAAGTGTGAAGTCGGCTTTTGAGAAGTTCTTTACTGTGGTCTTTTTTATTTCAGGTGGGGGTGGGATGAGGACCTCCAGCGAGATTAGTTTGTGATCTGATCTCACCAGTGAGGGGTATACTTCTGGTGTTGAACATTGTGCTCCCATGTTCATGATGATGAGATCAAGTATGTTGTCTCCTCTTGTGGGGATGGTGACTAGTTGTTCCATGGCATTTGAGTTTATGAATTCCAGGAACTTTTGGGCTAGGGTGTTTGGGCTTGAGTAGTGTTCCCAGTCTATATTAGGGTAATTGAAGTCACCTAGTATGATGGTGTTTGGTGATACATTTATCCCTCTAGTGTTTTCAGGAAGGCCATGTGAGGTTCCTGAGTTTGTGAGGGTGGCCTGTAACATGCTACAATTTGCAGAGCAGTCTTGCCTATGGTTAATTGCACCTGGATGGTCTCCGATGCATCGTGCGTTGCCACCAGTCTTGAGGTGTGGGTGTCCTTGATGAATATGGATACCCTCCTTTCTTGGTATTGTCCGGATTTTGGGGCCGGAACGCATGATATGAGGTAAAACCTGATAGCTGGGGTGCTCTCAGGAGCCTTGAACCAGGTTTCTGTCACAGCACAGACATCGATGTTCTCCATACTGAGAAGGGCCTCGAGCGTGCATTTTGAGATTTAGACTTCTGGCATTGAGCAGCATTACCCTTAGTTTTTTCCTTTTGTGTTCTAGGGTGGTAGGTTTAGAATTTGAGCCTTGCCTAAAAAGGCACTATGGGGGTGGCAAGAGCCTTTGCCAATATCCGGAATCCCAGGGTGACAGGTGCAAGCCGTCCCTCATGAAGCAGCGTGGCTTGTCCAGCATGTCATCCCAGGCAGACAGACACTGGATCCCCTTTGAATGACACCAGTGTTTAAGCCAATTGTTAAAGCTGATCATCTTATCTCTGTATTGTGGCATCATTCTTGGTGAAGGTAGGATACTGCTCAAGGTCAGGGTTATACCTGCCTGGGCTACATAATCAGAGAGCTCCTCAATGTCTCTTTTCATGTAGTCCAAGGAGGTACGTCTCAGGTCGTTTACACCAGCGTGGACAATGACTGAGTCATATTTGTACCTGCTGTTGAGAGACCTGAGTGCTTGCGTTATGTGGCGGATTCTAGCGCCCGACAGGCAGCTTACTGTGACCTTCTCCTTACTCAGTCTGGTGAGCGGGACGTCAGTGTGTCTGACTATGGAGTCACCAATGACTAGTGTGTCTGGCATTTAAGGATTACTATAATATGCTATTGTATGTATGGATCCACTGCAGTTATGAAAGGAAAGATAGTGGGCTATCTGAACACAAGTAACATCCACAGTGGACTACAGTTACCCAATCCACTAGTATGTGTTCCTTAATATTCACTAGGCCTCATGGTTGGAATATGCACTACATTAGTCAAGGGAGATATTAAACAGTGGGGTTACATGATAGTTGGACTACTGTGTATCCAAATGGAGCATGAGCTGTTGCCCCCCCCCCACACCCAACACAGCAGTTGTTCCATATAACCATTTTAACAGTAGGTCAGCAATGGTATATCAGCAGTCCAGGCAAACACAGGGCAATAACACAGAAATCGATCACACATTGTATGTCTCACTAAAGCAGGAATAACAATGCACATATGTATGCTGTTCAGTGTGTGATGAATGACTACTTTTTGGCTGGCAGCTTGTGTGGCTTAGCAGACTAGAGAAGTTATCACGGCTCACAGGTGATACCACTGATGGTCCAAATCTGGAAGAATCCCCATCTTTTGCATGTGAAGTATTATTATGTTGGTTTTTCACAGACTGTCAGTCTGTGTGTGGTGTAACATTATGAACCTCTGTCACATATTAATTACATCAGACAGCTGCAGAATGCCATGGACATTTTGAGTGAAGTGCACTGCAGCAGAAACAGATGTCAGTGTCTGTAACACACAAAAACCCGGACAGGAGTGCAGGTACGTGTGGCCTGGAGTCACTAGTCACTTTATAACTACTGACAGTCTCATTGAGCATGCCCATACACTTAGTTAACTGAGTGAAATCATGTTGCCCCTTGATCAAAATGACCTGTTATGTATGTATGTATGTATGTATATATATATATATATATATATATATATATATATATATATATATGCCTATACATGCATACATATATGTATACATATCCATCTGTCACTATATCTCTCTCATATACATAGTATATCTATCTATCTATCTATCTATATTTATATTCAAATAGATATACACCCATATATATATATATATATATATATATATATATATATATATCAGAATAAAAATATATATATATATATATATATATATATATATATATATATATATATATATATATATATATATATATATATATATATGTTCACTTTATAATCCCGAAACCCTGAAATACCGAATTTCAGACGCTCGAGATCATAAAGCCGAAACTTTAAAATCCCGAAACCCCAGGAGCGCAAATTTCAAAATCGTGAATACTACATTAACCATACACCACACATTTACACATACATACACCTTCCCCCTACATACAAACACACAAACCTACACTACATACAAGCAGGTGGGCAAGCTCCTGCACCCCCCCATGTGGAGGGGCTGTGCCCCCCCACTTAAATATACTAACTCCAAGGTCGCACTACACAGACAAAGACACAAAAATACCACCATACAAGCTACATTCCCCTCGCACACACACATCACAGTAACAAAACACAATGACATACACTAAAGCCCCTAACAAAAACTCTTGCACATAAATACTTATCTGAACTTCCAGCTATCCATTCAAAAACTGCAACACCAGAAGCACTACTTCAACATCTCCAGATTTTGGGATTTTGAAATTCACACTTCTGAGGTTTCGGTTTGACTTTCGGCTTTATAATCTCGGGATTCTGAAATTCGATATTTCAAATTTCGGGATTATAAAGTGTTTTTACATATATATATATATATATATATATATATATATATATGCAAACATACTTCTCAGTGTCTCCCCATATATCTACATAACAAATATACATATCATACACACACAGCTACATGTATGTATGTGTGTATATATATATATATATATATATATATATATATATATATATATATATATATATATATATATATATATATATATATATATATATATATATATATATATATCCCTGTTATATACAGAAATATGTGTGTGGATGACTGTATTGTCCTACATACCCTAATACTGGTGAGTAAAGCTGCTCTATCACACATTTATAATGTTGCTCAGAGGATCCAAATTAAGGGCTAAACAGTACATTATGCACTTACCTTACAGACCCCTGTGCCTGCCGGATGTCACTGCATAGACAGCAACAGGTGAGCAACTAGTGTAATGTATAATGTTGTCTATGCACACATGGACAGGGCACATTGTTCCTACCCACAGGCTTGCCCATCCAAGTACAAACAGCCACATATGGACATACTGGTAACTGTATACACATAGCTAGGATAATAACAGTTATCTCATTGCTAGGATACCACATGCAGTTAACAGTACGAAGCAATATCACTCTGCAGGCCACAGATGCTGTTCAACACAAGCCTAGTTTGTGTAATCCACAAGTAGCTTGCCTGCAATCACATATAAAACAGAAATCAGCCGTGGCACTTGCTATAAGTAAAGTGATTTATAGTGTGTAAGACTAGCTAGATATTGGTTCTAATCTCACTGCAGGCCACTTGTGTGTGTGTGTGTGTGTGTGTGTGTGTGTGTGTGTGTGTGTGTGTGTGTGTGTGTGTGTGTGTGTGTATATTCCCCTGCCAAACAACTGAGAAACCCTGATTGGCTATCAAACTGCAATGATTAAGCAGTTTTTGGCCCTGTAAGTTACTGCTGGCTTCCAAACTGCCCTCTTCTACAAGGCCTCATGATGTCATCTACCTTACAACTACCACCTGCCATTGTAGTATCTGACTTAAGCCGTGGCGCATGTGATAAATACTGTGATCTTTAGTATGTAAGACTACATAGGTAGGGGTTCTAATTTCACTGCAAGCCACTTGGTGCATGTGTGTGAGTGTATCCTCTCACCAAACAACTGAGAAAACCTCATTGGCTATCAAACTTCAATGGTTATGCACTTTTTGGCCCAGTAAGTTTCTGCTGGCTTCCAAACTGCCCTCTTCTAAAAGGCCTCATGATGTCATCTACCTTAAGACTACCACCTGCCATCACAGCATCTGAAATAAGCTATGACACATGTGATAAGTACTGTGATCTATACCGTGTAAGATAGGTAGGGGTTCTTATCTCACTGCAGGCCGCCTGTTGCATGTGTGTATATCCATATGGCATAAACGTAATCACCTCAGTAACCTACAAACATGTAGGGTTTTGCAGAATTTTTGTTGTAGCAGGTGATGCGGCCCTCAAAATGCCTGACCACAACTTGGCCTGCTGATGTCACTAAGCGTCATATGTCCTAAACTGACAGTACTATCAAACATGAGGTTTGTTGCGTGTATCACATACTGTTATCTGAACTGTGTACCATTACATGGATAACTGTTCTAATCTATATACAGCCAACTTGCACTATGTGTGCTGTGCCCTGTAAGCAGTAATTGGAAGTGGTGCTATCCTTAATGTAACCATGTTTGTGTGTGTGGTTGTTAGAGCAATTTACATCAGCTTATGGAACCATAGGACATTTGAACTTCACTAGCATAATGGCCACACAGCCATCACAATCGTAGATTACTGTATACTCTTGTTTACATGATCAGCACATATTGCCCCAGTCCAAGAGGGACACAGGAAGAAACCCTGTGGTGAAATGATGGCTGCCCAGCCAGTCCTACAGATGGCATGTGCTGAGGTGCACTGAGCTGCTCTGGTTGCCATTAGCCAGGGCTCTGTTGCAAAGGTGGGTTAAAGTCTGCTAGACAAATCTCTCTCACCAGCATGTATTACTAATGTCACATACTAGGTTAATGTCCTTAGAGTGATTAATCCATCTATTATGTCACATACAGATATGCAGCATTTACAATCAAGCACGGGCACACATCACCTTGTATGCAAGGCAGAGATCACCTCTGAGTAGTCTGTATGCCCCAGGCTACAATGATACTCATTTCAGACAATCCCTGTTGAACACATGCTGAAGCCATGAAGTTCCCTTGTGAGGGATCATACTCTTGTGTGCAAGTTCCAGTACTGCTTGCAAAGGTCCATTACCAAATGGCTATTGCACTCAGATATTGGCATGCTGAGGGAAGAGTACATGACGATTATGAGTATGTCAAGTATGGGTGATTGTGCCCTCAGCTATGACACATGATTCCACTCATACCACTGGGGAGACATAGTGATCTCAGGCACATTAGGTGTAAACTTGTGTGGCCAGGTCTGTGTGCCTAGTTCTTTCACCCTTGAATATGTACATCACATGTTACAACTGATGTCCTACTTACCAGCTGCATAGGTGCTAGAGATGCAAATGATGCTACATATATATGTGCATGGAGTTTATGGCCATTACTATGTCAACAGGCATTTGTTCATCACTACCCTCTTGTAGGATACTGACATAACTCACGGACTCCATGAGTGCTCAAACTTTGCAGGCATCAGCCAACGCTGTTAGCCACAGGCAGTCAGTATTAGCTTGTATTGTGGGTAAATGGATTACAAGCAGTAGAGGACCTAGGACTGAGCCTGTTGAACACTGCTGCTTACAGATCAGCTATTGGAAGCAGATCTCCCTATGTTGAGTATGCATGCCATCAATGGGCCACTAAATGACCCCTACAATAATAGTACCATGGATGCCTAAGTGGGTGCTTTGTACATGATGCCTGATTGGGAGATATAGGCAAACAGTGTAGTTCAGTCTAAGGGGTTGTATGCCCTGATATCCCCTCACCCTGGTCCTTAGTGACTGCCTCAGAAATGTGCTCCATGTTTAAAAGTCATGATCCCCCTGTCAGACATCCAGACTGTGTACAGTCAACTGTGTGTAGATCACATATATGTGTGCTGATCAGCTCCATGGTGATTGCCCCTACAGCCCTACAGATATGGATATTCAGGCAAAGAGGTCCATAGTTCTGGTGGTCAGTGCATGCACCACCTCTGTGCAAGGGTATAATATCTGCCATTGTCCAGTCAGCTGGGGTTCAGCCAGTGATTTCAGCATGATTGCAAGGTCTTCCATATGATATTAGTACTCTATAACACATCCCATGTAGGATGCAGCCTGGGATGTTGGCATGACCAATAAATACTGTGTATCCTCCATAGAGAGGCCATTTATGACCTGCTCTGTAGATATGGAAGTTATGGTACAGGATGTAGGAATGTCATGTGTCACATGTGGTGGGGACAGGGGAGTAAAATTGATGCAGAACATGTGGGACTATGGGTTAGCTATGGCTACAGACCCATTCTATGTGGCATCATGAAGTATGAGTTCACTGACAATCAGGGCCTGTGCTTTGAGGTTACACATGTAACTACACTGTGTGTTGTGGTTATGCTTTGTGTGGGTGGCTAATTTTTTCACATACTGTGTCTACACAACATCACAACACTATGTGCTGGTTGTAGCTGAGGAGGTTGTGTCACTTATTTGGTGGGGGGGGGGGCACTCTCACCCCAAGTGTCACACAGCAATGTTCACCTCCTATTGTACAGCCTGATAATGGCAGTTGTCCACCAGGCAGGTTTGCTGTGCCTTAAGGAGCCTGTGTTCTTTCTGTCAATTACAGCCAAGTTTATGCAGTTGTGATGCTGCTACCATAATGCATGGGTGTACAGCTCTGCATACATGCTGTCCCATCAGAGGGTGGAGGTGCATTCAAGCTATGTAAAGCATGCCACAGGAGGTAATACATGGCTTTGTTGAAATACATGTCTGTATTATCTGCAAGGGAGGTTACTGCTTGTAGTTTTACTGACACTGATCTGTGGTCAGATCCCACCAGGGAGAACCTTACATTGGGGGACTGCAATGTTCACCCATATTGGTAAACACATCTTGAAATACATTGGATCCTACATGACTAAGCAACATAGCTGTTGGTCACTTAATGCCACCCCACAACATGGTGTAATGATGTTTCTTGATACGCACATGTACATACAAATTCACACAATGAATGTCTGGATACATGGAGCTGCTCCTGTAGCCAGCTATTGCTTACATATGTGCCCTTCCAGTACTGAATGACATCTGCATTGTCTCTGGGAAATTACAGTGTTTCACAACATCTGGATGTGTATCTATCCTTAATGCATATGAATACACCACCTGCATTACCTTGAACACTGTTATTTTGAGGTGTGAACATGTGGATGGACATGTAGTCTGGTATGGCTGTGCTGCTGTCCACAGCCTTGAACCAGATGTCCTTGCCTGCACACATATCTGCATAATACATGGTAGGGAAACATTACATGGAGTGGGGTTCAGTGTTCCCATACCCTCCCCATGTAGCAGCATAAGTATGATGCTACACACACACATATATATATATATATATATATATATATATATATATATATATATATATATATATATATATATATATATATGCCCCAGGATTCATGAAGCTCGGCGCAAGGACAGCATTAGCCTTGCACCGTCCATGCAGTGTAGAGATGGCACAGCAGCACCACATGCATATTAATGAAGGCACGCTGCCGCAATGGCCACGTGCATAGGAAATGTGCGTGAGTGCAGGGGACGTGTCCAAGCACTGCACGGAGGCGTGAACATGTCAGCTGCATACACGCAACCTAAAATGCTGACTAGTACAGGCTGCCTCTAATAGTAGTCACTCCTGTCAGTGTCCATGGATACTGAAATGTATGCAAAGCATACAAGACAGTTTTGCGAACACAAAAATAAAAAGTAAACACAAAGGCACGTAGCTGAATATTCAGTCCCCGTCCCTCGAACAAATGACATTTAAAACCCCGTGCCCGTATTCCATTGTTGTGTCGATAGTTATACCAAGTGGAAGCAAAATGCGTCATGTTAGAGCACCGCCAATTGCTAAGCCTAGCCCAATGGTTAGGGTTACCACCTGTCCCACATTGTGAGGGACAGATCCCTCTAGGCAGTTGTGTCCATACCAGAACCATTATAAATGTCAAATGTTCTGCAATTGTAGGACATAATTATGTCCCATATTTTATGTAATAGTCCCAAACAATACTTATTTCCATATGTAAAATAACTAAATGTTACAAGAAACAGAATAAGCAAGTAAACAAAACAGAATAAGCAACTAAACTGCTACAAAATAAGCTTACATTTAGGCATAAAACTAAAGTACTATCCTTTGTACTGACCGTGGGTATGTGTTGGCCTGTAAAATCTGATGTGTGTCCTGAAAATGTCCCATCTTGGTCATATGAAAAGGTGGCAACCCTACCAATGGTCAGAGCATTCGCGGTCCAAGTCGTCCTTGTCAGGACGGCCCAAAGATGAACGGGTATTACCCGGGTCTACCGACCCGGTCGGTAAAACTGAAAGGAAAATCAAGCAGCGCATCTATGAGCACATATATGCCATAGCTAGAGGCAATCATAACAACGCCCTTGCTAGACATATTGGTTATTGCCCTGATCATTTTTTCAAGTTTACAGTTGTGAATAAAGTTGATTGTGACTTTAGAGGTGGTCCTTGGCAAAATCTTTTGGAAATCTGTGAACTTTTCTGGCAGATTCACACAGCCACCTATGTGTACCCAGGTCTGAATGACCATGTGTCTATCAGTTGTATCTTAAAGAATTTGTCTTTAAAAAGATAATATGGGTAGGTTGAACATATGTTTTCATCATTTTTATCGTTTTTATGGTTTTAAGCTTAAAGGTTTAATGAGAAGTTAATTGGATCGACGATTATTTAAGATTATAATAATCTTTTTTTTGTTGGTTTTTAATTATGGTGCAGTAGGATTTTAGTTTGTTATACTTGCACCTTTTAGGATGAAATTACTTTGTTTGCTGGTGCTAGTAATAGGAACACACCCCCTTATGGGTCTATGTGATTTGTTAGTTTGAACACACTTCATTAGCATAATTGATTGTATAAAAATGTGGTTGTTATTCAGAGATGTAAAACTTTTTCATCTGAGGAAGGAGCGCCATTGAGTTCTCCGAAAGCATGTGCTTACTTCATTAAATTTACATTTTTTATTGTGAGCCTTGGACTTGTGCTTTCTACAGCTCATTCATTTGGTTTACCTGGTTTGTCATTTGTTTTGTGCTTTTTGGTTTATCATGAAAGATAAGTATTTGTGTGTACTTATGTACGTGAAGTACAGCATGTGGAAGATCAAAAATGCTAGGGTAGTCCTCACAACAATGTTGGTACCAGAGATATGAAGTGTACGCAATGTGTTCTATTGACTGTGCCATGGGCCATCAACCAGAGAAGGGATGGATGGTGTGTGTGGAATATGGGAGTGGAGGGTGACGGGTAATGTAATAATTCACCATGGGGAGACTGGATTGGATGCACAATAGGTGAACTGGAGGTGTATGAGGGAGCAGTGGGTGAATCAGAAAGAAAACCAAAGAACAAACATTCACATCTGCAATACAACCTGACAGGCGATACTGTAGAACACAATCCCACAAACATATGAACATTAAAATGTGTGATACCATGTACAGAAACATCCCAACACACCTGGATACATAATTGAATACCCATCATCCCCTCCACAGCACACCACCCCCCCTTCCTGAATGTCCACCAAAACCACCCATACTCGGGCTGCTAGCTTGGCAGCTATATCTGCACATAGTGACCCCTACTCACATCTAGTAGGCAGTCTCATCCTAGGCAGTCTCAGGATTGCAAACTATGTATCCCTTGCATGCATAATCCTACCTCATTTTCATAAAGCCAAAAGAATCGAGGTCATCGGTCCCCACAATTTTTGGATATCTATCATGGGATAAGTATCTGTTCTAAACATTATACTTGGTGTCACGACACGATGTCCAGTCCTGTAGACATCTGGACACAAGTTGTATGAGCAGCAGTTCTACACAAGACTGCTTTGCCTCCAGCCAGTCCTGCAGAACCTACGACCAGGGATTAAACACCTGACCGTGATGCACGTCTCTCCACGTGCATTATCGGGAATATATACCTTACACATTTGCATAGTGGCAGTCGGATATAGTGTAATTAAGGGGCTTTAAAGCAAACATAAGTAGGGTTACCACCTGTCCCACTTTGTGAGGGACAGTCCCTTTTTGGGCAGTTGTATTGTGACCAAAGATAATACAATGGCAAATGTCCTGTGATTGTAGGAAATAATTATGTCCCATATTTCATGTAACAGTTGCATAAAACAATTATTTCTGTATGTAAAATACTTAAATGTTACAAGAAACAGAATAAGCAACTAAACTGCTACAAGAATAAGCTTTCATTTAGGCAAATAAGTAAAGTTCTAACCTTTGTACTGACTGTGGGTGTATGTCGGCCTGTAAAATCTGATGTGTGTCCCAAAAATGCCCCACTTTGGCCATTTGAAAAGGTGGCAACCCTAGACGTAAGCGGGTATGCAAGCGTGTATGCGCGACGGTAAGTGGCGGTGATTCAACGGTATGGGAAATGTAAATAAGCATGTAGGTATATATACATGTGTATGTACAGACCGATATATATATATATATATATATATATATATATATATATATATATATATATATATATATATATATATATATGTAGATATAAAGAATGAACATGGTCACAATATAGCAGTCATAACGAATGTGAAGGGAAACAGCAGCGGAACCCCCCCCCCATAATATTTAGTGCTGTTATATATCAGGATGGCCAGAAGTGAGAACACCTCTGCTTAGTGTCAAATGGCAGATGTCCTTAGATTTAATGACAAAAATATGTAATAGTTGCATAAAACAGTTATTCTGTATCTGAAACACCTAAATGTTATAAGAAAACTGAATAAGCAACTAAAATGCTACAAGAATAAGCTGTCAATTAGGCATAAAAGTGAGGTTCTGTCTTTTGTACTGGCTGTGGGTGTATATATATATATATATATATATATATATATATATATATATATATATATACATATATATATATATATCTATATATATATATATATATATATATATATATATATTTATATATATATATATATATATATATATATATATATATATATATATATATATATACATATACACACACATATCTATACACAGAATGAACATGGGAATAAGAAAGCAATCATAATGAATGCAAAGGACTATAGCTGGCCAGAGAATCAAGCACACGTATGTGCCAGGACTATAAGCTTTGGAGTTCTGAATATCCTCGGAGTGAGTCAACATGCGGCACGGGTACAGAGCAGTCTGGAAAAGGGAATGGCGCATGTGTAGTAGTGAGGTTTTCCCAACAGGAAATGGATGCCTGCTGTTTAAGTGAAGTGTTGAGGCATGTGTTCGGGTAACTATGAACCATGGGTATACATATAAATGAAGCAGAACACCAATAGTGTAGTGGCTAGAGCATCCGCCTAACGAAAAGGCATTCACGGTTCAAGGTCGACAATAGCACATATCATTTTCCTTGTAGAATGAATATCGCTCTGCTGTAAAGCCGACATTTAAACATGTAAAGGTGAATGTGTGTATCGCATGGGACTATTAACCAGATCCTTTCAATCAAAGTGGTACTGTCATAATGAATAAGGCACAAGTAAGCACAAATAAGCGGCAGTAAACATATGTAACGCCCAGTAAGCATAGGTGAGTACTCCTGCCCAGGTGTAAGCAGCTCCCAGCATAGGAAATGCATGTTTGTATGTACAGATGTAATATATACACACACACACACACACATACACACACACATATATATATATATATATATATATATATATATATATATATATATATATATATATATATATATATATATATATATATATATATATATATATATATATATATACACACACATATATACATACACACACACACACACACACACACACACACACACACACACACACACACACACACACACACACACACACATATATATATATATGTGTATAGATATATATCTACATACATGAAAAAAAAAAAAATATATATATATATATATATATATATATATATATATATATATATGAAGAATGAACGTCATAACAATAAAGCATACACAAGGGATGTGAAGGGAATCAAGAGCAATTATGGTATTATATAGTTCTTTCAGCGTATGTCATAAAAAGCTGTCCAGGAGTGAGCAGAGCACTGCTACTCACACCACAGGCAGGGTTTTCCCAGTGGGAGTAACATTGTTGAATTGCTAAGTCTACTTTACACACAGACGGAATGTAGTCCATGCTGGGACCACCAAAAATTGTAAAGAGCAAATGGCCGTATTCCATAACTCCAGGAAAGGAACGTATGTTCAACTATACATGGCGGGAGACCCTGTGAATACACGAGGTGGGACAAAATGTGTGTAGGGCCCCAAATGCTCTGGAGAGGGCAGTGTGTAAAGATGTGTCATGGCTGCGATAACAAGTGGATAATGGATGTTACATGTGTAAATTCAACACGGGTGGGGTGGTGGAACTATGGGTATGCAATTATGGATCCAGACGTGCCAGGGTTGGATGGCTCGGTTCTAATGGACCACCCCATGGAGGTCAGCTAGTTCGTAATAGGAATGTATGCATGCACACATGCAGACAACAATATGTTGAAGTATATTCTCTGTGACACATGCATTCCATTTGTTGAAATAAATAATAGGAATATGCACATACAAACATCGACAGTAGATGGAATAATAGGCTGTGCAGAAGAGGGATGGGTCGAATCACACTGTATCACATTCCAATTACCATCAGTAATACGTACATGAGCATATTGTGACATCTGTCTGCTGTATAATGTGCTAAATATCGATTAAAATATAACTGGAGCACTAGTATTCTGGTGAAGCATATATAAACACCATTATGCATCTGTAAGTGCATATGAGTGGGGAATGCATTGGTCTACAGACACACAGCTGTATATATACTTATATATATATACACACACACACACACACACACACACACACACACACACACACACACACACACACACACACAAACACTCTCTCTCACACACACACACACACACACACACACACACACACACACACACACACACACACACACACACACACACACACACACACACACACACACACACACACACACACACAGACAAATAGATATATATATAGATAACACATGGGTTGACACAACGTACGAAATGTGTCCCGACATGGGGAGAGTGGGCAGTGTGTAGGGGTGTGTTCATACCCCACCTGCACCCACAGTAAGGATGAGTGCTGTAGAGGAGTGGCAGGTAGAGGAACTATGGGTATGCAATTATGGGCCTAGGCATGCAGGTGTTGGCTGGCAGAGACGTATTAGGACCGCTCCATGGATATAAGTAATATTCCGATGTGGGTATAGCAGACACCCATACCTCCCAAACCTTAAGTGCACATCTACTGGATAGTCCATAAACCATTAGGGGAACACATAGGGATCATATCATTGAACTGTTCCCGATTACCAGGGACGTCCGTGATTACGAATCAGAATCTAACACAGTCCCAACTAAACCCTCCTAGAATTAGTGATATTAGGAGGAAAGGTGGTGGAATACATGTAATGAATAATGACAACATGTAAGAGTCATAAACAGCATGTACCTCAGACAATGTGTATGAATACATATGTGCTCTGGGTCCGTCAATGTATCAGGTTAATAGCACCAACCTTCTAAATGTGTCCCTGAAGTTATGCAGTGTCCCTGATTCAGTGTTCATTCTTCCCCATTCGTATGAGAGATCTGCTAGTGAGAGAAAGCGCATGTTCCGCCGACTACCTAAGAAAGATGATAGAATAATAGGGTTGGGGTTACCACCTGTCCACCTTTATGAGTGACACTCCCCTTTGGGCAGTTGTGTCCTGCAAAATAAAATTATGGCAAATGTCCTGTGTTTAGGGCAAAGATTTCCTATATTGTCTGTAGTATTTGCATAAAACAATTATTTTGTATCTAAACTGTATCTTACTGAAATTGGTCCACCTTGTTTGCTCTAGCATAGACTAGATCCAGGCCTGCTGAATCTAGCTTTGTTTATATGCTTGTTGTTTGTTTGCTTGTTATTTCCCTGGAAGCTAATTCCACCTAATACGCAACTTCTCAGCGCTTCTGTGGATCACTAGTGATATCTGCATTGCTTACTGTACTTATTTCCTTGTTTCACTTGAAAGAAAGTTACTGTTTGTCATTTTTGCATTTAGGTACTTGTAACACATTGCACTCAAGTTACCTGGCACTTGCTCACTAAAGCAATTATATAAGTCAGCACTAAAAATTAAAAGCACTACACCCTCACTCCCCACTGGCCCTTGTTTTCAATTAAGGAATTCCCAATATTATTCTAGCATGTCCAAAGGTCAGTTGTCAATCTTCTCTCCGGTCCAGCTGGTGAATCTGGGAATCTTGAGGCAATGTTATAACTGCCTCATGTACACAGACAACCCTCTCCTCCTCCCACATAACACAAATACTTGAGAGATGCAGCTATTTAGCCAAACTGGAGGCTGAGCTCTCTCAACTCAGGACTGGCAAGACCAGACAGGAGGAGAAGGCAACTACACACACCACAAAACCAGCCTCACATAATGCTACCACTCCACTGAATCAAACACATAAACACACAAAGACATACTCGGAGGCTCTGAGTAAAAACTTACCTAAACAGCAGAGGCCTCAAAAGCAGACACCCAAACAACTGCTACCTCAAGACACCCCACAAGCAACACATAAACCCCAAAAGCAGTGTGCAAAGCAGTCACAGCCCTTAAGGCCAAATACAACACCAAACATACTTGTCATAGGTGACTCCATAGTCAGACACACTGACGTCCCACTCACCAGGCTGAACAAGGAGAGGGTCACAGTAAGCTGCCTATCGGGCGCTAGAATCCGCCACATAACACAAGCACTCGGGTCACTCCACGGCAAGTACAAATATGACACAGTCATTGTCCATGCTGGTGTGAACGACCTGAGACGTACCTCCCTGGACTACATGAAAAGAGACATAGAGGAGCTCTCTGATTATGTAGCCCAGGCAGGTATGACCCTAACCCTGAGCAGTATCCTTCCTTCACCAAGAATGATGCCACAATATAGAGACAAGATGATCAGCTTTAACAATTGGCTTAATGTCTGGTGTCATTCAAAGGGGATCCAGTGTCTGTCTGCCTGGGATGACATGCTTTACAAGCCACGCTGCTTCAAGGGACGGCTTGCACCTGTCACCCTGGGATTCGGATATTGGCTAAGGCTCTTGCCACCCCATAGTGCCTTTTTAGGCAAGGCTCAAATTCTAAACCTACCACCCTAGAAAACAAAATGGGAAGAAACTGAGGGTAATGCTGCTCAATGCCAGAAGTCTAAATCTCAAAATGCACGCACTCGAGGCCCTTCTCAGTATGGAGAACATCGATGTCTGTGCTGTAACTGAAACCTGGTTCAAGGCTCCTGAGAGCACCCTGGCACTATTAGGTTTTACCTCATATCATGTTGCCCCAAAACCCGGACCACACCACAAAAGGAGGGGTGTATCCATATTCATAAAGGATACCCACACCTCCAGGTTGGTGGCAACGCACTAAGCTTCGAAACCATCCAGGTGCAACTAACCATAGGCAAAACTGCTCTACAAATTGTAGCATGCTACAGGCCACCCTGTCAAACTCAGGAACCCCACACAGCCTTCCTGAAGACACTGGAGGGTATAAATGTATCTCCAAACACCATCATATTGGGTGACTTCAACTACCCGAATATAGACTGGGAACATTACTCAAGCCCTAACTTTCTAGCCCAACGGTTCCTGGAGTTCATAAATTCAAATGCCATGGAACAGCTAGTCACTGTTCCCACGAGAGGAGAAAATATACTAGATCTCATTGTCGCAAACATGGGGACAAAATGCTCCACACCGGAAGTATATCCCTCATTGGTGAGATCTGATCATAAACTAATCTCACTGGAAATCCACATCCCGCCCCACCCCAAACAAAAAGACCATAGTGAAGAACTTCTAAAGCAAACTTCACACTACTCAAGACTGGTGTGGTATCCTTCAAGGCCCCTGAGCCAGTGGAAACCACAACCCAAGCTGCGGAAGCCCTTACAAATGCCTTCTATGAACACCTCCAGGACTGCATGGATCAGGCTATCCCAAATAAAACCAAGACTTTTTCCACAAAGGGCAAACGTCCAGTCTGGTGGACCCCAGCCATTAACAAACTTTACAATAAGAGGAGAAAGCTATTACATGATAGAACAAAATCCATAAAAGGGAAGTCACCCCTGATCATTATTAGTAAAAATATACGAGCACTCATAAAATCAACTAAGGCCAATTTTGAGAGAAAAATTGCCATGGATTCAAAGGACAATCATAAGGCCTTTTTCAGCTATGTTAGGAACCTGGGTGGAAACTCCCAGATATGCTCAGAATTAGTCCAAAATGATACAAAAATCACTGAACCCACAGACATTGCCAACATACTGGCAGACAGGTTCAGTGCAAACTTCACCCCTCCCCTAAAGGAGAGATAACTATCCCAGCCGAGTGTAGCCTCCCGGACATCTCAAATGCGCAGGTGAAAGCTGCTCTCTAAAGCTAAAAACACAGCATCAATGGGACTGGATGGTGTCCCCGGCTGTGTGCTACACGAGCTAAATGAGGAATTAAACCGCACATAAGGCAGCTGTTTAATCTCAGCCTTACCACAGGATACGTGCCCAAGGAGTGGCGTGACGGCAACTGTTGTCCCACTCCACAAAGGCGGCGCCTACGGACCCTGGTAATTACCGCCCATAAGCTTAACAAGTCTAGTCTGCAAAGCTATGGAGAGGATCATAATGGAGCTCATAAACAAAGATATAGGGACTTGCAGACATTGGACCCGACCCAGTTTGGCTTTGTCAAGGGAAGATCATGCCTTTGAACTTGGTTGACTTCTTCGAAACAGTCACCAAGGCCATTGATGAGGGAAAGGCAGTCCATACAGCCTACCTTGACCTTGCAAAGGCTTTTGACACAATACCCCACTCGGGTATTGTAGAAAAACTTACCAGCTTAAATGTAAACCCATATGTCACAAGATGGGTTGCAAACTGGCTTAAGGACAGAACCCACAGGGTTAGAGTTGCTGGCGCTGTGTCAGACTCCAAGCCGGTCACAAGTGGTGTCCCACAGGGCTCGGTCCTTGGCCCCCTATTGTTTGGCATCTACTTCTCAGAAGTGCAGGCCAACATGGGAGGACTTTGTCTGACAAAGTTTGCAGACGACTGCAAACTGGCCATAGTGGAAAGTGCATCGGACACGGATATCCTTCAGAAGGGACTCACGGAAACAGATAGCTGGTGCCAGAGCCATGGCCTGAAGTTAAACGCCAAAAATGTATAGTCATACCCTTCGGAAAACACCACGTAACCCCAAGCTACCATATAGGTGGCAATCCACTAAGCACAGAAGGGGTTATCAGGGACCTGGGGACCCAGGTTGACAGTGGCCTTTCTTTTGACACTCACATTGCTAAAGTGGTTAGAAAGACCTTCTACATTGCCCACCTGATCATGAAGGGATTTACATCCAGATCTAGTGAGGTCATTGTTCCTGTACTCTTCACTTATCAGACCAATGATCGAGTACAATGCCCCATTCGGGATGTATCTCACCCGACATCTGCAGCAATTGGAGAGACCACAAAAGTTCCTCACCAAAAGGATAAAGGACTCCAAAATTTGTCATATGCTGCCAGATTGAAGAAACTCCAGCTCTATTCAGTCGCATACCGTCTGCTCAGAGGTGACATGTGCCTGACATACAAGGCCATGTCCAACCCGGAATTAATGGACATGCTCCACCTCAAAAAATCCAAATCCACCAAAACCACTAGAGCAAGCGACTTAAACCTTAGCACGGATATAAATAGGATGTGCTGGAGGGATAGATTTATCACTCAGAGACTCCCTATGCTGTGGAATAAAATCCCGGTCCATGTGAGGCAGAGCACCTCGCTGACTCTGTTCAAGAGAAATCTAGACCTGTGGATGGGAGATCGTAGGTTTACCTGAATCATCTCTGTGTCACTGCTGGACAGAGGCACAACAAACTAATGGGCACAGTATTTTTTCATATAAGGGGTGGCATAAGCCACAAAGATTTGGGCTAGGCTTATAAATGCCTTAGGGCAGATAGCCTAGTATAAACCTATGAAACCTATGAAACCTATGAAACACCTAAATGTTATAAGAAACAGTCTAAGCAACTTTAATGCTACAAGGATAACCTTTTATTTAGGCAAAACAGTGAAGTACTCTCATTTCTACTGGCTGTGGGTATGTTTTGTCCTGCAAAATCTGATGTCTCTGCATATAGGTCCTATAGGGATGCCATCTTTCCAAATGGCCAAAGTGAGACATGTTTTGTAGAAATGTCAGACCTTCCAGAACAAAACATACCTACAGCCATGCATAGTACAGAATTATACTTATTTGCACAAATAAAAGCTTATTCAAGTGACATTTGAATTGCTTATGCTACTTCACATAACATATAGAAGTTTCATATATAAAATAACTGTTTTATGCAACTATTAAAGAAACATAGAATATAATATTGTCCTGTAATCAGGACATTTTCTATGTCTTGATTATTTTCGCAGGACACAACTGCCTAAAGAGGGACTGTCCCTCGTAAAGTGGGACAGGTGTTAACCCTAAAGTCCCACCTTGGCCAATTGAAAAGGTGGCAAACCTATAATAGATATGCGGTAGCATGACTCGGCTGACAGATGTGACTCCCAAAACCCAACTACTTGTCTGTATTGAAGAGTCTCATTTCCCATGTATCAGTCAGACAGGAACAGATTGTATGAGGAACACACAAATAATATGATTAATTCACTGGACAGGCCACTGATTCCATACAGTCGAACACCATGCCATTGCCTAATGGGCAGCCATTCCCGATACTGTAGTCATGTAGTCCGATGTAATAGGCATCACAAGGTGGGAGCAGATTGTATGAGGAACACACAAATAATATGATTAATTCACTGGACAGGCCGCTGATTCCTTTCAGTCGAATGCCATGCCGTCGCCTAATGGGCAGCCATTCCCGATACTGTAGTCATGTAGTCTGATGTAATAGGCATCACAAGGTGGGAGCAGATTGTATGAGGAACACACAAATAATATGATTGATTCACTGGACAGGCTGCTGATTCCATACAGTCGAATGTCATGTTGTCACCTAATGGGCAGCTATTCCCGATACTGTAGTCATGTAGTCCGATGTAGTAGGCATCACAAAGCAATATTGTGGTCCTCGCTCCCACCCAGGGGTGTGAGTGACAGATGCAAGCACCAATGTTGGTGCATTTGCAAGTGTGCGAGTGAGCGGGTGTAAGCGTGTTTGGCTACCAGTATGAGAGTATTGCACTGGTAAAGCAATGTAGAGGCTAACCGAGTGTAAGAAGCTGTAACCAGAGGTCAGCGGTGCTTAGCATTGCGCAAACCCATGCGCACCCGCTCCCAACTGCTTTAATGTGACTTACTCCTTCCGTATCCAATGGGCTTGTTCTGCCCTGCAACCAAATAAACGTCCTTTGCAAGGGTCGGAACCAGGACCCTGCACACACAGCTAATGTGAATTACCAATACGCCACGGCAGATATACAGACAACGGACAGTACCACAAACATATCATACAGCGCAGTCATTCAACAGTATAGGAATGTATCCCATCATGTAGATCTATATGTAAGTGTTTATGTCCAGCATATAGGTGCATACATATATAGAGATATATCAGAAACATACTATGTGGCAACAAAGCATTACAAACGAATGAAACAGGAAACACCAGCGGCATCTGTACTATGTAGTGGTGTTGCTTTATGTGATCTCAAGACTCCCTCAGACAGACATGTGTCATTCATACATGCAAATAGTTGTACATTGGCCGTATACATCACTCTGCGCATGTAATGTATATTAACACAACAGTAGCTGTCCAATCATTATGTGTGAACAGTACTCTTGCAAGGTTCTGTGTGCAACATCATCATCATGATAAAGGTAAATGGGGTAACCATAGAGGGACTGGTAGTTTTGTGTGTACAATGGGGTCATCCTCATCACATGTACCTGGACCATGTAGGAGTGATGTGCACACCAGGATTGTGCACCTGAGGGACAGGGGTGAGGATAACAGGAGTATGTTTTGATGCATATTACAAGGGTTTCATGAGTCCAGTGGGCATGTGTATGTAATGGACAGCTATGTATAGGGCAGATGTCCTAGGAGCTGATTGGCCTTATGTTTCCGTAGGTGAGGGTCGAATGTAGGGGACGGAGTGTAGGTATGGCCGTGGAGGATAGGTAGGATCACAGAAAAGACAGCATACAGGGTTGGTAGAGGACATGTGGGGGGGAATACTCCCCGGATGGGGATGGGTGTTCAGTATTCACAAGCCCATGGGAACAGTGGGACGGAGGTCCCCAGCCAGGGGCAACTGCCTCTGCACCTGAACAGCTGCAAAGGAGGCAGTGCTGGGGGCTGTCCAGGAGGGGCAGCATCACCCTGTAAATGTGACACTCTGCTCTTGAGCTGGTGTATCTGGCTTCGGAACCCCTTAGTGAGCCACCAACGCAACACATCTGGGACCGCACGACAGCAGATATGTACTTGTCTGGTCCTGCTCCCAGGGGGGACATGCTCCATCCTCAGTAGTGGTACCACCAAAAGGAGGTGCAGAGCCAACAGAGGTTGATGTCTAAGGCTGGGCCTCAGATGTGCTAGTGCCCGATGCCATGGTCAGCTGAAGTGGGACTGGAGTTTCTGCCGGGACCTCCCAACCCATTCAGCCTATGGTGTTGCAGTTTAAACCCACATATGGCTTAGTGACAGACAGCAGCATACAGGATTACCTACGACAGTATGCATAGATAACACCATTAACCCAACACAACACTTACAATACACATGCTGCTGCTGTGCAGGTGTACTCCTTCACATCCACCAGAGAGTGTGTGGTGGGACAGGCAAAGTACACCAGGGAAAGGTTTGGAGACTTAACCATAAGCATCATCTGCCACATGCCAAACAGTACAGGGGTCAAACCCCTGACTGACTACTCATTACTATTACATGTGTATGACATTACTACATGTGCCACAAAGGCAACATGTTGCTGTACTGTAAGAACATATATGTGTGTAGGTGAGTGACATCTGCAATAGAGATATAGTAGACATACATTAGGTGTGGCACACATGGCTGTCCATGTGAACAGATGCCATTGTCACCATAACTACACTCTCTAATGGACATGCATTGACACCTTTGCCAGGGCCACAAATACACAGCCTAACTACTTAGTTTGCTACACTGCAGTAATGTACAGGGCTACATGCACCACAAATGTGGGTATAAGAAATGTAGGGAGTGTGAGCAGTCTAAAATCATTACTCAGTCCGCAGGCAGACGGGGGCAAACACACACACATATGGCAAGTCTGGGATTAGAACACTGACCTAACTACATTATTACACTACATCATTATACTGTTACAGAACACGCTACCGAGATTATTGGGACACAGTACTCCCAAGGTGTATTTGTAGATGGGTGACATCATCAGCCTTGCCAAAGGTGGGTATAAGAATTGTATGGAGTGTGAGCAGTTTAAAAGCAGTACTCAGTCCTCAGGCAGATGGAGACAAACATGCACACACACACACATGGCAAGTCTGGGATTAGAACAATGACCTAATTACTTTATTACACTACAGCATTACGCAGTTACAGAACTCACTACCGAGATTACTGGGACACAGCCCTCCCAGAGGTGTATTTGTAGGTGGGTGACATCATCAGCATTGTCAAAGGTGGGTATAAGAAATGTAAGGAGTGTGAGCAGTCTAAAAGCATTACTCAGTCCTCAGACAGATGGGGACAAACACACACATGGCAAGTCTGGGATTAGAACATTGACTTAGTTACATTATTACACTACAACATTACACAGTTACAGAATGCGCTACCAAGATTACTGAGACACAGTACTCCCAGAGGTGTATTTGTAGATGGGTGACATCATCAGCCTTGCCAAAGGTGGGTATAAGAAATGTATTGAGTGTGAGCAGTTTGAAAGCAATATTCAGTCCTCAGCTGTATGGGAACAAACACACACACACACATAGCAAGTCTGGGATTAGAACACATACCTAACTACTTTATTACACTACAGCATTACGCAGTTACAGAATGCGCTACCAAGATTACTGGGACACAGTACTCCCAGAGGTGTATTTGTAGGTGGGTGACATCATCAGCCCTGCCAAAGGTGAGTATACAAATTGTATGGAGTGTGAGCAGTCTAAAAGCATATTTCAGTCCTCTGGCAAATGGGGACAAATACACACACACACACACACACACACACACACACACACACACACACACACACACACACACACACACACACACACACACACACACACACACACACACACACACACACATGCCAATTGTGGGAACGGAACACCTGCCTATTTACAGATCACTATTACAATACTACATAGTTATGAGTCGCGCCACACAGACTACACATTTTAAGGCTGTCATTATGACTTTCTAGGAATGCAGACATCAACAGGGATGCTGGCAGTTAAGATGTACATACCTGTGAACCTGTGTGTTTAAAGTAGGAATCCATCCTGACCTGGAGTATGCGCATCTGTGGAATGGATGACTATTATCACTATACAGGGTTACAATGGCCATGCCCATACGGAGAGGCACATAACTGACACAAGGTGTCACTGGGCATGCGCACATACTTAGTAGCACAGGGCTGTTTGGAATGCACTATGTGTCCATTCATACAAGGTTATACTGGGCATGCTCATACACTTAGTAGCACAGGGCTGTCTGGGATGCACTCTGATTCTAAACATGGAAGGCCACAATGGCCATGCTATTACAGGTAGATGTAAAGAACACATTGTAATGGGTTCTGGTGTTAGTAGTTGTCATTGTTAGCAGGAACGCTGCTTTACATATATCTGATACCGGTCTTTTACACAACGTCTGCTGCTGTCCATCACCTTAGATGTAGCATCCTATACCAAGCACAATATCACCACTCACAGTGATGTCTTGCTAGGAGTGGAAACTGCTTGACCAACACAATGAGCCTTGCTAGAGGTGGCAACTGCTTGAACAACACAATGAGCCAATGTCCTGCTGTAAGTACGAGGCTGTCCAGTGTTTGTCATTGTAGGATGACATGACTGACAGTAGACAGGCCTTTGACACATATTACATGTATCCATGGTTCAAGGGAGTGGGGATAATACCCAAGTCACATCCGCCCATACAGTGCCATTCCAAGGCAAATGTCCTACACACAGGATAACACCCTGACACCTACAGGACAACTGCATTGTATGCTTATGCTAACCAGTGCTAGATGTGTAGCATCCATAATCACAGCTGCTCACTGTAGATCCAACAATGGGGAGTACTGACATCTGTGCAGTGAGGAACACCTGGCTGATGGCTCTGTAGTGCACAATAGCACTACCACCATATAACTCAGAACCAGACATGTGGGCCATAATACAGGTACGGACCGCTCCAGATGGTGATGTCCCCACATACATAGAGGCCACTCACATGTACTGATTGGTACTCCCATGAAAGGCATCACAGATGAGTCATGTGCAGGACACAGTGTCACATGCTGCATTCTAGGATGTAAACCTCAGACACCACCATGACCTTGGACCACCAACACACATCCATACATGTCGGACATGTAAGAGTACACCACCATGTGACCCTTGACCTGTGGACTGTACCAAGCTCTACATCAACTGTAGAGAGTACCCATGTACTGACACAGATGCATCATGTGTTATGCAATGCAATGATACCACTGTCTGTAACCAGGTCAGTTGTACACATACCAGGGGCCATTGGTTATTTACAGCATTAGCAGATGACTGTTGTTGTACACCAGTACACGCCTTCATGTATGGATATGACATACATGTACCTGCTCTGGGTATGTACATACCACACACAAGCATACACACACACACACACACACACACACACACACACACACACACACACACACACACACACACACACACACACACACAGCATACATGTAAATAGCATAGCTGTTGTTGTCCTTTGTGCAAACAGGTGGCTACAGACATTACACACATGCACATGGAATGTAGGTCCATGGCTGCTGAATGCTAACAGTAGATAAGGTGTGATATCAATGTTGACAGAGGTAACATTCCCTCTGTACCGGACACCCATTACACCTATCACATCATACAACAGTCCATGTGTCATGTATGTCATTACACATGTCCACCAATTGCAATGCCTACAAACATGCCCAAATGACAGGATTGTAGGACCTACACACATGTACATGTAGTGGTGTGTATTCATATAACATGTGTGTGCAGTTGCTGATGTATGCAGGTGATGTGTACCCTAGTACATCATGCAGTTGCAATGCAGCCTCAACATTGCCAACTGTATATGGTGGTATGCTGAATGTACGGAAAGATGTACCTGAGGTATGGACAGATGTGTGGAAAAAACTAAGTGGTGGGGCATCTTTGCAGATGGATGTTTGCTGAGGACAGCTCACAGGTGTGTCATAAGCGGTCCTACAATAACCTGTAACACACAACTTAGACAGCGGTCAGGGTGACAACGAAGGTAAATCACTTGACACCTGTTAACAGTTAAGATGTCCAGTGTGCATATATCAGCACTGTTGCCAAAGGAAGCATAAGTACACTCTGTAACACGTGAAATACTGCTGGAAGTCTGTCAAACATATCATGAGCTAGGCAGGTCTTTGATTCACAATACTGGCATGTGTGGTTGCGTGTGTGTCCATATATGTCACGTATGGTGGGGAATACATCTCAGTTGTTACTCACTCTCCTGTACACTAGTCTACACATCTGTACAGACTGCAATGTAGAAAGCAGGAAATAGGCAGGGGGGTGTGTATCTCACACATGTGAGGTATCTGTATATGTGTGACATAGGTGTATTCAATACTGAATGCCACAGTGTGTGTATGTATGGCTGTCTGGTCCCTGGAGTGAGGATCTATGTTACTATACTGAACTGATAAGACCCCTCCCCCATCGAGGTGATACAATCTACTATCTGTGTTGATGTCTCCGATCTTAGGCTATACTGACTACCTGTATATGTGTATTCACTGTGGCATGTCATGTAGGTGCACAGTACTGTAATGATGATTTGCACATAGGCAGAAGTCCTCACCTCAACAGTAGCAATTGTGTGTGAGTGTGTGTTACAGTGTCGGTGAATCCATGAGTGTGTGGGTGTGTTACTGTGTCACTGAATACGTGTGTCAATACCTGAGTGTGTGGGTGCAGTTGTGTGTTGGCATCCTGTCATGGGAATGTGTATTACTGCTTCCCAATGAGGCATCACACTTCTCACTGGCCTCTACCCTTGTAATCAGCTAGACCGGTCTCTTACCTCACCACTCCATGTAACTCTACCTGTGATGTCACCTAGTATGGCTCTCATGTCTGTAGCCACAGTAGCTTAATACACAGCTAACATGCTCTTGGATCACTAGACGTGTTTGGAATGTGGGACATTCTCACTGTTATGTGGCAGCTACACAGTGCATGCTGGTATATTCATACATACCTGTGAGTAGTCCACATTGACATATGGGACACTAACTTCAAACACTCACATCCACTGGCATGTGCAATTAGACCTGAAGGAGGACAGCAGAACATCATGACCAACATGCAGTTACTGTTGTTACACAATACACATACTGTTAACAGTACGAAATGCATTGTACACCTGTAGTACATAGTATGTCTGCTGCCTGTCAACAGTACTCAACAATTGTAAACTACACCTATCTTCCTAGTCTGTTCACCCTGTGCATCAGACCATATGAGCATGTCCCTGCACCGATGGTGTGTATGTCAGGTATGCGGCACAGGTATCATCATATGCACAGAGTGATAATGTTTGCCAGAGGCCTAGGCTGCACCATTGGATGACATCATGTGTGTGGGTTAGGGCCTTTGATCTAATTGGGTGTGTGTGTATATTATGCATGCGTGTGTTGCGGTGCCCTACATATGTTTCCCGTGTGTGCGTATATGTATGCACACAGTTCTGGCATTTGTCTGGCTTACACAGGGGTATTATTGACAGCTGCGGACTGCACAGGCCACGTTTTACAGTTCGTGGTGTCCGGCCAATGACATGTGACCTGTGCCTGCCAGTGGTTGCACGGGCACTACCAGGCAGAGTTGCAGATTGGGTACTGTCTGATGTCACTTGTCCACTGGAACTGTGTCCCTGTTGGGACCATCTCGGGCCATGTGCACGTGGCCTGCTGTGTCGTGGTGTGGACAGCACAGCACCAGATGCACTGTTGCCGCTACTGCCACTATGGGAGCGGGCATGTAAGGTAGCTCGTACACGTAGACCTGAAACAGGTGATGTAGAAGGCCTATGTCCACGTGCCCGATGCCTCACTCCTACCAGATGTTCCAACACAGACAGTTCACGCCTGCAGATTGTCATGCCACGATCAAGGACTCCAACCATGTCACCCAACCATCTATCCAAAGCTTCAGCAATCAGCTGTTGAGCATTTGCCATTGCCTGGATATTGTTGTTTAAAAAACGGACAGCAGCCCTCTAAAGATTCTGATCTTCTCTGTTGTGCCATTCAGCATATGCCTGTGCCTCCATTACAGCCTGAAACATGTGTCTGGTGACACCAGCTGCTGCACTCTGTCTTGCAGGAGCATGTTGGCCAGAGGTCCTCCTATGAGCAGCACTGGCCACGTGCCTGTGTGGGACACCACCAGTCAGTTGGCTGACACCATGGTGTGCAGGCACACCTTCCATAGCCCCCACACTTTCCTGTTCCAAGCTACCACACGCCAACTGTCCTTCCTCTATGGCCACTGGTTATGGATTATGTGCAGGCATGGGATCTGTGTGCAGGGATGAGGGGGATATAGCTGGAATGGCAACCATTGGCACAGTTTCAGCCCCTAACAACTCTGCCTGTGCTTCAATCATACGTTCATCATCACTGCTAGAGTCTGTGGAGACACTAACATCAGATGGACCGCAGGAGGGCAATGCACCTACATCACCTGTGAGGGCAAACAAGAACTGTACATTACAATCTATACAACAGACACACACACACACACACACACACACACACACACACACACACACACACACACGCACACACACATGCATGTGATATGACAGAAGGCATGCAACATGCATGTGATATGGCAGACGGCATGCAGTGCAGACAATAAGAGTGGTAGTTATCATACATCCCTGGGTTGCACACAACAGCATGCATGTGTCATAGCAGACAGCATGCAAATTACACAATCATAGTAGTGGTTAGCATGCATCCCTGTGTTACACCATGTGGACCAGCACCAGTTAACAGTACACCTGCCTGATGTGTGGCATATGACCTTGACAATCACATGTAGTATGACATGTGATCTGCTGATGTGTGGAATGACATGCATACATGTTTAACACAATGGTGTCCTGTCAAATATACAGTGGGGTAATGGTGTCCCAATGCAGTGTTGTGTGTCCGCCCTACAAATATACTGCACATTTGGCTGATGTGCATAGCCATTGCAGGGAATCATGAGGCATCTCTATTGCTATACAGTGTGAGTTACAGACAAAGTTCATAGCCATGACTGTGTTCAGATACAATACATAAATACTCTGGAATGTGACCCATTTCAATGAGGTGTGTACAATCTAAACCATGATGTGGAATGTGTGACACAGGTCACTGAAGGGTATATGGATGACACCCCTGCACATCTGCAACCATATTGCTGCTGCCTGGCAAATATGGCCAGACATGGTGAACACGTCGGTACACCATGTCCCACACCATGTCCCACATGACATCTGTGTACCCCCCCCCACACACACACACACACACACACACACACGAGGAGCAAGTATGACATTCATGTCCGACACCAGCAAGGGGAATGTACTGTATCTGTGGGCTGATGTGGATACTGTACAGGTGACTGCTGTCATGTTGTGACATCCTCATGATGTTCAACACATCTTATGTGGTGGATTGATGTCACGCCTACACAAGATGTGCACAAGCCTGTAGGATGACTAGTGTTCCATATCTACAATATAACCATTACACAAAGGCCATAGTTGGACCATGTGTAGCCATTGTATGACAGGGTGTACACACAAGCACATCCCATCTACTGTATGTGTTGCTGCATATCTCTGGCTATCCTCCATGGCCATGTGTGTACATGTGTTGGCCAAATTATTGTGACGGGCATCTATTTCACATGTCTGTGTTGTCCCATATGACATACACCCATAGATGTCATATGCTCCACAGACGACAGGGTTATGCAGACAAAGGGTGGTATGCGGGATATGTTTTCAAGTTAGGCAGTGTAGCAGCCAGGCCAATAGATGTCATTGAATGTCAAAATAGCACATCACATTGTATGACATTCATAGCAGGGCTATGATCCACACCAGTGAATCCTGTGGGCTGGCCATACTCCAGCTCACTGTGTAGTACAGTTTGTATTCCCTGCATGTGTAGTTCTGATCTGTAGTACATGTCCCTACAGTTAACAGCACCTCCACCATTGTAGGCACAGCTGTCCACACATCTGGCAATGACAGTTTCTGAGGTTTCATGTCAGTGAAGTGATTCACATAGTTTGCAAGTGTTATACATGGGTAAGCATTGTGATGCATTGCAGGTCCGACCTGTATATTGTGACAGGACCATACATTATGTGTACATGTTGTAAATGGCCACATGGCAGATAGATCTGTGCATTACAATGCCTGATAAATAATAACAGTCTCACCTGCAATGGGCTGCTGTCGCAGCGGAATGCCAGAGGTACCTAAATAGGAGTAACACAGCAGTATGAGCATTATCCACGTCTGTATGATGGCTACAGGGTGCAATGTGCATGTTAACACATACACATATACATTAGACTATACTATGGTGTATGCACATTGTGCATACACAGAGTAGCATACTATAGTATGCGGCATGTGTGTATACATGCCTTGCATATGATGTTGCATTACATACTGTACAGTGACACATGCAACTATATGGAATATAATAGTTATAGGTGCAGTACTGACTTACCAGGCAACTTCAGGCTCAGTGGTTGAGAGACACCCACTTCCTCAATATTGGCTAAGGCTTGTGAATGTGGGTCTGCAGGTGTCCCCAGGTTGGCCAGTAGCTCCTCGGTACATGTGACTGGGGGCTGGGTTGGTGGTTCACCACCTGTTGCACCTTGTTCCCTGGCGATTGCATTTGCATGCTGTTTCACCCATCTAATGAGGTTTGTACAGTGTCTGCGCACCTGCTGGTATGAGCGGTTGTGGCCACCCACATCATTAACCTTCCTGCAAAGTTTCATCCACAGGGCATCCCGCTGCTGTGCATCCTGTAGCACATGGCTGAACAGGATATCATGATTGTCACGTAGGTATGGGATAAGGGCATCATCCTCCAAGCAGGTAAAAGGGGGTAGCCTAGCACGTGGCATTCCTGGAAGACATAATGATGGAGACAGGTCACAGTAACTCACAGAGACATACAGAGTTACAGCTGAACATACATGTGTATCGCATTTATTACGATTACATAGCTGTATTTGCAAATCTACATGACACTGACATGTTTGTGTCACACACATGTGACACTCAATGGTGAGTGGATATTATCACCATATATGTGTGTGTCACCTGATTACATTGCTCATACTCCATGTGGATGCTGTCTTGATGTGGGCATGTCTGTTTGCCTGTACTGGTGTTCCTATCTATCAGCACATGGCTGGTTGTGTCCAAATTAATGCAGTCGGCCTTGATGCTGTGTATATGTCACATATAAAGACTTACACTGCCTTAACAGACATGACCTGTGACCCTGCAGACTTGCTCACGTAAGGTTTTACATGTATGTGTTCTGCCATATACATCGACATGGCACTGTACAGCAAGTCAACATCCTGCCATGTATCATCTGTGTTGCACATGTGATACACATGGGACACTGGCTAGCCAGATGGTATTTGCAGGGATGGATATCAACTATAGCATGTACAGTCAAAGTCAACTAGTAGGCTATATGCCATGGGCCATGTATGAATCTAGTATGAAAGGTTACCTGGCTGTAGCTGACAGGCAGGTCTCTGGGGCCAGGTGGAGCAGTGCCACATTACTGATCCACAGGGGTAATGATACATTTACCATGCGGTCATCACACCATGTTGGAGAGGGGAGTGATGTGCAGCTTTGATGGACAGGAATGCATAGTATGGCAGGACTGTGTAAAGTGTATGGGACAAGGATCTGTCCAGCATGTGGAAGGTGGATGTCCATGAAGAATGTGTTTGAGATCAGGATGTGTACGTGTAGCATGTCCAACATCACTGGGTTGGACATGGATTTATTCAGGGTATGCATCATGCTACATAGTGGAGATGGTGAATGGGAAGGCTGGCGTAGGTCATCTGCACATGGCCAATACAGATTAAAGGAAATATGTGATCTGATATGGGTCACTTGAATGTTATGTATGGCTGGACAATGATCTCTATATTCATTAATGGCACCCTGTCATTATTAGGGTTGCCACATATGACTACCTGACAGGTGTGGTGATGTAGCTATCACAGGAAAGACAACTGCCCAGCTGCATCCCTTACACACAGTGTCCATTATGTTGACAGCTGCCTAGGTGGTAGTACATGGGTACAGGTTTATTAACTTAGGGGTGACAATGCAATATGTAGCTGTGGCCATATGTCACACACACCTCACCCACAAAGCCCCTTCTGTATGTTGTCCACAACACTCTTGAGTCAGCTATTGCTCCTAGGTCATAGTCATTTGCGTACTTCAATAGGCAGATGCCTTTGGTTTGTCTGTGTGGTATGGACTACAATGAGTGGGAATACAATTAATTAACCCTGTCATACTGTAGCTGGCACTGGTGTGATGAGCATGTATTATTCAGACACCTTCTGTAGTGTTGGTTCTGCCAGCAGTCCCATTGCAAAACACTCCTGTGACATAGGAATGTACATCTAGTATACTGAGTGTAGGTGGAACACAGTATGGGTGATGATGTCCTATGACCTGGCAAGGTTATGATATGCAGTGTGAAATCAACCTTACTGTCATCTATATCTGTACTGCCGACATCAAATAATTTGATCAAGGTTCATGGCCTTTCAGACTAGACTCAGCAGGGTAGTAGTGCAGTACTTCCCATTATCAGTGGTGTCTCCCCCTTTGTGGATTGTGATACCTGTTAGTGTGCACCATTCAGTGTGTACACAACATGACATGGAGCTATGCTTTACATGATGTGTACGTGTAGAGCAACTTGTTTTGCCATATGTGTATGATACAACCTGTGATGTGGACAGGTCCCATGCAACCTGAGTGCAGCTTGTACCTGCATAGTTGTGGGTACAGGGGCTCTGTGGTGTACATGGATATATGATTGTGTACCTGTTGGGGAGGACAGTATGTTTATATTATCCAAGACCCTATCTGGATTGCTTATTCATGCTCAGCACTTGTTCATGACTTGTAAGCACTACGTATGCTACTAATAGCACTCAATCTTCCTCATTACCTAGAGGTAAACAGGTTTTGTACATACTTTTCTCAGTTGCTTAGAGTAAAATAGCTCTAGTACTCACTTTTCACACTTATCTAGGGGAAATTAGTTTTATATTCAGGCATGTCCAAGGGTCAGCTGCCAGTGTTCTCTCCTGTCTATCTGATGAATCTGGACATCTTGAAGCAATGTAGACATTGCCTCATGTACACAGACAATCCTCTTTGCCTACCACCCAACACTACAACCTGTGAGAGATGCACTTATCTAGCCAAACTGGAGGTAAAGCTCTCTCCAACCAAGCCAGACCCTGGCAGTCATGTGGACGAGGTAAACATTTGCACCACTCATCACATAGGTTCACTGAATCTACCCCACGATTATCTGAAAAAACTACACGTGTACCAACTCATTAGCTCAACGCTTTCTGGAATTCATAAACACTAATGCCCTGGATCAACATATCCACACACCCACCAGGGGCAACAATATCCAAGACCTAGGCATTACCAACATGAGAGACCAGTGTTCCACACCTGAAGTCAACTCCTCGTTGGTCCAATCCAACCATGAGCTGAACACCGTTGATATCCACATCCCACCCCCACCCCCATAAAGGGAACCACAGTATAATATGTTTACAAAGCCAACTTCATGCTTCTTAAGACAGACGTGGTGAACATCATGACGCCCATGCAGATGGATAATACTGTTATAACTGTTGAATCCTACACAACTGCACTCTATAAGCACTTACACAAGTGCACAGATCGTACTATCCCAAACAGAACCAAGATGCTATACTCCTAATTAAGGAAGCCAATCTAGTGGTCCCCTGCCATAAACATCCTGTACAACAGGAGGAAGACACTGTTGCAAAAGAGAGTACAATCACATGCGTGGAGGAGCTCCCTGGTCAGCCTCAGTAAGAAGGTGAGATCCCTTATAAGATCCTCCAAAGCTAGCTACGAAAACAAAACCGCCACTAATTCCAACAACAACCACAAAGCATTCTACAGCTATGTCAAATATCTCAATGTCAACACCCAGATCTGCTCTGAGTTACAGCTCAAAGGCACGGACATTACAGAACCAACTGATATTGCCAACATCCTGGCAGGTAGGTTCAGTGCTACCTTTCCCCCCTCTCACCCCCTAAAGGGCCCATATCTATATAGGAAGTGTGCAGAGTCCCTGTACTCACAACTATGTAGGTAAAAGCTGCACACTCTAAAGCCAATATCACAGCATCCATGGGACTGGACAACATCCCAGGCTGTGTTTTACATGAACTTCAGAACGTACTGGCTCCCCACCTATGCACCATGTTCAATAATAGCCTCACTTTGGGCTTTGTGCCCCCTGAATGGCACACAGCAACAGTTATCCCACTCCACAAAGGTGGCACCACAACAGACCATGGGACCTATTGCCCTATAGGCCTGACTAGCCTGGTCTGCAAGGCTATGGAGCACATCATCATGAATCTCAGTCACAGAGACATTGGGTACCTGCAAACCTTTGACCCCTCCCAGTTTGGCTTTGTTAAGGGCAGACCATGCCTCCTAAACCTGGTGGACTTCTTAGAGACAGTTACTGAGGCATTAGATGAGGGTAAGGAGGTCCAAAACAGCCTACCTAGATCTCTCAAAGGCTTTCAACACCATTCCTCATTCTGGTATTATCGACATACCCATCCGCCTGAACATTAACCCCTATGTCATGTGATGGTTTGCAAAGTGGCTCACGGACAGAACCCACACAGTGGGAGTTGCATACCCTAGGTCCGACTGTATACCATTTACAAGTGGCATCCCCCAGGGCTCAGTCCTAGGACCCCTCATGTTCGGTATATAACTCTCTGACATACAGGCAAGCATAGGAGGGCTTTGGCTGAAAAAGTTTGCAGATGACTGCAAACAAGGGGACATAATTGTTTCCCCAGCTGTTACAGACACCCTCCGGAAGGGTCGCACTGAGACGGACACCTGGTGTTAATATCATGGCCTCAAGCTGAATGCCAAAAAGTGCATAGTCATCCCCTTTGGATATAACTAATTACCCACAGACTACCACGTAGGTGCTAGTCCCATACATACTGAAAAGGTAATAAGGGATCTGGGAACCCCAGTAGACAGCAATCTCTCCTTTGATACCCATAGTGACAAGGTGGTTAGAATATCCTTCTACGTGGCCCCCCCTAATCTCTAATGGGTTTACATCCAAAACAAAGGAAGCCATTATGCCTCTCTACTCATAACTTATTAGACCCATTAAAGGATACAACTCCCCATTTGGGATATACTTTACAAGACAACTGCAACAGCTTGGAAGACCACAACAGTACTACACCAAGAGGATTACTGACCTCAAACAGATAACCTATGCAGCCCAACCTAAGAAACTCCAGCTGTACTTGGTTGCATACCGCATACTCACAGGTGATCTCTGCTTGAAATACAAGGCCCATGTATGGTCCAACCCAGTATTGCTGGATATGCTCCACCTAAACAGAGGCCCCTGAAAGCCACATGCTCTAGGGACTTACACCTAATCACAACGATGACTAGGACGTGTTGGACGGATAGATTCCTGACCCGGAGACTCCCCATGCTTTGGAACATGATTCCAATGTACATCAGGCAGGGCCCCTCACTAGCACTCTTCATGGGAAACCTTGACGTGTGAATGGGAGACAGACATGTACCCCGGGGATCACTGCAGTGGTTCTGCTGGTCAGAGGCACAGGGAACTAATGGCTCTGCCATTCAGAGGCACAGGGAACTAACCTACGGAGGTGACAAAAGCCAACACACTCTAGCTAGGCTTATAAATACCCTTGGTAAGACAGCCTAGTACCTACCTTTGCACTTATTACATGTCTTATGTGCAAGGATAGTTAACTAGCTCTTCCATTTTACTTTGCTATCATGCTGATAAACTGTCGGGTGACTACAAGTCATATGTATCCTGTTATTGTGTATTGTAAATGCCAGTAGACATAACTAATGTTTGCCTAACATAACAGTAATGCTATGTAACTTGTAATACATATCTGCCTACAATACTGTACATTACACAGTTATTGGCACAATATCCCAGAATGCAAATTATAATTGCACAGTGGGCCAACCTTCGACATGTCATTCTCAGTAATACACCCATACATATGGCTACTGTTACAATATATCAACATATACTATCCCCTGTTATAGCACATACTTGTTGGACCAGCTCTGCCACTGACAGCAGCTGGTGAGGAATATTTGTGTTCAAAGCCCTTATATAGCATCCCTTGTGGTGTATGCGGGGTTTGCCTTGTGACCTACAGCAGTACACACAAATACTACAAGCGTTACTATGCTCAATAATACATCACTACAAGATAACTGTTTCCACTATATGGATTGCGTGCACTTTAAATATTGCAGAACACATACTAAATACACAGACATACTGAGTGTTCTACATACCTTATTAGTAACCCAAGGTGTCATTGACTGTTGATTCAATAATGATTCCACAGAAGCACGAAGCTCAACCAAAGGAACTTTATTGCTGCCACGATACACAGGTTCACACAACTGACCTAGGTTTCATCAAAATGACTTCATCAGAGTGTGTAGAACCAAACATCATTAAATACACTTGAATAAATTCAATTATCCAATGAAATAATGGAACCAATTAAAACTAAACAATAAGTTTAAGCGAGGAACAAATTATATCCGCAGACGACAACTCAAGAACGGAACTGGTCCAAGACAGCTCGAAGGTAGACTTTAAAGTTTTTCAGTTAAAAGATCTTCTATGTTGCGATGTAAACCGTGTGGTCACCTCCATTGCCGATGGTGACGTTAATTTTATACAGCCTTTTCGTGGTTCTTTATTGAATACAAGTTCCACGCCACTGGACAATGTTGGTTACAACGTGGTATCCAACTTGGTAAGGCAAAGCTTTTTCTGGTAATGCATTTACGGACCACAGTAGTAACTTTTTTTACCTATGCCCATTCTGTACAGACAGTGTTTGAATATGAGGACCAACATTATTTAGACACATTAAAGGACATGGGTACTTGTTCTGTTTTGAATGATGATCAAACGCTTGTTTTGACGAATTTAGTTGATGTTGAGTCAAATGTCAATGCTGAAAATAATTTTTTTACCGATAATACCATGTGTTCCAAGGGGGGTTGTGCTACATTTATTATACAACATACGGAGGCATTTGTGGAGAGATTTTTTTGTTATAATGTTAATAGAGTTGATGAATCTGATGATAACTTGCTGTTACATATGAGTACATACAACCTTCCCGACTTTGATCATATGCTGGAAGTCAATTGTCAGGGAGACACTATTGTGAATAGACCTCAGCAGAGTCAGTTTCAGCTACATGAATTTGGATTTTTAGGTGATACAATTAGCGGTTCAGAGCCACTTATGATTAATTGTATAGAATCTTATGTAACATCTACATTTGATCGTCCAGACACTATTAGCATTAATAGTATTAATCTTGGCCCCACAATGGATATTTTTATTGATCCTTTAGCAGCAGATGATCACACTCAAGGCTCTTTATGCAATCCAGTTATACTGTTTAACCATGCGCAAGATTTCAAACTGTTCAACTATTCTAGTATGGTTTTTAATGAACAACATGCAGAAATGCTGTCAAAAGGCTTCAATTTTGTTCCTTGTAGGAATGGGAATGTAGTTGATACTTTAATAGATCTTAAATTTTTTAGTCATAAACTAAATTTATTAGCATATTGTGGTTTTCAAGGCAATTCAGAACGTGTTTTCAGTGCATTAAGTCTTCATAAGCCTAGTATTTTTAATCCACCATATAATAATATAGTAGATTTATTTGAGAGTCTGTGTGAGCATGACATCAGGGATTTTTTTAAACACAGACAATGTATACATTTGAATAACCTCATGCAGGATGAACTTGAAATCATTCAACAGCTATGTAGCATTAAGAGCATACATATTATGAAGCCCGATAAGGGGAGTGGGGTTGTTATAGTTGATAAATCGGATTATGTTAGTGAGATGCTTACTATGCTTTTAGATGACAATTACACAGAGGTTAGTAGGAATGAGATCAACATAGCATACAGGAAGATTGATTTGACCCTGGATGATATGCTTTTTCAAGGAGAAATTAATGAGGATGAGCATGAATTTATGACTAATAGATTTCCGGTCATTAGTGGTATATTTGGCATTCCCAAAATCCACAAAGGTTTAGACAATGTACGGTTTAGACCTATTGTGGATGGTAAGAGGAGTAAAGTTGCTTTTATTAGTCAATTTTTAGATGCCAAGTTAAAATTAGGATTAAATAAATTTCCCCACATTACCAAAGATTCTTGGCATTTTTTGGATAAGGTCAAAAAACTTGATGTTCAAGATAACATTTGTTTTGTGACTATAGATGTAGTCAATCTGTTCACAGTTATACCTCATGAAGTGGGGCTAGTTTGGCTGGAACACCAATTGTTCGCAACAGGAATTTTTGATCAGGAACATATTAACACTTATGTTAATCTTATGGAGTTGGTATTACACAATAATTTTTTGTTCTTCGAAGGTCATCACTTTCGTCAACGTACAGGTGTGGCCATGGGGGCGGCATGCGCCCCAATATATGCTAACTACATCATGGCATTTTGGGAGGCCAATTTTGTTTTCAATAGTGAATATAGCGCATACATAAAACTATACGCGCGCTATTTGGATGATATTTTTATTGTTTGGCAAGGTGAGAGGATAATCTTGGAGGCTTTTATTGATTATATTAATCAAACTGTTTGTTTTTTAAAGTTCACTCATGAAATAAAAGATGATCATATTACTTATTTGGACATATGTTTGACACTCAACAAAGAGAACCACATTCTTGAATCAACCATTCATAGGAAGCCGACCTTCTCCAACTCATACCTGCACTTTGATAGTTGGCATCCTGGACATCAAAAAAGAGCCATCATCAAGGGCCAAATGGTTAGGGCAGCACGTATGGTTAGTGAGGAGTTGGATTTTCAGTTGGAATTAGATTACATGGTTAAACTGTTTTTGAATAGGGGATACCCCAGGTCTATGTGTGAGGAGGTTAGGAAAGAGATACAGTTAAAAAGGGATGGAGGTACTATCCAGCCCATACTCAGGAGCACAGAAGACCTTTTTAGCCATACATTTAATGATAACAGGGGTAGTGTATTTTTAAATGAACATTTTTTGTTCATACTTACCTTCAATGCTGACGCAGAACACATAGTGAAGATTATAGAAAGGAATTGGAGGTCCTTTGTTAGACTAAAAGAATTTAAAGGTTTTGCTAAGCGTAATCCAAAGTTTGTTTTCCGTAAAGACATGGCACTGAAAGAGATTTTTGAGAGAAGTGGTATGGTCAAAGATATCAACACGACCAAAATCAAGGGCAATTTTAAATGTGGTAGGTGCTCAACATGCGCGCACGTCTTGCCTACAGGGAATAAAATCATGATCAACGATACTTTTATTAACATCACAGGGCATTATGATTGTTTTTCTACCAATGTTGTATATCTTGCTAAATGCCAGTCATGTACGGCATTTTATGTTGGCAAGACTTGTAGACGCTTTAGGGAGAGGATTAAGGAGCACATGTTAGACATTCAGCATAAGAAGTCTAGTAATGCACTGGCCCGACATATTACAGCCTATAATGACCATAAATTTAAATTTTGTGTCATACAGCAGTTTGTCAAAGATCAACAAGGAATTATCACTTATTATCATTTAGATGCATGTGAATTAAGATGGCAATTAAGATTGAATGCTTACCACTATCCTGGTTTGAATGAATTTTGTTCAATCAAGCCCCTTTTGAGACTTAAACATATATTAGGATGATTCATCATAAATAACAATTTTTTGCCATTTTTTAAGTACCATACAAACATATAACACACACTTCGTATTTGTGCATTGTTCACCTAATTTAATTTATTTTAGGTTGCAATGATTTATTTTTTGGGAATGTTGGGTGTGATCTAAGTTTTAATCACTGTTTTTAACTTATTGTTTAGTTTTAATTGGTTCCATTATTTCATTGGATAATTGAATTTATTCAAGTGTATTTAATGATGTTTGGTTCTACACACTCTGATGAAGTCATTTTGACGAAACCTAGGTCAGTTGTGTGAACCTGTGTATCGTGGCAGCAATAAAGTTCCTTTGGTTGAGCTTCGTGCTTCTGTGGAATCATTATTGTTGGTTATCGTTTTTGGTTACTGTTGATTCAATCCTTTTCAGTTTGTGTTTAAATCTTCTTTGTAATGTTCTGCTGGTATATACAGATGGTTTGAATGCGTGATAAGCCATCCTTTTCTAGTTAAATATCAGTAACATGTGATATCCTGACCACCAATTGGTGTTCCAAAGTAGTTAATTAGATGCACATCAGCTGTGCAGCTACTCCATTAGCCGATAGCATGGCAAAAGTGGTGTATAACTGAGTACTCCACTTGGGCGTTGTCTGTTTGCCTTACTTCCGAGGAAGACGACCTGGAGGTGTTGTTTGTGATGTATTTTAACAGCTATATGGAGACAGACAGAGATATATTAGCTTCATGACTCCCGTGGATTGTGTGTAATGGCTAGACAATGTTGTTCTACATGTGAGTACAACTGTTATATTTCAGAACATTGCTACTTATGCAGGGTTTGTTTGTACCTGATACTTCTGCAGATGTTTCAGTCTGGCAAGGATGTTTGGCCAGCTCAAGGCCATATGGCTATGCATGAACTGTTATGTGGTGTACAGTGTGCTCACCATACATCCTTGATTTGGTGTACAAGTGTAGTATACTGTGCTGTTACTCACTAATTGCTAACACATCCCGGTGTATGCACAACCCTCTGAAACAGGATTAGTGCAAAAAAACCCTATCACATCAGCAGCTGATCCATTGTATAACAGTAACTATTTCACATAGGGCCATGTTAGTGTGTCTCTGACAAGGTATGTTAAGGCTTCGGCAGATGTTGTACACTGAGTGAATAATTTATGATGTTCTTACAGTTTGTATTGTAAGTTGTTTGGGTGTGGGGCTGATGTTGGTGGATGTGCATAGCAGATGCAAGTGTGTAGGAACTCCTTTTATACATAATCAATATGTGCGTGAGGGTTCCTTCTGTATTTGAACACCTATCCTTTAGTGGACTAATACTATGGTAATTGCAGGCTGTTTCATTAAGGCACTGTTAAGTGGTTCCTGTATAGCATGCAGGTGATGTTAGTCCTTGAATCCTTTCGGCAATACATCGGAATGTAATAAAGTGTTGCTACATAAAAGCTGTGTATTTCTGTCATAGGTATTTGCAGTCATTGAAGTTGTGTTGGTGACTGACCCTCTTTGGCTAGGGTTGCCACCTTTTAATATGGCCATAGTGGGACACTTTCAGGACACACATTAGATTTCAGAGGCTGACACAAACCCACGGTCAGTACAAGGGATATAACTTTCCTTTCTTGCCTAAATATAAGCTTATTCTTGTAGCAGTTTAGTTGCTTATCCTGTTTCTTGTAACATGTAGGTATTTTAGATACAGAAATAACTATTGTATGCAACTATTACATTACATAGGGGACATAATTATGTCCCAAAATCTCAGGACATTTGCCACGTTTAATATATTTGGTCAGGACACAACCGCCCAAAGAGGGACTGTCCCTTGCAAAGTGGGACAGCTGGTAACCCTATCAATAGCTCATGTCCATAGCACATATTTGTAATAGTGTATAGGCATATACTCTCCATATCCTTTGTTCATAACAGTTGGTCGTGGCAGAATGTGAGATTGCTATGGTCCATACTCATATATGAACACTTCAACCGCTGCATACGGGATACCTATGGAATCCCGAAACCACACAGTTCCGACGTCCACAGTACCGGGCCCAGACTCTCATACCCCACATTACCAACAGAGACAGTAACTCGCGAAAGTAACACGGACATGGAACACATGCACACACACACAGATACACTGCTACCCACCACATCCAAACAAATCATGCAACACTATGTATGAGCAGGTGGGCAAGCCCCCCTACACCCCCCATGTGGGTGTCTGCATCCCCACACCCCCCTACGTTAATATTCTATCTCCTAGATTGCGCAAACAGATGCACAAAGCTAACATACACCCACACATTACAGTCCCCCAGGAACACACACCACACTCAGAACACACACTTACACACATTACAGCCCTCAGAAACACCCTTACACACAGTAACCTACCTGAACTGCAACACCAGAAGCACTGACTAACTGTCCCTTAACATCATGATTTTAAACCTCGTGCATCTGGTGTTTCAGTACTGTGTTCTTTTGGACTTTAAGCCTCGTGATTACGCGTATCGGTATGTCAAACAGTCAGTATGTGGTAGGTATCCCATTTATATGTACCTCCATGGTTATGTAGATGTTGTCAACCTATCCATATATCTACATATATATGTATATCCCCATATATCGACATATGTATCTCTCTCTCTCTCTCTCTCTCTCTCTATATATATATATATATATATATATGTTGATGTGTGTGTGTGTGTGTGTGTGTGTATATATATATATATATATATATATATATATATATATATATATATATATATATATATATATATATATATATATATATATATATATATATATATATATATATATATATATATACCGACTATTAACCACACAACCAAAGGGCTGTAACAGAACCAAGTCACCATAAAAAATGTAGTAGTTCCAAATACAATAAAGGCTGTCGTTTTACCCTTGTATCACTCTATGCTAGTAATACAAAAACTCGATCTCACACCAGTTGATTGATAGAATTTATTCCAAAAGCAAAAAGTAAAATAAACTGATTCTGAAGAAGTCTCTGGTGTTGGAGATGAAAGCGCTAAATCATTCATTTTGTTTTATTTTCTTTTTGAGTGTTTAAAGTGTTTATTTTACTTTTTACTTTTGGAATAAATTCTATCAATCAACTGGTGTGAGATTGAGTTTTTTTATCACTAGCATAGAGTGATACAAGGGAAAAATGACAGCCTTTATTGTATTTGGAACTACTACGTTTTTTATATCTATATATATATATATATATATCTATATATATATATATATATATATATATATATATATATATATATATATATATATATATATATATATATATATATATATATAAAACATACACCTTTCATTGGGTACATGCTGGTTTGTCCTATTTTCACACATTCCTACCTTTTGTGTTTTATCCTGTCAGTACACACAGCTGCCATTGGTACATCTCAGGTAGCTTAGTGGTATGTTATTGTGAAGATTGTGTACATGGTTGCATGTTCTAATCCTGGCAGTGATATTTTACCTCTCAGAGCAGGCACTGGTAGTGCAAGAGTGATTAACGCACATTTCAGCGGTTGCGTGTTCCACATGTTTATTATTCTGTGGAATACTACCTATATATGCAAGCTATGTTTAAGGTATACTATGTAACATGTAAACATCTGAGAAGATTCCTGTCATGGATACTCCCCATTATTTGGAACTACATCCCTGATTACATTATATAAAACCCCTCACTAACACTCCAGGGAATACTTGCAGAGTGGATGGGGAACAATGGTTTCACCCCAGGGATCCTGTAATTGGCTCTGCTCCACAGAGGGACAGTTAGTGAATCAATGGGGTGGCGACAGCAGACCCTTTTTGCCTATGCTTATGAGTGGCCTTGGGCAGTTAGGCATGTACCTACCTATGTATCTATGAACCTATACATACAGTATGGACACATGCTGTTAGCTTAATTTACTGTTCAGGTATTGACTTACCTTATGCCAATGGCAGTTGTATGTACAATAGTTGAGGGCTACTTATGTAGGATGCACACAGTAGACCACCTATACATGACAATTTACAGGTGGCCGTGTGTGTGTGCCATCCATATTTGCTGTGTGTGCAGGTGGGGAAGGGTGTCAGTCCATAAGTGTCTACACTGTCAGTGTGTGTGCTATACGTTCCCTCTTTGCCAAGGCATGGGCATACTGGGAATGCCTCTGTCTGCCTACTGGGGATGGCACATGGTGTTCATGGTCTGAGTCTCTCTGTGCCTGTGGGTCGCTTGGCAATGGTGGTGGGCTGTGAGGGCCTTCACCATTCTGTCGTGCTGCAGCTGTTTCTGCAGGATCATATTGTGTAGCATGGCACATACTATGAAGATGTGGGCACACTTGCCTGGAGAGTACTGCACGGCTCCACCAGATATGTCCAAGCAACCGGACCGTGATTTCGGCATCCCAAACACTCGCTCTTTGATGATTCTGGTTTCTGCGTGTGCCTCATTATGGCGTTCTTGCTTTGCTGTGTGTGCATTTCTGATGGGAGTCATCATCCACGGTTCCAGTGCATAGACAGCATCCCCCACCAGGTGGCCATATGGGATGTCCCCCCTGGCAAATACCTGATACAGCTGTGAGGCACGCCAGATGTGGGAGTCATGATAGCTTCCAGGGCTGCCTGCACACACGTCCATGATAATGCCCTGGCCGTTGCACATGACCTGGCAGTTGATGGAGGGGTATCCCTTGTGGTTTATGTAGTGGATACCCTGCTCAGTGGGTGGTGATTTGATGTGTATGTGCATGCAGTCTATTGCACCCAGTACCTCTGGGTAGTCTGCCACACGGTGGAAGAGATGCATATTGCTGGCCAACTCTCCTGCGTTCGGGGGGAAGTATATGTGCTCATTGGCATGTGGCAACATGGCATCCAGGAACTGGTGGAGTACCCTGGATGCTGATGCCTCTGAGATCCCCATGATATCCCCAGTTGGCCTATGGAAGGTACCTGTGTCTAGTATTCTCAAGCTTACACATACCCTCATGTCCACTGGGATGGGTTCCCCTCTGTTACTTCTGGCTCTGAGGCGTGGCTGGCACAGCTCAACAAGTTGCTGTATGGTGTCCTTGTCCACCCTGTAATTCTCTACTATCTCCAGATCATGTAGCTCCTGGTATGTTACCCTGGGTCTAAACACTCTTCTCCTCTTCTGGTGCCTGAGATGGTTGTCAGCATCATCCTCCACATCACCGTCAGTCTCCAACACATGCTGGTGAATCAAAGCTATGGCAGCCCCTAACATGTACATATTAAAAGTTCCCCGTCTGTATACACTAATGATGCAGAGTGTCTGGGAATACACAAGTGTGTGTGGGGGGCTTTCGCATTTTTTACTACTGTGCAATGGATGATGCTGGTGTAATTGGGTGTGTATGTGCAATTCCAGCTGTGGGGTATCTTAATTATTGGTTTTCCAGCAGGTACTGCTATGGTGGAGCCTTTGGTGTTGACTTACGCTTGGCTGCCATGATTCATCTATTGCCCTTTACTTCACTTTTCAACCTGATTCCCCTCCCATTGCCAGGCATGCATCCAGCTGCCGGCTTTTTTTGTTTTGTACTTTCACAACCCAAGATTGTGTTGGGAAATGTGTTATGTAGCTGATCTACTGCAAGTTTGCTTTGTTCTTCTGTGACAGTTCTCTTTTCTTTGCTGTATGGCACCTCCCCTTTCCTGTTCTGCAGGTAGCTGCTAGCAGCCTTGTTAGCTGTTGTCAATGGCCCACTGTGAGTTCCTAGGTGTTAATTACTCATTTGTACTCCAATTACCATGCTGCAGCATTTCCTTATTGTCTTCCCGTATCCTTCCTCTTTCAGCTGTGGTACGCACCGCGCACAGCCGTTTACTGGGTTTTGAGCACGTTTTCATCCACGTTCACATGCACTTTCGGTTACCTTGTGTGCTCTCAGCTAAGCAAAGCTATGGCTACTTTCACACCCCTATCCTGCAGCTTTACTTAGCAACAGGCAACCTGGATTAGCAATGATCCAATGTGCTTACAGCTACGGTGGTGCACCCCTCTCTTGATGTCATGTTTACCTCCAGGCCACTCCTCGGTGTTGTACCGCTACACCATGTGGTACATCCTTATGCCGGTGGGGCATTTGTGATTCAGTATTACTTGACTCATTTGCATGGCATTGACTACTAAGTCCTAATTACAGCGCAGAACACTGTCACTGACCCCTAGCAACCCTTGTTGTTGTGGTGTAGCATGCGTACCATTAACTATTACGGGGAATTCATGAATTGTGTTACATTGCAGTTTTATGACATCTAAATATATTTTTCTTGTGATCCTGTTTGCGCACCGATGCACTGCGGTTTTACTTTGCGTTAGTGTGGCCATGACATTAAATGTTATTTTTTATGTGTTGTGCATGTTTTTTTTATGCCATTGGCTATATATTTTGCCATTGACATATATTAACATTATCATACGTAAGTTTGGTCCACTTTTATGGCTCCGATTTTATGTTTTAAAAAAATGAAAACCGTTTATTTTTGGTTTACTTTTCTTCATGCTTACGCTATGCCTGCACCACTTCATGAATCTCTATATACCTTCATTTGCATGCTACACTGATGTGCATGGGGTAATTAGCATACATGCACCGGGAGCTGCGCAGCTCTGGCGTACGCTGGTAGTGCATGTGGAAACAGTTCGTACCTGAATCGCTCAGTGGCCATATTTGCCACTAGATCACCGCCGCTACTCCGGCGCCTGGTGCAAGCTTCATGAATCCCGGGGATGGTGTTTTCATTGTCAACTTTTCCCTGAACAGTGCATCTAAGATGCACTGTGGGGTGTCAGTAGCCATTGCCATTACTCCACATCTCAGGGGTGAGAGATGAACAACATTACTGGTGAAGAATTGATGTCTGTTGAGCAGGGCATCACAGGCAGACATGTAGTAGATCTGACAATGACACCACACGCTATGGCAGATATTGACTTCCATCAATTTACGTGTGTATGGAGCCATCATCCCATGTTAACTTCAACTGCAGTTGAAAGGTATGTGTATACCCATAAGAGAGACAGAGTGGTTAAGCACAGTTATGTTTCTGCATAAAGGCTGATGACATATGTCCCTAGTCATAGACACCCCACCAGGAACTATGATGCCAATATCATCTTCACTGATATTCCTTGATTTGCAGCAATGTGTAGTAAGGCCTATTGTTTTAAGCCACAGACAACTATCTGTGACCTGTTCCATATGTATCCACTTGACACAGACATCAGTGTGTCTCACAGTGTAATCACTGTGACCTGCCCATATGTATCCACTTGACACAGACATCAATGTGTCTCACAATGTAATCACCTCTGATTAAGAGGTGTGATTTTGTGTTTTTTCTTGGTTGTATGACCAGCGAGAGAATGGTGCATGCAGTATTATGTGTACTGTGCATTCCAGAGGTAGTTTGTTCTCAGGTGTCTGTTTGGCAATGCACCTGGTAAGGAGCTGTACACATGCAGGTGTGTGTGATGTGGGTGTAGGTGGTGCAGAATGTGAGATGTGCATGTTGGCATAATGATCATTGCCATATGTAATGACTGCTGTTGGAAACATCATGGCAGCAAGGTTTGAAATGCAATCACATTTCTCACACATTGTGTTTGTGTGTCACAGGAGTAGAGGTTTGGGGACACTCCCAAAACCTCAGCAGTGGGTTCTGCAATGGTAGGGTCATGCTGCCACACCCTTAGGGTTTACAGCCTGATATACAGTGTTTGAAGGCACACCTTGCAGTGAAGATGTGAATGCCTGTGCATGCATAGTGAACTTGTTAAACTTTGCTGACATTACATTGGCCTCGCAAGTGTACAATGCCTCTCAAGCAACTAGAAAGCACACTGGTTGTTGTGTGGAATGATGTGGGAACACAGACGTGTGCGTCAGGGACATAACTGCACAGTATAACATGCCTAGGACATGTGGCAGGTGGATATACATTGGCCAAAGGTGGCCAGTCCACTGCAGTAAGCCTCACAGCCTTGTTATGCAGATATGTACCAATAATGTGTTGAAGGGCAGAATGCATGAAGTGCTATGAATGTGTGACTTACAATGGCTCACCGGTAGTGTGCTGATTTTTACAGCAAGACTGGACATCTATGTTAATGGACATTGTGCATTATATTGTGGTGCTACAGCAAGTGTTACTAATCCCCAACCCTGGAACAGTCGCATAACACATGCAAATGCCAACTGATTGCCCCAGTTACTAATCAAGGCATCTACTTGGAAAAGGGTATGGTGAAGTCTACAGAGCCTTTCATAATGTGGGAAAGATATGTGGATGAACAAACAGGCTGTGTCCTGCTTGTCATTATGTCCTTCATAGTACTGTTTTGTGTGTGGTGACAGAAAATGTATCAGGGCATGGTATCATATGTGAGAGTGGTGTCAGTGAGACCAGCATTAGTAGTTGCCAGGCACTGGAAATTCTGAAGACTCCCCTGCTTTCCACAGTCTTCATAAGGGTGGCAGAATTCCTGTGTGAAACCCCCACCTTACCTTCAAAGGGTATACATATTACACTTCCCCAACATGTTTATCTGTGCTCTGTACACACACCATGGATAACTCTCTTCATGGAACATGCTAGAAGCAATTGCAATACTTAGTTGCACAAAGGACAACTAGCATGTAGTGCCAAGCAGTGTCCTCAGATCTCTGACTCATGCAACATGAAATGCCATGAAAGGAGTTAACATGGATGCGAGGAGTAACAGTGTCATACACCTACTGATGCTGAAACACACACCATCAGTTATGCTGAAGGCCAACTCATGCCTACCAACTCTAACTGGTGGACCCCATTGAATGTTACACTATGCAATGGATGACGGGAATATCACTCTCTCTACCTACCATGGCCTGGCAAGGTGTTTGACAATATTAGGCCAGCAAGCCTTGCTGGAAATTGTGTAGGTTATCTACTGAGTGTTATGTCTGCTGGTGGGTAGGCAAGTGTCTGACAGTCATTGGGAGACCTAAGCTGCAATGATGCCTGTCACCAGTGGATTTCCCCAGACAACATTGATGATTTACCCCTTCTAGCCATTCCCTCTCTGCAGTCACAGCCACTGTCAATGTCCTCTGACTGCTTACTTTAGCAGGTGATTGCATATCAGGAGCTGTCACTGAATCCCACACAGAACCAACAGTTAACCATGATGGCTTGTGACATACATTCCGTTGGGGTCTGAGCCACTGACAACCACTACATACTGATGACTGCACAATACCATCCTTTGGAAAGTCATCCCCCCATGGGACATACAGTAGGGTCCACACAATACATACAGTTGAGCCATTACTCATGGAAGTATGAGAACAGGGTGAAACATATCCTTTGACTTTCAGTGGTCAGTGAGATGTGGGAATGCATTCAATGCTGTACATCATAAACAGACAGGTCTTGTAGTTGCCATACTGAAGGTGGAACTCATCATACCTATCATTGTGTAAAACTGGCACCCTTGCTATGTTACTACACAGGCATATCCTACAACTGTAGCAGCCACACAGGTTCAATAATACTGCAATACACATTGCAGATAACATGTCCTATTGAGTCCATATCATGACCGCACATGTGTAGTCTTTCTCATAAATGCTTTGTAGTAGATGCATATGGCTGCCATACAGGGAGGTGTCAGATCCCACTGTGTACCTCCTGTGAATCCATGATAGGACAAACACATGTCTTACCTGACCTACACACCTACACCATCACTGTGGTATAACTACTGCATGTTGGAGAGACAGTTATGTCACACAGACTGTATGCCCTATATGTAACAGGCCTCCCACGCACGTAAAGCACACATCTGCTGTGACACTCATCATGTTTAGGTTACACCATGAGATGCAGAATATGACAATCAGAGCTGTTGTCAGACAAATTTTTGTACTGGACACAGGAAATGTGAATATGGGTCATCCACAGCACCACAGCTTGTAGATGTGATAGCTCCCAACACCCTGGTGACACTTATCAATGGTATAAGACCTTTTCACAGATTAGGGAGCATGAGTATGCTGCATGAGGTCATTGTCTTTATTAGCCTGTAACAAACATATGGACTTATGGAGCCATGCACCTTTAGTGCTGTACCTTGCTGAGGACATATTTCTTCCATCCAGACAGTCTATCCTGTCCTGTAATATCTAAGGCTATCTTGCTGTTGTGTGTCCATCGGTGTTCCCAACAGAATCCTGAAACAGAAACATTAACAGGTTGATGACATACCCTTCATTGTGTAAGTATACTGCCATTACAGCATCATACAACATAAGGTACACAAAATTATGTGGCTTACTCATTACAACTGTCAGCATACGGTATCTGTCAGTAACCACTGCAAGTGGCATGGCTAAACAATACATTACACAAGCACATGTTAAATTATATAGTCACCCTATGCATCAGACACATACCTTCATTTCTGTCATTGATGATGAGAATGATAGGGATGTGGCACAGGTATCATCACTTTCACAGGGTGTTGTGTGGGGGTGCAGGAGGTCTAGTATAACCCAAAAGGTTGACAACATGTGTGTGAGTCAGGAAGGGAAGCAGACAATGTGGACCAATTGTGCTGTGTGTGCCTGTAGGTCACCTGAATGTGATAGTGGTGTGTGTGTGTGTGTGTGTGTGTGTGTGTGTGTGTGTGTGTGTGTGTGTGTGTGTGTGTGTGTGTGTGTGTATGTGTGTGTGTGTGTGTGTTTGTGTGTGTCTGTGGGTGGGTGTACATCGTCAAACTCAGTGCTAGTCCTACATGTATGTACGTTGAACAGTTTTGAACGGTGCATGGTAGAGCTAATAGTTCACTGTCTCCATGCCCGAATACTGGAACTGGTTCTGCCAGGAATTGCACTGGCACCTCCATGCCCAAGGTCAGAAGCGGTACTAGTACCTGACAGTGACTGCTGAGTGCTGGGACCATGCCTGAAAAAGGAATGCTCAAGACCATGAGCCCATGGCCTGCCATGTCTTGGTGTGGACAGCACACACCCTCTGTAGTGCTGGATGTACTGCCACTATGGGTGCGTGATTCTGCATGGCCATGTGGACCCTCAGCAGATGGGGTTGCTGACCTACGCCCATGAGTTCAACTTCAACCACATGTTCCAGCACAGATATTGGGAATTCCAAGTCAGACCCTGTCTCAGCCCACCTTCTGTCCACTGCATTGGTGAATCGATCCAGGGTGCCACCAATGCAGTGGAGGCAGTCACGGATGTCAGACTGTGCTCTAACCATAACCTGAGCAAACATCTAGAGTTCCTTTCAGAATGTGTCTGTGCATCCATGACAGCCCAAAACATATGACGAGTGAACCATGATGTGACATCTGCAACAGGTGGTGGAAGGACAGCAGGCCTCCTATGATCACCCCTATCAATCTGCCTGTGTGGATCCTCGCCAGCTCTTTGGCTATGGCCAGTGTCTGTACTCATTGGAGACATAGTTGCCACACTTTCCTGTTCAATATCCCCACCCTCTGACTGTCCAATATCTGTGACCTCTGGGGATTGGGTATGTGCAGGCATACTAACTATGTGCAGTGACAATGAGGAAAGAAGAGTGATGTCAACCTCTGGGACATATTCAGCCCCTGAAACCCCCAACTCTGCCTCGCTGTGGCCATCATCATTATCAGAGTCTGAAGAGATACTGACATCAGGTTTTGTAGGGGAAAGAGACCAATCCCCCCTGGTCACCTGTGATGAGAGAGGAGAAAGCAGTACATTAATACTTACACTATTATGCTCTTCAGTACTATGCTGCATTAAATGTACAGCTGTCTACACTGTTGGCAGTACTACAGACCTGTTGAAACCCCAACCTCATAAAGTACGACAAGAGCATATTATTATCCCCACAAACAGCTATAGTTACTTGTAAATAAAAGCTCTATACACAACAATCTCATCAGCACAAATGAGGCACACTTTTGACATTTGTGAAGACTCTGCACAGTTGACACATATGGCAATCTGCAATGTCCTGACAATACTGTTGTATCAATCAGTGTGGTGACACCTACAAGGCATACATATGTCTGTAAGATGTGTACAGTCATAAAAGATCGGTGCACTTGGCAACCATTCCAACAGTACAGCACTGCAGGCAGCAGGCCTGGGATGACACTTTAGGGATTGCATTGCTATAAACCTACATCTATAACAAAACAGTGTTCTGCTCACCAGGAGCAGGACCATGGCCTTGTTTGATACCCAATGGACCTGTGTAAAGTAGAGGGAGAGATAATGTCAGTACCACCACATGTTGCACCATAACAAAGTAATACATCCATATATCTCATATTTACAGTAACTACTATATTGATTATTATATCAGTCAACATCTGAGCAGGACAGTCAAACTGCAGTTACACCCTTCCCCTTACAAGGAACACAGTCCTGACATCCATGTAAAAGTATGTAAACCTTGACGCACTGAATGCTATAGTATTGCAGTGGTGATCACACTAAGCTTACCTGTACGCTCCTCTGCCATGGAAACTGTGGCACCAATGTACAGTGTGATGGATGCCTGGGAGCTGTAATGTGTGCCTAGGTTCACCAGGAATTCCTCAGTGGCTGACAGTGGTTTTTCTGCTGCAGGCCCCCACTGGTGATGCCTCGGTCCCTGGCTACATCTGCTGCTCTTCTGCATGCAGCATTGATCATGTCCATTGCATGGTGTTGAACCTGCTCATATGTCTTGCTCTGATTCCCTGTTTTGCCTTACCCAGGACAGGAGGAGTTCATGGTGTTGCTAGAGACTTTTAGGTATAATCTCATTCTCCACATCTGTGAAAGGTGCATGGCATTGTGGATACATGTGTCCTGCAAGACAACAAAATGGGAACACGTCAGGACCACATACGTGGAAGTACACTATGTAGAGATACAGCAAAAACATAATGGCTGCCAATATCCACTGCTTGCTCAGACATGTCATATCCCACAGTGTGCAAACATACTAAGTGTGTGGATACAACTAAGGTAGTAGTGATAGTCAGCTATTCCTGTGTGTGCCATGGCACATATTGCTGTATGATCATAGACCCAACATTGGAGGCAGTTGTGTGTTCCCTAGAGGCACCCCCCCCCGATAATATGACACAACAATGCCAAACAAATTGCAGTGTGCTATTACAACCAGTACACAGGAACAGTCCCAAGTGACCAGTGTGCCCCATTGACAAAAAGCATTCCACCCTTGATGTATTGTACATCCTTTGTAGGTGTAACAAATCTGGATATCAATGACATGTCATTATCATGGTTCTAAGACATGCTTGATGCTGTTACCCCTATTCCCTGAAAGTATATTCACATATCTGCATCTTGGTGTGAACAAAAGGGTTACATACCTGATGGAATGTAAAACTCCCCTGTTGATATGTGGTGATATGTAGGTTTTTGAAAAAGTGTGTTCTGTGTGCAGAAAGTCTCATACAGAATGGTTCCCCATAGCCAGCATGTATGCCTTTTAACATGTTTCTGATTAGCAGATGATTGCCTCTTAACCAATCTGTGGTTCCAAAATGCTAATTGCAGGCAACACAGCTGATTTTCAGTATCATCAGCCAATGACATACAACCACTGTACAAGATATAAAGCCTCCATATAGATTACAATCCCTTTCTGATATGTTGTGCTGGAGATTACTGTGATGAAGAGACTACGTCATTGCAGAGGGTAGGTCTGTTGAAGCTACTGTTACATAGAGATGTGTGTGGTACAGGCTGCAGCTACTGCTGCTGCAGGTAATAGGCCTAGGCAGAGAGTATGAACACTTTGGATGACAACATGTTGTAGCAGTAACTGTGGTAACTGTGTCAGCCTTGTAGTAGAGGCAGAGCTAGGGTGAGGGTAGCCATTCCACTCCAATTAAGGCACGTGCTTAAGGTAAGTATATTAGGCAACAGTATCATTAACAGAGTACTAGACTACATGTTTCTATGTCCTTGAGCAACATAGGGGATAAATATAACAGTATGGCCACCATTTGGGCATCTGTCAGGGCACCTGTTTTAGTCTGTTACTCATTTGGAACATGTATGCTAGCAATCCTTGTTACAAGCAGGCACTTCATATGTGTTTGAAAGTTGTGCAGCTGTGCTAATCTGCACTGAGTTTGAAAGGATTGTTTACTGCGTTCTGATAGTAGTGAGCCTCATTTTCATTACCCAAGTAAAAATTCTCTATGAATGCATACTGATGTATGACGTGACACTTTATGACCTTATAGTTTTGCTATAAGTATATGTGAAGTATGTTTCCATCTGCAGGCCTGTGATTTCCATTAGTGTCAAGCAGACATTTCATTTGTAATGCATTGTGTGGATAAAGAGTGCATGACTCAGCGATTAATTGGTAGCTTCTCAATAATGTTATTTAAATGTTACACACCACTGGATTTGAACCTAGTACTGTGTGTGGCAAAATGTACTGCTTGCAAGGCATTTAACAGACTGAGCTACTGAGTCCCTGTTACAGCAGGTGTATTTGCAAGATATAAGTACACACATACAGGCTGTGACATACTCTTTTTACAGCCATCATTATGTGCATGGCTCTATATGGATGTATTTCTGCACTAAGGTCCCTGTTGTATATGTAGTTTGCCAGTTATTCCTTAACAGGTGTACTTGTAAATGTTGCTGATAAAGGGGGACATTTATCTGCTATTAGAGACATCACTTACATCCATTCTTGTGTGTTTGGCATTCTAGTAGTGTACTCTTACACCAGATTGCAAGGTGCAATCCCAATTTTTGCATTACTCTTTAAGCTTGTTTGCATGATGCAATGTGATGTGCAGCTCTGCTGAAACATGCTTGTTGACTGTACCTTGCAATTAGTATGTTTTACTAAAACCACCTGTTTTACTTAACAGCTTTGTGGCATGGCATGTTAATATAGCACCCTACAGGTGAAATGGTCATGGGTTTGAAGTAGGGAACAGGTGTTTATTTTGTACATGTCTATTGTTTAAAGCACATATACCAATATAGCTTCATTTAGCTGAGCTTAGCAAAGCTGCACAACATGGCAATTCACCCAGCGTCACACTAAAAAAATATAAAGAAAAGAAAAATGGGGAGTTAGGAAAATAGTGAAATGGGGTGCAAGCAGGGGGAAAACATAGTGAAAGGCAGGTAGGTATGTGCAGGGAGGGTGGAGGAAAGAACCATAGCTATCCATTTCTTGAACAGCAACAATTGCACACTTTGACAGAATTTGTAGATGACTTTGGACTCTAACCCCCAGAGAGATGGGTGAGGTCAACATAATTGTGGTGTTATGCCAACTGGACCAAATTATGTGTGTCCAGTGGACATGTGTGCAAAATGGGGAGCTATGTATGGACAAATTTTGTTTGGGACAGGTACCCATTTTTTTTAAGGTGAGAGTGTAATATTGGGGGAGGGACAGAGGTACATGTGCGGAAGGTAAGTTGGGTAGGTGAGGACGTTTTGCAAACAGAAAAGACAGCAGACGGGTGGTGTGTGGCACAGGAGGGGGGTAAACACCTTAGATGGAGAAAGTGTTTTGGAATCTCAGTCCCATGTGCCTCCACAAGGTAGCATCATGACTCACATCCCCACCAATAGGACAGTCGACAATGACCCATCACTGCCCTGAGGTTGACAGTGGTGGAGGCTGGGGTCTGGGGTGAGCCTGCCCCAGCAGGGTGGCCAGCATGCTCTCCATCTGGTGCAGGCATCATCCAATCTCATTGAAGATGATCCTGTGCACCAAACCTGGCAGTTTATCATGGATGACAACTCCGCCTCCACCACCCCTACCAGAGGGGGGCCCGTCCCCGTACCATGGGGTGGTACTACCCAATACAACAGGTAGTGCAGGGGCAGCAGAGGGAGCACCACCAGCCTGGGTTCCAGACATGCTGGGACCCAATACCATGGCCGGAGGAAGCAAGGTAGGTGGATCACGAGTAACCAGCTGACCTTGACGCTCTATAGTAGAGTAGTTATAACAATACGTTAAAATTAGTGTTAACCAAACCAATGTTAGTATTAACAAATAGAACATAATATTTATTAATCCAAATAAATATTAAGGTATAAAAAAGAAAATAGTGGTGTCTTCTTAGGTTACCACACTTTAATAAAACAATAAAATCACCTCCAGTTAACGCTTTCATCTCAACTCTACAGAGACTTCTTCAGACTGAGGTTAACTTCTACAAACTTCATTTTTTAAGGCTTCAGTTGTCACATTGTTTAAACTTATCACATGATACATTCACTTTAAAATGTCACTTCCTTTTCCTTCCAACTTCCGAAAAGATAATTTTGTGAAAATACTACAAAAAAGTTAAGAAAAACATTTAAAAATACATTCAGGAAATCCTTAATACATTTCCTAAAATACTTAATACATTTGAAAACATTTAAGAAACACACTGGATATTGTAAATATTAAGGTATGTAACAGAACATTAAATAACATAACAGTAAGTATATTAACAGCAAACCAACATGAATTAAACCATAAGGCCAGTAAAATCATCAGTGCAACAAAATATGTTAATATTAAATTATAATAATACATTAAAGAAGATAAGGGGTAGGGAGAGAGAGAGAGAGAAAAACATGCCATTAGTTACCTCACAGGTAATATTACTATGCAGAATAGAACTACAGCATTCTACAGGTGTGCAGTGTCAGTTGTGAGTACAGTGACTGCAATTCTTCTATAGCTGATGAATACATACCTCTCTAGCTGTTAACATGGGACAGTATGGGCCAAGGAATACCAAATGCAGGTACAGAGCTACACAGAACAGTTTCACATAATGTGGACTTACATAACTGTTAAAGAGTTATGTAAATGGATTTGAAAATATATAGCATTCCAGATAATCATGTATGTGGTAATCATGTAACAGACAGATTAGGCAGTTGTAATTACATTATGACACATCATGACAGTTGTGAGGCATGTTTGTGTACATTAAGTAAACTAGACAGGTGTCATGCCTTAGTTGGCAGGCATGGATGTAGAACCCAATAGCTTTGACTGCAGGGGGCATCTGTAAATGATGTTACAATTGACTGCAACTTAGAAAAGACATGTAATGACTACAGCCTATTGTAAATATTAAGACAGATTTATATAGGAAACCACAATGCTGCTTAAGACTTTATTGGTATTGCTGGTAATTATCTGTGAAATCTACACACACTATCTGCTCATAAAGTGGGCTACCTCAGCCATATACCTTTTCTTCCTGGAGTGGAAGAAAATGTGAGCATTAAGTGACTTGCATTGGCCTGGAGACAACCTTGACCCATACTATTACTTGAAGAAAACAATTTACAGGACATTCCTTTTGCAGGGCAGACCTATTACAGTTTTACACTTGACTGCAATGACAGTAGAACACACATGCAATGAATACAGCTATATTATTAAGACAAATTTATTTAGGAAACCACAATGCTGCTTAACACTTTATTGGTATTGCTGATACTTCTCTGTGAAATCTAGACAAACTATCTACTCATACAGTGGGCTAACTCAGTCATATACTTTTTGTTCCTGGAGTGGAAGGAAATGAGAGCATTGTGTGACTGTAATTTGCCTAGAGACAACCTTGAAACATACTATTACTTGAGAAAAACATTTTACAGGACATTCCTTCTGCATTGTAAAGCTACAACAGTTTTACATTTGACTGCAATGACAGTAGAACAGACATGCAATGAATACAGACATGCTGCAAATATTAAGACAGGTTTATTTAGGAAACCACAATGCTGCTTAACACTTAATTGGTATTGCTGATAATTCCCTTGTTTAATTCAATACAGTTGTTGTTATTCATTTATTTTAGTCCAGTTTTAGTGACCATTTATTGCACTACATTTCTAATTGCCCAATTATTGCACTGCAGGTTTTATTGGTTATTCCTTAGTGCCGTCATTTTTTTATTCTTTATTGCTTATTGCACTACAGGTAGCATACTATATCCATACTTACCACACTCATGGCACAACCCAGTCAGGCACCCAGCATTGGACAGAATATTGCAAGTCCTCTCAGTTGCAGCTTTTGGGAGAGAAGTGCACCATTAAGCATACCAGGTTTGCTCATATTCAGCTTGCATTTTGGTAAAACAATGGAAAATATACTTACATATTTGTGGGGCATACCCAGCCCTAGCCTGTTGGACCTAGGTCTCCAATGTTCCCCTCTTTCTGCAATTCAGGTTGTCATAGTGGTGATGACATTGCTCACCAGTGCAGGTGATACCAGTAGCACTGGTAAGATCCATGGCCAACCAATCCCAGGCCTCAGCCTTACACTGTGAGCCCTGATAACCACCATGCAGCAGCCTAGGTTCATAAGTCTGTATGAAGAGCCCAACAAACCCCCTGAACTCCTGCAAACCCCATCTCTGTGCCAGAAAGTGTGCACCCTCTCCAACACCACCTGGCATATCAGCAGATAAGCAGACTTCAACAAATTATGTATAATTCCCACCTTTTGGCCTTAATATAGGCTGTTTTCCTGCTGTTACATGTCATTGAGCAACATTCAGAAGAGCACTGCGGTGCTTAGCATTGCGTACACCAGCTAATCAGAGCTGAGCATTGTGAAAACTTGCACAATTGTAGTTTTAGTGAAGCTTAGCAATGTGCAAACAGTAGTAGCTGTTAATCATGTTTAAGCATGATCTCTACACCTCTAATATAAAACATCCAACCATCCTAGATCTCTATCAACTCTATCAACTACACCTACCATCCTCTTTACCTCAAATACAGAGCCCCAAACAATTCTACATCTCTATCAACTGCATCACCTAGCCCTGCCATCCTCTACACCTCTAATGCAGAACCTCTAACAATCCTGCTCCTCTACCGACTGTATCACCTCCCCTTGCCATACTCAACACCTCTAATACAGAATCTCCAACAATCCTACATCTCTAACAAGTCTATCAGCTATACCCGGTGTCCTCTACAGCTCTCATACAGAATCCTTAACAATCCTACACCTCTATCAGCTCTATCCTCTACTGCTGCAATCCTCTACAGCTCTAGAATAAAACCTCCAACAGTCCAACACCTCTGTCATCTGTATCCCCTACCCCTACCATCTTCTACATATCTATTATAGAAACTTCAACAATCCTACATCTTTGTCAACTCTATCAGCTACCTCTGTAGTCATTTATACCTCTAGTATAGACCCCCAACAGTTCTACACCTACTTCAACTCTATCACCCAGCCCTGCGATCTGCTACACCTCTAACATAGAACCCTGAAAAATATTACACCTCTATCAACTCTGTCACCTACTGCTACAAACCTCTACACATCTAGAATAGAACCTCTAACAATCCTACATCTCTTATGAATCATCGCCTAACCTTGAGATCCTCTACACCTTTAATATGGAACCCCCAACAATCCCACATCTCTATCAATTCTATCACCTAGTCCACCAATCTCTACACCGCTAATACAGAACCTACAAGAATCCTACACCTTTATCAACTGTATCGCTTACCCATGCCATCCTCTATACCTGTAATACAGAACCCTCAACAATCTTTCAGCCCTAATGCCTTACCACTCAACAAAGTTAATCATCTACATACTCTAAAAGAGAATCCTCAACAAACCTACACCTCTATCAACTCACATATATGCCTACCATCCTCTACAATTTTTATAGAACCTCCAACAATTCTACACCTGTATACCTTTAGTACAGACCCCAGCAGTTCTACATCTCTATCAACTTTAACACCTAACTCTGCCATCCTCTACACCTCCAATACAGAACATCCAACAATCATACACCTCTAGCAACTGTATCACCTACCCCTGCCATCATCTACACCTCTAATACAGAAACTCCAACAATTTTACCTCTATCACCTACACCTGCTGTTCTGTATTGTTCTAATACAAAACATCCACCAAACCTACATCTCTATAAACTCTATTACATACTGCTGCCATTATCTACACCTCTAATACAGAACTTCAAACAATCTTACACCTCTATCAATTCTATCACCTATCCCCTACCATCCTCCACACTTCTAATGTAGAACCCTCAACAGTCTTACACCCCTAATGCCTTACCATCCATTGATGTCAATCCTTTTCATTTTATAATACAGACATTCACCAACCCTACACTGATACAACTCTGCCCCCACCCCCACCATCCTATACACCTCTACTGTAAAATCTCCAACAATCCTAGCCCTATATCAACTCTATCAGCCACCCCTACCATTTCCTACACCTCTAATACAGAATCCTCAACAACTGTACACCTCAATCAACTCTATCGCCTACCACTACCATCCTCTACATCCCTGATATAAAACCCTTAACAATTCTACATCTCTATCAACTCTAGCACCTTACCCTTGACATCCTGTACACCCCTAATACAGAACCTCCCATAAGCCTGCATGCCTGTCAACTCTATCACCTACTCCATGCTGTACTCTACACCATTAATACAGAACTTCCAACAATCCTACACCTCTTTCATCTATATCACCTACCCCTCCTAACCTCCAAATCTCTAATAGAGAAAACTCAAAATTCCTACTCCCTTAATGCCTTACCACCTACTGAAGTCAATACTCTGCATCATATAATACAGAGCCTCCAACAATCCTACACCATTATCAACTCTATCAGTTACCCCTGCCATCCTCAACAGCTCTAATACAGAACCCCCAACAATATTACATCTCTATCAATTCTGCCACCTACCCCTGCCATTCCCTTCACCTCTAATACAGAACCTTCAGCAATACTACACCTCAATCTACTCTATCCCCTATCCCAGTCATCGTGTACACCTCTACTATAGATCCCAACAATCCTAGACCTCTATCTGCTCTATCAGTCAACTCTGCATCCTCTACACCTCTAATGCAGAACCATCAACAATCCTGCACTTTTATCAACTCTGTTACCTACACTTGACATGCTCAACACCTTTAATACAGAATGCTTAGCAATCCTACATCTCCCTCAACTCTATCAGCTACACTTACCATCCTCTACATCTCAAATTTAAATCCCCCAGAAATCCTACATCTCAGTCAATTCTGTCCCCTAGCCCAGCCATCCTCTACACCTCTAATATAGACTCCAACAATTCTAGACCTGTATCTACACTATCAGCCACCCCTGCCATCTTGTACACCTCTATCAACTCTATCACCTATCCTTACCATCCTCTACAACTCTAATTCAGAATGCTGAGCAATCCTATATCTCTATCAACTCTATATCATACACCTGCCATCCTCTACACATTTAATATAGAACCCCAACAATCCTACATGTGTACCAATTCTTTGACCTACCCCTGCCAACCTCTACAGTTCTAATATAGAATCTCAATAAAGTCTACACCTCTAGCAACTCTATCACCAACCCTTACCATTCTCTACACCCCCACTAAAGATCCCTCAACAATCCTACACTGCTATCAACTCTATCACCAACACCTGCCATCCCTTACACCACTAAAAGAGAAACCTCAACAATCCTACATCTCTATTAACTCTATCAGCTACCCATGCCATCCTCTAACTCTCTAATATAGAAACCCCAACAAATCCTACATTTTTATCAGCTCTACCACCTAACCCTGATATCCTATAAACCTTTAATGCAGAACCATTAATAGTCATACACTCTACACCTCTATTATAGACTTTCTAAGAATCTTACACCTTTGGCAAATCTATCACCTTCCTCTGCTATCCTGTATACCCTTAGTGTCACCCCCCCAGCAGTCATACAGCTTTATCAACTCTATCACCTAACCATGCCATTCTCTACACTGCTAATACAGAACCTCCAACAATCCTACACCTCTATCAATGATATCACCTTCCACTGCCATCTTCCACACCTGTAATGCAGTACCTCCAACTATCCTCCATGTCTATCAATTATATCAGCTACACCTGCCATCCTCTACACCTCTAGTATAGAACCTCCAAAATTCTACACCTTTCTCAACTCTATGAGCTACCTCACCAATATTCTTCACTTCGACTATTGACCCCAACAGACCTGCAACTCTATCAACTCTATCCCCTAACCCTGCTATCCTCTAAACTATTAGTATAGAACCCCCAACCATCCTAAATCTCTGTTAATTCTATCAACCACCCCTGCCATCCTCTACACCTCTAATACAGAACCTTCAACAGTCCTACACATCTTTCACCTCTATCACTTCCCGTCTTCTACAACTCTAATACAGAACCCTAAACATTCCTACATTTCTAGTAACTTGTCACCTACTCCTGCTATCATTTACACTTCCAGTATAGATGCCCCAACAATCCTACATCTCTATCACCTACCCCTAACATCTTCTGCACATCTAGTACATAACCTCCAACAATCCTACATCTATATAATTTCTGTCAACTACAGCTGTCATTGTCTACATATCTCTCTCTCAGCTCTATCAGCTATACCTGCCATCCTCTATGTCTTGAATTTAATACCTCCAGCAATCCTACAGCTCAGTCAGCTCTATCCCCTACCCCTGCCGTCCTCTACACCTATAACATAGAACCCCAACAATCCTACATCTCTACAAATTCTATGACCTACCTCTGCCAACGTGCATAGTTCTAATATAGAACCCCAAACAATCCTACACCTTTATCAGCAACACCTACTATACTTGACATCACTAATAGAGAAACCTCAACAATCTTACATCTCTATCAAATCTATCATCTACCCATGCCATCCTCTACATCTATAATGCAGAACCCTCAACAATCCTACACCTCTATCAACTATTTCACCTATCCCTGCCATCTTCTACATCTCTAATATAGAACCCTCAACAGTCCTACATCTGTATCAACTTATCACCTACCCTTGACATGCTTAACACCTCTAATATAGAACTTCCAACAATCCCACATCTCTGTCAATTCTATCACCTACCCTGCTATTCTCGCCACCTCATAATATAGAACCCCCAACAATACTACACTTTTATCAACTCTATCACCTACCTGTGACATCCACCATACCTGTCATGCAGAATCCTCAACAATCCTCCACCCCAATCACTCAACAAAGTCAATCCTGTAACCCTCTAATATAGATTCCTCAACAATCCTACACCTCTGTCAACACTATTATCTATGCCTACTATCCTCTACACCTCTATTATAGACTTTCTAACAATCTTACACCTTTGGCAAATCTATCACCTTCTTCTGCTATCCTGTATACCCTTAGAATCACCCCCAGCAGTCATACAGCTTTATCAACTCTATCACCCAACCATGCCATTCTCTACACTGCTAATACAGAACCTCCAACAATCCTACACTTCTATCAGTGGTATCACCTACCACCTCTGCCATCATCTACAGCTCTAATACAGAACCTCCAGGAATTCTACACCTCTATCAACTGTATTGGTTGCACCTGCTGTCCTGTACTCCTCTAATACAGAACCTCCAGCAGTCCTATATCTTTATTTACATTGTCACCTACCCCTTCTGTCTTCTACACCTCTAATACAAAAACCTCAAAGATCCTACACTCTTAATTCCTTACCACCCACTTAAGTCAATCCTCTACATTATGTAATACAGAATCTCCACCAATCCTATATCTCTATTATCTCTACCACCAATCCCTGCTGTCCACTACAGATCTAATACAGAACCCTCAGCAATACTACAGCTCAGTCAACTCTATCCTGTACCCCTGCCATCCTCTACACCTCTAATTTAGAACCCCAACAATCCTAGACCTCTATTAACTCTATCAGCCACTCCAACAGTCCTGCACCTCTGTCAACTATATCATGCACTCCTGCCATCCTCTACATCTCTAATACAGAATCATTGGTAGTCATATACCTCTGTCATCTCTACCATCTATGTCTGTCATCCTCTACATCCTTGAATACAGAATCCACAACAGTCCTACATCTCTAGTAACTCTGTCACCTACCCTTGTCATTCTCCACACCTTTAATACAGAACCCTCAACAATCTTGCATCCCTATCAATTTGTTGACCTACCCCTGCCATCCTCTACACCTTTAACACATAACCTCCAAAAATCCTATACCTATATCCAATCTATCCCCTACTCCTGCCATCTTCTACACCTTTCGTATAGAACCCCAACAGTCCTGCATCTCTATCAACTGTATCACTCACCCATGCCATCCTCCACACCTCTAATGCAGAACTTGCAACAATCCTATACCTCTTTCTACTCTATCATGTACCCATGCTATCTGCTACACCTCTAATACAAAACCCTCAGGAGTCCTGCATCTCTATCAGCTTATGACCTACCCTGCCATCCTCTATACCTCTAATGTAGAAACCCCAGCAAACCTACATTTTAACAACTCTATCACCTACCCCTGACATCCTCTACAGCTATAATGCAGAACCTTCAACAATTTCACATCTCTGTCAATGTTATCACCTACCCAGCCATCCTCTACACCTCTAATACAGAACTTCCACAATTCTACATCTCTATAAATTCTATAAGATACACCTCTAGTATAGAACCTCCAACAATCCTGTATTTTGTCAACTCTATCAGCTACCCCTACAATCCTCTACACTTCTAATGTGAACCCAAACAGTCCTACACCTCTGTCAACTATATCACATACCCCTGCCAACCTCTACATCTCTAATACAGAACTCTAAACAGTCATATACCTCCATCAACTCCATCACCTATGCCTGTCATCCACTACATCCTCGAATACAAAATCCAGAACAGTCCTACATCTCTATCAGCTCTATCACCTACCCTTGCCATCCTCCACGCCTTTAATATAGAACCCCAACAATCCTGTATCTCTACCAATTCTATTACATACCTCTGCCATCCTCTACACCTCTAATTTAGAACCACAACAATCCTAGACAAAACCTTCAAGAATCCTACACCTATATCAACTCTATTCCCTACTACTGCCATCCTCTACACCTCTAGTATAGAACCCCATCAATCCTACACCTCTGTCAACTGTATCCTTCAGCCATGCCATCGTCCACAACTCTAATGCAGAACCTTTGACAATCCTACACCTCTATCTACTCTATCATGTACCCACGCTATGTGCTACACCTCTAATACAAAACCTTCAAGAGTCCTGCTTCTCTATCAAGTTATGAACTACTCTGTCATCCTCTACACCTTTAATATAGAAGCCCTAGCAATTTTACATTTTGACAACTCTATCACCTACCCCTGATATCCTCCACACTTCTAATGCAGAACCCTCAACAATCCTACATCTCTATCAATGATATCACCTACCCAGCCATCCTCTACACCTCTAACCTGAACTTGCACAATCCTACATCTCTATCAGCTCTATCAGATACCCCTCGCATCCTCTACACCTCTAGTATAGAACCTCCAACAATCCTATACTTTTGTCCACTCTGTCAACTACCCCTGCAATCCTCTAGACTTGTAATATACACTGTCAACAGTCCTGCTCCTCTATCAATTATATCATGTTCCCCTGCCATCCTCTACATCTCTAATACAGAACTCTCAACAGTCGTATACCTCTGTCAACTCTATCACCTATGTCTGTCATTCTCTACATCCTTGAATACAGAATCCACAACAGTCCTACATCTCTATCAACTCTATCATCTTCCCTTGCTATCCTCCACACCATTAATATAGAACCCCCAACAATCCTGCATCTCTACCAATTCTCTGACCTACCCCTGCCATCCTCTACACCTCTAACACAGACCCTCCAAAAATCCTTCACCTTTATCAACTCTATCCTCTACTCCTGCCATCCTCTAGACATTTAGTATAGAACCACAACAATCCTACACCTCTATCAACAGTATCGCTCACCCATGCCATCCTCCACACATTTAATGCAGAATCTCCAACAATCCTACACCTCTATCAACTCTGTCAACTACCCTTGCCATCCTCTACACTTCTAATACAGAACCCTCAACAGTACTATATGTCTATCAACTCTATCATCTACCTCTGCTATCCTCATCACCTTAATTATAACACTCTCAGCAATCCTACACCTTTATCAACTCTATCACTTATTCATGCTATCCACCACACTTCTAATACAGAATCATCAACAACTGTATACTTCTATCAACTCTAACACCTATACCTGTCATCCTCTACATCCTCTAATACAGAATCGACAATAATCCCACATCTCTATCAGTTCTTTTATCTACCCTACCATCCTCTATACTTATAATGCAAAACACTCAAGAATTCTACACCTCTATCAACTCTAACACGTACACCTGCTATTCTCTACACCTCTAGTATAGAACCCCAACAGTCTTGCATCTCTATCAACTCTATAACACCCTTGCTATCCTCTACATCTTTAATGTAGACCCCCAAGCAATCCTGCATCTGTACAAATTCTATGACCTACCCCTGCCATCCTCTACACCTCTATCAACTTTATACACCCTACCCCTGCCATTTTCTATGAAACCTCAAAAGTCCTATGCCTCTATCTCCCAATGCTGACATACTCTACACCTCTAATATGGAACCATCAGCAAGCCTACATCTCTATCAATTCTATCCCCACCATTGACATCCCTTATATCTCTAATATAGAACCTCCAGCAATCCTACACCTTTATAAACTCTATCACCTACGCCTGCCATCCTGCGTACCTCTAATACAGAACTCTCAATAATCCTCTACCCCTAGTGCCTTATCACCCACCAAAGTCTATCCTTTACATCCTCTAACACAGAATCCTCAACAATCCTACACCTCTATCAACACTATCACCTATCCTTGCCATCCTCTTCACCTGTAATAGAGAATCCTCAAAAGTCATTGGTCTGTATGAACTCTATTGCCTACCCTTGCCATCATCTTCACCTCTAATTTAGCAGCCCCTGCAATCCTACACCTCTATCAATTCTATCACCCACGACTGCCATCCTCTACACCTCAAATACAGAAACTTCAACAATCCTACACCTCTATCAAATCCATCACCTACTCCTGCAATCCTTTATACCTCTAATGCAGTACCCTCAACAGTCCTACATCACTATCATCTCTGTTACCTGCCCTTGACATCCTTTATATCTGTGATATAGAATCCCCAACAATCCTACATCTCTGTCACTTCTATTACCTACCCTGCCATCCTCTCCACCACTAATAGGTTCATAGGTAGGTACTAGGCTATATGTTCAAATGCATTTATAAGCCTAGCCAGAATGTGTTGGTTTTCGCCACCCCATTAGATTAGTTCCCTGTGTCTCTGTCCAGCAGAGCCACTGAAGTGATCCCCGGGGTAACCTTTCTGATTCCCATCCACTCGTCAAGGTTTCTCTTGAAGAGTGCTAGCGAGGAGCTCTGCCTAATGTAGATTGGAATCTTGTTCCAAAGCATGGGATGTCTCTGGGACAGGAATCTATACCTCTAGCATGTCCTATTTATTGTTGTGGTGAGGTTTAGATCCCTAGAGCATGTGGCCCAAGGAGATAAGGTTTTCTTTAGGTGGAGCATGTCTATCAGTTCTGGGTTGGACATGGCCTGATATGTTAGGCAGAGATCACCTCTGAACAGGCAATATTCAACTGAATACAGCTGGAATTTCTTCAGTTGAGCTGCATAGGGCATCTGTTTGAGGCCAGTGATCTTCTTGGTGAGGTACTTCTGTGGTCTTTCCAGCTGTTGCAGGTGTCTTGTAAGGTACATCCCAAATGGGGCATTGTACTCTATGATAGGTCTGATGAGTGATGAGTAGAGGGGCACAATGACCTCTTTTGATCTGGATGCAACCCCATTTCTGAATAGGTGGGCCACATGATTTTCTAACCACTTTGGCAATGTGATTATGAAAGGAGATATTACTATATACTTGGGTCCCCAGATCCCTTATTACATTTTCTGTATTTAGGGGACTACCACCTATGTGGTAGTTTGTGGGTACTTTGTTATTTTCAAAGGGAATAACTATGCACTTTTTGGCATTTAGCTTGAGGCCATGATTTTGACACCAGGTATCCATCTCAGTGAGACCCTTTTGGAGGATGTCTGTGTCAGCTGGTGACTCAATTATAGCTCCTAGTTTGCAGTTGTATGTGAACTTGGTCAGCCATAGTTCTCCTGTGCTTGTCTTTACCTCTGAGAAGTATATGCCATTCAGGAGGGGTCCTAGGACTGAGCCCTGGGGAGCGCCACTTATAACTGGTTTAGAGTCAGACCTAGCTCCCCCAACTCTCACCATGTGGGTTCTGTCTGTGAGCCAATTGGCAACCCATCTTGTGACATAGGGGTGTATGTTCAGGCTGGTGAGCTTGTCTATAATACCAGAATGCGGAATGGTGTCAAAGGCCTTTGTGAGGTCTAGGTAGGCTGTGTGTACCACCTTTCCCTCATCTATAGCCTTGGTAACTGTCTCAAAAAAGTCCACCAGGTTTAGGAGGCATAATCTGCCCTTAACAAAGCTGAACTGGGTGGAGTGCAGTGTTTGGAGGTTCACAATATCTCTGTTAATGAGTTCCATGATGATGTGTTCCATAGCCTTGCAGACCAAGTTAGTCAGGCTTATAGGGTGATAGTTCTTGGGGTCTGTTGTGGCTCCACCTTTGTGGAGCAGAATAACTGTTGCTGTGCACCACTCTATGGGTACATAGCCTGTGGAGAGGCTGAGTTTGAACAGTGTGTTTAGATGAGGGGTTAATTTGTCTTTGAGCTCATGTAGGACACAGCCTGGGACACCACCCGGTACTATTGATGCTGTATTTTTGGCTTTGGAGAGGGCTATTTTAACCTGAGTGTCTGTGATTTCAGGGGCTCTACATTCTTCTGGTATGGTTATGGGCCCTTTTGGGGGTGAGGGGGGGGTGAAGTTTGCACTGAACCTGTCTGCCAGGATGTTGGCAATATTAGTTGGTTCAGTGTATTTTGTGCCATTCTGCACTAACTCCGAGCAGATCTGAGCATTGCCACTTAGATTTTTGACATAGCTAAAGAATGCCTTGTGGTTATCTTTGGAGTCCTTGGCAAGTTTTCTTACAAAGCTCGCCTTGGACGATTTTTTGAGGGATTGTAGTTTCTTGCTGATACTAATCAGGGATGTCTTCCATTCTTGGGATTTTAATCTTTTCTGTACTAGTTACCTCCTTATATTGTATAGCTTATTTATGGCAGGGGTCCACCAGACTGGTTTCCTTTTCTTGGAAGAGTGAGTCTTGGTTTTGCTTGGGATAGCATGATCCATGCATTCTTGTAGGTGCCTGTAGAATGCATTAGTAAATGAATCTGCAGCTTGGACAGCATTATCCTTTAGCATGGGGGCTTTGAAACTTTTCACCTACGTCTTTAGTAACGTGAAGTTTGCTTTTGAAACATTTTTCATGGTGGTTTCCTTATCCAGTGGTGGGGGCAGAATGTGGATATCCAAAGTGATTTGTTTATGGTCAGATTTAACCAGCGAGGGGTTGACCTCCGATGTGGAACACCAGTCACCCATGTTGATGATGACCAGGTCCAATATGTTGTCACCTCTGGTGGGAATGTTGACCAGTTGTTCCAGGACATTTGAGTTTATAAATTCTAGGAAATGATGGGTAAGGGAGTTAGTACTTGAGTACTTCTCCCAGTTAATGTTTGGGTAGTTGAAATCACCCAATATTAGGGTGTTTGGTAGAACCTTTATGTTACCCAGTGTTTCCAGAAATGTGGAATGGGGGTCCTGGGACATGGTGGGTGATCTGTAGCAAGCTATAATTTGAACTGCAGTTTTGCCCGTTGTTAGTTTCATGTGGATAATCTCTGAAGCATTGCGCTGTGCCACTAACCTGGAGGTGTGGGTATCCTTGATGAATATGGATATTCCCCCACCTTTTGTATTTCAGTCCGGGTTCTGTGGCCAATATGTATGGTATAAGTTGTAGCCTGGTAGTGCTGGGGTGATCTCTGGACCCTTAAACCAGGTTTCTGTTACTGCACATATATCAATTTTCCTCCATACTGAGGAGTGCCTCGAGTGCATGCATTTTGAGGTTTAGACTTCTGGCATTGAGTAGTATTACCCTCAGATTTTTGTTACTTGTGCTATTTACGGCAGTGGGTTTGTCTTTTGAGCCTTGCCTAAAAAAGGCAACATGGGGGTGGCAAGAGCCTTGGCCAGTATTCAAAAGTCTAAAGGTGACAGGTGCAAGCCGTTTCTCATGAAGCAGCGTGGCTTGTCGAGCATGTCATCCCAGGCTGACAGACACTGGACCCCTGTGAATGACACCAGAAACTTAGCCAATTGTTGAAATTGATAATTTTTTTCTTTATACCGTGGTATCATTCTTGGTGAGGGCAGGATGCTACTCAGGGTCAGGGTCATACCAGCCTGGGCTATGTGATCAGAAAGCTCTTCCATTTCTCTTTTCATGTAGGCCAAGGAGGTACGGCTCAGGTCATTCACACAAACATGGACAATGACAGAGTCATATTTGTACTTGTTCTGGAGTGACCTGAGTGCTTGTGTTATGTGGCGGATCCTGGCACCCGACAGGCAGCTAACAGTAACCTTCTCCTTATTCAGCCTAGTGAGTGGGACATCAGTGTGCCTGACTATAGAGGCATTGTAGTTCACACATTTTTTGGATTTGTTATAGTCGCACACTGTTTTTTAGAGTTTAGGCAGGCGGTGTAGTTTTTATTCATTTATTTTTACATTCTTATACATGCTTTTGTTATAAACAGATTTTTTAGTTAAAGGTCTGCATACACTTTTAAACAGAAACTGCAAAGTACATAGGTTGATCAGATTAGTACATCTTTTCAACAGAGCACATTTTGCAGTAGCCTACATGCATTGATGCATTGGCCAGCAGATTATTTACTATTTATTTTCTGCACATTACTTATGCACTACGCTGGGTGGATGAGTACTGCTCACAGTGGTTATCAGCATAGTGCAGCAGGCCAGTTTTTTGATGGAAGTATGTTCTTAGCATTGTTCCTGACTGTTTTTTATTGCTGTTTTAAATTTATTCTCAATGTATTTTAAAGTTAGGTGCACTTAATATTCTTGTTTAAGGAAACCAAAGGTGAATATATTAAGGTGTATTCTTTATAATGTTGCACCCTAGTAATGGTTTCAATAACATTTATAAAACAGTATGTTAAAATGCATTTGGTTTGTGAAAACTCACTGGTTGAATTTGCATTAAGTCAACAACTGCATTTAATTGTTTAATGAGTTGCAAATTGCTTGTTGCAAGTTATTTAAACTGAATGTGCACACTACAGTTTTAACTTGAGAAAGCCCAGTATCACTGGGTGAAAGCACTTGTTTGCATTCTGTTGGTTTTGTATTAAAGAAGATTTTTGCATACAACGACGTTGATGGATTCCACTTTTTATTTTTTGGGACTACTGTTTTTTGAAAGTCAAAATCTCTACCCAAATCTTTACCACTTTAGTGTGGTTCGATTTGTTCTTCAATTTGTGGTGTCCTGGAAGTGTTTGTTTGCCTCAAGCTCTTGGTTTCTCTTTCTTGTTCTTTGTTGGAGTTCTTTTTTGGACATTTATTGGTGACTATAGAGGCACCTATTACTAGTATGTTGGGTATGTTAGTTTGCCTTGAGGGCTGTGATTGTGTGGCACACTGGTTTTGTGAAGTATGTGTTTCATGGTTTGTGTTGGGGGGTGTAGGTTGCTTGGATGTCTGCTTTGGAGGGCTCTCTTGCTTTTGCAGATTTTTATTTGGAGCCTCCAAGTATGTTTTCATGTATTTACGTGTGTACAGAACCTCCAACAATATTATTCCTTTATCAACTCTGTCACTGACCCCTGCCATTCTCCACACCTCTAATGCAGAACCCACAATAATTCTCCACCCCTAATGGCTTACCACTCACTGAAGTCAATACTCTATATCCTATAATACAGAATCCTCAACAATCCTACAACTCTATGAATTCTATCATGTATCCCTACCATCCTCTACACCTCTAATACAGACCCCTCAATAATCGTACAACTCTATCAACTCTATCACATACTCGTACCTTCATCTAAACCTTTAATTTAGAACCCCTAGCAATCCTACATCTCTACCAGTTCTATGAGCTACTCTTGCCATCCTCTACACCTCTAACACAGGACCTGCAGCAGTCCTATGCCTTTATCAACTCTATCACCCACAACTACCATCCTCTACAACTCAAATACAGAAACTTCAATAATCCTACACCTCTATCAAATCTATCACCTACTACTGCAATCATTTACACCTCTAATACAGAACCCTCAACAGTCCTACATTTCTATCAGCTCTATCACCTACCCTTGACATAAATTCTATCTGTAATATAGAACCCCCAACAATCCTACATCTCTGTCAACTCTATCACCTACTGCTGCCATCCTCTACACAACTAATATAGAACCTCCAACAATCCTACATCTTTATCAACTCTATCACATACCCTGCCATCCTCCACATCTCTAATACAAAACCCTCAATAGTCCTACATCTCTGTCAGCTGATGGCCCATGCCATCCTCTACACCTCTAATATACAACTTCAACAATCCTACATATGTATCAACTCTGTCACCTATATTGACATTCTCTACACCTCTAATACAGAATGCTGAACAATCCTGCATCTCTATCAGTTCTGTCAGCTAACCCTGCTATCCTCTACTCCTTTAATATAGATCAGATAGCAGTCCCACACCTCTATTGTCTATCATCTTCCTCTGATATTCTCTATATCTCTGATACAGAACTTCCAACAATCATACATTTCTGTCAGCTCTATTGCCCAAGCCTGCCATCCTCCACACTTCTAATAGAGAACCTCCAATAATCCTACATCTCTATTAACATATCACCTACCCCTGCCATCCTGTCCATCTCTAATATAGAATACACCTTAAACTCACCCCCTTCTACTTTAGTGATAAAAAACAAACATAGTGAAAATTTATTAGAAACAACTGGAAACTGATTCATCAATGGGATCAGATGACTTTCAACTCTGTCAAGATTACATCCATCATCTCTTCAAGCTCTTTTACATGTTCTGTCTTTCCAAAGGGATTATTCCTCCTCCTTGAAAAGTAACCATAGTTAAACTACTAACAAAGTCCTCCAAACTCTCCACTTCCAATTACTTTAAGCCTATCTTGATTCTTCCCACCCTAGGCAAGACACTGGAAATGTTTGTTTACAACCAACATGCTAAATATATTTAAACATACTTCATTTTATTACAAGTAGAGCATGGATTTTGGACATGAAGAAGTACTGTATTTGATTTACACAACCTTACTGATGACATACCTCAAAACATGAAAAAAGGAATGCTGAGAGACTCCCTCTTCATTGATCTCGAAGTCTTTGATCAGATTGACTATACTGTCCTGCTGTGCTTCTACCCTCTCTTTTAATTGAAGATCTCTACAGTGGTTCACATTACTCCTACATAAGAGATGCTTTAAAATTCGGTTGAACTCTTTTTCCATTTACCTCTGCTACACAATGGAGTACCTCAAGGTTTAGCCTTATCTCCATTTCTTTCCCCCCTTTTCATTAACAAACTACTAGCTAATCTACATCATCTCTAATTATTCTATTTGCAGACATTATAGCAATATACAAAACAAGCTCCTCTCTTAAATTTAAAACCTGCATTATAACACAAGCTTGACAACCTTTCAAACTGGCTCCTCACTCAATGCAAACTCATCCTTAAGACATATACACATAGAAAAAAGACACACTGTTTGGAAGCAAACCAAAACATGTTAAAATTCTACCAACCTGGACTAGTCAGACACAAGAACACTGACCAAATGGAAATAGTAAACACATTTCAATACCTGGGTATATGGCTAAATAGATCTTCTCAGCATTCAATACCATATAAAGGTGACTAAAGTTAACATAAGTAAACTACTATTCTAGCTAAAATGTCACACACTTCCTACCCTGAGTAGCAAGTGCATCTATAGGGAAATGAGTACTTCTTCCACATCTAGAATATGGACTCCCAGTAATAGCAAACTCATCAAAAAAGTACCTTTCCTCCCTATAAACTATATCAAATATTTTCACATGTATAATTCTCTCTCCTTTAAGAATATACCATTTTTCCACCATTTGCATAGCAAAATTATTACGAAAACAACTCAAGTTAATGACTTTGTAAAGAAGGTAGCTTGTAGTGTACATTTAAATTCCCTTAGCTTCTTTGCTAGCAGACTAGTCAAGTGGAACATCCCTTACAACCACAAATCCTGAACCCATTCAATTTACATTTTTCAAGCTCCACCCCAGCAGAAATAAACATCACAATGCAGTTTATGATTTTTCAGTAATGGCTCCAAAAGCATAACAGACACTCCCCTCATGACATAAAGTTACTTATTTCCATCATTGAATTCTGAGGCCAGTCCCGTTTAAATGCACTGGCACAGTAGTATTATGTATGTGGAATTTAAATCATCCTAATCATCACATTCTTTACAGCTTTAAATCATCCCAATCCTCATATTCTTTACAGTTATAAATCAATCCTAATTCTCACATTCTTTATATCTTTAAATCACTCTAATCCTCACATTCTTTACACCTTTAAACCATCCTAATCTTCACATTATTTATGTCTTTAAATCATTATAATCCTCATATTCTTTACAGCTTTAAGTCACCCTAATCTTCACATTCTTTACAACATTAAATCACCCAAATCTTCACATTCTTTACAGCTTTAAATCATCCAAATCCTCTCATTATTTATAGCTTTAAATCATCTTAATTATTATATTCTTTACAACTTTAAATCATCATAACCCTCATATAATTTACAGTTTTAAATTATCCTAATCCTCACATTGTTTACAGTTTTAAATCATCCAAGTCCTCACATTCTTTATAGCTTTAAATCATCCTAATTATTATATTCTTTACTGCTTTAAATCATTCTAATCCTTACACCCTTTACAGCTTTAAACATCCCAATCCTCATATTCTTTACAGCTTTAAATCATGCTAATCATCATATTCTTTACAGTTTTAAATTATCCTAATCCTCATATTGTTTACATCTTTAAATCATCCTAATCCTCACATTCTTTACAGCTTTAAATCATCCTACTCATCACATTTTTTACAACTTTAAATATCCTAATTCTCATATTCTTTACAGTGACTTGTCACTTGAACCACAAGTAACTCATTAGTCTTCACATTCCCTTTTCTTTATCTGCTACACCTCACTCATTATTAATTTTCAGCTTCCTCCTAAAAACTTTCCTCCCCACTCTCAGATCTCATTCTTCTTCTTCTCTTTTCTAATATTCTTGCACATCCTTTCCCTACAAAGTGGATCAAAATATTAAAAGGTATAGATTGTGTTAAATATTACTGTCTGTGTTCAGCTCTCACCACTGGATATATTATTCCCATTTTCAGCACTTTATAAACCACATGATCCTACACTGTACCGATGCACTGTTACTTTAACATGTTTCACATTTTTACTACTAGTAATCGATTCTTTATTTTCATTATGCCATTGGGATTGCAATGCTTACTGTTGGGTGTGTTAAGTGTACAGTACTGGCAATAGCTAGTTTGTTAGCACTACTTACTGTTGGGTATGTTAACTTTGCATTACTTGTAATAGCTAGGCTGTTTGCACTGCTTACTGCTGGGTATTTTAAGTTTACATTATTTGTACTAGTTACTGTTAGGTATGTTAACTATATATTACTTGTAATCATTGTTTTGTTTGCACTGCTTACTGCTGGGTATATTAACTTTACATTACTTGTAAAGCTAGGCTGTCTGCACTACATTTGTTGGGTATGTTAACATTACATTACTTGTAATAGCTACTGCTGGGTATGTTAACATTATATCACTTGTAATAGCTAATTTATTTCCACTGCTTACTATTGAGTATGCTGATGTTATATTACTTCTAATAGCTACTGTTGGGTATGTTGACATTACATTACTTGTAATAGCTAATCTGTTTGCACTGCTTACTGTTGGGTATGTTAATGTTATATTACCTGTAATAGCTAGTTTGTTTGCACTGCTTAGTGTTTGGTTTGTTAACTCTGGTTTGTTTGTACTATTTACTGTTAGGTATGCCAACTTTACATTACTTGTAATAACTTGTTAGTTTTCATTACATATTGTTGGGTATGTTAAGTTTACATTATTTGTAATAGCTAGTTTGTTTGCACTTCTTACAGGTGGGCATGTTAACTTTACATTACTTGTTTTTTTTTCTATTTTTATTGCATTTCTGGACTGAACCTGAAAAAGGTCCATTCAGCTCAGTGCCCGACAACACTTGACAAACATAGTATAGTGTAATATAATATAAAATAATATAATATAATACAATGTCTACAAGATAAACATATTCAGATACCCAGACACATAGCTGGGTTGTGGGAGCAACATAACCTATGTGTAGATCAAAGCTGCTAACAATAAAAATGAATCAAAGATTTTTGTGATAAAAATTGGCATATCTTTTCACCTAGTGACTAGAAAGATAATGCATCTCTTAAGCTGTTTTTGACAGATTGGGATTCTACATTTCATGTAGCTCAGGACTCCAGAATGCCTAATTAACAAGAAAACTGGATCAATTCATTTCATACTGTTCTTGAATTACACAGGGAGACGATGCTTTGTTGTTTTCCTCATGTCTATCATGTAAAAGTTTCATTCATTCTCTCTCTCTCTCTCTCTCTCTGTACAGATTCCTCAGTCACGCTGCACAGAAAGTTGTCTGCCAGGGTTCAGGAAAGCTGCCATCCCTGGCAAACAGACCTGCTGTTTTAGCTGTGTCCTGTGCTCTTCAGGAGAGTTTACTAACCAAAGTGGTGAGTGAAATCCACTTACACAATATTTTGAGAAGCTGTAAAGGCAGTTGATGAAGAGAGTTATTTTGCTTTATTATATAATGTATAATTTGTCACCATTGAACAATCAAGCCTGAAATAGCTCTGTACACTATGAGGCTTAAAGGGAGAAATGGAGGACAGATGTACAACATAAGATTACTCTTACAGTAGCCTAAGCTGTTTGAATTATATCTTGTTAAGGATGTGATCAACTGGAGAGTCTTCCATGTGCCCTAATGATAAGGATCTTGAGCAGACCTCCATATAAAAAACAGGTATAACACCAAAAAGCATCAGAGATTTTTTGCCACCAAAGTGCCCTCCTTCTGCGGGCTTCATGGAACTGACAGTTGGCAAGCAATCATTCAAGACTGGACAGATAAGTCCCCTGCTTGGAAAAAGCTACCACTATTGTATTTTTCTTTGAAATTCCTGCAGTTTGGGCTAGGAAACTTGTTTGGTATGGACTGTCAGCCTATCTGTAGGGGATTATACTGCAGTGAATGCTTCTGGTAACTTTTGTGGAAAAAAAAATAAGTGTTTGTTTCTTACTTTTGTAATCAGAATTCCATTCTGATTTTAATTTTATTTATTTATTTATTTGTTTGTTTGTTTATTTATTTATTTGCATTTGTTTACCAGGAAGGTCCACTGGACTGAGATGAGCCCATTTTCTGTGGAAGCCCGGGGAGAAAAGCTGCACAATAACACTAATACAATACAGTAGTACAGCAGCAGAAAGACACAATTCTTTGTAGCATTTAGATACAATTGAACAATTACAGTACTATATAGGATTTCAAGAGTAACAAATATGGACAATTAATCATAGGTGCCAAGTATTATTTAATAAAAGTAAATTAGCATGTCAGTAGCCTAGTGCTCATAACATAAGTATCCATATAAATAGGATATAAGTTCCGATATCTAATCTTGTCACTTCAATATTGAGTTCAGTAGGAATTCCATAACAGATGGTTTAAAGAAGTTGTTGTGAAACTAAACAATTAGGTAGAAAGTTGCAGGTACAAAGTAGTGGCAGACAGAAAAGTAGTTATGAGTGAGAAAAGTGGAGGAAGACAGAGTCAGGTTTTAAGATGTGTAGTATTGGTGCGAGAACATAGCCACACGGAGGAACAATGTTGTTTCAGAGTTTTTTTTAAAGTAGTTGGCCCCTGATTGATGGTGGTAGAGTGTTTCACAGTTTGGCAATAGTAAAAGAGTATAGCATCTGGCCAGCAGATAAGTTTGCTTTCTCCACTTTCAAGAGAAGCTGGTTTTCAGATCGGAGATGTCTGTTTGGGAGGTATTGGGTAAGTACATTGGTAAGGGCAGAGCAGTCAGATGGTTTAAATATGATTTTGTGTGCTGTGATCAATTGTAGGTATGACAGGTAGACAGGAAGTTCAAGCCAGTTTAGAAGGTGCAGTGGGGAACAGTGGTGGGAAGAGTATTTTGCATTGGTTGTAAATTTAACAATTTTATTGTAGCATGTTTCCAGTTTTGATTTCAAAGAGGGTTGAATGTTGGTAAGGAGAGGGGAACCATATAATAGAGAGGGAAGTAGAAAGGTAGAGGCAAGGGTTTGTTTGGTGGGGTGTTTAAGGAATTGTTTGTACCTATAGAACATGCCAAGTTTTTGGTGTGTTTTTTTAATGTGATTGTGAATGTGCAGGTCGAATGTAAGGAGTTCATCTATGATTATGCCTAGAAGTTTTGTGTGGGGGAGAACCAGTATGGTGGTTTTATTTTGGGCCAGAATGGAGAACTTATTTTTATTTAGAGTAGTAATTCTCTTAGGGGTGAAAAGAATATAAGTTTAGTTTTGTTGGGGTTTAGAGCAAGATGGTGATTGGCCATCCAAGATTGGGTGGAAGTGGGGCAATTTGGGTAATTTGTTGTAGTTCAGATGCGGAATTAGCAGTACAGATAATGGTTGAGTCATCTGCATATTGGATTATGGAACCATGAGTAAGGGTGTTATGAAAGCCATTGATAAAGATGCTAAAAGAAGGGGCCCTAGTATGGATCCCTGGAGGACACCTGTGGTTGTATTATGGAATGGAGAGACTGCTGCCATTTAGTCGCTTGTTGTCTGCTTGTGAGGTAGCTTGTGAACCAGGTTAGGGGTGGGGTGAGAAGCCTAGGTTAGAAAGTTTTGTGAGGAGAAGAGGGTGAGAAACTCTATTGAAGGCCTTAGAGCAATAGAGAAGAAATAGTTTTGCCAGCATCTCTAGCCTGGTTAACTGTATCCAGGAAGGAGATGAGGGCAGTTATGGTACTATGGCCTAACTTGAAACCATGCTGAGTTGGAGATAGGATATGATTGTCAAGTAGATAGTTAAGAAATGAGTATGGATCCATTTTTCGAGAATTTTAGAGATTGGTGAAAGGATTGTAATAGGTCAAAAGTTGGAAATATATATGTTGTTTCCTACTTTATGTAATGGAAGAATATATGCCTTTTTCCAGATGTTAGGTACACAGGACTCTTTGAGAGATCTGTTAAGAAGTATGCTTAAAGGGTAGGCAATTCAGCTTGCTGTCATTTGTAGGAATTTGGGGGGGTAGGTTGTCAGGGGTGTTAGTGCAGGGTTTTAGTTTAAGGAGTATTTTTTTATTATAGTGGTAGGTATAGGGGAAAAAGAAAAGCTTGGTGGAGAGGGAGTGGTGGTATTTTGAGAGGATTGAGCTGGAGATGTGGGTGTAGTATTTAAGTTGATTAAGGGGAAAGAACCAGTAAGACTGGATAAAGTATTTATGAAGTATTCGTTAAAGAGAGTGGCTAACTCAGTAGGTGTTTTGTCTGGATTCAGACAAGGATTATTTTTTCAGGGTCTATATTATAACAATGAGTGATCAAATGATCGATTGTTATGTCGAACTCAAAAGTTTGAATTCACAAGACATCGAACAACCAAAACAGCGATTTTTTCCCCCCCAGGGAAAAAAATCGCTGTTCCCCCCCAAAAAAAGACATTAAAACATTGCATAAAATGGGAGGCTTCACCCCCCCCCGATGTGCTCCCCTACTTAAATATACCACCTCCTAGATCACACTACAGTGCCGAAAATGTCAAAGTGATGGAAGCGGGCAAGCGACTTCTTTCCCAGGGAAAGAATTTGCTTATATGCTGCTTCGTCATTTTGCCTTTTCGATATTTCAAGTTCGACCAAGATGCATTTGACAAAATGCATCTTTGGTCATCTGATAGGAATGCAGTACCAGAATAGTTTGGGGCTTTGCCTATGGTTACTTTGCAGATACAGACAGTGTGTTTTTTATCTTTATTAACTAGACTTTTTACCTGGTTGCAGAGTTGTTTGAATTGTAATAGGTCGGGGGGGGGGGGTTACTTTTGTGCATACTTTCCAAACTTTGTCCCTAGCAGTCATGAGTTGCTGGTGAGCCAAGTGGCATGTTTACTTTTTACTCTTTTCAGTCGGGTTGGAGCTAGATTGTTTAATAACTCAACAGCCTCATCAAGGGGAAGGATTTTTAGGGCTTCCTGGTTGAGTTTTGATAAAGTTTCATTCAAGGTGGTTGAGTTAAAGTGAAATAAGCTTCTTGTTAACTTATATTGGTGTTTACTTGGTGCTGGAGTAGCTTTACGTAATATATAGGTGGAGATGATTGCTTCATTTTCTATATTATTTGATATCCAGGCCAGAATTTCTTTTAGTAGAGGAATGTTATTGCCTGTGGTATGTAAAGGGCAAAGATGCAGAGATTTTTGTGGTTGTTAATTTTCAAGAAAGAAATGATCATTTCAGCTGTGGAGAATTTTGGAATTTATTTAGAGTATGGGACAAAAGTAAAGTTGTTAGGGTAAAGAACAGCTATACCTCCACCTTTTTATGGGCTTGATCTGATCTTAGGTAGGCATTGCCTGGGAGATGAATTTGGTGTCTTTAATGTAGGGCTTTAACCATGTTTTGGTGGCTGTTATTATATCTGGCTTGTTGTGAGCTATCCAAGCGTGAAACGCTGGGACTTTGTTTCTGAGGCTTTGAAGGTGCAGGGTAGTTAAGTTTAGAAATTTGTAGAAGGGGAGGAGGTGGGGTCAGGGTTAGGGTGAATGTCTCCACACTGGGGTAATATTGAATGGTAGTTTGGGTAAATAGTAGGTAGCTGTTTTATTTGTGAGTTAGTTTGGTAGTTTGACAGGGAGAAGTTAACTGTTTTGTTTTAGTAAGGGTAGGATTTTTTTTATTTAATAGGAATGTATTTTGTGCATATAGGCTAGGATTTATGTCAGAGTAGCTAGCTAATAATGAGGTTTGTGTGGATGTAGTAGTAGCAGTTGCTTTTAAGGGTAGATATGCTCACTGGATAGTAGTAAGGTTAATTAAGAGATAGAAGCTTACAGTGGAAGATAGGAGAGTTGCATAAGAGGTGAGGGACATGGTGAGTATGGGATTTAGTTTTACTATGAAATAACCTAATGGCACAAGAGTAGGAATAAGCTAGTACAAAGGGTGTGTACCTAAGACAGTAGTAGAGCTAAAGTTGATAAAAGTAGAAGTAGTTGGCGGTTCCAAATTAGGGGTGTGTTAAGTGGATGGAAATTAGAGATGGTAAGAAATAAGCTGGAAACTGAAAGGATGTTGTGTGTGATAGGTTGAGGAGTGAGGCGGAGGAGTATCTTTAAGAATAAATGTAATTGATGCAGGGGTGGGTGGGAATGGGTGTAGGAGAGCGGAGTGAGCCTGAGCATAGCGAGGGTGAACGGAGCAGGTAGAGTCGAGCTGTGAGAGGCAGACTGTTTCAGAAGAGAAAACAAAAAAATCAGTTGGAAGGATTGTATAAGCAGTAAATATGGTGAGTACTATAGCAGTGACAAGGCAAGAAAAAACATAATGGTAGAAATCTGAGCTAAAAGAAGAGGAGGAGAGGCAGGAAAAATAAGGTAAGAAAAGGGGGCAGTGCACAAAAGTTCAGTGCAGCTGATTACAGACAAATATTAAATAAACAAATAATTAGATCAGTGTAAGCTAAGTGCTATTTCAATGTGAGAGATGAGAAGAAGAGAGGAATGAACAAAACAATAATGAGGCCGTCCAGTAGGTATGCACGCCATAAACCTAGGTAGTTGAATGGAGTACAACACAGAGAAGGTTTACATCAGATGATGGGAGATGTATGTTAAGCATAAGGAAACCTTGCAAAGCAGTCCAGATGCTTTGGAGCCTTGCTGGATTCCCAGTGGCCACTTTTTCAAAGAGGGGAGACACCCCTTTTAAGCCAGTGTGGGTAACTGTCAAATAAAGAAAAAGGAAACTGAATGGAAGGAACTGTTTAAATGGCAGAGGTATAGGAGGTTAGGAAAGACAGAAGCAGAGAAAGACAGAAGAGAGGAGTAGGAGTTAAGTAAGACTAACAGAGAAGAAGAAGGCAAGAGTAATATAGGCACAATATTAGTAAAAAACAGAACAAAATGAAAGAAAATAAGAGAGAAAAAAATTAAATATCAGCAAAAAAAAGTAGCAAAGTTAACTATACAGTAAAGAAATGGAGTACAGGAAGCTTACAATTAGAATAAAACCACCATGAAATAAAATAATACATAAACACACTTAAATCCTTAAGCGAAAAAACAAATAAGAACTATTCAAACTGAAACATGGTCTCAAAGTGAACAACAGACCAAGTAAAGGCAAAAAATATTTTATTTAAAGTGCTTTTCATTTGACACTGTGTGCAAACTTCTTCAGATAAAAATCATTTGAACAAGACAGTGTTTAAAAGAAGTGCCAAAATAATCATGTGACCAGAATCAGCAAATCACTATTCTTTAGGCTTAAAAAAACATATGCAAATAGGTATTCATTGCCATAAACAACTAATAAAGAACTAATACAAGTAACCGACAAAGAAATATAAACATATGAATAAAACCCTAAACAAGTAACTAAAGCATTCCTTCAAAAATTCACAAAACAATTACTGCAAAAGCATCACAGACCTCCAAAGCAGACACTCAAAAAACCTGCACTTCCCGTCACAAACCAGACAACACATAAAACACAAAATCAGTGTGCCGCACAATCACAGCCCTTAAGGTGAAATAACATACCTAACACACTAGTAATAGGTGACTCTGTAGTCAGGCACACTGATGTCCCACTCACTAGGCTGGACAAGGAGACGGTTACTGTTAGCTGCCTGACGGGAGCCAGAATCCACCACATAACACAAGCACTCAGGTCACTCCAGAACAAGTACAAATATGACTCTGTCATTGTTCATGTTGGTGTGAATGACCTGAGATGTACCTCCCTGGACTACATGAAAAGAGACAAAAGAGACATGGAAGAGCTCTCTGATCATGTAGCCCAGGTGGGTATGACCCTGACCCTGAGTAGCATCCTGCCCTCACCAAGAATGATACTGCAGTATAAAGAAAAATTATCAATTTCAACAATTGGCTAAGCTTCTGCTCAACAGGCCTCATTGCTTCACAAGAGATGGCTTGCACCTGTCACCCCTAGGCTTTCAAATACTGGCCAAGGCTCTTGCTGCCCCAATAGTGCCTTTTTTAGGCAAGGCTCAAAAGTTAAACCAACTCCATAAACAGCACAAATATAAAAATGAGGGTTATGCTACTCAAATGCCAGGAGTTTAAATCTCAAAATGCATATGCTCGAAGCACTCCTCAGTATGGAGAATGTTGACATCTGTGCAGTAACTGAAACCTGGTTCAAGGCTCCACAGAGCACCCCAGCACTACTGGGCTACAACTCATACCACACATTTCGGCCACAGAATATGGACCGAAACACAAAAGGAGGGGGTGTATCCATATTCATCAAGGATACCTATACCTCCACGTTAGTGGCGCAGCATTATATCTCCGAGATCATCCATGTGCAACTAACATCAGGCAAATCTGCAATGCAAATTGTGGCCTGCTACAGATCACCCTCCATGATCCAGGGTCACCACTCTGCCTTTCTGGAGACACTGGAAAACATGAAGGTCCTACCAAACACCCTGATATTGGGCGATTTCAGTTACCCTAACGTTAACTGGGAAAACTCCTCGAGTACAAACTCCCAGGTCCAGTGCTTCCTGGAATTTATCAACTCAAATGCCCTGGATCAGCTTGTAAACTCCCCTACCAGAGGTGAAAACATATTGGACCTGGTCATCACCAACATGGGCGACAGGTGTTCCACACCGGAGGTCAATCCGTCACTGGTTAGATCAGACCATAAACTAATCACTCTGGATGTCCACACCACACCACCACTTCCAACCAAGGAAACCACAGTGAAAAACTTTTCTATAGCAAACTTCACCTTACTTAAGACAGAGGTGGTAAGTTTCACAGCCCCCATGCTAAAGGATAACAGTGTCCAAGATGCAGGAACCTTTACAAATGCACTATATGAGCACCTACAAGGATGCATGGATTGTGCCATCCCTAGCAAATCAAGACTCACTCCCCTAAGAGAAGGAAACCTGTCTGGTGGACTCCTGCTATAAACAGCCTATACAATAGAAGGAGGAAACTAGTTCAGAAAAAAAGCAAATTCCAAGAAGGAAAGGCATTGATCAGTAACAGTAAGAAAGTAAGGTCACTCATAAAATCCTCCAAGGCTAACTTCGAAAGAAAAATAGCCAAGGATTTGAAAGACAACCACAAAGCCTTCTTTAGCTATGTCAAGAATCTAGCTGGCAACTCACAGATATGCTCTAAGCTAGAGCAAAATAGCACAAAATATGCTGAATCCACTGATATTGCCAACATCCTGGCAGATAGATTCAGTGCAAATGTCACCCCCATCTCACCCCCAAAAGGGCCCACAACAATACCGGAAAAGTGTAGTGTCCCAGAAATCACAGACGAACAGGTGAAAATAGCCCTTTCCAAATCCAAAAGCACAGCATCAATGGGGCCAGATGGTGTCCCAGGCTGCATCTTACACAAACTACAGAACGAACTAACCCGCCCACCTAAACACTGTTCAACCTCATCCTCTCCACAGGCTACATGTTCATAGAATAGCACATGGCAATGGTCATTCCAGTCCACAAAAGAGGGGCCACAACTGACCCTGGTAACTATTGCCCCATAAGCCTGACTAGCCTGGTCTGCAAGGCTATGGAGTGCATCATCATGGAACTCATTAACAAAGACATTGGGAACCTCCAAACACTTGACCCTACCCAGTTCAGCTTTGTTAAGGGCAGATCATGCCTACTAACCCTGGTTGACTTCTTTAAGACAGTCATCAAGGCCATAGATGAGGGGAGGGTAGTTCAAACAGCCTAACTTTACCTCGCCAAGGATTTTAACACCATTCCCCACTTGGGAATTATAGAAAAATTCACCAGCCTGAACATAAACCCCTACGTCACGAGATGGGTTGCCAATTGGCTTGCAGACAGAACTCACACAGTAAGAATAGCGGGCTCCAGGTCCGACTCTAAACCAGTCACAAGTGGTGTCCCACAAGGCTCAGTCCTGGTACCCCTACTGTTCGCATCTACTTCTCAGAAGTATAGGCAAACACAGGAGGACTATGGCTAACCAAGTTCACTGATGACTGCAAACTGGGAGCCATAATTGACTCTCCAGCTGACAAGGACATTCTCCAAAAGGGCCTTGCTGAGACGGACACCTGGTGTCAAAGTCATGGTCTCAAGCTAAATACCAAAAAATGCATAGTCATCCCATTTGGGAAAAACAAAACACCCATGAATTACCACATAGCTGGCAGCCCCCTTAATACAGAAGCGGTAATAAGAGATCTGGGGACCCAGGTAGATAGTAATCACTCCTTTGACAATCATATGGCCAAAGTAATTAGGAAATCCTTCTATGTAGCCCATCTAATTACTAAAGGGTTCGCATCTAGAAATAAAGAGGTTATAGTGCCCCTCTACTCGTCACTCATCAGACCCATCATAGAGTACAATGCCCCGTTTTGGATGTACCTCACAAGACACTTCCAACAGGTGGAAAGACCACAAAAGTACCTCACCAAGAGGATTACTGGCCTCAAACATATGTCTTATGCAGCCCGACTGGAAAAACTCCAGCTGTACTCAGTGGCATATCGCTTACTCAGAGGTGATCTCTGCCTGACTTACAAAGCCATGTCCAACTCAGAATTGATGGACATGCTCCACCTAAAGAAATCCAAGTCACTGCGAGCCACTCGCTCTAGTGAGCTAAACCTCGCCACAACAATAAATAGAGCATGCTGGAGGGATAGATTCCTGTCACAGAGACTCCCCAAGCTTTGTAACAAAATTCCTAACTACATTAGGCAGAGCCCCTCACTAACACTCTTCAAGAGAAACTTTGACGAGTAGATGGGTAACAGAAAATACACCCCTGGGATCACTTAATTGGCTCTTCTTGACAGAGGCTCAGTTAATTAATCAATGGGGTGGCGAATGCTGGCACACTCTGGCTAGGCTTATAAATGCCCTCGGGCAGATAGCCTAGTACCTACCTATGAACCTATACACAGCAGAACATTTTAAACTTGTTGAAGCACATATAATTATGGAAAACATTCTAAGTTATCTAGTGCAACAACTAGTTACATATAAAAACTCTTTATCAAATAAGGTATATGATTAAGTAAAAAATATATGTAAAACATGATCATAATTCTCTTCTACTTTAAGTAAGTCAAGAACAAGAAAACAAAAATATTAATATATTATCTCACTAAACTTTTTAACTTCAGTAAACAGGCTATCGAACATGCATCATTTATGCCTGGGTAGTTATAGGCATTCAAGTGTATTTGCCAATACAATTCTTGTTCTTCAAGTTCCAAAGAACTTGGTCCACCCCTACAATCCAGCATAACTTGATCTATTACCCTGAATTTAAAGTTGTGATCACTTGCTGTAAGAATGTGCTTGGCTAGTGCGTTACACTAATATTGTGCCTAAAGAATAGTGATTTGCTGATTCTGGTCACGTGGTTGTTTTGGCACTTCTTTTAAACAGTGTCTTTTTCAAATGTTTTTTATCTGAAGAAGTTTGCACACAGTGTCAAACGAAAAGTGCTTTGTGATGTCCCATTTGGAGTTTGAATCAGTTGTGAAGAGTTTATATTTTAAATACATTGCTTTTTATACTAGGTTTTTGGATGATTTATTTTTGGTCTGGATGGGATCTGAAGCACTGTTAGTTGATTTTTTAGAATGCATAAATAGTACTATGGGGTTTCTTAGATTTACACATACTTTTGGTAAAGAAAAGATTACTTATTTGGATATTGAGTTATTTGTTAGCCCTGATGCTAGAAAAATTGGTTCAAGAATTTATAGAAAGCCCACATTTTCCAATTCATATTTGGCTTATACCAACTGCCATTCGCAGTATCAGAAATTTATCAGAAATTATCTGTGATAAAAGGGCAGTTGGTGCAGACAGCATGCATGGCATCTGATGAAAATGACTTTCTGCATGAAACTGAGTTTATTTTAGATATGTTTAGGAAAAGGGGTTATCCTGAAGCCCTGCTATCTAATATTAGCAAAGAAGTAATCTTCAAGAGGCAAAGTGGGGTATTTAAACCAATTCTGAACCATCAGTTGGATGAAGCTGTCTACTGTGGCATTGAGCAGGAAGGCAGAATGGAAAACAATAAAAAGTGCTTTCCATTTATCAGTGTTTAATAAAGATAGTTCCACTATAATTGTTTTTCTTTCAGCTTTTCCCAGTTAGGGGTTGCCACAGCGGAACTCTGGTCTGCTAATGATTGGCAGTAGATTTTTTACAGGTGCTGAGGTGCCAGCTCGACACCCAACCTTCAACAAAGGCACTCTCATTCTACGCATGTCTTTCGAATGCCACTCGACCATGGGGAGGACATGCAGACTCCACACAGAAGGCAGTCCAGCTGAGAAATGAATGGGAGAACCTCTTGCTGTGAGGCAACAACACTACTGCTGCACCGCCATGGCTTATTTTAAATAAAAATTAAAACATCTTTGTTTTAGATTATACAGTGAAGGGTTTGGTGGGAGGCAAACCTAATATAGTGTTCAAAAAGGATAGATCCCTTAAAAAACTTATTGGAGAAAGCAAAACCAGCAGAAACAGGAAACAATAGGGTCTGTGGTAACTATAAATGCGGAATGTGCAAGCAGTGTCCATATATTTTAACTACTGGCGCATGTTTTAATCTTTTGGATTCCCATTTAACAATACAGGGACACTTTAATTGTCAGTCTAAAACTGTGGTCTATATAGCCAAGTGTTTGAAATGTCTGGCATTCTATACAGGAAAAATCTCTAGACAGCTATGTGATAGAATGTATGAACACTTGGCTGGCATTAGGAAAGGCAAGCAAACTAATGCCTTGGGCAAACATTTGATGGAATATAGTAGTCATGAATTTGCTTTTTTGGTAATGCAGCAAATTGCCCTTGACAATCAGGGTAAACTATTGCCTGAACATCTTGAACTTTGTGAATTAAAGTGGCAATTATAACTAAAGGTTTTTGTTTACCCTGGGCTAAATGAATATACTAGTATTAACTGTCTATTAAAGCTCAAGCATCTTGAGGGTTAAAATTGCTAGTGATAAATTGAATAATTAACTTAAATTGGTGATTGGCAAATTGTACTTACTATTTTAGATGTGATTTTACAACTGTGCTTTAGTTCTGAAGAAGTCCTGTAATGTAAACTAGGGATGAAAGTGTTTAACTCTTTTGGTTGGAATCAATAAAGAAGTTGTTTTTTTCTGCTGTTTTATTCATTTATTATACTGCATAGAGAGTTGATCCCTGAGGGAGAGCTAGAGGGTAAGGTAGTACAGCAGTTGGTAGTGCCTAGAGCCCTCAGTCTGGCAGTTCTAGCCATAGCCCATGGCATTCCTTTTGCAGGTCATATGGACATAAAGCATACCAAGAGACGTATTATGCAGAACTTTTATTGGCCTGGGATTGCAAGGGATGTAACAGGGTGCTACAGGACCTGTGAGCAGTGACAAAAAGTAAGCAAGGCAGAAGACTAGGTTAAAGCTCCTTTGATGCCTTTGCCTGTGATTGAGGAGCCATTTCAGAGGGTAGCCATGGATATCATTGGGCTTCTGAATACCACAAGCTCCACAGAGAAGAAATATATCCTCATGGTAGCAGATTATGCTACTAGATACCTCGAGGCAGTGGCTCTGTCCTCCATCAAGGCACAGAAGTGGCAAATGCTTTGTTAGATATTTTCAGCAGGGTAGGTTTCCTGAGAGAATTACTGACTGACAGAGGTGTCAGTTTCATGTCAGACCTGCTGGCTTGTCTGTGGGAGCACTGTGGGGTGGAGCACCTAAAGACTACCCCCTACCACCCCCAGACTAATGGTCTTTTGGAGAGGTTAAACTCTACACTAAAGACCATGCTATGGGCATTTACAGACTAGCTTATGAGAGAGTGGGGCAAATATTTTCCCCATCTGTTGTTTACTGACAGAAATGTACCCCAGGAATCCATGGGTTTTTACCCCTTTTAGTTGCTGCATGGGCATAGGGTGAGGCGACTCTTGGATTTGATTCATGATAAGTGGGCGGGTGAGTGTGAATCCCACAAGGAGTCTGTTGTGGTATATGTCTTAAATCTCAGGACTAGGCTTAGGGAGCTCATTAGGCTCGGCCCAGGAGAACCTGGCAGGAGCCTAACAGCAGAAAAACATCTGGTATGACAGGAATGCTTGAGCCCAAGAGTAAGCTGTGGGACTGCAGGTTATGGTGATCATTCTTGTCAGACACAATAAGCTACAAACAGCTTGGAAAGGACCCTTAAAAGTGGTAAGGAAGGTCAGTGATGTTAAATAAATGGTATAACTGCTAGGCAAGAGGAAGGGGCACAAACTTTACCATGCTAACATGATGAAGCCTTACCATGATAGGGAGGCCCTTGTGCTGATTATTTGTAGTAGGTGGCAGGAGGAGTCTGAGGGGGATCTGGTGACTCATCTCCTCAGTGAGGCTCAGACTAACACCTATGTGGAAGGGGTAGCAATGTTCCAGTGGCTATCCCCTTCCCAGGTTTGAGAAATCTGTGCAGTGTTACAGGAGTTTGGGGACATGTTCACTGGGCAGCCTGGGTACACCCACCTGGTGCAGCACCATGTTTGTACAGGACCCAAAAGATCTATCAAGCAGGCCCCTTACAGGGTGCCTGAGCAAGTCAGACAGACTTTAAGGGAGGAGATACAAGAAATGTTGGAACTGGGAGTATCCAGGAGCCAGCAGTCCATGGGCCTCCCCATTGGCGCTGGTCCCAAAGAAAGATTGCAACACCAGCTTCTATATGGAGTACAGAAAACTAAACAGTCACACAGAATCAGATGCTTACCCCATGACTAGGACAGATGAAGCCTTAGAGCAGCTTGGTGTGGCTACGTATCTGACTACTATTGATCTGACCAAGGGCTACTAGCAGGTGCCATTGACTCCCACCACTATAGACAGTTCAGCCTTTGTGACTCCTTTCAAACTATATAAGTTCACAAAGATACCCTTTGGGATGTAAAATGCTCCAGCAACCTTCCAAAGGCTGGTAGATCGCATCCTAGCAGGGGATTATGCCCTTGCTTACCTTGACAATATTGCCATCTACAGCCATTCCTGGCAAGAGCACCTTCAGCATGTCAAGGACATCATGGGCAGGCTTGACCATTAAGCCCAGTAAGTGTCAGGTGGGTATAGAAGAGGTCTCCTACCTGTGACATACAGTGGGGAGTGGTAAGATGAGGCCAGAACCTGCCAAAGTGGAAGCTATTCAGGCGTGACCTGTCCTGTTACCAAAAATCAGGTGAGGGTATTCTTGGGGACAGTAGAGTACTATAGAAAGTTTGTTCCCAATTATAGTGCAATAGCTGCTCCCCTCACAGACCTGACAAGAAAAACAGGTCAGATAAGGTAGTGTGGATCCCAGCCTTCAAGCAGGCATTCTAAAAGCTAAAAGGGGCTGTGGGAAGACCCTCTGTGCTAGCCAGTCCAGATTACAGCAAAGAATTTGTTGTGCAGGTGGATGCTTCAAACCATGAGGTGAGGACAGTAGATAACCAGGTTTCCTCAGAGGAAGTGGAGCACCCAGTTTTATATCTCAACTGTAGACTCCAACTCAGGGAGGAATGTTATGTAGCTGCAGAAAAAGAATGTCTAGCTATAATATGAGCACTGCAGAAACTTCAGCCCTATCTGTATGGAAGGAAATTCACTGTGGTTATAGACCACAATCCCTTAACATGGCTACATAGGGCCAGTCAGTAAAATGCCAAGTTATTAAGATAGAGCCTAGAGTTGTCATGCCTATGACATGACAGTGCAGCACCACAGTGGTGTCAACAGTGCCAATATGGATGGACTGTCAAGACAGGGTATGGGTTAATGTATTCCCAGACAGGCTCACTCCTCTCAAGCAATGTTTCTCCAGGGTCACTTGAGAAACTAGCTTAAGTCTTCAAAGGGGGGAGAGATGTGATGATGTGAGATAGTGCCAGCTATGCCAGAGAGAGTAGGACAATGTATTTGTAACATATGCCAGCATAGCTAGCTGGAGTTTTATAAGGAATTTTTTGTCATTTGTATATCAAACTGACTTGTACAGATGCTTGTGGTAAAAAAATGTATGTGTAAAGCTGCTTTTGTTAAAAATGTATCAACACTGGGTCCACCTGACAGACTGACAGAAACAAAATATACATTTATATCAGACTGTACTGTTGGAACCAAGGAAATGTATATATGCTAACAGAGGATGCTGGAAGGGAAGGGGTTAAGCTCAGCTTAGCTTACCTTAAGAAAAATAGCCAGAAATTAAATGATTTTGTTTAAGCCATAAATAGTTTATCTCACAGGCCTGACTGCAGCCATAGACGCATTGTGTGGGAAAGATCTGGACTCTTATTGTCCTTTGTGGTGAGCTAATTGCTACCGTGGAGTGCCAGAGAATGGATGATTGGTTTCTGCAGATGGATGAAAGTATTGGAATTATTTTACAGTCTCCAGATGCCTTAGCAAAGCTCTAGGTGTGTATTGTGACACATATGTGCTAGATCCTGATTCAGCTTCTAGTCATGGGGGAGGTATGGAAACCACAGAATCAGGTGACCAGATGTGATGTCATTCTATAGCCAGGACTGAAATTGTATTTAGATATTAGTGAGAGATGTGATGGTGATACTCAGCACTCTGTTATTGGAACTAACAATAAAGACACTCAGCCACATTATCTTGCCTTGCTTTTGTAAGTAGCTTCACTACAGAACAGTAATTCTTCAGTTAGTTAGAAAATACAGTGAGAGTAGTTAAATATTGTTTTTCTGTATATGTCTGATCTTTCCAGCTCTGTTGTTTTTATATTTCCTGTGAATTGAAACTATGGTGTTTATTGTAAATAGATATTCAGTATTTTCTTGTTTTTTATGTTAGTATTTATGAATAAATATATCTAAACCTTTTTTGTGGCCGCTTTTAGAAAATATTTTAACCTTTGAGAGTAATTGCATTTATTTGGTGGCATTGTGGTTTCATATTCCTGAAAGTCTTGCCACTTGGCAAAACATTAATCTTTGTCTAAGTATATTTAATAGCCTGGGTAGAAGTGGTATAGTGGGTAAATATGTGCCAGCCTTTCCCAGGTGTGTGTATGTGTGTGTGTGTGTGTGTGTGTGTGTGTGTGTGTGTGTGTGTGTGTGTGTGTGTGTGTGTGTATGTATGTGAAAATCAAATCTCAAAATGTGTGTGTGTCAACTATTTGGAACAGGGACATAGAGCACTGATTTCTGCAGAGAGAAAGGTGAAGTCTTATTTGGGGCCTGGAGAGGGAAACCCACAGCATGCCTGGAGTGTGCTCTTAAGGGAAATTGTGCTTGGTGCAGGCAGCTACATCTGATAATGTGTGTATGATTCTTTGCTCTAAGAGAACATTCCCCACCAGAGTCAGTGGTGAGGATTAAGGTTCCTTGATTGCTGGCCCAGAGGAGGGATGTCACAGGGGTCTATATTGAAAGAACGAAAGTAACAAAGTGCGAATGCTCAGATGAGCAAAAATGTTGCAACTTGATAAAGTTATTGTGGGGGGCTATGCCCCCCACACCCCCGCTAAATATATATTCCAACTCTGAGATCACACTACAGTAAAGGAAGGGAAAATATTCTGATCTCCACTGTACGCCGATAAAAAAAAACTTCGAGTTGCAGCATTTTCACTATTCTGAGCGTTCGCACTTTGTAACTTTTGTTCTTTCAATACGTAACCATGTCACAGTTACCTTCTGCTTGTATTATGTATATGAGCCCTCACTGCATAGCTCTAAAATATCCCTTCAAATCTCATAATCCTAAACCACATTTTTCTTTTGGAAGGATCAACCCATCCCGCATAACTCTTCCCTTCTTCCCCTCACAGTTAAATTCCTTCAACTCTTTATTATTGTCCACATTGTCTCCTCTGGCTGATAAAAGTATGCTCCAATTGTATATATAAAACTAAAATGACTTAACATTTTCACTGCTTGTTTCTTACTATCCATATCCATAATCAAGACATTCCAGTTTCCAGGTTTATGCATTTTTTTTTAGTCTCTTCTCACATATCCTTAGCTGCCATAAAAGAAGTCTTTTTAATCCATACTCCTAAATTGTATCTGGTCCTCATAAACATGGGTACTGCTGAGCCAATTCACGCGTGAGTACATAATTTATGGCTAAAGCCTTTGTTTTATCTTCATTAATTTTATATCCTGTAAAGACATGAAAGAGTTGTAAAATGTTGCAAACCAAAAAATTTCCATTTCTTGATTTATCACATACAAAATAATATCATGTGTAAATAAAGCCAACTTTTCTTGATTAATATAACAGATTTATCCTTGAATTTCTAAGCCCCTTATTTTCTTTGCCAGTGACTCTAAATGTTATTTATTTATCTTTTATTTATTGACATTTGTTGACCGGGAAAGTTCACTGGGTCAGGAACCCATTTTCAGTGTAGGCCTGGGAGAAAAGCTCCAGTTACAGATCAAAATTATATAAATATAAAGCAAATAACAAAGTAGAATGAGGACATCCCTGCCTGGTTCCCCTGTTCGGACACAACTTATCAGAGAGGACCCCTCCCACTTTAATTCTTGCCTCTGATCTTTCATATCTCCTCCAAATTAAACTTATTATTATATCAAGGAATGCAAATCTTTCCACTGCCCAACTTATTAAATTCAAGTTTACTCTGTTAAATGCTTTATCTGCATCAAGACCCACCAACATTCAGCTTCCCTCTGGATCATAATTGTTCTATTAACCTTGTCAAATGTTTGTCTACCCTCCACAAAACCACACTGATCCATATCTATGAATTTTGGGAATACCTTTGCCATTCTTTTAGCCCATATAGTTATAAATACTTTATTGTCATGGTTTAAAATTGAAATGGGTTTATATGAAACTGAGTCTGAAGGGTCTTAATCCTCTTTGGGTAATAGAGCCACCACAGCTTTCATTTAAGATGCTGGTGTGTCCCCTCCATTTAAAATACTATTAAACAAAATATTCTAGAAGTTATCACTTTCTTTCCTCCTAGCTTTCAAATTCCACATGAATACCAGCTTTTCCTGGAGCCGTCCCTCTCGATTGATTATATATCACTATTTTTATCTTATCTTCTTCTATCTTAACTATTAGTTGTCTAGCCTCATCTTCCTCTAACCTTGGCATAATTATTTATATTTCCATTTGTGCTTTTTCTTGGTTTCCATACTCCAATGCTTTATACAAAGTTTCATAAAATTTCCAAAATACCTCTTAAAACCATTATAGGATATCTGGTTATTTTTTCTTGTTATAGGTTCTCCAGTTCTGGCAGCAAGCCTTTCTACTTTCTGTTGCCTAAGTGGCTATGGTAAATTTTTTTGTGCTCTGGAGTTATTATCAAAAATAGTTGCTTAAAAGCAGTCTTTCTAAATTCATATATATTATCCAAATACTACTTTATTTTCACTGTAGCACTCTGCAGTTATTCCTCTTCTTGTTCTGTGTGATTCCAATTATTTTGCAACACTTTAACCTTTGTCAGCCCCTCTAAATAATTTCTGTTATTTCTTAACCATATCCTTTTCTCTTTTAATTGCGTCCTATTTTCAACTGCATTTTCATTTTATTCTACTCACTAGCTATCCCTTCTGAATCTTCCCCTTTAACTCATGAATAATTTCTATTATCGATTCCTTGAATTTCTCTTTTTAACACATAGGCAGGAAAGCACCAGTGTCTCATTTTCACTTCATTGCCATACATTTTTATCTTCATTTTTATTGGTGCATGATCTGAAATAGTTATTAGACGTGTGTCAGAGTTTTCAGTTAAATGTACATATTCCACTGAAGTTTAATTTCTGTCCAGTCTAGCCCAGTTATTTTCATTGGGAAATAGTATGCAAGTTCTGTCTAAGTTCCTGCTAATGAATTCATGTCTTCCATACCAAATATTTTCATGCATTTCATCAGAAATGTACTCTCTTTTGTTAAAGTTTCCCTTCTTGGCCCCCTGATACATCCTCATTATTGCAAATCAAGTTCTAGTCCATATCTATAAGTATAGATTTGTTTATCTTATGCTTTTTAAGTTATTTTTTTCAGAATATGCTCTAGAATGCATGATGTGTGTAGGCTGCTAAACATGTAACATTCCACAACATTCCACTCCACATAGATGTTAATGAGTTAATGCTGGGAGCATTGGCAATAAAGTTTTTTAATGGAATATTTGCCATGTTTACATATCAATGTTATTGTTTGTGAGACACAATTAAGGAATAATGACTGGAAAACACTTCTGTTAGGGTATAAATGCTTTTATTTCAACGTATATGCTAACAAAAAATAGAGGTGATTTTTGAAAAGATTGTTATGAGAACTGTGATTATTACATGCTTGATTATAACACCAGTACTGTAGATTCTGAAACTGTGACAATAACGACAAACCTGGAGCAGATTACAATTATTGAAGTGTACAGACTGCCAAAGTCAAGTGTTGATGACACAGAGTACTTCATACATTTCTTGCATGAAACACAGCAGGTAAAAATAACACTATCTGCGGATTTAAAATTATCAGAACAGACACTAATAATATTGATTCTACCACATTAGCAAGGAAATTATTTATAAGATATGCTCAGAAACAACAATAGGTGCAGACTCTAAACAAACCTACTAGAGCACGGAACACACTAGACATTGTTTATGTTCCAAAGGAGATGATTGCTACTTCATGCCAAGTTTTCCACATTTGATACAGTGATCATGGGGTTATAAATATTAAATTATTGTTAGATAATTCTGCCAAACTAGAATCTAAATCACTGCACATAAGGTTAATAACAGACTATCCCCGGGATTCATGAAGCTTAGCGCAAGAACGGCATTAGGCTTGCGCCGACCATGCGGTGTAGAGATGCGCCATATGCATATTAATGAAGGCACACTGCCACCACATCCACGTGCATAGGAAATGTGCGCGAGTGCATGGGGCATGTCCTAGCACCGCATGGAGGTGTGGACATGTCGGCTGTTTACGTGCAACCTAAAATGCTGAATAGTACAGCCTGCCTCTAATAGTAATCACACCTGTCAGTGTCCGTGGATACTGAAATGTATGCAAAGCATGCAAGACAGTTTTGCGAACACAAAAATAAGAAGCAAACACAAATGCACGTAACTGAATATTGAGTCCCCATCCCTCGAACAAATGACATTTAAAACCCCATGCCCGTATTCCATTGTAGTGTCAATAGTTATACCAAGTGGAAGCGAAACACATCATGTTAGCACGCCACCAATAGCTAAGTCTAGCCCAATGGTCAGGGTTACCACCTATCCCACATTGTGAGGGACAGTCCCCCTCTGGGCAATTGTGTCCATACCAAAACCATTATAAATGTAAAATATCCTGTGATCATAGGACATAATTATGTCCCACATCTTATGTAATATTCACATACAATAGTTATTTCCATATGTAAAATACCTACATGTTACAAGAAACAGAATAAGCAAGTAAACAAAACAGAAGAAGCAGCTAAACTGCTACAACAATAAGCTTACATTTAGGCATAAAACAAAAGTACTATCTGTTGTACTGACCATGGGTATGTGTTGGCCTGAAAAATCCGGTGTCTCCCGAATATATCCCATCCTGGCCATATGAAAAGGTGGCAACCCTACAAATGGTCAGAGCATTCACCCAAAATCTGCCCATTCACGGTCCAAGGTGTCCTTTTCAGGATGAGAATGGGTATTACCCGGGTCTACTTACCATGTCATGAAAGATAAGTACTTGCATGTACCTATGAGCGTGATGTACAGCATGTGGAAGGTGAAAAATGCTAGGGTAGTCCTCACAACCATACAGGTACCAGAGATATGTAGTGTATGCAATGTGTTCCCTTGATCGTGCCATGGGCCATCAACCAGAGAAGGGATGGATGGAGTGTGTGGAATATGGAGGTGGGTGGGGGCAGGTAATGTAATAATTTGCCAAGGGGAGACTGTGTTGGATGCACAATAGGTGAACTGGAGGTGTACGAGGAAGCAGTGGGTGAATCAGAAAGAAACACAAAGAACAAACATACACATCTGCAATTTAACCTGACAGGCCATACTGTAGAACACAATCCCACAAACATATGAATATTAACATGTGCGATACACATGTACAGAAACGTCACCGGCACATACCGACATAATGGTCTGGCCTGAACTGAGCCATCCAACCACAACACACCTGGATGCATAATTGAATACCCATCATCCCCTCTACAGCACACAACCCCACCCCCATTCCTGAACGTCCACCAAATCCAGCCATACTCGAGCTTGGCACAGCCATATCTGCACATAGTGACCACTACTCATATCTAGTAGGCAGTCTCACCCTAGGCAGTCTCAGGATTGCAAACTATGTATCCCTTGCATGTATAACCCTATCACATTTTCGTAACTCCGAAAATATCGAAGTTTATTGGTCTGTTCAATTTTTGGACATCCCTCATGGGATAAGTATCCTGTGTAAACATCAGATTTGGTGTCACGACATGATGTCTAGTCCTGTAGACATCAGGATACAAGTTGTATGTGCAGTAGTGGTTCATGTTATTTATAGCACTTTGTGTACTGTGTATTTTTCTAGCGAGTTTCACTGTGTATGAGGTATTAACTGGAAATTGTCCACTTTTATTAAGCATCTGTTGGGTTGTTTGTTTCTGATAACTTGTTGCAGTTAAACTCTTTTTTCTAGAGGCTCCTTTAGCTGTTTAAAACTTTCATTTAAAGGTTCACTGCTGCTTTTCAGCTGTGAGAAACATTTCTGCAGTTTGTTTCTCACCCTCCCTCCCTGTTGGTATAGTGTTTTTATAGTTGGGGGCTTTGCAGTTGCCCGCCCCTAGTGTAAATTTGATCTGGGACCCTCCTCCCAGTCTAGTGTCATTACCTCATTCTACCCAGTACAGGGAGAACATTTGAGAAGGCCAATCAGCTTAGTTTCTGCTACTCCTTTCTCTCTTTCCACTTAAAAAAAAATGTATCTGCTTTTACTGTATTTGTGTTTCTTCCTACTTTATTTTGCTTTTGCGTCATCTAAAAAGTACTCAATTGTATTTATTACTGCTTGGTGTAACTCATTCTAAGCCTTTTAGTTTAAGCACTTAGGCTTCAGACCAGTTATTTTACATTAAGAAGGTTCGTGGTCTGCACTCTTGTGGGAGGAGAGGCTGGACTCTGCCCTTCTGAACTGGGAATTTCTGGTTAAAGGCTTATAGTGCCTGCATATTTGAACTGTTTCTTACTGAAATTGGTGCACCTTGTTTGCTGTAGCATAGACTAGATCCAGGCCTGCTGAATCTAGCTTTGTTTGTATGCTTGTTGTTTGTTCGCTTGTTATTTCCCAGAAATGCTAATTCCACCTAAAACACGGCTTTTCATCGCTTCTGTGGATCCCTAGTGATATCCGCATTGCTTACTGTAGTTATTTCCTTGTTTCACTTGAAAGACTTTTCAGAGCTTCTGTGGATCCCTAGTGATATCTGCATTGCTTACTGTACTTATTTCCTTGTTTCACTTGAAAGAAAGTTACTGTTTGTCGTTTTTGCATTTAAGTTACCTGTAACACATTGCATTTAAGTTACCTGGCACTTGCTCACTAAAGCAATTATATAAGTCAGCACTAAAAAATTAAAAGCACTACACCCTCACAAACTCCCCTTCAGTACCTTGTTCCCCATTGGCCCTTTTTTTCAATTATAAAGGAATTCCCAATACTATTCTAGCATGTCCAAAGGTCAGTTGTCAATCTCCTCTCCGGTCCAGCTGGTGAATCTGGGAATCTTGAGGCAATGTTACAACTGCCTCATGTACACAGACAACCCTCTCCTCCTCCCAACAAATTCCAACACATGTGAGAGATGCAACCATATAGCCAAACTGGAGGCTAAGCTCTCTTAACTCAGTACTGGCATAACCAATCAGGAGGAGAAGAAAACCACACTCACTGCAATTCCAGTCTCACATAGACCTACCATGACAGCAAACCAAACACATAAACACACAAAAACATACTCGGAGGCTCTAAATAAAAATCTGCCTAAGCAGCAGAGACCTCCAAAGCAGACACCCAAGCAACCGCTACCCCAAAACAAAACACATGCAACACATAGCTCACAAAGCCAGTGTGCCGAACAGTCACAGCCCTTAAGGCTAAACAACACACCTGATACACTTGTAATAGGTGACTCTATCGTCAGGCACACTGACATCCCGCTCACCAGGCTGAACAAGGAGAAGGTCACGGTGAGCTGCCTGTCGGGTGCTAGGATCCGCCACATAACACAAGCACTCAGGTCACTCCAAGGCAAGTACAAATATGACTCAGTCATTGTCCATGCTGGTGTGAATGACCTGAGACATACCTCCCTGGACTACATGAAAAGAGACATAGAGGAGCTCTCTGAGCATGTAGCCCAGGCCGGTATGACCCTGACCCTTAGTAGCATCTTACCCTCACCAAGAATGATGCCACAATATGAAGACAAGATGATCAATTTCAACAATTGGCTTAAGTATTGGTGTCATTCAAAGGGGATCCAATGCCTGTCAGCCTGAGATGACATGCTCGACAAGCCACGATGCTTCACTAGGGACGGCTGGCACCTGTCACCCCTGGGCTTTCAGATATTGGCAAAGGCTCTTGCTACCCCCATAGTGCCTTTTTGAGGCAAGGCTCAAAAGCAAACCCACCTCCATAGGTATCACAAGGGATAAGAAACTAAGAGTAATGCTACTCAATGCCAGAAGTCTAAACCTCAAGATGCACACACTCAAAACTCTCCTTAGCATGGAGAACATCGATATCTGTGCAGTAACAGAAACCTGGTTCAAGGCTCCCGAGAGCACCCCAGCACTACCAGGTTATACCTCATACCATGCTTTTCAGCCCCAAAACTTGGACAAACCACAAAAGGAGGGGGAGTATCAATATTCGTCAAAGATACCCACACCTCCAGGTTGGTGGCACAGCACGAAGCATCAGAGACTATCCATGTGCAACTAACAGTGGGTAAAACTGACTTCCAGTTTATAGACTGCTACAGACCACCCTCCCAAACCCAGGACCCCACTCGGCCTTCCTGAGAACACTGGAAAATATGAAGGTCTCTCCAAACACCATTATATTGGGCGACTTCAACTACCCAAACATAGACTGGGAGCATTACTCTAGCTCCAACACCCTAGCCCAAAGGTTCCTAGAATTTATAAACTCAAATGCTATGGAACAACTTGTTACCACTCCCACAAGAGGGGAAAACATAATGGACCTGATCATCACCAACATGGGGACTCTATGCTCCAGACCAGAAGTGTATCCCTCACTGGTAAGATCAGACCATAAACTAATCTCTCTAGATATTCACATCCCGACTCCACCCCCTGCCCAGAAAACCACAGTGAAAAACTTCTCTAAAGCAAATTTCACACTCCTCAAAACCGAGGTGGAATCCTTCAAAGCCCCCGGGCCTGTGGAAAATATGGCCCAGACCACAGAATCCTTTATAAACGCATTCTATGAACACCTTCAGGAATGCATATATCATGCAATCCCAAATAAAACCAAGACCCAATCCTCCAAAGGCAGACGTCCTGTCTGGTGGACCCCAGCCATAAACAAACAATACAAGAGAAGGAGGAAGCTACTACATGATAGAGCAAAATCCCAAAAAGGGAAGGCATCTCTGATCAGTATTAGCAAAAAACTACGGGCACTCATAAAATCGTCTAAGGCCAGCTTCGAGAGAAAAATTGCACAGGACACTAAGGATAATCACAAGGCTTTCTTTAGTTATATTAAGAACCTGAGTGGGAATTCCCAGATATACTCAGAATTAGTCCAAAATGACAAAAAATACACTGAACCCACAGACATTGCCAACATCCTAGATGACAAGTTCAGCGCAAACTTCTCCCCCCCCCCCCAATCAAAAGGGCAAATATCTATCCCAACAGAGTGCTGGCCCCTGACATCTCAGATGCTCAGGTAAGAGCCGCCCTCTCCAATGCAAAAAACACAACATCAATGGGACCAGACGGTGTCCCGGGCTGTGTCCTACATGAACTCCAAGAAAAGCTAAACCCAAACATAAAACTACTGTTCAATCTCAGCCTTACTATAGGATATGTACCTAAAGAGTGGCGCACAGCAACAGTGGTCCCTCTCCACAAAGGTGGTGCCTCAACGGATCCTGGAAATTATGGCCCCATAAGCCTGACTAGCTTGGTCTGCAAAGCTATGGAAAGGATCATCATGGACCTCATAAATAAAGATATTGGGGAGCTACAGACACTGGATCCTACCCAGTTTGGCTTTGTTAAGGGCAGATCCTGCCTCTTAAACCTGGTTGATTTCTTTGAAACAGTCACCAAGGCCATTGACAAGGGGAAGGTGGTCTTCACTGAAATGTAAACAACATTTTCAACATTTTCAACATTTTTTACATTTCAGCCCATACGCATAGTCACAGAAATATTGCATTGACGAGCGCCGTTGCCCATGCGCACAGAATGGGGATGACGCTAATTACGTCACACAACAAGATTTCATGTAAATATTGAAAGGAACGGGCGATATTGGATATTTGGCCACCTCTTTTTACACATATCCTGGATTATTTCAATGAGCTGGTGAAGACGAATGTAAATAGTAAGTAAGATGCTAATCATATAATAGCTAGCATTTTTAAAGATATGATTGAACCTTACAGTCATATATATGGATCGGAACGGATTGAAAAATTAGGCTCTTGCAGTCAAGATAATATCGCATATTAATCAATATGCATAGCCTATGGAAATGTTTTAAATGTTTTAAACGTCTTATAGTGTTGAAAAGCTTCAGTTTTTTAGTGAAGTTAATGTATTTTAAATTGAATGAATTCTCTGTAAATGTGTTGCGCACATTCGCAGGAAGTTGCGTTGGCCAATGTTGATTGGTTGTATTTGCCTTGTTCAGAGAATTTAAAGTTTAGCTTAATTGTGATCACTTTGTCTGAAGAAGCGGGTGTGTCTGCCCGCGAAAGCGCTCACATTTCATTTTTATTAAACGGCTTTGTTTTCAAAAATATTCAACGGAGATTACAGTTTCTTTGCTGCTTGTTATTGAGGAAATTGGATTATCAAGCTGGTATTTTACTGTTTCTGGGAACTGATATCCACGAGGTCCCTCCATTGGTAACAATCTGTTTTTTCATATATATATATATATATATATATATATATATATATATATATATATATATGTTACTGTAAATATACACATGTACATACCTAGGTTACGTTACAGCAATTATGGGTAACATATATTCAGACCGGGCATATGTTAGTGGGAGGTGCAATAAACAAATGTCTACCTCCCACACCCCCCCCCCGATAGGCCGGTGAGACATACAGACATGCAATAAAGGTAAATACACTGCTGCTTTCCAGATCACTGGCAGGAAACTACCAGTGGGAGAGATCTGCAAGGTCTACACTTTAAACATAGGTCACGGGGTTCCTTGTGGGACATGAAAAATTTGCCTTGTGATGATTGACGCAACCAGGATGTAGCTGTACATGGCACAGTAGGCTGTGCAAGTCTGATAACACATGGGTTGACAAAACATATGACGTTGTCCTGACACGGGGAGAGTGGGCAGTGTGTAGAGGTGTGTTCATACCCCAGCTGCGCTCACAGTAAGGATGAGTGCTGTAGAGGGGTGTCAGGTAGGGGAATCATGGGTATGCAATCATGGGCCTAAGTGTGCAGGTGTTGGTTGGCAGAGATGTATTAGGCCCGCCCCATAGAAGTAATTAATATTTCTATGTGGGTGTAGCAGATGCCCATACCTCCCAAACCTTAAGAGCACATCTACTGGATAGTCCGTAAACCATTGGGGGAACACATAGGGACTATACCAGTGAACTGTACCCGATTATCATGGGCGTCCTTGATTACAAATCAGAATCTAACACAGTCCCAACTAAACCCTTTTATAACTAGTGATAATAGGTTGTCAGATGGCAGAATACACGTAATGAATAATGACAACATGTATGAGTCATAAACAGCATGTACCTCAACAAATGTGTATGAATACATATGCTCTGGGACTGTAAATGTGTCAGGTTAATAGTACTAATCATCTAAATGTGTCCCTGAGAGTGTTATGCAGTGTCCCTGATTCAGTGTTCATTCTCCCCCATTCGTATGTGAGGTCTGCTAGTGATGGAAAGCGCATATTCCACCGACTACCTTAGGTAGATGATAGCATAATAGGTTGGGGTTACCACCTGTTCACCTTTGCAAGGGAAACTCCCCTTTGGGTAGTTGCGTCCTGCAAAATAAATGTTATTATGGCACATGGCCTGTGATTTAGGGCAAAGAATCCATATATTGTCTGTAGTGGCTGCATAAAATGATTATGTTGTATCTGAAACACCTAGATGTTATATGAAACAGTATTAGCAACTATAATGCTACAAGAATAACCTTTTATTTAGACAAAATGGTGAAGTAGTCTATTTTCTACTGGCTGTGGGTATGTGTTGCCCTGCCAAATCTGACATCTCTACATATAGGTCCTATAGGGCTGCCACCTTGCAAAATGGCCAAAGTGGGATCTGCTCCATAGAAATGTCAGACGTACCAGGTCAGAACATACCTACAGCTGTGCATAGTACAGAACAATATGTATTTGCAATAATAAAAGCTTAGTCTAGTAGCAGTCCACTTGCTTATGCTACTTCACATAACATATAGAAGTGTCATATATACAATAACTGTTACATGCAACTATTACAGAAATGTAGAATATAATATTGTCCTGTAATCAGGACATTTGCTATGTCTTGATTATTTTCGCATGACACATCCGCCCAAGGAGGGACTGTCCCACGCAAAGTGTGACAGGTGTTAATCCTAAAGTCCCACCTCGGCCAATTTAAAAGGTGGCAAACTTACAATAGGTATGCGGTAGCATGACCGGGCAGAAGGATGTGGGACATAAAACACATTTACTTGTCTGCATTGCAGAGTATCGGTTCCCATGTATCAGTGAGATGGGAGCAGATTGTATAAGGAACACGCATATAATATGATTAACTCACTGGACAGGCCATAGATTCTGTACAGTCGAACGCCATGCCGTCGCCTAATGGTCAGCCATACCCGATACTGTAGTCATGTAGTCCAATGTAATAGACATCACAAGAGATCACGCCCACCCAGCGTGAGTGACACATGCAAGTACCAATGTCGGTGCATGTGCAAGTAAGGGAGCGAGTGGGTGTAAGCGTGTATGGCTACCAGTATGCGAGTATTGCACTGGTAAAGAAATGTGGAGGCTAACCAAGTGTAAAAAGCTGTAACCAGAGGTCAGCAGTGCTTAACACTGCGCAAACCCATGCACAGCTGCTCCCAACTACTTCAATGTGCCTTACTCCTTCCGTATCCAATGGGCTTGTTCTTCCCGCAAGCAAATAACCATCCTTTGCAAGTGTTGGTAGCAACACCCTGCACACACAGCTAATGTGAATTACCAATACACCATGGCAAATATACAGACAATAGACTGTACCACACACATACCATACAGCACAGTCATGCTACAGTATAGCAATGTACCGGCAGATATGTCCGGACCACTGGTGTTTGCAGACCTGGCCGTCTTGTGTTTACGTGTGTGAGCATGTCCAGTATGGCCATTCCGCATGTTGTTGACTGACATTGCCATCATATTTTCATGTGTTTGAGCATGCCCAGTATGGCCAACTGTATCCCTTGTGTTACATGTCCAGGTATTCTGTACTGTGGTGCCGACCTCTGTGTTGTACACTGACAGGTGGCATGCTGTGTCTGCATGGTATCCATCGGCCATGTGACATTGACTGTTGCTACATTTCTGCACAGCGTGGGGGGACATCTGACTGTATCTACATTCCTACACAGCACCGAGGGGGGGGCGCACCTGACTGTTGCTATATGTGTACATTGGGGAGGGGTCACACCTGACACTTGTACACTTTTGCTACTACTGTACTGGTATGTCAGGTACTCCATTTCAGTGTGTAGACCTACCTATTATGCTGGCTAGAGGCATGCCAGTGTACTCCAGATCTTAGCTTTAATTACCAACATATTAGTTTCAGATGTCCTAGCCTTCACAACCTACATCCAACTGCCTGGCCTGCTGTAGTCTGTCTGTGTGGGTCAGTGGTGGGGAGGTCATCCATAGGGCATATTCAGAGGCCATAGTACAGCATTTGTGTTGGTCTACACCTGTCCAGCTGGTTTTGACTTGTGTTGGCTGTCTGGACACACATGATGCTCAGCCCATTACCCACAGTGGGTTATGACACCCTGTGTACTACTGGCTACTATGGGGACCCCCGTATGTGCTACAGATGTCATGGTGCCACTATGGATATCTACTGTCTGCTGCCTTAACATTCGGCCACCAAATTCCCTTGCATGCTCACATCCATACCATAGCTACAGGTACCAACACATTCTAATACAACTGCCAATTGGTAGGTTGATTGACTTACCTTGAAGGTGTGCCAGACCTGAGAATGGTGCTGGAGGGCTGCCTATGTCGGATGCACATAGTGCACTTCCTATACATGGCTGAGAACAGGTAGTGTCATGTTTGGCATCCCTTTTACTGTCTGCACGAGTCAGAGAGGGTGACATTCCCTGGGTACCTACTTTGTCAGTGCATATGCTATACGTTGCCTCTTTGCCAAGGCCAGGTCATACTGGGCACACCTCCGTCCACCTACTGGGTCCGGCTCAGGTTGTTCCTCCTCCAAGTCACTCTGTGCCTGTACAGGCCTTAGCATTGGTGGGGGCTGTGTGGCCTTGCCCCATGCTGTTCCTGCTGCAGCTGTTTCCGCAGGATCATATTGTGTAGCATAGCACATACCATAACAATTTGGGTGCATGTAGCTGGTGAAAAATGCAAGGTTCAACTGGATGGGTCCAGACCTGAGCATCCCAAACACATGCTCTATTATATGTCTGGCCTGTGCGTGTGCCTCATTATGGCATCGTTGCTCAGGTGTGTGTGCATTTCTGATGGGTGTCATCAGCCATGGCTCCAGTGGGTACCCAGCATCCCCCACTAGGTGACCGTAGGAGTTGTCCATATTGGCAAAGCTGTTGTACAGCTGCGTTAGATGCCATATATCAGAATGTTCATAGCTTCCAGAGCAGCCAGCACACACATTTAGTATAATGCCCTGGGCATCGCATACGACCCGGCAGTTGATGGAGGGGATGCTCCTGCAGTTATTTCAGGCCCTACCCTGTCACTGGGTGGTGCTTTGATGCATATGTGCATGCAGGCTATAGCACCCACTACCCCAGGGTAGTCTGCCATTTGGTGGAAGAGACGCATATTGCTGGTCAACACCTCACGTGTGTTGAGGAAATGAACGTGCTCACTGGCATATGGTGACATGGCATCCAGGAACTGGTGGAATACCCTGGATGCAAATGCCTGTGAGATCCCCATGCTATCCCCAGTTGTGCTTTAGGAGGTACCTGTGGCTAGTATACCTAGGCCTTCACATACCTTGGTATCCACTAGGATGGGTTCCCCTCGGACTGTTCGATGTGTCAGGTGTGGCCGGCACAGCTCAACTATCTGCTGTAGGAGGTCTCTGTCCACTCCATAGCACTCCACTATCTCCAGCTCATGTAGCCCCTGATAGGTTAGCCTGGGTCTGTACAGTCTTCTCTGTCTCCTCACTGAGGATTGTTCAGCAGCATTCAGATCCTCACCACCCTCAGCCTCCTGCACATGTTGGTCTATGTTGCCTGCTGCAGCCCTTCTCGTTTCGTACGATTGTTTGTTAAAATTTCCCCGCATGTATACATCGGTGGTGTAGAGTGTGGAAAAACCTGAGGGGATGGTGCTTGCTCACTTTATTGTAGTGTTCTGTGTCGGGCTGGTCTGCTGGGCCTGTAATCTGCTGATTTGATAAATATCACCTGTTTGCCAAGCTTGTTCACCTTGACTACTCTTTTACTGCTGTTGTCCCTCCCAATTGCACTAGGCAGGTATAGACACACCCCTAGCTTATGCGTGCTAAGCTAGGAGCAATCCTGAGACATAGGGCTCCAATCTATGTACAGTAAGCCTGACACCCCCTCCATGCTTTCACCTATATTCCAGTCCTGCACCTGGCTATCTATACACATACACTCTTGGGATCTGCATCACACCCTGGGGATAAATGGGATTCACTATTTTCCACCTTGTTTGCATAGTATTGTCTTCTAATGCATAGTTACATGATCCATACTGAGCCTCTCCAAAATAACCACTGCTTACTGTCACACAGACCCACACACAACTGGTTACAAGCACCTTACTATCACCGTATTCAATGTCTCTTGTTCTTCCCAGCAAGGAAAACAGCTGGCCTCTACTCGGCTCGAAACTGGGACCCTGCACACCACAGACGATGTGCTTTACCACTAAGCCATGGCAGATATACATACATCTGAGGTTATCACATACAGATCATCCAGCACATGCATTCAACAGTATAGGACATGTATTTCATCATGTAGATTTATGTGTGCTAATGTCCACACACATATATATATATCTATATATATATATATATATATATATATATATATATAGATATAGATATATATATATATATATAAATACACATATATACACACACATACATAGATATAGAATATATATCTCAACAGCAGACCACGTGACACCAAAGCATTAGACAAGAATGAAAAGGAAATCACATGCACCTCCTGCATTATGTACTGGTGTTAATATCAAGGCAAGTGTGTTTCTGTGCATCACACGGGTTCAGACTGTATTAAGGTTAAGATTAGGGCTGCTGACATTACTCACCAGACCTATTTCAGAATGTATGTGTATGTCTTGCCAACCCAGTCTCTTGGCCGATTGTGACATTTAAGGCCACTATATAGTAAAACAACAAAACACGCTACTCAACGCATCCAGTAGCTAGCCACTCACAGACACCAACACATAGGATATGACTGCCAAACACACACACCTGTCATGCCTTGGAACAGAACACCTACCTGTCTATTCTATCACACTACAGCATCATGCCTTTACAGAACGTGCTACTTAGGTGGGTGACATCATCAGCATTGGCAAAGATGACAATAGGGATTGTATGTAGTGTGAGCAGTCTAAAGCATTATTCTGTTGCAGGCAGATGGAGACACATGCACACACACACACACACACACACACACACACACACACACACACACACAGTTGGCGTGGCTGGGATTAGATCACCAACCTAACTACCTTATCACACTACAGCATTATACAGTTACAGAATGCGCTACCGAGATTATTGGGACACAGCATTCTCAGAGGTGTACTTCTAGGTGGATGACATCATCAGCATTGGCAAAGATGGCGATAGGGATTTTATGGAGTGTGAGCAGACTAAAAGCATTATTCTGTCCCCAGGCAGATGGAGACACACACTCACACACACACAGTTGGCATGGCTGGGATTGGAACACCGACCTAACTACCTTATCACACTACAGCATTACGCAGTTACAGAACACGCTAACAAGATTACTGGGACACAGCACTTCCAGAAGTGTATTTGTAGATGGGTGACATCATCGGCCTTGCTAACGGTGGGTATAAGAAATGTATGGAGTGTGAGCAGTATAAAGGTATTACTCAGTCCTCAGGCAAATGGAGAAACACACACCCTCACATGGCAAGTGTGGGACTATAACACCGACCTAACTACTTTATTACGCTACAGCATTATGCAGTTACAGAATGTGCTGCTGAGATTACTGGGACACAGCACTCCCAGAGGTCTATTTGTAGATGGGTGACATCATCGGCCTTGCTAACAGTGGGTATAAGAAATGTATGGAGTGTGAGCAGTATAAAGGTATTACTCAGTCCTCAGGCAAACGGGGAGAGATACACACACACACACACACACACACACACACACACACACACACACACACACACACACACACACACGGCAAGTGTGGGAGTAGAATAATGACTTAACTACTTTATTACACTACAGCATTACGCAGTTACAGAATGCGCTACCGAGATTACTGGGACACAGCCCTGCCAGAGGTGTATTTGTAGATGGGTGACATCATCGGCCTTGCTAACAGTGGGCATAAGAAATGTATGGAGTGTGGCCAGTCTAAAAGCAATTTAGAGTCCACCAGCAAACGGGGACAGACATACACACACACACCAGTGTCGGGTACGGAATACCTGCCTATTTACAGATTACTATTACAATATTACATATATACGAATCGCGCCACACAGACTACACATGTCAAGGCTGTCATTATGACCATCTGGGAATGCGGACATCAACAGGGATGCTGGCAGTTAAGATGTACATACCTGTGAATCTGTGTGTTTAAAGTATGATTCCATCCTGACCTGGAGTATGCCCATCTGTGGAATGGACAACTACTACCGCTATACAGGGTTACAATGGCCGTGGCCATAAACGGAGGCACATAACCAACACAAGGTGTCACTGGGCATGCTCACACACTTAGTAGCACAGGGCTGTTTGGAATGCACTGTCCATCTACACAAGGATATACTGGGCATGCTCATGCATGTAGTAGCACAGGGCTGTCCAGAATGCACTATGTGTCCATCTACACAAGGATATACTGGGCATGCTCATACACTTAGTAGCACAGGGGGCATGCTCACACACTTAGTAGCACAGGGCTGGTTGGAATGCACTACTATGTGTCCATCTACACAAGGATATACTCGGTATGCTCATACTCCTAGTAGCACAGGGCTGACTGGGATGCACTCTGATGCTAAACACGGAGGGCCACAGTGGCCATGCTATTACAGATAGATGTAAATAACACATTGTAATGGGCTCTGGTGTTGGTAGTTGTCATTGTTAGTGGGAACACTGCTCTACATATATTTAACACCGGTCATTAACAAATCAGCTGTCATTCTGGGATGATATGGCTGACAGTAGGCAGGCCTTTGACACATATCACATGCATCCATGATACAAAGGAGTGTGGATATGACCCAAGTCGCATCCGCCCACACAGTGCCATTCCAAGGCAAATGTCCTAAAAACAGGTTAACTCCCATACACCTACAGGACAACTGCATTGTTTTCGTATGCTAACCAGTGCTAGATGTGTAGCGTCCATATTCACAGCTGGCCACTGTAGATCCAACAATGGGGAGTACTGACATTTGTGCAGTGAGGAACACCTGGCTGATGTCTCTGCAGTGCATAATAGCACTACCACCATATACCTCAGAACTTAGCACTACCAACATATACCTCAGAACCAGACATGTGGGCCATAACACTGGTACGGACCGCTCTAGGTGGTGTACTCACATACATAAAGGCAACTCACATGTACTGACTGGTCTCCCCATGAAAGGCATCACAGATGAGCCATGTGCAGGACACAGTGTCACATGCTGCATTCTAGGATGTAAACTGCAGACACCACCATGCCATCGGACCACCACCACGCAACCATACATGTTGTATGACAGTCGAGCATGCCACCATGTGACTCTTGACCTGTGTACTGTACTAAGCTCTACATCAACTGTAGACAGTACACATGTACTGACACAGCTGTATCATGTGTTATGCAATGCAATGATACCACTGTCTGTGACCAGGTCAGCTGTACTCATACCAAGGGCCCTCAGTACTGTCCACCATTAGCAGATGTCTGTTGCTGTACACCAGTACACACCCTCATGTATGGATATGACATACATGTACCTGCCCTGGGTATGTACATGCTACACTCACAACATACCTGTAAATAGCATAGCTGTTGTAGTCCTTTGTGCAAACAGGTGGCTACAGCCATTACACACATGCACATGGAATGTAGGTCCATGGCTGCTGAATGCTAACAGTACATAAGGTGTGATATCAATGCTGACAGAGGTAACATCCCCTCTGTACTGGTCACCCATCATATCATACAACATTCCATGTGTCATGTATGTTATTACATATATCCGCCAATTGCAATGCCTACAAACATGACCAAATGTCAGGATTGTAGGACCTACACACCTGTACATGTGGTGCTGTGCATTCAGATAACATGTGTGTGCAGTTGCTGATGTATGTAGGTGGTGTGTATCCTAGTACATTATGCAGCTGCAATGCATCCTCAACATTGCCAACTGTATATGGTGATGTGCTGAATGTACAGAAATATGTACCATAGGTATGGACAGATGTGTTGAAATAACTACGTAGTGGGGCATTATTGCAGATGGATGTTTGCTGTGGACAGCTCACAGGCGTGTCACAAGCGGTCCTACAATACCCTGTGTAACTGGTAAGCAATGGTTTTATTAATTGAAGGACATAACACACAACTTAGACAGCGGTCAGGGTGATAGCGAAAGTAAATCACTTGACACCTGTTAATAGATATGACATCCCTAGTGCATATATCAGCACTGTCGGCACAGGAAGCATCAGTACAGTTTGTAACACGTGCAATACAGCTGTACGTGTGGCATACATAACATGAGCTAGGCAGGTCTGAGCTTCACAGTACTGGCATGTGTGGTTGCATGTGTGTCCATATTTGTCATGTATTGTGGGGAATACATCTCAATTGTTACTCACTCTCCTGTACACTAGTGTACACATCTGTACAGACTGCAATGTATAAAGCAGGACATAGGCAGGGGTGTGTATCACACACATGTGAGGTATCTGTATGTGCATGACATAGGTGTATTAATTGCTGAATGCCACAGTGTGTGTATGTAGGGCTGACTGGTCCCTGGGTTGAGGATGTATGTTACCATACTGAACTGATAGGACCCCTCCCACCATCCAAGCGATGCATTCAACTATCCGTGTTATGTCCCGATCTTAGGCCGTACTGACTATCTGAACATGTGTATTCTCTGTGGCATGTCATGTAGGTGCACAGTACTGTAATGATGATTTGCACATAGGCAGGGGGTCCTCAGTACACCAGTAGCAACTGTGTGCGAGTGTGTGTTACTGTGTCGGTGAAGCCTTGAGTGTGTGTGTGTGTGTGTGTGTGTGTGTGTGTGTGTGTGTGTGTGTGTGTGTGTGTGTGTGTGTTACAGTGTCACTGAATACATGTGTGTCAATACCTGAGTGTGTGGGTGTAGTTGTGTGTTAGCATCCTGTCATGGGAATGTGTATTACTGATTCCCATTGAGGCATCACACTTCCCACTGACCTCTACCCTTGTAATCAGATAGACCACTCTCTTACCTCACCACTCCATGTAACTGTACCTGTGATGCCACCCTTTATGGATGTCACATCTGTGGCCACAGTAGCTTAATACACAGCTATCATTTTCTTGGAATGGTAGACGTGTTTGTAATGTGGGACATTCTCACTGGTATGTGGCAGCTACATGGTGCATGCTGGTATATTCATACATATCTGTGAGTAGTCCACATTGACATATGGGACACTTAACTGCAAACACTGGCATCCACCGGCACATGCAATTAGACCTGAAGAAGGACAGCAGAACAACATGACCAACATGCATTTACTGGTGTTACACAAGACACATACTGTTAACAGTATTGTACACCTGTACTAAATAGTATATCTGCTGACTGTCAACAGTCCTCAACATTTGTAAACTACACATATCATCCTAGTCTGTTCACCCTGTGCATCAGACCATATGAGCATGTCCCTGCACCAATGGTGTGGATGTCAGGGATGCAGCACAGGCATCATCATATGCACAGGGTGTTAATGTTTTCTGGAGGCCTAGGCTGCACTGCTGTTACACAAGACACATACTGTTAACAGTATTGTACACCTGTACTACATGGTATATCTGCTCACTGTCAACAGTCCTCAACATTTGTAAACTACACATATCATCCTAGTCTGTTCACCCGCCTGTGCATCAGACCATATGAGCATGTCCCTGCACCGATGGTGTGGATGTCAGGGATGCGGCACAGGCATCATCATATGCACAGGGTGTTAATGTTTGCCAGAGGCCTAGGCTGCACCATTAGATGACATCATGTGTGTGGGTTTGGGCCTTTGATCTAATTGGGCGTGTGTGGATGTTATGCATGTGTGTGTTGTGATGCCCTACATATGTGTCCAGTGTGTGCGTGTATGTCTGCACACAGTTCTCCCATGTGTCTGGCCTACACAGGGGTATTATTGACAGCTGCAGACTGTACAGGTGAGATTTTACAATTCATGGTGTGCGGCTATGGATATGTGACCTGTGCCTGCCAGGGCTTGCACGGGCACTACCAGACAGAGGTGCAGATTTGGTATTGTCTGATGTCACTAGTCCACTGGAACCATGTCCCTGTTGTGACCATCCTGGGCCACGTGCACATGGCCTGCTGTGTCATGGTGTGGACAGCACAGCAACAGATGCACTGCTGCTGCTACTGCCACTATGGGAGCGGGCATGTGAGGTAGCTCATACACGTAGACCTGACACAGGTGATGTTGCAGGCCTATGCCCATGTGCCCGACGCCTCACTCCTACCAGATGTTCCAACACCGACAGCTCATGCTCACGGATTTTCAAGCCATGATCAAGGACTCCAACCATGTCACCCAGCCGTCTATCCAAAGCATCAGCAATCTGCTGTTGAGCATTTACCATTGCCTGGATGCTGTTGTTTACAGCCCTCTGTAGCCTCTGATCTGCTCTGTTGCACCATTCAGCACATGCCTGTGCCTCCATTTCAACCTGAAACATGCATCTGGTGACACCAGCTGCTGTGCTCTGTCATGCAGGAGCATGTTGGTCAGAGATCCTCCTACGAGCAGCACTGGCCACGTGCCTGTGTGGGGTACCACCAGTAGTTTGACTGACACCATGGTGTGCAGGCACACCTTCCATAGCCCCCACACTTTCCTGTTCCAAGCTACCACGCGCCAACTGTCCTTCCTCTATGGCCACTGGTGATGGGGTATGTGCAGGTATGGGATCTGTGTGCGGGGATGAGGTGGATATAGATGGAATGGCAACCAATGGCACAGTTTCAGCCCCTGACAACTCTGCCTGTGATCCAATCATACGTTCATCATCACTGCTAGAGTCTGTGGGGACACTAACATCTGATGTACTGCAGGAGGGCAATGCATCTACATCACCTGTGAGGGCAGACAAGAACTGTACATTACAATCTATACAATAGACGCACACACACACATGCATGTGATATGACAGAAGGCATGCAACATGCATGTGATACTGCAGACGGCATGCAGCGCAGACAATAATAGTGGTAGTTATCATACATCCGTAGATTGCACACAGCATGCATGTGTCATATAAGATGACATGCAAATTACACAATCATAGTAGTGGTTAGCATACATGCCTGTGTTACACCATGTGGACCAGCACAGGTTAACAGTACACCTGCCTGATGTGTGGCATATGACCTTGATAATCACATGTAGTATGACATGTGATCTGCTGACATGTGCAATAACATGCATACATGTTTAACACAATAGTGTCCTGTTGAATATACAGTGGGGCAATGGTGTACCAATTCAATGTTGTCTGTCTACCCTGCAGATATACTGCAAATTTAGCTGATGTGCATGGCCATTACAGGGAATCATGAGGAGTCTCTAGTGCTATACAGTGTGAGTTACAGACAAGGTTCATAACCATGATTGTGTTCAGATACAATACATACATACTGTGGAATGTGACCCACGTCACTGAGGTGTATACACACTAAACCATGATGTGGAAGTTGTGACACAGGTCACTGATGGGTATACGGATGACACCCCTGCACATCTGCAACCATATTGCTGCAGCCTGGCAACTATGGGCAGACATGGTAAACACGTCGGTACACCATGTCCCACATGACATCTGTGTACCACACACACACACACACACACACACACACACACACACACACACACACACACACACACACATGAGTAGCTAGTATGGCATTTATGTCCATCACCAGCAACGAGAATGTACTGTATCTGTGACCTGATGTGGATACTGTACAGGTAACTGCTGACATGTTGCAACACCCTCAAGATGTTCAACACATCCTATGTGGTGGATTGATGTTACGCCTACACAAGATGTGCACAGGCCTGTAGGATGTCTAGCATTCCACATCTACATTATGACCATTATACAAAGGCTATGGCCGAACCATGTATAGCCATTGTACGACAGGGTGTACACACAAGCACAACACTTCTAGTATGTGTGTTGCTCCATGTCTCTGGCCATCCTCCATGGCCATGTGTGTACAAGTGTTGTCCAAATTATAGTGATGGGCATCTATTTCACATGTCTGTGTTGTCTCATATGACATATATGCTCCACTTACAACAGGGTTATGCAGATAAAGGGTGGTATGTGGGATATATTTTCAGGTTAGGCAGGCAGTGTAGCAGCCAGGCCAATAGATGTTATGGACATGTCAAGATAGCACATCACATTGTGTGACATTCATAGCAGGGCTATGATCCACACCAGTGAAACCTGTGTGCTGACCATACTCCAGCCCACTGTGTAGTACTGTTTGGATTCACCACATGTGTAGATCAGATCTGTTGTACGTTCCTAAAGTGAACAGCACCTCCACCATTGTATGCGCAGCTGTCAACACATCTGACAATAAAGTTTGTGAGGATTCATGTCGGTGAGATGATTCACATAGTTTGCAAGAGTGGCACATGGATAGTCATTGTGATGCATTGCAAGTCTGACCTGTATATTATGACAGGACCATACATTATGTGTACATGTTGTGAATGGCCACATGGCAGATATATTTGTGCATTATGGTTCCTGATAAATAATAACACTATCACCTGCAACGGGCTGCTGTCACTGTGGAACACCAGAGGTACTTAAATAGGAGTAACACAGCAGTATGAGCATACTCCACCCCTGTATAAAGGCTACAGGGAGCAACGTGCATAACACATACACTAGTACATTAGACTATACTATGGTGTATGCACATGTGTGCATACACAGAGTAGCATACTATAGTATGTGGCATGTGTGTATACATGCCTTGCATATGATGTTACATTACATATTGTACAGTGGCACATGCAGCTATATGGAATATAGTTGTTATAGGTGCAGTACTGACTTACCAGGCAATTCCAGGCTCAGTGGTTGAGTGACACCCACCTCCATAATATCGGCTAAGGCTTGTGGATGTGGTTCTGCAGGTGTCCCCAGGTTGGCCAGTAGCTCCTTGGTACGTGTGAATGGGGGCTGGGTTGGTGGTCCACCACCCATTGCACCTTGTTCCCTGGTGATTGCATTCACATGCTGTTTCGCCTATCTAATGAGGTCTGTACAGTGTATGCGCACCTGCTGGTATGTGTGGTTGAGGCCATCCACATCATTAACCCTCCTGCGAAGTTCCATCCACAGGGCATCCCACTGCTGTATATCCTGAGGCACATGGCTGAACAGGATGTTGTGATTATCGAGTAGGTATGGGATGAGGGCCTCATCCTCCAAGCATGTAAAAGGGGGAAGCCTTGCACGCGGCATACCTGGAAGACATAATGATAGAGACAGGTCACAATACCTCAGAGACATACAGAGCTACAGCTGAACATACACGTGTATCACATTACTTCAGTTTAAATAGTTGTATTTGCAAACCTACATGACACTGACTTGTTTGTGTCACACACATGTGACACTCAATGTTGAGTGGATATTATCGCCATATATGTGTGTATGTGTGTGTCACCTGATTACATTGTTCATACTCCATGTGGTTGCTGACTTGATGTGGGCATGTCTGTTTGCCTATCTGGTGTTCCTACCTATCAGCACATGGCTGGATGTGTCCATATTAATGCAGTTGACCTTGATGCAGTGTATATGTCACATATAAGAACTTACACTGCCTTAACAGACATGACCTGTGACCCTGCAGTCATGCTCACATGTATGTGTTCTGCCATATACATCTACATGGCACTGTAATGTGATTTAACATCCTGCCATGTATTACCTGTGTTGCACATGTGATACACATGGGACACTGGCTAGCCAGATGGTATTTGCAGGGATGGATATCAACTATGGCATGTACAGTCAAAGTCAACTAGTGGGCTATATGCCATGGGCCATGTATGTATCTAAGATGAAAGGTTACCTGGCAGTAGCTGACAGGCAGGTCTGTGGGGCCAGGTGGAGCAGTGCCACATTACTGATCCACAGGGTTATTGATACATATACCATGTGTTACCATGCGGTCATCACACCATGTCTGAGAGGGGAGCGATGTGCAGCTTTGATGGACAGGTTTGCATAGTATGGCAGGACTATGTCAAGTGTATGGGACAAGGATCTGTCCAGCATGTGGTAGGTGGATGTCCATGAAGTATGTGTTCGAGATCAGGATGTGTATGTGTAGCATGTCCGACATCACTGGGTTGGACATGGATTTATTCAGGGTATGCATCATCCTACATAGTGGAGATGGGGAATGGGAAGGCTGGTGTAGGGCATCTGCACATGGCCAATACCCCTTAAAGGAAATATGTGATCTGATATGGATCACTTGAGTGGTCTGTATGGCTGGACAATGATCTCTATATTCATGAATGGCACCCTATTATTATTAGGGTTGCTACATACGACTCCCTGATGGGTATGGTGATGTAGCTATCATACAAAAGACAACTGCACAGCTGCATCCCTCACACACAAGTGTCCATTATGATGATCGCTGCCTAGGTGGTAGTTCATGGGTACAGGGTTATTAACATTGGGGTGACAATGCGAGTCAGCTATTGCTCCTAGGTCATAGTCATTCACATACTTCAATAGGCAGATGCCTTCTGTTTGTCTGTGAGGTATGGACTACAATGAGGGGGAATAGAATTCATTAACCCTGACATACTGTAGCTGCCACTGGTATGATGATCACATATTATTCAGACACCTTCTGTAGTGTTGTTTCTGTCAGCAGTCCTGTTGCTAAACTCTCCTGTGACATAGGAATGTACATTTAGTATACTGAGTGTAGGTGGTACACAGTATGGGTGATGATGTCCTATGACCTGGCAAGGTTATGATATGCAGTGTGACATCAACCATACTGTCATCTACATCTGTACTGCTGACATCACTTACGTGATCAAGGTTCATGGCCTTCCAGATCAGACTCAGCAGGGTAGTAGTGCAGTACTTCCCATTATCAGTGGTGTCTCCCTCTTTGTTGGGTTGTGATACCTGTTGGTGTGCACCATTCAGTGTGTACACAACCTGACATGGAGCTATGTTTTACATGATGTGTACGTGGAGAGCATCTTGTTTTGCCATATGTGTATGATAAAACCTGTGATGTGAGCAGGTCCCATGCAGACTGAGTGCAGCTTGTACCTGCATAGTTGTGGGTACAGGGGCACTGTGGTGTATATGGATAAATGCTTGTGTACCTGTTGGGGGGAGAGGGCCATGTTTTTGTATTATCCAAGACCCTATCTCGATTGCTTATTCATGCTAAGCACTTGTTCAGGACTTGTAAACAGTACGTAAGCTAATGATTACTATAGCACTCAATCTTCCACATCACCTACAGATAAGGGTGAACAGGTTTTGTACATACTTTCCTCAATTGCGTAGAGTAATGTAGCTGTTGTACTCACTTTCCTCACTTATCTAGGTGAATGTAGTTCTATATTCAGGCATGTCCAAAGTCAACTGCCAGTGTTTTCACCTCTCTATCTGATGAATCTGGACATCTTGAGGCAATGTACACATTGCCTCATGTACACAGACAAGCCTCTCCGCCTACCAACCAACACTACAACCTGTGAGAGATGCACTCATCTAGTCAAACTGGAGGTAAAGGTCTCTCCAACCAAGCCTGAGCCTGACTGTCATGTGGAGAAGGTACACAGTCGCACAACACCACACTCATCACATAAGCCTCACTGTATCTACCCCACTATTAACTGGGAAAACTACTCGTCTACCAACACATTATGTCAATGGTTTCTGGAATTCATAAAGACCAATGCCCTGACTCAACATATCAACACACCCACCAGAGGCAACAATATCCCAGACCTAGTCATTACCAACATTAGTGACTGGTGCTCCACACATGAAGCCAACTCCTCGTTTGTCCAATCAGACCATGTGCTGAACACCATTGATATCCACATCCCGCACCTAACCCCCCATTAAGCGAACCACAGTATAATATGTCTACAAGGCCAACTACATGCTTCTTAAGGCAGACGTGGTGGATGTCATGACACCCATGCAGATGGACAGTACTGTTACAACTGCTGAATCCTACACAAATGCACTCTATAAGCACTTACAGGAGTGCATGGCTTGTGCTATCCCAAACAGAACCAGGACGCTATACTCATAATTAACTAAACCAATCTGTTGGTCCCCTGCCATGAACATATTGTACTACAGGAGGAAGACACTGTCGCAAACAACAGTACAATGCCATGTATGGAAGAGATCCCTGGCCAGCCTCAGTAAGAAGGTGAGATCCCTTATATGATCCTCCAAAATTAGCTACGAAAACTTTAACGCAACTAATACTAACAACAACCACAGAGCCTCGATGTCAACAACCAGATCTGCTCTGAGTTAACGCACAAAGGCACGGACATTACAGAAACAATGGATATTGGCAACATCCTGGCAGATCCCTCTCAAAGCTGCACACTCTGAAGGCAATATCACAGCATCCATGAGACTGGACAACATCCCAGGCTGCATTTTACACAAACTTCGGATCGTACTGACTCTTCACCTATGCACCATGTTCAATAATAGTCTCACATCAGGCATAGTGCCCTCTGAATGGCACACAGCAACAGTTATCCCACTGCACAAAGGTGGTTCCACAATGGACCACGAGACCTATTTCCCTATAGGTCTGACTAGCCTGGTCTGCAAGGCTATGGTGCACATCATGGATCACTGTCAGAGACACTGGGTACCTCCCAACCTTTGACCCCTCCCTGTTTGGCATTGTTAAGGCCGGACCATGCCTCTTAACCCTGGTGGGCTTCTTAGAGACAGTTACCAAGGCATTAGATGAGGGTAAGGAGGTCCACACAGCCTACCTAGATCTCTCGTAGGCTTTCAACTCCATTCCTCCTTCTGGTATTATCAACATACCCATCTGCCTGAACATTAACCCCTACGTCATGTGATGGTTTGCAAAGTGTCTCACAAACAGAACACACATAGTAGGAGTTGCATACCCTAGATATGACTGTACACCAGTTACAACTGCCATCCCACAGGGCTCAGTCCTAGGACCCTTCATGTTCGGTATATACTTCTCTGACGTACAGACAAGCACAGAAGGGCTTTGGCTGAAAAGGTTTGCAGACGACTGCAAACTAGGGGACATAATTGTTTCCCCAGCTGTTACAGACACACTCTGGAAGGGTCACACTGAGACGGATACCTATTGTTAATATCATAGCAGCAAGCTGAATGCCTAAAAGTGCATAGTCATACCCTTTGGATATAACTCATTACCCGCGGACTACCACATAGGTGCTAGTCCCCTACATACAAAAAAGGTATTACAGGATTTGGAAACACCAGTAGATAGCAATCTCTCCTTTGATACCCAGAATGACAAGGTGGTTAGAATATCCTTCTACATGGCCCCCCCTAATCTGTAATGGGTTCGCATCCAGATCAGAGGGGCCATTGTGACTCTACACATGTCATATCAGACCCATTAAAGGATACAACACCCCATTTGGGATATACCTTACAGGACAACTGCAATAGCTTGGAAGACCACACCAGTACCACACCAAGAGGATTACTGACCTCAAACAGATGACCTATGCAGCCCAACCTATGAAACTCCAGCTGTACTCAGTTGCATACCACATACTCACAGGTGATCTCTGTTTGACATACAAGGCCCATGTCCAACCCTGTATTGATGGATATGCTCCACCTAAACAGAAGCCCCTGAGAGCCACATGCTCTAGGGATATACACCTAACCACAATGATGAGTAGGACATGATGAATGGATAGATTCCTGACCCGGATACTCCTTATGCTTTGGAACGTTATTACAATGTAAATCAGGCAGGGCCCCTCACGAGCACTCTTCAAGGGAAACGTTGCTGTGTGGATGGGAGACAGACATGTTCCTGGGGATCACTGCAGTGGCTCTGCTGGACAGAGGCACAGGGAACTATTGGCTCTGCCATTCAGAGTCACAGGGAACCAACCTATGGGGGTGGCGAAAGACAACACACGCTAGCTAGGCTTACAGATACCCTTGGTAAGACAGACTAGTACCTACCTTTGCACATATTACATGTCTTATGTGCATGGATAGTTAAATAGCTCTTCAATTTTACTTTGCTATTATGCTGATAAACTGTCGGCTCACTAAAAGACATATGTATACTGTTATTGTGTATTGTAAATGCCGATTGACATAACTAATGTTTGCCTACCATTATAGCAATGCTATGTAGCTTGTAATACATATCTGCCTACAATACTGTACATTACACAGTTATTGGCACAATATCCCACAATGCAAAACATACTTGCACAGTGGCCCAACCTTCCATATGTTATTCTCTGTATTACACCCATACATATGGCTACAGTTACAATATATCAACATATACTATCCTCTGTTATAGCACATACTTGTTGGACCAACCCTGCCACTGACACTGGCTGGTGAGGAGTATTTCTGTTTAAAGCCTTTTTATAGCATCCCTTGTGGTGTATGCGGTGTTTGCCTTGTGACCTACAGCAGTACACACAAATACTACAAGCATTACTATGCTCAACAATACATCACTACAAGATAACTGTTTCCACTATATGGATTGCGTGCACTTTAAATACTACAGAATAGTACTACATACATAGACATACTGACTGTTCTACATACCTTATTAGTAACCCGACGTATCGTTAACAGTTGATTCAATCCTTTTTGGTTTGTGTTTCATTGCTATTTGTAATGTTCCGCTGGTATATACGGATGGTATGAATGTGTGATAACACATCCTTTTCTAGTTACATATTGGTAACATGTGGTATCCTGTCCACCAGTTGCTGTTCCAAAGTAGCTAATTGGATGCACATCAGCTGTGCAGCTACTCCATTAGCCGATACCATGACAACAGTGGTGTATATGTGAGTACTCCTTTTAGGGGTTGTCTGTTTACCTTACTTTCGAGGGAGAAGATGTAGATGTGTTATTGCAATGTATTTCAACAGCTATATGGAGACACACAGAGATATATTAGCTTCATGACTCCCGTGGACTGTGTGCAATGGCTAGACAATTTAGTTCTACATATGAATACAGCTGTTATATTTCTGAACAGTGCTACTTATGCATGGTTTGTTTTTACCTGATACTTCTGCAGATGTTTAAGTCTGGCAAGGATGTTTGTCCAGCTCAAGGCTGTATGGCTATGCATGAACTATTATGTGGTGTACAGTGTGCTCACCAGACATCTTTGATTTGGTGAACAAGTGTAGCATACTGTGCTGTTACTCACTAATTGCTAACACATCCCGGTGTACGCACAACCCTTTGAAACAGGATTAGTGCAAAAAAATCCTATTACATCAGCAGCTGTTCCATTGTATAACAGCCGCTATTTCACTTAGGGCCATGTTAGTGTGTCTCTGACAAGCTATGTTAAGGCTTCTGCAGATGTCATACAGTGTGTGAATGATTTGTGATGTTCTTACAGTTTGTATTGTAATATGTTTGTGTGTGGGGGTGATGTTGGTAGGTGTGCATAGCAAATGCAGGTGTGTAGGAACTGCTTTTATACATAATCGCTATGTGCGTGAGGGTCCCTTCCCTATTTGAACACCTATCCTTTTGTGGACTACTACAATGGTATTTGCAGGCTGATTCATTAAGGCACTGTTATGTGGTTCCTGTATATCATACAGGTGATGTTAATCCTTGAATCCCTTCAGTAAAACATCTGAATGTAATAACGTGTTGCTACATGATAGCTGTGTATTTCTGTCATAGGTATTTGCAGTCATCATAGTTGTGTTGGTGACTGACCCTCTTTGGCTAGGGTTACCACCTTTTCATATGTCCATAGTGGGTCATTTTCGGGACACACATCTGATTTTACAGGCCGACACAAACCCATGGTCAGTACAAGGGATAGAACTTTCCTTTCTTGCCTAATTATAAGCTTATTCTTGTAGCAGTTTAGTGGCTTATCCTGTTTCCTGTACCATGTAGATACAGAAATAACTATTGTATGCAACTATTACAGTACATATGGGACATAATTATGTCCTACAATCCCAGGACATTTGCCACATTTAATATATTTGGTCAGGACACAACCGCCCAAAGAGGGAGTGTCCCTCTCAAAGTGGAACAGGTGGTAACACTATCATTGGTTCATGTCCATAGCACATATTTGTAATGGTGTATAGGCATATACACTCCATATCCTTTGTTCATAAAGGTTGGTAGTGGTGGAATGTATAATTGCTATGGTCTATGCTATACACGTATGTGAACACTTCAACCGCTGTATACGGGAGACCTAGGGAATTCCGAAACGACAGTGTTCCAACACACACAGTCCCGGGAACAGATTCCCATACCCCACATTACCAAAAGCGACAGTAACTCGCGAAGGTAACATGAACATGGAACACACACATGCACACACAGACACACTGCTACCCAACACATGCAAACAAACCATCCTACACTACGTATGAGCAGGTGGCCAAGCCCCCCTACACACCCCATGTAGGTGTCTGTGCCTCACACACCACCCACTACTTTAATATTCTACATCATAGGTCGACAAAAACAGACGCACAAAGCTAACCCACAACCACACATTACAGTCCCCCAAGAACACACACCACACACAGAACACACACACTTACACAGACTACAGCCCTAAGAAACACATGTACACACAGTAACCTACCCAAACCGCAACACCAGAATCACTGACTAACTGTCCATTAACATCGTGAGATTACACCTCGCACATCTGGTGTTTCAGTACTGTGTTCTTTTGGACCTTAAGTCTTGGGATTACGTGCGTCGGTATGTAAAGCAGTGGGTATGTGGTAGGTATCCCATTCATATGTACCTCCATGGTTATGTAGATGTTGTTAACCTATCTATATATCTAAATATATATGTATATCCCCATATATCGACATATCTCTCTCTCTCCCTCTCTCTCTCTATATATATATATGATTGTGTATATCTATATCTATATATATATATATATATATATATATATATATATATATATATATATATATATATATATATATATATATATATATATATATATATATATATATATACATATATATATATATATATATATATAAAACATACACCTTTCATTGTGTATATGCCGGTTTGTCCTATTTCAACACATTCTTACCTTTTGTGTTTTATCCTGTCAGTAAACACATCTGCCATTGGTACCTCTCAGGTAGCTTAGTGGTATGTTATTGTGATGAATGTGTACATGGTTGCGTGTTCTAATCCTGGTAGTGATATCTTACCTCTCAGAGCAGGCACTGGTAGTGCAAGGGTGATTAACGCACATTTCAGTGGTTGTGTGTTCCACATCTTCATTATTCTGTGGAGAACTACCTATATATGCAAGCTGTGTTTAAGGTATACTATGTAACATGTACATATCTGTGAAGATTCCTGTCAGGGATACTCCCCATTATTTGGAAACACATCCCTGATTGCATTATACAAAACCCCTCACTAACACTCCGGGGAATCCTTGCAGAGTGGGTAGTGAACAGTAGCTACACCCGAGGGATCCCGCAAGTGGCTCTGCTCCACAGAGGGACAGTTAGTTGATCGATGGGGTGGCAACAGCAGGCACATTTTGCCTATGCTTCTGAGTGGCCTTGGTGGTTGGCCATGTACCTACCTATGTATCTATGAACCTGTACATACAGTATGGACACTTGCGGATAGCTTAATATACTGTTCAGGTATTGACTTACCTTGTTCCAATGGCAGTTACATGTGTACAGTGGTTGAGGGCTACCTATGTAGGATGCACACAGTAGACCACCTATACATGACAATTTACAGGTGGTCTTGTGTGTGTGCCATCCATGTTTGCTGTCTGTGCAGGTGGAGAAGGGTGTCAGTCCATGAGTGCCTACACTGTCAGTGTGTGTGCTATACATTCCCTATTTGCCAAGGCATGGGCATACTGGGCACACCTCCATCTGCCTACTGGGGCTAGCACAGGGTGTTCATGGTCTGAGCCTCCCTGTGCCTGTGGGTCCCTTGGCAATGGTGGTGGACTGTGAGGGCCTTCACCATTCTGTCCCTGCTGCACCTGTTTCCGCAGGATCATATTGTGTAGCATGGCACATACTATGAAGATGTGGGCACACGTTCCTGGAGAGTACTGCAAGGTTCCACCAGATATGTCCAAGCAATGGAACTGTGATTTCAGCATCCCAAAAATGTCCTCTATGATGATTCTGGTTTCTGAATGTGCCTCATTATGGTGCTCTTGCGTGGCTGTGTGTGCATTTCTGATGGGTGTCATCATCCGCAGTTCCAGTGCATAGCCAGCATCCCCGACCAGGTGGCCATATGTGATGTCCCCCCTGGCAAATACCTGATACAGCTGTGAGGCATGCCAGATGTGGGAGTCATGATAGCTTCCAAGACTGCCGGCACACAGATCCATGATAATGCCCTGGGCATTGCACATGACTTGGCAGTTGATGGAGAGGAATCCCTTGCGGTTTATGTAGCGCCTACCCTGCTCACTGGGTAGTGACTTGATGTGTATGTGCATGCAGTCTATTGCACCCAGTACCTCCGGGTAGTTCGCCACACGGTGGAAGAGACGCATATTGCTGGCCAACTCCTCCTGCATTCAGGGGAAGTGTATGTGCTCATTGGCATGTGGTAACATGGCATCCAGGAACTGGTGGAGTACCCTGGATGCTGATGCCTGTGAGATCCCCATGATATCCCCAGTTGGCCTTTGAAAGGTACCTGTGGCTAGTATTCTCAAGCTTACACATACCTTCGTGTCCACTGGGATGGATCCCCCTCTGTTACTACTGCCTCTGAGGTGTGGCCGGCACAGCTCAACAAGTAGCTGTATGATGTCCCTGTCCACCCTGTAATGCTCTACTATCTCCAGATCATGTAACCCCTGGTAGGTTACCCTGGATCTGAACACTCATCTCCTCCTGCGATGCCTGAGATGGTTGTCAGCATCATCCTCCACACCACCGTCAGTCTCCAACACATGCTGGTGAATCAAAGCTATGGCAGCCCCTAACATATACATATTAAAAGTTCCCCGTCTGTATATACCAATGGTTCAGAGTGTCTGGGAATACCCAAGTGTGTGTGTGTGTGTGTGTGTGTGTGTGTGTGTGTGTGTGTGTGTGTGTGTGTGTGTGTGTGTGTGTGTGTGTGTGTGTGTGGGGCTTTCACACCTTATACTATTGTGCAATGGATGATGCTGGTATAATTGGGTGTGTTTGTGCTATTCCAGCTGCAGGGTATCTTAATTATTGGTTTTACAGCAGGTACTGCTATTGTGGGGCCTTTGGTGTTGACTTACGCTTGTCTGCCATGATTCATCTATTGCCCTTTACTTCTGTTTTCAACCTGATTCACCTCCCATTGCCAGGCATGCATCCAGCTGCTGCCTTTCTTGTTTTGTGCTTCCACAACCCAGGATTGTGTTGGGAAATGTGTTATGCAGCTGATCTACAGCAAGTTTGCTTTGTTCTGCTGTGACAGTTCTCTTTTCTTTGCTGTTTGGCACCTCCACTTTCCTGTTCTGCAGGTAGCTGCTAGCAGCCTTGTTACCTGTTGTCTATGGCCCATTGTGAGTTTCTAGGTGTTAATTACTCATTTGTACTCCAATTACCATGCTGCAGCATTTCCTTATTGTCTTCCCATAACCTTCCTGTTTCACCTAAGTTGCGTGCCACACGCTCCCAGTTTCCAGCTTTTGAGCGCGTTTTCATCCACCTTCACATGCACTTTCGGTCACCTTGCGTGCTCTCAGCTAAGCATAGCTATGGCTAGGTACACATCCCTATCCTGTGGCTTTGCTTAGCAACAGGCAACCCGGATTACCAATTCTCCAATGTGCTTACAGCTATGGCAGTGCACACCTCTCATGATGTCATGTTTACCTCCAGGCCACTCCTCAGTGTTGTACCGCTGTGCCGTGAGGTACATCCTTACGCCAGCGGGACGTTTGCGATTCAGTATTACTTGACTCATTTGCATGGCATTGACTACTAATTCCTAGTTACCATGTGGAACACTGTCACAGACCCTTAGCAACCCTTGCACCTTGGTTGTGGTATAGAATGCGTACCATTGACTTTTATGGTGAACTCATGATTTGTGTTACATTGCAGTTTTATGACATCTAAATATATTTTCCTTGTGTTCCCATTTGCACACCCATGCACTGCAGTTGTACTTTGCATTAGTGTGGCCATAACATTAAATGTTATTTTTTATGTGTTGTGCGTGTTTTTTTATGCCATTGGCTGTATATTTAGCCATTGGCATATGTTAACATTGTAATACATAAGTTTGGTCCGCTTTCATGGCTCCGATGTTCTGTTTGAAAAAAATATAAACCTTTTTTTGGTTTACATTTCTGCATGCTTACGCTGCTCCTGCACCACTTCATGAATCGCTATGTATCTTCATTTGCATGGTGCACTACTGTGCATGGGGTAATTAGCATACATGTGCCAGGAGCTGTGTAGCTCTGGCGTACGCTGGTAGTGCACATGGAATCGGCTCGTACCTGAATCACTCGGCGGCCATATTTGGCGTTAGAACACCTATGCTGCGCCTGCGCCTGGCACAAGCTTCATGAATCCCGGGGTATATGTATGCAAAACAGTCAGAATGTAAAACTAATTGAAGTAATGCAGTCAGCAGAAAGACTACAGAGGGAATGTGGCAAGTTTTGAAAGTGAAATTAAATGGAAAAATAATAAAAAAGGAGTTTAACATCAGAATCTAGGCACACATGTTAAGAAGGATATATTTCCATAAGAAACATATATTTAATTGAGATGAGAGATAAAAACATAAGAAATAGAAATGTGATTGAACTATTACTTTGAAAACTGAAATGAACAAACTGGGCAGATAAATTAAACATAGCCTTTGACAAGATCATGGAAAATTTAAAAAAATTTTAGATCACTACATTGAACATAATAAGAACCTATTTTATAAATATATATTTTTAGAAACATAGTGTGAGACAAAGGACTTCCAAGATGGCTGCTCATTGATCAACAGATTAAATTTCTCTCTCCTGTTGTGAAAACAAAAACTGAGAAATAAGAGTTAATGATATTGTCAACTTGGGTAAAATTCAGCTACTGGCTAGTAAGTACACTACCTGAATGCCAATAAAGAAGAAAGTTAAAGAATCTGAAAGAAAATCAACCAGAAAATGTGAAGATAAAACACTTGCTGGAAAAAATCCTGCAGGTATACAAACAAAAAGTTCATGCTTCAGCTTTGGTACAAGAAATGTTTTTCAGTAATTTGGAGGAACAAATTAATCAGTTTTATTCACAGTTGATTAAAATAAGGGAAACACTGAAGGATTATATCAACTCAAATAAAAATTTGGAAAAATGGAAGGAGATTTAACTAGCTATTTAGATGAACTGATAAAACTACAAAAATTAGAGACTGAAATGAAGAAAAGGCTGGCTGAGTATGAGGCTTCTGAAGAAGAGATGTGTCAAAGAATGGTAGAGTTAGAAGAGCACATTTAATATATTTCTCCATACCTGCAATGAGAAAGCAGCTAAGACCTATATTAGTAAAGATTTAATTATTCCAGCAGAAAGAGCTGATCCTGGCAAAACCAAGGTAAAAGAGAAAGTATTAAAAATTGGAGATAGCATGAGTATATGAGGAAAATGATTATTCACTGTGCACCAGGAAAATACAGAAGCAAATTTATCTCAGCAATCAGGGAATGCTGAGAGGCTGGTGTGACATTTAAGCTGCTGTATCCAGCCATCTTCTTATTTTTTCTCTGGAGAATCAAACACATGTTTGGATGCAGAACAAGCTAAGGAGGAAATAAGAAAAGTTTATCTAACATAAAGTGAGGCAACAAACATAAGTGGACTCTGCTTCACATTTTCCTGACAATAAACTCATAGAGAGACTTTGTCAGTGAAACATTTTCCAATGTTACAAAGGCAAATGCTTAAGAGACAGAAAAATGTTGAAGAGCTGACTTTATGAATCAGGATTACCTTGAACATGAACAAGAGTTTGGCATTTGGAGATGGAGATGAACATGATAAAGTCCAGCAACACTGAAATTAGAGAATAAATTGAGACTATAAAACACCAATTACATTTTTGAAATATGGCTTTGCTAGAAAAAGTAGATGGAAAAGACTGGACATTTTGTGTCTTTGTCAGACATCTGAGTGGACTATAAAGCTTTTACCCTACTTTATGTCATTTATGTTTAGAAGGTCATTACAAGGTAAAAAAAACAGCTGTAAGTAAAACAAATTTTGTTCTTCTTAGTGTTTGTATAAAACATTTCATGACATAATCTGCATATTGTATAGTAAAGCTGTTTGTACAGTGGGCACTCAGGGGTGTTTTAATTTTGAGGAGTCTTTTCAGTGACTGTTTTATGTTTTAAAGATATTCAAGTAATCAAGCACTTCTTTAGCTGTAACCATAGTTTTGCAGTATAACAAGAGAAGGAAGAAAGGCTGGACAGAAGTAAGTTTAAATTAACACATTGTGATCTTGGGCTACTGGGTTGGGGTGTAAAAGTGCACTGATTACATTATATGTAGATGTAATTTAATTTCTCTTGTTTTTAGAAGGGTGGATAGCTAAAGTAATACCATGGTATAAGCTATAAACAAGTGATTTTTGTAAACATGTAAGCTTGAACAGTAAGAAAATATGTTGAAAGCCATGAAAAATGCTAAGTTTCTTTCAAATGCATACATATTAACTTTTTTTTTTGTTAGTAAATGCTTTCAGTGGGAGCCAAGATGTCTGCAAGTGAAAGCAAGTTATGTATTCTGTTCTGAGTGAAATTTACAAAAAATTCTTCATGCATCTGCAGTGTTGTTAGCTGTTTTTTCCTAATTGTTGATTACTTTTATATGGAGATGAGCTGTCTGCAGGTGCAAACAATTAATGTTGAGAGTTCTGAGCATTCTCTGCTGATGGAAATGCAAAATTTAAATGTACACTGGCAAGTAGTTCAGTGAAAAATAAAGTCTGAAGTTATGGGAAATTAATAAGAGACAGTAGACTTAATACTTTAATGCATTTAAAGCTATTTTTATTCAAAGATAATGCACTTATAGGGCTAAAAGTCAATGTTTTCCGAAAGCATACAAGCTGTTTTTCACATATGGGATGAAAACACAGATAAGAGAAAAGAGACAGCAATCAATCTAAGTAGGAACATGGGCTGTAATATGCGTTTTAACATGAGTTATCTTAATTGTAGGTCAGATAATGCATGTGAGAGCAACTGTTGATTTAGGACAGTTCTTTCTATCTGGAGGTTAAAATTAATTTTTGAAGATATACATATTTTTTTTTTCATTTGTACTTAGTTAATGAGGGATGGAGTGTCTGAAAGTATATTTAGTTTAAACACCTTAACCATTATGCCAGCCTCCTACCCTTATGCCAACCTCCCACCTTAAAGTTCAATGAAACTACAGATGTTTATGGAAGTACTTGAATTGTCACTATGGAGTGTTTGTCAGTCAGTATTAAAATCAACTGATATGATTATTTCTTGCTTGACTTTTGAAGTGGTCCAGCAGAGTAGTAATTCTGCACTTTTGATGTTGCTGCCAGCAAGAATAAATGCACCAGTTATGTACATTATTTTAACCTGAGAGATTAATATTTCTGCATTGCTTATTGATGGGGGAGGGTAAGTGGAGAGAGAGGGTGAGTTCAATGGAGTTTTGATAGATTAAGGTTGAACCAGCTACTTTTTTTGTCTATCATGTCTTGGCACATTCTAACCATGGATGGAGAAGGGGATGAAGAGCACATTCATCCTGGATGCCACATTTAATCAGTTTCAGTTAGAACAATATCTGGGGAGTGCTGGGCTAACCAGACATGCAATTCAGATATTTTTTTGCAAACAATGCATATGTTTAATTGATATAGGTATAAACCTTTTGTGTTTGAGCGTTAAGAATTTATAGCAGAGGAAGAGGTTGGTTAGTCTGAGATTAATTTAGGGGCGTGTGAGGAAAAACCTGGGTTAAGTGTACATCAGCACTGAGTATTATTAGGTAATAGTAGTAGTACATGTTTGGGATGGGCACTTAGATTAGCTATAAAAGGTTTAAATGAGGGAAGTTTTGACCAAAGCAGTGTCTCGAAAGAATGTGCAGAGAAAAGGTTGTCTAGACTAAGGGCTGTACTATTGTCTGACTTAGTAGTACTGAAGAATTATACTGAGGAGGTATAGGATGGAAGATACGTGATGTCTAGAAAGGGTGCAGGTAAAGTGAAATATGTTAAGAGTAGGAAGGGAGGGTAATATGAGCACGAGTATAGGTAGCGTATCTATAAATATGGAAAGGTTGGAGTAAGAAGATAAGGCAGGTAAGAAAGGGTAACTGGGTTACTAGTGTTGTAGAAGTAAAAGTTTTAGTGAGGATCAGACAGCACTATTGTCAGAGTTGAAAGAGAAATAGATAATTTGTTTTTGCATGAAAAGGATGTAAGAGTGGTAAACAGAGAAGAGTATTACAAACAATGAGAAAGAATATGACTTTTATACTTTGTGGAGAGGCAAGTGATACAGGGAACTTAGGAGTAATTTATTGAATAGGATCAGATGTGATGTGGGTGGAATTATGCATGAAGGGTGCATATCAGTGTGAGCAAGGTGATTGGTTATTGTAAAGCTAGTGGTGAAAAGAATGGATGTTAAATTTAGCTGAAGATGGAGTGGGTGGGAATTAGGGGTAGGGTAGAGGAGCAAAGTGAACCCTATACACAATAATTGTCACCTGCCAATATTGCATTTTTCTTTTCTTTTCTTTTTTTTTTACTTTAGCTGTGTTTTTCCAATCCATTTTCTTTAGTCTGCATGTATACTTTAACTGAGGACCCATTCTCCCACATTGCAGAAGCTGTAGATATAGTTCATTCAATTTCCTTCCTTGATTAAAGTCTCCTGTATTTGAATGCTTCTCATGTCAACATAGTATCTCAGCTTTATTAGGCCTCTGCTTTGTCAAGCCTTTATTCATTTATGCATATTCCTTTTGCAGAGGGTGTCACCCATAGCTCTGACTACATCTTCTCCAGAGTTTGTCCCTGTGATTTCCCACTTCACAAGGGTGAGAATGTTGTTATACCTCCTTCCTGTCTGCTCCAGGAACATGGTGCTGTACACTACATAACAGTATGCATCTGCTTCCCTCACAGAAGCCCACATTCTGACATTTGCTCTTCAGTGGGTTCCTTCTAATTCTCAGCTCTCTTCCTACATTCTGCTTTCAGCAAAGGGTTGGAGTAATAATGTTATGAATAAAAAAATACAGTCCTGTTCTTATCAAATGACCACAAGCGGACAATTACTTAGCGCTTTCATTCACGTTTAATTTGTGAACTTCTTTAGAAACAAAAACATGCCCTACACAAACTTCCTTTTATATCTAATAAAACAATTACTTCACAGGAAATGACATAACCTACTCAAAATCAACTATAGTTTGTACAAATTGTTTTTTTAGTTAAAACATTACTAAAACCCATTATTAATAATGATGATGCTATACATTCATAAAATACTTTTGTACTTGATTAATATTTGTATTTTAAAAAAACATGCTATGTTTATAGTCTCATTGAGACCGGGTGCGCTATCTGCACCTAAATACAACTGCCAAATACCTCTTTACACTCTAATGTGTTGTTTGTGTCTCCATTTAAAGGTTCTTTATCCAACTTTTCTAACACAAAAAATTCAAACTTTTTAAAATCTGTACATATAGCTGCATGTCTAGCTAATTAATTAGTTCTATCTTTCTTCTTAATAGCCAAATTATGTCCATATATTCTTCGTTTTAAATTTCTTATTGTCTTTCCTATGTAATAACTTTCACAGGACAAGCATGTTGCTATGTAAACTACCTGTTCATTATTACAATTGTAATAATCTTTTGCCCAGAAAGTAATGTTGTAATAACTAAGAGTGACAAATGAAGAATTTGTTATGAACCTACATTGTTTGCAATTGCGACATGCATAAGTGCCTTTTTTGTTGCTTCTTAACATGACCGAACTGGCATTATCTTTATTTCCTGATTCTAACATATATTTGATGTTGACTATTTTCTTATATGTAAATCTAGGTTTGAATCCTAATCTAACCAATAAATCTTTGTTACCTAGAATAATTTTCCAATTGTTCTCTATGATACTTTTGATGTACCACATTCCACTTACTATTGAAAGTGGGAAGGCTATTATATAGTCCTTGTTGACACTATGTTTTAACTCCATACAATTTGTTGGTCCTACTAAAATGTCTGTAGAATTTAAAATGGGAGATACAACCACATTTCTCAAAAACAATACCTCCTTTTCTATCTTTTTTATCCAGTTTATGTCATAGCCTCTGGAAATTAAAAAGCCCCTTAGGAGCTGAACTTCTTCCCTAAATATATCATCGTCTGATGTCAGCCTACTTAAACGGATGATCTGCCCTTTGACTACCCCCTTCTTCATGTGTTGTGGATGTGCACTATCCCTATGCAAATGTTGGTTGGCAAACACTGGTTTCCTATAGATTTTACTTACAAATTTGTTTTTCTCTTTATCAATTTGAATGTTTAAGTTCAAGTAATTTATAGACTCACCAAAACCACTTATTTTGAATTCTAGAAATTATGTCGTTGCATTTAAATCCTGTGTCAAATTTATAAATTTCTCTTGGTTTCCTTTCCAAATGAAAAACAAATCGTCTATAAATCTATAATAAATTTGTACTTTGTCAAAACTTGGATGTTGTTCAAGAAATTTACACTCCCAATTTGTCATAACCAAGTTTGCAAAGGATGGTGCAACCCTTGCGCCCATGGCTACACCAGATGTCTGTTTATAAAATTCCTTACTGAATTTAAAAAAGTTGTTTGCTAATACCAATTCCATCATGTTGCAAATGGTGTTTATTTTTTCTCCTGTAAAGTCAGTGTAATTTATTAAATATTCTCTGAGATACTCTATACCAGCCTCTTGCTCAATAGAAGTGTAAAGAGACTTAACATCTAAAGTACCAAAATAAATTTCCTCTTCTTCTACTTTGAAATTTCTCAAAATTTCTAACAAATGTCAAGAATCTCTGAGATAATCTCTAGATTTTTGAAATACTGAGTTTAATATATGATCTAACCATATTGAAATGTTTTCAGTTTTAGAATTCTATCTGTTTGAATTTTAGGAATCCCAAATAATGTGGCTACCTTTGGATGTTCCACTTGCACAAATGAATAATTCTCATTATCTAATTCTCCTTGGTTAAACATGTCAAAAAGCATTACATCTATATTGTTGTAACTCTTTTTTTATCTCTCCAATATTAACAAGCTGATAAACACCTTTATCATTGAGCATGTCTTCTATTGCCCTTTCATAATCTGATGTATTCATTAATACAATTTTCCTCCTTTATCTGCTCTCATTGTTCTAATTTTACTATTTTTACTTATATCTTTCAAAGCTCGGTGTTCTTCTACATTAAGATTGTCCATAAAGGTGTCATTGTTTATTTTTCTAAATTATTTTTCACAAATTGATAGAAAGGTGTGTAATGTGGTTTGTAGGGGAGAGTTGAAAGTACTTGGTTTTGAAAGTTTGTTAACTGTACTTGTGTCTGTGCTCTTCAAAATATCCTGCATAATGTAACTAAGATTTAGGGCCAGATTCACAAAGGCTTCCACAGAGTCTTAGAGTAAAGTAAGACTCAATGCAGCCATCATGTTCGACGAGCGATCCAGGAACAACCTGTAGGGACGTGTAAGAGAGCTCCTAAAATGGCTCTTACACGGACAGGGCTGGGATATGCAAATTACCTCAATTGCAGGCGAAAGGCATGAAAATGAGGTAGATTTGCAATTCAGGAAACCCAAACCTGTCCGAGTAAGAGCAGTGTTATTTGTAGAAATGTACTCAGTTGACAACTGAGTACCGTTCTGCAAATAGCAAAACGGAGCCATGACACCTCCAAATAAAGGTTGCATCCAGTGCAGGAAGCATGCCAATGGCCAAATATATGGCTATGTGAAATGTTTCCTGATGCAATATGAAAATAATAATATTTTATTTTTTTTCGCCGATTTCTGATGTTTAAGCGTAGCACAGAGCCGCGCGAACGGGGTGCGCTCTAAAACCCAGAATACTAAAAATTAAAACCCACAAATGTGGATTTTATTGAAATTGTTAATGTACAATGCAAGGGAATGGCAGGCTGAAGACAACATGGCCACCGAGTAGAGGTTGCTAAGGGGGAAATCTCAGTCTAAGACATGTAACCAAGCATTAGTAGGCAATCCTATGTAAATCAGCGTTAGGATAGTGAATCGCAAGTTTACATAGCAAATGAGCACAGTCAGTGGAGTGTAGGAGTAGGATATGGAGAGTAACAGAGTAGAAGATATGTGACATCATGAGGGTGGTATGTATGAAAGAAGTGAAGCTCATTGGAGCAGAGTGGCATGTGTCAGCTGTCATTCACACATCATGGAATGAGGTCTGTCAACGGGTAGGCTAGGGAAAGGCAAGAAATGGAAGGTGTATGCTGTGGATAACACCAAAGTTTCTTGCTGAGCGGATATGTGCGCGTGTGTGCGCGTGTAAACCCGAGTAAAACAGAGTGCGCATGTGTAAGCATGAGTGCGCACGTTTAAGCCAGAATAAGCATGTATAAGGCTGTTTAAAGAGTTATAAGCTTGTTTGCGCTGGTGTAGTAAGCAAGATTTAGTCTGTGTAAGCATGTGTGCGTGTGTGTTAGCTGCTGTGCACATGTTTGCGCTTGTGTGCATGGCACTCCCCCTCCCCCCCCGAGGAAACAGAAAGGAAAAATTAAACAGAACAAATAGTAGGAAGCTACCAGGGAGTACTAGCAGAGCTAGCAGGTGAAAACAATCAGAATCAGGCAATTACACAGGCAGTACACTAGCCCAGCCCAGCCTAGCACTTAAAACTCTGCAAACAACAGTCCATTATGTTTCTCACAACAGACACTGCAGTAAGCTAATAGAAGTGAAAACTGAAAAAGCTTTACTGAGACAAAGAAATGTTAGGGGCTGCCATTGCTGTTATAAGGCGACATATGCAACATGCTGAGGGTGGTGACAATGGAAATGCTGCTGGACAACCCACAGTGAGGAGACGGAGAAGAGTGTACAGGCCATAACCTACCAGGGGCTACATGAGCTGAAGATAGTGGAGCACTATAGAGTGGACAGAGACCTCCTGCAGCAAATTGTTGAGCTGTGCAGGCCATGCCTCACACACAGAACAAACAGAGGGGAACCCATCCCAGTGGAAACCAAGGTATGTGTTGGCCTAAGAATATTAGCAACAGGTAACTTCCAGAAACCAACTGGTGATATGATGGGGATATCACAGGCATCAGCATCCAGGGTATTACACCAGTTCCTGGATGCCATGTCAGCACATGTCGGTGATCATGTATATTTTCCCAATTCCCGTGAGGTATTGGCCAGAAATATGCATCTCTTCCAGCAAATAACGGAATACCCTGAGGTAGTGGGTGCAATAGACTGCACGCACATACGCATCAAAGCACCAGCCGGCGAGCGGGGTAGGGTCTACTTCAACTGCAACGGCTTCCCCTCCATCAACTGCCAGGTCGTGTGTGATGCCCAGGGCATAATACTGAATGTGTGTGCAGGCTGCCCTGGAAGCTTCCATGATTCCCATATCTGGCATCTGACGCAGCTGTACCAGACATTTGCCAATGGGGACATCCCACATGGTCACCTAGTGGGGGATGCTGGCTATGCACTGCAGCCGTGGCTGATGACACCCATCAGAAACGCACACACACCTGAACAGGAACGCCATAATGAGGCACACGCACAAACACATAATGTAATAGAGCATGTGTTTGGGCTGCTCAAGTCACGGTTCTGGTGCCTGGACACATCTGGTGGAGCCTTGCAGTACTCACCAACTACATGTACCGAAATTGTCACGGTATGTGCTATGCTACATAATATGATCCTGCAAAAACAGCTACAGCAGGACCAGCATAGGCCAGGGCCAAACAGCCCCCCACCATTGCCAAGGCCATCACAGTCAGAGCGTCACTCAGAGGAGGAACAACCTGAGCCTGCCCCACTAGGCAGAAGGAGGCGTGCCCAGTATGCTTTGGCCTTGGCAAAGAGGCAACGCATAGCACATACACTGGCTCAGTAGGAACTCTGGAAATTATACCTCTCTCCGACTCGCACATATAGTAAAAGGGATGCCTAAGTTGACACTACCGGCTTTCAAACATGTACAGGGAGTGTAGTATGTGCATCCGACATAGGCAGCCTTGCAGCACCACCTAAGGCATGATTGCCATGTGTTAAGCAATATAAAGCAGTGCTAAATAGCATTAACCACCATGTAGTATATGCAAACAAAATCACACACACCAACTAGCACAACTGTGGTCAATGTTCAGTAATATTGGGCAACGTCCAGCAATGTTGGTGAATATTGAGCAATGTCGGACAAGCCTGGTCTAAGTACGGCATAGCTGAACAAAAGCCAACATGCTCATATTTGCTTAACTGGCCCTTAAGCAGTCTGGTCTGCTCAGTATGAAAATATAAAGCAGTGAGGGGTCTCGAACCCAGGATATTGTGCACTATAGCCAAAGTACTGAACCACTAAACCATGACAGTATTGCAGGGGTCAGTCTGTATGAAGGAATGTTGATAAGTCTATGCAAAGTATTTCATGGAAACCCTGCAGGCACAGCATAATCCTTGTCGAGTTATGACACAAAGGTGAGTCCTGCAGTGAGAAGTGAACCTGACTTCCAACACACACAGTATAAATGATAATATCGGTCATGTTCGCACACAACAACAAATGTAGTGGACCTCAGATAGCAACATACTGAAAGGTCACACTGGGCATGCTCACAGACTTGAATAAATGAGACAAATGTCAGGCAACAAAACACAGAATGGCAGAACTGGGCATGCTCACACACTTAGGCCATGTCTGAGTACAGCAGTGGGCCACGCATATCTGGCAGTTGCATGTGTTAACCCAGGAACCTGTCACTATCCAGTAATCCACCCTGTGCACACAGTTATATGACAACAGACACATCTATAATATAGTTGAACCCTGTAATAATCAAATATGGTCTGCAGATACCGAAGTTGTTCATAGAAATTGGTAAAGCAAAGACGATAAAGACCTGCAAACAGTATCAGCAATAAACATTGTGCATCTTGAACATTAGCATAGGTTCAGAGGTTGATACTAGGCTATCTGCCCTAGGGCATGTACAAGCCTTGCCAGAGTGTGTTTGGCATTCACAACCCTGTCAGATTACTACACTGTGTGAGTGAATAATAGGTCGCTCAAGATAGCCCATGTACGTTTAGGCTAGTGTGCCTCTGTCTAGCAGGGACACAGGAGATATCCCAGGGGTAAACATACGATCACCCATACAGTCATCAAGATGTCTCCTGTAGGTGGTCAGTGAGTGGCTCTGCCTATGTGAAACTGGCATTACATTCTGAAGTGAGTGGAGCCTCTGGGATCAGAATCTGTCCCTCCACAATGCCCTATTAACATCTGTGCTGAGGTATACGTCCCTGGAGTGTGTAGCTCCAAGGGAGTTGGATATCCTGAGGTGGAGCATGTCCAGTAATTCTGGGTTGGGTATATCTGTAAACAACAGGCACACATCATATCTGAGTAGGTGGTAAGCGACTGAGTAGAGCTGGAGTTACTGCATCTGAACTGTGCAGGGCATCTGTGTGAGTCCCTAGATCTGCTTGGTGAGGAACTTCCTTGGCCAGTACAGTTGCTGCAGGTGTCGGGAAAGGTACACCCCAAATGTGGCATTGTAACCAAGCATGGATGTGATGAGTATAGGGGCACAATGATCTCACTCGATCTAGATGTGAAACCATATGGGATAAGGTGGCCCACATAAAAGGTGTGTCCAACCACTTTGGCAACGTGAATGTCAAAGGCGACAGTACGAACAAGTCATGTCCCCAAACCCCTAACAACTCCTACTGTATGTAATGGAGTACTACCTATGTGGTAATGTGTGGGCATGTTGTTATTCCCAAAGGGGATGACTATGCAACTAATGGGATTTAGCTGTAGGCAATGGCTCAGGCACCAGTCATCCATCTCTGTGAAACCCTGTTTGAGTATGCATGTGGCAGCTGGAGAGTTGATCAAGGCACCCAGTTTACAGTCAAGTGCAAACATGTTCAGCCATATTCCCCCTGTGGTAGCCTGTACATCAGACAAATATATACTGAACAAGAGAGGTCCCAGGACTGAGCCGTGTAGGATGCCACGTGTAACTGGTGTATAGTCAGACATAGCACCTGCAATTCTGACCATGTGGGTGCTATCCCTGATCCAGGTATCAATCCATCATGTGAGATATGTGTCCATATCGATGCTGGTGAGCCTATGCATAATGGCCCAGTGGGTTATTGTGTTGAAGGGGTTGCAAGGTTCAGGTAAACTGTGTGGACAGCCGTCCCTATGTCGATGGACCTGTTAGCCATTTAACGAATACAAACAGGTTCAAGAGGCAAGATCTGCCCACAACAATGCTGAAATGTGTAGCACACAGTGTCTGTAGGTTCCCGATGTCTATGTGTATGAATTCCATGACAATACGCTCCATAGTTTTGCAGAACAGGTTACTTAGGCTTATAGGGCAATATTGTCTGTGGTCCGTTGTGGCACCAACTCTGTGGGGCAGGACCACTGTCGCTGTACGCCATTCCTTGGGTACATATCCTGTGGTAACTCCAATATTGAACAGTGATGTAATGTGAGGGTTGCGTTTTTCATGATGCTCGTGTAAGATGCAGGCTGGGTCACCGTCTGGTCACATTGATACTGTGATGTACGCTTTGGGGAGGGCAGCACTCACCTGTTACTGTGTGATGTCAGGGAGGTTATACTCTGTTGGGATGGATAGTTGCTCCTTAGGAGGGATGGGTGGGAGACATCTGCACTGAACCTGTTTGCCAGGATGTTGGCAATGCCAGTGGGTTCAGGGTAGGTTTAGGCAGTATGCAGTAACTCACAGCATATCAGTGAGTGTCCACCCAGGTTCCTGACATAACTGAAGAAGGCTGTGTGATAGTCCTATGTGTCTGTTGCAGTTGTCTGGTAGAAGCGGCCCTTAGAAAAGTTCATGAGTGATTGTAGCTGTCTGCTAGTACAGATCACAGATGCCTTCCCAGTCTGGGATTGTGCTCTATCATGTAGTAGTAGCTTCCTTCTGACGTTGTATAGCTTATTAATGGCTGGGGTCTACCAGACAGGTCCCCTGCCATTGGAGTAATGAGTCCTGTTGTTATTTGGGATAGCACAATCCATGCAGTCCACTAGGTGTCCATAGAATGTGTATGTAAAGGATGCAGCAGTGTGAGCCGTATTTGCCACTGTCTCAGGGTCTCTGAAGGATACCACCTTGCTTCGGTGAAGTGAGACGTCGGCTTATGAGAAGTTCACCAAGATTACCCAGGATGGGTGTGTGGAGGGTATATGTATGTCCAGTGAGATACATGTATGTTCTGACCTTACCAATGAGGGGTATATTGCTGGTGTGGAACATAGCGTCCCCATGTTGGTGATGATCAGGTCCAATATGTATTCCCCCTTGTGGCTGTGCTGACTGGTTGTGCCATAGCATATGAGTCTACAAATTGTAGTGACTGTTGGGTGAGGGTGTCGGGGCTTGAGTAGTATCCCCAGTCAATATTTGTGTATATGAAGTCACACAATATAATGGTGTTTGTGGAGACCTTCATATTCTCCATAGTTCCCACGAAAGCCGAGTGTGGTTCCTGAGTTTGGGAGTGTGTTCTGTAGCAGGCAACAAACTGAAAGGCAGTATTGCACAATGGTGATTGTATATGTATGGTCTGTGATGCTTTGTGCAGTGCTACTAACCCAGAGGTGTGTGTATCTGTGATGTATATGGATACTCCCCCTAGTTGTGTTGTCTGTTCCAAGTCTTGTTGTCAGACAGCATGGTATGAAACATAACCTGGTAGTGCTGGTGTGCATAAGCGAGCCTGAACCAGGCATCTGTCAGTGCACAGATATCGCTATCCTCCATACTGAGGAGAGTCCTGAGTGGCCGCAATATGAGGTTAACACAACTGTTGTTGAGCAGCATTACCCTTAGTTTCATTTAACCTGTAATGTCTATGGAGGTGGGTTTGTCTTCTGAGCCTTGCTTAAAAAAGGCACTATGGTGGTAGCAAAAGCCTTAGCCAGCATTCCAAAGTCCAAGGGTGACAGGTGCAAGCTGTCCATAGTAAAGCTACGTGGCATGTTGAGCATGTCACCATAGGCTGACAGACACTGTATCCCCTATGAATTAAACAAATTTGTTAGGCAACTCTTAAATGTGATATGTGTGTCCGTATACTGTGATATCATAATTGGTGGCTGTAAGATGTTAGACAAGGTCAAGGTCATGCTGGCCTGGGCTACATGATCAGAGTGTTCCTCCATGTATCATGTCATGTGGTCCAGGGAGTAACATCTGAGGTTATACACACCAGCATGGACAATGATGGTGCCAGTCCTATACTTGCTTTGGAGTGACCTGACTGCCTGTGTTATACGGCAGATCCTGGCACCCAACAGACAGCCCAAAGTGACTATTCCCTTGTTAGGGCTGGTGAGTGGTACATCAGTGTGTCTGACAATAAGTGTCGCCTATTACAAGTGTATTAGGTGTGTTGTTTAGCCCAAAGGGCAGTGACTGTATGGCACACTGACATTGTGAACTATGTGATATGTGGGTATTGTAGTGGGGTAGCAGGTGTGTGTGTGTCTGCTTTGGAGGTCTCTGCTGCTTAGGTAGAGTACATTTACAGCATCCGTGTATGTCTATGTGTGATAATGTGGTTTGAGTGCTGTTGCTAGAGGATATGTGAGACTGATATGTGGTGTGTGTGTGGTTACCTTCACCACCTGATAGACTGTGCCATTCATGGGTCAAAAGAGTTCAGCACCCTGTATGTCTATATAGGTGCATCTCATACATATATCTGAGTTTGTCGGGAGGAGGAGAGGGTTGTCTGTATACATGAGGTCAAGGTCATGCTGGCCTGGGCTACATGATCAGAGTGTTCCTCCATGTATCATGTCATGTGGTCCAGGGAGTAACTTGAAAGGTAAGACACCTTTGATCATTACAAGTAAAAAACTAAGAGCTCTCATAAAATCATCCAAGGCAAATTTTGAGAGAAAAATCGCCAAGGACTCTAAAGAGAATCATAAGGCCTTCTTTAGCTATGTTAGAAACCTAGGAGGAAACTCCCAGATATGCTCAGAATTAGTTCAAAATGATGTGAAAATTACTGAACCTACACACATTGCCAACATACTGGCTGACAGGTTCAGTGCAAACTTCTCCCCCCCCAAAAGGAGAGATATCTATTTCAGTGGATTGTAGCCCTCCAAACTTCTCCAACGCCCAGGTGAGATCTGCCCTCACTAAGTCAAAAACAGCATCCATGGGACGGATGGTGTCCCCGGCTGTGTGCTTCATGAACTCAATGAGGAATTAAACCCACAGTTAGGACAGCTGTTTAATCTTAGCCTCACCTCAGGATACATTACCCAAGGAGTGGCGCAGCGACTGTGGTCCCATCATAAGGCGGTGCCTCCACAGACCCTGGAAATTACCGCCCCATTAGCTTGACAAGCCTTATCTGCAAAGCCATGGAGAGGATCATAATGGAACTCATAAATAAAGACATAGGAACTTGCAGACTTTGGATCCAACTCAGTTTGGCTTTGTCAAAGGCAGATCCTGCCTCTTAAACTTGGTTGACTTTTTCGAGACAGTCACCAAGGCCATTGATGAGGAAAGGCAGTCCATACAGCCTACCTCGACCTGGCAAAGGCCTTCACACAATACCCCACTCAGGTATCATCGAAAACTCATCAGCTTGAATGTAAACCCATACATCACAAGATGGGTTGCAAACTGGCTAAGTGACAGAACCCACAGGGTCAGAGTTGCTGGAGCCATGTCAGACTCAAAGCCTGTCACAAGTGGTGTCCCACAGGGCTCAGTCTTGGGTCCACTCTTGTTCGGCATCTACTTTTCTGAAGTACAAGCAAACACAGGAGGGTTATGGCTGACAAAGTTTGCAGATGACTGCAAACTGGGCGCCATAGTCGAAAACACATCTGACACAGATATCCTCCAGAAGGGCCTCACAGAAATGGATAACTGGTGCCAGAGCCATGGCCTGAAGTTAAACGCCAAAAATGCATAGTCATACCCTTTGGGAAAACAAGGCTACCCCTAGCTACCATATAGGTGGCAATCCACTGAGCACAGAAAAGTCATCAGAGATCTGGGGACCCAGGTTGACAGTAGCCTTCGTTTGACACTCATGTTGCTAAAGTAGTTAGGAAACCTTCTATATCACCCACCTGATCATGAAGGATTCACATCTAGATCAAGGAGGTCATCGTCCCCTGTACTCATCACTTATTAGACCTATGATTGAGTACAATGCCCCGTTCGGAATGTATCTGACCAGACACCTGCTGCAGCTTGAAAGGCCCCAAAGTTCCTCACCAAAAGGATAAAGGGTCTCAAAATATGTCTTATGCTGCCCGACTGAAAGAACTCCAGCTCTATTCAGTCTCATACCGCTTGCTCAGAGGTGACCTGTGCCTGACATATAAGGCCATGTCAAACAGATTTGATGAATATGCTTCACCTCAAAAATCTAGATCCCTCAGAACCACAGGCGGAGACTTAAACCTTGACACGGTTATAAATAGAACGTGCTGGAGGGACAGATTCATCACCCAGAGACTCCCTATGCTGTGGAACAAAATCCCGGTACATGTGAGGCAGAGCACCTCTCTGGTCTTGTTCAAGAGGAATCTTGACCAATGGATGGGAGATTGCAGATATACCCCAGGGATTACTTCAGCGTCACTGCTTGACAGAGGCACAGCAAAATGATAGGCATAGTTTTTATTCAAACTAAAGGGGTGGCGAAAGCCACATAACTATGGGCTAGGCTTATAAATGCCCTTGGTCAGATAGCCTAGTATGAACCTATGAACCTATGAACCTATGAACCTATGAGGCAGATGTGACATTGTGTCAATATCACAATATCCACCAGCAGGACTGAAGAGTACACACGAAACCAACCCCTGGACATGCCAGGATATCATCATGACATACTCTGTATCCTGATCACAAAGGATCAGTAGGGTGTTAAGCATGTAAAGGAGTATAACAGGGATTAGTGCTCATGTTCGTTGGTGTTTTGTAAAGAGTAGCTGAGAAGGAGTCCAGACTGAATCATGACACCTCCTTCAGCTATGTCATAAATAGCAATATACACCCATATATGTCCTGAGTCAGGGAATAACGTACCTGAGTGACAATGCCGACATCATGACAGACAGGCCCATATGTACATACCCATCTCCCACTGACAATAGTCCATATCATCATACCAGGAGATATCACATGTAGAATGGATGAGCAGCTACCCCCACTGCCAAAAGCATGGCAGCAAGTGGAATACATTGATTGCCAATATGTGTCATGCACAAACTACAGAACAAACAGATCATGCACCTGAACAGTCAGCTGAGCCTCACCCCCTACACAGGATGTGGAACCGTTGAATGTGTCACAGCTACATATGGCACTCCCCACAAGTGTTGGTGCACAAAACACCATGGGAAGTCAAGTCCAGTATGCCTATGAAGTCTGATCTGCAAGGTCATGGAGTCCATCGTGGTTGCAGTCATAAACAGAGCTACTGGAAGCTGACATACACACAACCCTACCAACTGTGGTATGTTCATATGCGGATCATGGTTCCCAAACATGCTAGACTGTTTGCAAGGCAGCCACCCAGGACATACATCAATGAATACATCTACACATGTGTCACATAGACTTTGAATAGCCCTTTATCAACATCCCAGACACATGTAGTATCCACAAAACCAACAAGCTGTGCATAAATATGTGTTGACATATGACGGAATGTCAATGTGTCCACAGATAGATCACACAAGGTAAGGATTCTGTGGTCTTGTTCAAGCTGTTGACACCTGCTGACCCACATGGACCATTCTTGGAATGGCATAAAACAAAGTGTACACACATCACCATGTCCAGTCTGATGATGTCACCATCCTATAAATACAGCAGGAAAAGGGAAACCAACCAGTAAAGCAAATAGTTTGCCATGTTAATACATCTCTCTTTAGTATCATAACATAGGTAGGGGTTTGAATCCTGCAAACAGTGTGTGTGTGTGTATACGTGCAGTTCCCTTTGAGAAGTGTTCCCTTTTTGGAGACTGGGAAAACGCACTAAAAGAGGTACATTCCTATTTGGAAAGTCTGATGATGTCACCATCCTACAAATACAGCAGGAGAAGACAAACCAGCCAGAAAAGCAAGTAGCACACTGTGTTAATGCATCTTTTTCTAGTATCATAACATAGTTAGGTAGGGAGTTGAATCCTGCAAACAGTGTATGTGGGGGGGGGGTTGTATGTGTGCAGTTTCCTTTGAGAGGCGTCCCCTTTTTTGGAGACTGGGAAAACTCACTAAAAGAGGTGCATTCCTCTTCGGAAAGTCTGATGATGTCACCATCCTACAAATACAGCAGGAGAAGGGAAACCACCCAGTAAAGCAAATAGCGCGCCATTTAATGCATCTCCCTGTAGTATCATAACATAGTTAGAAAGGGGTTTGAATCCTGCAAACAGTGTGTGTGTGGGGGGTGTACGCGTGCAATCGTCTTTGAAGGGTGTGCCCTTTTTGGAGACTGTGAAAACACACTAAAAGAGGTATATTTCTCTTTGGAAAGACTGATGATGTCACCATCCTACAAATACAGCCGGAGAAGGGAAACCATCCAGTAAAGCAAATAGTGCGCCGTGTTAATGCATCTATTTCTAATATCATAGCATACATAGTTTGGGGTTTGAATTCTCCAAACAGTGAGTGTGTGTGCGGTTTCCTTTGAGAGGTGTTCCCTTTTTGGAGACTGGGAAAACTCACTTAAAGAGGTACATTCCTCTTTGGAAAGTCTGATGATGTCACCATCCTACAAATACAGCAGGAGAAGGGAAACCCACCAGTAAAGCAAATAGTGCGCCATGTTAATGTGTCTCTTTCTAGTATCATCGCGTAGTTAGGTAGGGGTTTGAATCCTGCAAACAGTGTGTATGTAGTTGCTTTTGAGAGGTGTTCCCTTTTTTGGAGACTGGGAAAACTCACTAAAAGAGGTACATTCCTCTTTGGAAAGTCTGATGACGTCACCATCCTACAAATACAGCAGGAGAAGGGAAACCAGCCAGTAAAGCAAATAGCGTGCCATGTTAATACATCACTCTTTAGTATCATAACATAACTAAGTAGGGATTTGAATCTAGCAACTGCTGAATGTGTGTGTGACAATACAGTGTGAGTTTTGCTTTTACTACGGTATGACATAGTATGATTACAACAGTAAGTGCATTGCACACATCAGGTATCTGCGTGGCAAATATATATATGTGTACATGTCCCTTCAATCAGTACATAGGTGTGAAGCCTGCATACTACATGAATACATTTGTTTCCATTGACAGGTTGTGCCACTGCTTCTCAGATCGTAGGTCACATATGTATGTATGTGACAAGGCCATCCACTGTCATGTTCTGTGGCCAAGGTCATCTGTGGCACACACACCAATGGCAGTTACTTAAGAGTAGTGTGAGTGAGGGTATATGCCTGGGGTATATGTCAGACATTGTCATACACAACAAAGACTGCCAAGAATGGACAGTCTTTATAGGTGTACGACTGCCTTGTGGATATGCATTCAGGCCTCTAATGTCTTATGTGATACACCTTGGGGACTCCACAGTACCTACGGATATGTGGATACCAAGGGACACATGACATAACATGAGGCTGTATGTACACATTGGTACCCAACATACATGTTGAGGGCTACCACCTGTGTGGTACTGACGGGATAGTATGTATAGTACATGAAGATGACTATGCCATAGTTGGCTTACTGCTATACAGCATATATCAGACAACAGGTATCTGTCTGTATGATACCCTTTTGTAGGATATGTGTCCCATCCAGGGAATGCAATGTAGGCCAATCCATGCATTTCCAGATTTGGATGGACACATCCCTAGTGTGTCTGCATGTACCTAAGTGGGCTATATGCCAAACAGGTGTGGTCACAGGAATGCGTGGCGTCATTACCACTGGTTAGTGTTATAGTGTAGCACCGGAAGGATCCAATTGTTACTGGGTTCCCTACTACTGTTGTGTATACTACCAGACCACAAATCATTGACAGATATTAACGGTATCACCCACAGCATAGTGTCAACCCATGTCATACACACGTCTACCCATGTTAGTACATAACTGTAGTAGAATGCATACTGGCCATTGAAAGATACTATGAGATGTTAACAATGTGTACGACAGGGTATGCCACATGTCCCATGTGTCCAATGTGCACGTACATCCAGACAGTGCGCACCCACCATGTTCACAGATGTACACTTGCTAATCTGTACTGCACACATCACACACGTACTGTCCACTCACTAACACATGCTTGCAACAAATTACACTTCAGCCAAGTGGCACATGGGTGGACAATACATACTCAGACCTAACAGTGGTGTAAACAATGCTACATTGACAATCAGAGCTTTGATGCATAATGTCTGCTCAGATATACCTACAAGGATGTCGTTACACTTCCTTGTTGACAACTTGCTATTATTGCTACACTGCTATAGTGTCACCTTGTGCATCAGCACCATGTTAGCCTGTCCCTCTGTCAATGATGCATATGACAGGAGGTGAAACAGGTATCATCATATGCACAGGGCGTTTTGTTGTTTGCCAGAGCCTGACATTGACCCATCCAATCGACATGTCTGTGTGTATGTGTGTGTGTGTGTGTGTGTGTGTGTGTGTGTGTGTGTGTGTGTGTGTGTGTGTGTGTGTGGGACAACAGTACAGAATGGGCCAATGTTGATGTAATGTGTGTGTGTATGTGTGAGCCCTAGTTGTTTGGTTAATGTGTGTGTGTCTGCATGCACACAGCTCCACCATATGATTGCCATATACGGTAGTTTGTGGGACAGCCACAGACTGTACCTGCTAGGCTGTACAGATCACTGTGTCTGGCCACAGACACAGTACCTGTGCCTGGCAGGGGTGCTACGGACAGTATCGGGTACCAAACCTGTCTGGGTACTGTCATCAGAGGTGACGACTGAACCCATGTCCCTGCTGGGACTGGCCAGAGCCACGTGCACGTGGTCTACTGGGACGGTCAATGGATAGGCCAGCCCCAGCATTGCTGGGGCTGGTACTGCCACTACGGGAGTGGCTGTGAACTGTGGGCCATCAGCAACCACTGCCAGCTGTTGCTGTTGCTGGCATGCATCCACTTCGATGTCGCAACCATCCCGCATGGTTCTGGCTCGTGGAAGACATGTTTTGGAGGGCATCTAATGTCTCCCCCCAATGTCTATCAACGACCTCAGTGTAAGTCCGGATGGCACCGGCAAGGTCACAGATGCTGTCATTGATAGCGGTGTAATGTGCCCTCTGCACCCTAAGTCCCTGCCTGGTGTACGGTTCCATACGTGCCTGAGCCTGCATTACAGCCCGGAAAATACTGGTCGTCGTAAGACCTGTGAGGGAACGCCTGCTAGGGGCAATATGACTAGAGGTGCATCCCCAAGAACCCCTGGACCTCCACCTATGTGGTACCGTTCCGGGTCTACGGCTATGGCTGCTGTGAGGGGATGCAAGTGCCATGGGTACCACACTCTCCTGGTCAATGCCAACTATATGCTGTCCCTCGCCTATGGCCATTGGTGGTGAGAGATGTATTGACAGTATGAGTGTGCACATAGATGGGGTTGAACGCTGTGTACTGTCGATTGGCGGACCAATGACAGACCCTGTCAAATCTTCCTGTGCCAAAATACATGTGTCATCATCACCACTATTCATGGCAGTGGCTTCAGGTTGCCTGCTGCTTTTGCCATCCCCTAACTCAGCACCTGTGAGAGGAAGACAGGAAACACACTTTACAGTCTGCACATGCACACATGCACACATGAACACATGAACACATGCACACATGCATACATGCACACATGAACACTAATACACACCTCACTACAGCACATACACACACATACCAGCAATCCAACACATACTCTATAGTGAGTGAAGGTGGGTGTCAGTATCACAAGGTAGACAGTCACCACACACGTGTCAGCATGCAGAATATGTGTTGCACCAGACCATGCAGTGCAAGTGTAGATGCCCCTATTAAATGGCAGTATACATGGCTTTGATGCAACTGTGTAGTTGTTCAGTGATTGGCTACACCCTGGAACACAATGTGTACATGGACACAACATTGCTGTGCAGGTATTATCAGCTATGCAATGCCCTGTGCACCATCACTCACAAGTATACATGCCATGGCTGCATGTGTTATCTGTGTGACACATAGTTATCCATATCTGAGTGCAGTGTCTGTGTCCATAGCAGATAATAGTGGGCATGGGTGTAGCACATGCATGCTATGTACACACATGGGATGTGAAGTGCATGTTGACATGAAGGAATCCCAATGCTCGACATGGCCAGTGTACAGTGGTTATGGTGAGTGTGGGACATATTGCAGATATGTGGGTGCCAGACATGGCATGGCATGCTACACGACTGCAACATTAAACACCACACATACCCAATGTGTGTCAAGTGACCTATACACCCAATAGCATTCCAGGACATATATGTGACACTTTATGTGGATGGTGACTGCTGTGCATATTGTGTATACTGGCATATGTAAGCACACAGACAACATGCTATGCATATTGTGTATAGGTGCATATGTTTGCACACACACAACAATGAGGTGCAAAGCAATGACTGCTATGAGTAGCACTGTGGTCACTGTAACTGCATGGGGTGTAGTACCCTGTGCCATCATCAATATGCATATTGTGGTCACTCACAGCTACTAATTTGTGCAAGACCACTGCCTAGCATGCTGTACCTGAACTGCAGTGCTGTGGCTACGTTCACAATTACACAGCCACCTTGTACATGGATGTGTGAGGTGCCCAATAGGGAGCATTGCCTAACATGACTGTGTTATGTGTTGCAGAGTGTTGCACAGCCCCATGATAGGCCTCTACCCCTGAGGTACATCATGTGTGTTTGCATGACATGTGGGATACTGAAGTGTGACCTTACAGCAAGTGTGTGGTAATGACAAATGTAGCATGTTTTCATGTACTGCGTATGATAAATGTGTTCTGTTGTGTACAGCTGTAGCAACTATGCATATCCAATGTGTAGTACAGCGTTGCCACAATTGTGTCTGCTGCACTGTGCATTGCATGTGATTGAGGCAGCTACTGACTTTACTGAGATGATTGATGTCTCATAGGTGTGTTACGTGCACATGGCCTACACCTCACCTATGACATGCACATTTCATTACCAATGCTAAAGTGTTAACACACTCACCAGCATGTATTGTCTGCCCTGCTGTCACACCAGAGGGACCTAGAAGAATATGACACAGTTTGTCAGTGGCCACAACTGTGGCATTGCTACTGTGAGTGTGCTAAACGACAGTGGAACAACAGTCAACAGTCACAGTTGTACGGATACTATTCCAGATATCAGTATTGCACATGTTAGGCAGCAGAACTGCTAAACACACAGTACACATCTCACATATGCATATTCTAACAATACAGATAATGGTAGTCTACAGCTAGGGCATATTACCTGCACCCTCCATGTCATCCTGCTGGGTGGCTTCGGCCTCCATGATGACACATGTGTGATGCTGTTGCTGCTGTAGGCCAGGAGCCACCATGATTAGGAGCAGCTCCTCCATTCTGGTGAGGGGGGATGTATAGCCGCCCCACCACCTGTGGCAAGCTGTTGCCTATGGATATCAGACGCACGCCACCAGACATGTCTAATTAAATCACTGCAGTTATGGCGTACCTGCTCATATGTCCAGTTATGCATGCCTATGTCATTTACCCGGCGAACAAGGTCTTGCCACAGTGCAGTATGGTCATGCTGGTGCTGGCTGGCCCTGGAAAAAAGCAGGTTATAGTGCTGCACCATGCTGTTCAGAATTTCCTGCTCCTCCGCAGCTGAATACGATGAATTACTTTGATGAGCCATAACCCTGGAAGACAATTAAATGATATGTGTGAGCATGTCATGTGGCACACTTAACATTATGAAGTACAGATATCACTTAACTGCCATATATAGCATCTATCTGTCTATCAGAGGATACACACATTCAATACCACATATCAGTGCTCAGCCCACAACTGTCTGACAGTGCCTGCAACACTCCATATAACACAACAGTATACACCAGTAATCGGCACACTGTTTGGGATACAATGCACAACCTCACCCCGGGGGTATATATCAAGCTAATGCATGAAGAAATATGTCATACAATGTAATGAATGTCATGTACATTTACAGTATTACCGGTAAACCACCCTAGTCTTTGATGCCATACCCCTACCTAACATATGTGCACTGTTGTTAATATAGCTGGCAAACTGCTGTAACAGAGTATACATGTTGCTAGGTACACACACATACCCTGTAACACACATGTCATTGCGGGCATGATACAGCCATCATTAAACACACATCAGACATACATACAACACATAGATGTATGCCAACACAGATGAGCATTACCTGTGTACCTTATAGTACTGTGTGCCCCTACTTACAGATACCTATGCCTGTGGTATGTAATCTGTGCAGACTACAGGAAACACACAAGACAGTGTTACTAGGGACTGTGAACATACACCATACTGTGCTGTTTAGGCCTACAGCTTCAGGTAGTACAACAGTTCATATGTGAGCTGGAGTCACCAGCTTTACCACTTACTAAGCATACATGTATTGCTTCAGCCTACATTGGGACACCACAGTCATACACAAGGAACTACATCACAACATATGCCATCCTACTATGTCTGCATCCCAATAACTGACACATCTTTCTCCAGCCACACACCTAGGACACAAACTGCCATGACAGACACAACCTCATACTAAGCTATCACACCTTTACAAACCTTGCACACAGTCACTGTCACACTCATTCCACCTCACATAGCAGGTATTGCACTGAGTACATGTGTGTGTGCATTGTGTCATAGGTAGGTAATACGCTATTGGCCCTAGGGCCTAGAGCAGCCTAGCCATATGCTACCCTGGCCTTTGACACACATGTAATGTGATTTCACTTGCTCCTGTCAACCGGATACACAGAGGTGACTCCCAGGGCATATTACCTATCTCCAAAACAATCATCAGGGGTATGTATGACATCTACTAATGAGGAGCCTTGTTTGTTCATGCTGGGTGGTTTAGTCCAGAGTATGGCATATTTGTGGATAGGAACCTGTACCTCCAGCATGTGCTGTTTAGTGAATTGACAATTATTAGGGCCCTAGGTCATGTAGCCCAGAGGGATTGTGAGGTGTTGTCATGGTGGTTGGCCGACTGCTATGGGTGTGACATACCGCTGTATGTCTGGCAGTGGTAACCTCTGGGTGGGCGGTTTGCAACGCACTCTAGCTGTGGTTTGTGAGTCAGTCTGCATAGGGCATGTGTTTGAGGGCAGTATTACTCTTTGTTAGGTATGTCTGTGGCCTTTCCACTTGTTGTAGTTGTCATGTGATGTACATACCACATGGGGCATTGTGATGAGTAGAGGGGAACACCGACCTATATTTCCCTAGATGACACAACTTTTGTGATGACAAGTACCACGTAGACAGATTACATTACTACTGTTGTCACTGTGATTATCAAAGGGGAGCCTACTGTCCACCTGTATCCCATGTACCCTTCTGACACCATCAGTGTTAGGCAGGCTACCACCTATGTGGCAGTTACTGCGTAAGGTGTTTTGGAATGGGGTATGGCACTGCGGTATCAACACTGGTGTTCAGTCCATGCCTTGGACAACAGGCACCTGTTGCAGTACATATAACCCCGTGTCTCCCTCACTCCTATATATATATATATATATATATATATATATATATATATATATATATATATATATATACACACATACATACATACATATATACATATCTATCCATTTCTATCCGTATCTATCCATATCTATCCATATCTATACATATCCATACATATCCATACATATCCATACATATCTATATATATATATCTAGATATATCTATATATATCTACATATATCCATATATATCCATATATATCTATATATATTCATATATATCGATATATATCTATATTTATCCATATATACCCATATATATCTAAATATATCCATATATGTATCTATATATCTATACACACACATATATGTATATATACATGTATATATACACATACATGTAAACATCCATTGCTGTACATATAGCTGCATATATAGGCACATATACTGCCCACCTTTCATGGTGGGGATGTCAATTATGCAACAGTTGTGAGACATACGGTTATGTAATACTATTGCACAATGTTGTGCAGAATGCATTCTGCTGTCCTCAGGCCATATAGTTGTTGCAGGCCTCACTGCCTGTAGCTCAGTCCCACAGCGTTTAACACCACATGACATATACTGGCACTGCTTTCTTTCTGCAATGCCACACACTACAACCTACATGCATATGTGCACATAGCAGCCTTCAACAACATACTTATGTCCAGCCTTCACTAACAGTTGCAGTATGTCCCTTGCCCTATGCAAATGTGCATGTACATATAGATACAGACTGCTGCCACATATGGATGATTCACAGTATGTAGAGTACCCTTCAGACAAATCTTTTGGATGTCAGCAAATACATATCTCTTACATACCTTACCTTTGTATTCCTCACCTCCGTCTGTTGTAGGTGTTGTTTTTTTATTTTTTATTTATTTATTTTTTGGTTTTGTTTCCTCTGTGTGTTGCTGTTTGTTTTCAGTGTCTATCTCCTACTGCCTTTTTGTATCTGTTTGTCTCTGTCTGTCTCTGTCACGCGTGCTCTCTCTCTCTCTCTCTCCCAGTTGTTGCAATGATATTATTGCATGTGTGGACAGCAGGTACAGGCTGCTTTTCTAGGTATCTGCACATGTCCATGTGATGGCCTCTGCACCAATTGGTGCCCGCCATTTAGTAATTACATGCAGCCTGCTGTGTGGTAATTGCAGTTCTCATGGTGATTTCAGGACACTGCTATAAAATGATAGGTTAGGTAGGTGTAGCCCTTTCAGTTTTGCAAGGTGGGGACCATGCTTGTTTGCTGTGGACACTGTTGTCTCAGTCAGAAGGTTGGTATATGTCTCATATCTGAAGTTGAGTTGTAGCAAGTGAAATGCATGTTGTACTGAAACCTGACTGTTGCTTCTTTCAGTACACTCTTCTTAGTGTGTAGGTTTACTCACACCTCCTAATGTTAACACTGGATACATGGGAGTATGTACTTTCTTTTCAAATTAGAGAATTAACTGGCATACAACAGTAGTTATTGCAATGTATTCCTATGGCTTTCCTATTTTCCCTTTACATTCACTCATTGTAATGCATGTTATATTTCTTTCAGCACCAAGTTATTGTATATCTGCTGTGGTGTAGTGGTACTTCATGCAGACTGGCGAGTCCAAGGTCCCGAGTTCGAGACTGGCAATATTTTTTATTTTGCTGCTGAGCAGTACGAGGGCCTTGTCATACAGAGTGACTAAGGCACTTTTAAGCAGTTGTAAGTGGGTTTGCGTGTGTTTGCACGACGCTTAACGATGCTAAGCTAAGCTTAACTTAGCTTATTTTATTTTAGCAATACCAAGTCAAGCTTGGCTTAGCTTATCATAGCTTAGCAATGCTAAGCTAAGCGCACACATGAGCACACTGGTGCAAACCCGCTTACTACTGTTTACAAGTTCTCACTCCCACTAACACATGCGCTCATTTCTTTGACAGAAAAGTAAATGGGGAGATGGGAATGTGGTGATAAAGGGTGCACAAAGAGGGGAAGACAGTAGGGAAACCAGCTCGGGATGTACAGGATGGATGTGGAGAGGGTCCATAGCTGCCCATTTCTTTACCAGCAACAGCTGTGCATATGCAATACATTAGAAGGGATATTTGAAACCTTCCACCCCTGAGAGAGGGGTGAGGATATCTAAGTGTGTTGTACTACCAATTATGAATATCAGGCGCATGCACTGTTTGTGAACTGCTACACTGTCATTAGTACGTTACTCACTTCTGAACAGTTTGTGGTTTGTTTGTGTTGACATTAGCACAGTCTGCTCAGGACAACTGGACATATTTCACTACTGTGTATGCCTACCTATGCCCTTGGTTGTGCCTGACTACATGGGTATATAGTACCTTTGGGTAGGGGTGCAGAAGTGCAGAGTGCATTATTTATTATCGGGTGATGTTTATCTTACTGAACATGCAGAGTTGCTGTGCACCTGTAAGTCTATAAAGGCTAGTAGTCTGTCTGAGTAGCTCCAACCTGTGGACATATCCAGATGGTAGACAGAGGTGAGCCTAGTATTCTTTGACTGTGCACTACAGCAGTCTTTTCAGCACCTGAACAATGGCATTGTCACAGGTGGTTGCTAGCAGTACATGGCAACATCCTTTGATATTTCTGTGTTGCACTTCTACATAAGGGCATGCTTGTGGGATTCATTCTACAGCTATTTGCAGAGTGTGTAACAGCAGACAAGCTGATATGCCGGTGTGTTTCTGACTCTTCCAGGCCTCATATACTCTCACATATATATTTGAACAGCCTCAGGGAAAGGTCCATATAACTGGGATACACCTGTAATATATTTCAGACATTTTGCAGTTCAGACTTTGGGGGATTCAGAGCATATGTATTACTATACCTTTTCTGACGTGCAAGCAGTGTCTACTCTCACTTATTGACATTTGTCATTAAGTGAGATTCCCCACCTTTCTGCCTACTGTTAATACATTTCACAGGGAGTCAGAGGGGCACAGCTAACATTTGTTTACAAATCAGGGTCATCACTGTAGAGCAGTCACTGTTGGGCGGTCTGGCCTGTGACGTATGCAAATATGCCAGTGTTTATCCTGCTCTGATACTGTGCGGGGTTTGTAAAGTGCTACTGTAACATTATTCCCTACTAGCATGGCTGATTCTCTTTTCAGTCATGTCATGCAATTCCACAACACCTGCTGGTTAAGGCCCACAGAACAAGATTTGTGTTATGCCATTCCTATTTTCCCTTTACATTCATTCATGGTAATGCATGATATATTGCTTTCAGCACTAAGTTATTATATATCTGTTGTGGTGTAGTGGTACTTCATGCAGACTGGTGAGCCCAAGGTCCCGTGTTCGAGACTGACAAGGGTATTTTATTTTGCTGCTGAGCAGTACAAGGGCCTTGTCATACAGAGTGACTAAGGCACTTTTAAGCAGTTGTAAGCGGGTTTGCGTGATGCTTAGCAATGCTTAGCTAAGCACACACAAGCTCACACTCGCACACCCCCGCTAACTACTGCTTAAAAGTGCTTACTCCCACTAACCCCCCAGGCTAATTTCTTTTAAAGAAAAGAAATGGTAAGATAGGAAAGTGGTAAAAAAGGGGGCACAAAGAGAGAAAGACAGTAGGGAAACCAGCTTGGGATATGCAGGATGGGTGTAGGGAAGGTTCATAGCTGCCCATTTCTTTACCAGCAACAGCTGTGCATATGTTTGAAATTTGGTGAGAAATGTGAAACCTTCCACCCCTGAGAGAGGGGTAAGGACAACAAAATATGTTGCACTGCCAATTAGAATTATCAGTTTACATGTCCAGTGGACATGTGTGCTATATGGGCAGCTATATATGGGACATAATTTTTTTGTGGGAACAGATTGCCCTTTTTTTAATTTTTTTTTCAGGTGAGAGTGGAATGTGAGGTAGATGAAGTAGGTATATTTAGGGAGGTAGGTTGGGGAGGTAAACAGACAAGACAAACAAGATGCATACAGGGGCAGAGTTTGACACATGGGGTGGATGAACACAATTGACAGGGAAGGATGTTTGAAAATCACAAGCCCATGAGCCCACAGATGGTAAAAGTGGAACTGAGATCCCCACCCATGGGCAGTCACCACTGCACCTTCACAGCAGCGAGGGTGGCTGTGCTGAGGGCTGTGTAGAACGGGCAGGCTCACCTGAGAGACGCATCACTCTCGCCTCCAGCTGGCATAGGGGATCAGCGACTGAACACTGGATCTCCCTACGCACCACAGCCCGGACCCTAGCAAGGGTGACAGGTGGCCCTCCTCCATCCACGCTTGCACGGGGGGGTGAGCCCCATCCTCTGCAGTGCTTCCAACCGAAGGTGGTACAGGACCAAAGGAGGAGGGGAACCCGGGCTGGGCACCAGAGCTGCTGGTGCCAGGTGCACTCGCCAACTGAGGAGGGAGGGGTGGGTCCTCTGGGACCGGCCTTCCCATACATTCTGTGACGTGGTGTGTTTAATTACAACATAAACAACAGCATTCCAGATTAGTTGTAACAGCATGCAGTAATACTCCCATTAACCCAACACACCAAGGTTCCAACAGTTGAACAGCAAGCATAACACATGCATATATTGAACGACAGTGGATATTCCAACAATTACTTAGCGCTTTCATTCACTTTTAATTTGTGAACTTCTTCAGAAACAAAAACATGCCCTACCCAAGCTTCCTTTTATATCTAATAAAACAATTACTTCACAGGAAATGACATAACCTACTCAAAATCAACTATAGTTTGTACAAATTTGTTTTTTACTTAAAACATTACTAAAACCCATTATTAATAATGAATCGATTGATTTCAGACTGTATATGAGAAAACTAAATCTTAGTTACATTATGCAGGATATTTTGAAGAGCACAGACACAAGTACAGTTAACAAACTTTCAAAACCAAGTACTTTCAACCCTCCCCTACAAACCACATTACACACCTTTCTATCAATTTGTGAAAAAGAATATAGAAAAATAAACAATGACACCTTTATGGACAATCTTAATGTAGAAGAACATCGAGTTTTGAAAGATATAAGTAAAAATAGTAAAATTAGAACAATGAGAGCATACAAAGGAGGAAAAATTGTATTAATGAATACATCAGATTATGAAAGGGCAATAGAAGACATGCTCAATGATAAAGATGTTTATCAGCATGTTAGTATTGGAGAGATAAAAAAAGAGTTACAACAATATAGATGTAATGCTTTTTGACATGTTTAGCCAAGGAGAATTAAATAATGAGAATTATTCATTTATGCAAGTGGAACATCCGAAGGTAGCCACATTATTTGGGATTCCTAAATTTCAAACAGATAGTAAAAATCCCCCATTTAGACCAATCATTTTGGCAAAGAATTCTAAAACTGAAAACATTTCAATATGGTTAGATCATATATTAAACCCAGTAGTTCAAAAATCTAGAGATTATCTCAGAGATTCTTGACATTTGTTAGAAATTTTGAGAAATTACAAAATAGAAGAGGAAATTTATTTTGGTACTTTAGATGTTAAGTCTCTTTGCACTTCTATTGAGCAAGAGGCTGGTATAGAGTATCTCAGAGAATATTTAGTAAATTACACTGACTTTACAGGAGAAAAAATAAACACCATTTGCAACATGATGGAATTGGTATTAGCAAACAACTATTTTAAATTCAATAAGGAATTTTATAAACAGACATCTGGTGTAGCCATGGGCGCAAGGGTTGCACCATCCTTTGCAAACTTGGTTATGACAAATTGGGAGTGTAAATTTCTTGAACAACATCCAAGTTTTGACAAAGTACAAATTTATTATAGATTTATAGACAATTTGTTTTTCATTTGGAAAGGGAACCAAAAGGAATGTATACATTTGACACAGGATTTAAATGCAACGACAGAATTTCTAGAATTCAAAATAATTGGTTTTGGTGAGTCTATAAATTACTTGGACTTAAACATTCAAATTGATAAAGAGAAAAACAAATTTGTAAGTAAAATCTATAGGAAACCAGTGTTTGCCAACCAACATTTGCATAGGGATAGTGCACATCCACAACACATGAAGAAGGGGGTAGTCAAAAGGCAGATCATCTGTTTAAGTAGGCTGACATCAGGAGATGATATATTTAGGGAAGAAGTTCAGTTCCTAAGGGGCCTTTTTGTTTCCAGAGGCTACGACATAAACTCGATAAAAAAAGATAGAAAAGGAAGTATTGTTTTTGAGAAGTGGGGTTGCATCTCCCATTTTAAATTCTGCAGACATTTTAGTAGGACCAACAAATTGTATGAAGTTGAAAGACACTATGTAGTTAAAACATAGTGTCAACAAGGACTATATGATAGCCTTCCCACTTCCAATAGTCAGTGGAATGTGGTAAATCAAAAGTATCATAGAGAACAATTGGAAAATTATTCTAGGCAACAAAGATTTATTGGCTAGATTAGGATTCAAACCTAGATTTACATATAAGAAAATAGTCAACATCAAATCTATGTTAGAATCAGGAAATAAAGATAATGCCAGTTCGGTCATGTTAAGAAGCAACAAAAAAGGCACTTATGCATGTCACAATTGCAAACAATGTAGGTTCATAACAAATTCTTCATTTGTCACTCTTAATTATTACAACATTACTTTCTGGGCAAAAGACTATTACAATTGTAATAATGAACAGGTAGTTTACATAGCAACATGCTTGTCCTGTGAAAGTATTACATAGGAAAGACAATAAGAAATGTAAAACGAAGAATATATGGACATAATTTGGCTATTAAGAAGAAAGATAGAACTAATTCATTAGCTAGACATGCAGCTATATGTACAGATTTTAAATAGTTTGAATTTTCTGTGTTAGAAAAGTTGGATAAAGAACCTTTAAATGGAGACACAAACAACACATTAGAGTGTAAAGAGGCTTTTTGGCAGTTGTATTTAGGTGCAGATAGCGCACCTGGTCTCAATGAGACTATAAACATAAAATGTCTTTTAAAATACAAATATTAATCAAGTACAAAAGTATTTTATGAATGCATAGCATCATCATTATTAATAATGGGTTTTAGTAATGTTTTAAGTAAAAAACAAATTTGTACAAACTATAGTTGATTTTGAGTAGGTTATGTCATTTCCTGTGAAGTAATTGTTTTATTAGATATAAAAGGAAGCTTGGGTAGGGCATGTTTTTGTTTCTGAAGAAGTTCACAAATTAAAAGTGAATGAAACTGCTAAGTAATTGTCCGCTTGTGGTCATTTGATAAGAACAGGACTGTATTTTTTTGTTCAGTGGTTCGTGTGGAATTGGAGGACTTTGAGTGTGTTTTTTAGTAATAATGTTATCACAAAAGAATTAGCCATAGAACCACAGCTACACAAGCAACTGTTTCTTTAAGCCTATTTGCCTCTTCTCAAAGAGAAAAAGAGAGAGAGAGAGAGATTTTTTTTTTTGCACTTCAACGCCAAGGCATTTTGCCCCATCACTCTCTAACTGAAATTACTACTACTGCCGACTTTGTGTTCTCTGTGCACAGATGCCTTGTAAGTGCTACATTCGGTTATCTTTTGTACGGAAGTAGAAGATACAGTGCTGGTGACCAGTATTGGTTCTACAGGATCCTGAATGCTACAAAGTTTCCTCACCACCATCATTTCAGTGAAGAGCTGTGGAGTAAATACACATGACAGAGCTGTAATTTCTACTCATTTCTACATAATACATATTGCACTCTAGCATCCCCTAATTGTTGTAATCCACTCAAAGTCACAATAAGCTATAAGTTGAATTAAATTAGAAATGTCTATTGATGAGACAATTATACTTCACATTAAGTGAAACTGCACAGGCTGAAGTCTGAGAGATTGGAATGCTGTGTGACCACTGAATGTGTGACAGACCCTTTCAATGTTGAACGTTGAGGAACATGATACATTCCTCTTAAAGTAGTACGTTTGAAAGGCATGTCTTCAAAACTTTGTTGTCTGAGGTGAAAATGGCCAGTAAGCACATTTGAGACTTTTTGCAAACATTCTTAATTTTGAAATAAGTATTTTTATAGGGAGTATAAGAAAATACTTTTTATATAGCATTTTGAAACACTGAAATGCAAGAAACACAAAGGCAAACAGATCTTGGTGGCTGTTTCCCAAAGAGTGGGGGTTGGATGGGATAATTATCACCTTCAGATCTTTTTTGTTGAGGTGGGAATGGCTATTAAAGATCATGTTCAAAGGCATGAAATGTAATGTAATGCTGCATTCACATTCTGTTTTGCCTTATGTGGACAGCCATTGGTGGGCAGTGGCTGTTTAGGTCTTATTCTCACATAAAACAGTCATTTTATGTGACAATAAGATTGTTATATAATGATTTTCAGTTACATTCCTTCCATTCTGTCATCTCTGACAGACATGAAGTGGTGAGGTTATTCAGGGTGCAGAAGTCTTATGATCTTGACTTCTGCATGCTTGTAACATTCAGTCAAAGTACTGAGAAGCAAAATGCAGTGTCACAGAATGAGTGCTGTACTGATAGGAATATATAATGAATAATCACATTATTCAATAAACATTACTTCTGTTGGTGTGATCTTTTTGTGATATTATTTTTCTTTTTTTTCTTCCATATTGCACCACCCAGTGCTTTAAGCTTCCTTTTACTTACAGCTACCCAGAGAATCATGTCATCACACTGCTAGGTGTAAAGACACAATTCACTGAGTGGGCATGAGTTGTGCTCAGCATGCAAGCCAAAATACCAGTGTTTATTTTTTTATATTTTTGTTAATAATACGTTATTTTTATCTGATGGGGAATATCATGAGCTCTGAAACCAGCAGCCAAATGCTATCCATCGAGCCTGGTAGCTTCTCATTTAGGTAAGTTGGAGATTTGAACTTAACCTTAAAGCAAACCCAAGATCTTTTGCCACATTTGAAAAGAGCAGCTTTTACAGTGAATATATGGAAAAAAAACATTTATTTAATATTTTGAAACATTAGTTCAGAGTATCTGGTTGTATAACACAGTTATAACTTTTAAGATGTTTGAAACATAAAACAAATGATTTACGTAATTTAATATTGTATACGGAACACATGAGTTAAATCAAGTATATAATAACCTATAGAAATAATTAAAAGTACTGGAAATGTTGCACATAAAGTCTAAGAACAGAGGGTTAAACAGGCATAAGAAGTATTGCAGAAACAGTCCATCATCATCTTCTTTCGGCTGTTCCCGTTAGGGGTCGCCACAGCAGATCACCTGTTTCCATTTCTTTCTGTCCTCTGCATCTTGCTCTGTCACACAAACCACCTGCATGTCCTCTCTCACCACATCCATAAACCTTATCTTAGGCCTTCCTCTTTTCCTGTTACCTGGTAGCTTCATCCTTAGCATCTTTTTCCCAATATACTCAGCATCCCTCCTCAGCACATGTCCAAACCAACATAATCGTGCCTCTCTGGCTTTGTCTCCAAACCTTCCAACCTGGGCTGACCCTCTAATATACTTATTCCTAATCCTGTCCACCCTCATCACACCCAGTGCAAATCTTAACATCTTTAATTCTGCCACATCCAGCTCAAACTCCTACCTTTTTGTCAGTGCCACTGTCTCCAACCCATATAACATAGCTGGTCTCACTACCCTCTTGTAGACCTTCCCTTTCACTCTTACAGGTACTCGTCTGTCACAAATCAGTCCTGACACTCTTCTCCACCAACTCCATCCTGCCTGTACTCTCTTCTTCACCTCTCTTCCACACTCACCGTTACTCTGAACTATTGACCCCAAGTATTTAAACTCATCCACCTTTGCCACCTCTACTCCTTGCATCCTCACCATTCTTCTATCCTCCCTCTCATTCACACACATATATTCTGTCTGAGTCATGCTGACCTTCATTCCTCTTCTCTCTAGAGCATATCTCCATCTCTCCAGGGTCTCCTCCACCTGTTCCTTACTCTCACTACAGATCACAATGTCATCTGCAAACATCATAGTCCACGGGGACTCCTGTCTGATCTCATCTGTCAACCTGTCCATCACCATTGCAAATAAGAAAAGGCTCAGAGCTGATCCTTGATGTAACCCCACCTCCACCTTAAACGCATCCGTCACTCCCACTGCAGACCTCACCGCTGTCACACTACCCTCGTACATATCCTGTACCACTCTTACATACTTTTCTGACACTCCTGCACTACTGACACTCCTGACACTATGCCTGTTTAACTCTCTGTTCTTAGGAAGTATTGGAAGTATTGCAGAAACAGTCCATGAACCAGAATTGTCACCACAGTCCATTGGAATGTGAGATAGGCAGTTTTAAACATTTTATACATGCTTATATGTTCTTAACCTTTACAGTGAAGTATGGTGTAGCTTTCTTAGGGCCAATATTATTTTGATTGAACAGCCTGGAGTTCATTCCTGGTGCCTTGTGGGCATCAAATTTTATCTGCCATTTTAGCTCCCCATTGGAAAGCAACAAAAATTCTGTGCTGGAGAAAATATAGCTAAAAAGAGGACATTAGTTTTGCTCAGAGCCAGTGTTAGCATTTTGGGGCCCCCAGCAGATGTCATGTTAGGGGTGCCTAGGCACTTCCATTCTACTTATCACCCTGTCACTGCCACCCCTCCTAAGCAAACTTTCAGTTTGTTCTGCAAACTTTTGGGAGTAAAACTTCTCCAAATCCAACTTCATGCTACTCAAGTCAGAAGTGACAAACTTCATGACACCCATGCAGATGGGAGCTGAATCATACACTAAGGCATTGTATGAGCACATCCACTAGTGCATGAATTGTGCCATCCCAAATAGAACCAAGACGTTCTCCTCCAAAAAAGGAAGCCAATCTGGTGGTCCCCTGCAATAAACAAACTATACAACAGAAGGAAGAAACTGTTGCAGAAAAGAGGAAAATCCCAGGAAGAAAAATCTCCCTTACCAGCCTCAGTAAGAAGCTGAGATCCCTCATAAAATCCTCCAAAGCTCGTTATGAAAATAAAATTGCCAAAGATTCCAAAGACAACCACAAGGCATTCTATAGTTATGTCAAGAATCTAAATGGCAATGCTGAGATCTGCTCTGAGCTACAACAGAATGGCATTAAATATACTGATCCCAAGGATATTGCCAATATCCTGGCAGATCGATTTAGTGCCAACTTCACCCTGCTCTCACCCCCTAAAGGGCCCATTTCAGTACCGAAAGATTGCCAAATTCCAGTAATCATGGCCACACAGGTAGAAACCTCACTCTCCAAAGCTAAGAATACAGCATCCATGGGACCAGATGACATCCCAGGCTGTGTACTACATGAACTACAAAATGAACTGGCACCTCACCTAAATGTCATGTTTAATCATAGCCTCACCTCAGGCTTCATGCCCACTGAGTGGCACACAGCTACAGTTATCCCACTCCACAAGGGGGGATTCACCTTGGATCCTTGGAACTACCATGCCATCAGACTGATGAGACTGATCTGCAAGGGCATGGAATGCATTATTATGGAACTTATAAACAAAGACATTGGCAACCTTCAAAGACTAGACCCCCACCCAGTTTGGGTTCGTGAAGGTCCAATCTTGTCCCCTGAACCTGATTGACTTCTTTGAATCAGTCTCCAGAGCTGTGGATGAGGGTAAGGTGGTCCACACAGCCTATCTGGACCTCGCCAAGGCCTTCGACACCATCCCCCACTCTGGAATCATAGATAAACTTACTAAGCTGGGCATAAATCCCTACATCACTCTATGGATTGCCTACTGACAGAACCCAGAGTGTAAAAGTAGCCGACTCCAAATCCAGCTCCAGACAAGTGACAAGCGGAGTACCTCAGGGTTCAGTCTTGGGACCGCTCTTGTTTGGCATCTACTTTTCTGAAGTGCAGGCCAGCACTAAGGGACTCTGGCTAACAAAGTTTGCAGATGACTGCAAACTGAGATCCATTACTGAATCCCCAAATGATGTGGATATTCTACAAAAGGGCCTTACAGAAACAGATGCTTGGTGCCAGAGCCATGGGCTCAAGCTTAATGCCAAGAAATGTGTAGTTATCCCCTTTGCGAGAAACCATGTACCCATGAATTACCACATAGGTGGCAGTACACTAAATGCCGAAAGTGTGATGAGAGACTTAGGGACACAGGTGGACAGTGGTCTCACCTTCAATAATCACATCGCCACAACAGTCAGGAAATCCTTCTATGTGGCACACCTCATCACTAAGGGCTTTTCATCTAGAAAAAAGGAGATCATTGTCCCACTGAACTTATCCCTCATTAGACCCATTATAGAGTACAATGCCCCATTTGGTATGTACCTCACAAGACATCTGCAACAGCTGGAAAGGCCGCAGAAATACCTCACTAAAAGAATCACAGACCTAAAGCTGATGCCCTATGTTTACCATCTAAAAAAACTCCAGCTGTACTCTGTGGCATATCGTCAACTCAGAGGTGATCTCTGCTAAACATACAAGGCCATGTCAAACCCTGAGCTGTTGAACATGCTCCACTTAAAGAAGTCCCAATCCCTTAGAGCCACATGCCCCAGAGATCTAAACCTTGTCATCACAATGAACAAAACATGCTGGAGGGACCCTGAGACTCCCCATACTCTGGAAGAGACTGCCCATACATGTCAAGCAGAGTGCCTCCTTGGCCCTCTTCAAAAGGAACCTTGAAGATTGGATGGGAGATAGGAAATTCACCCCGGGGATCACGTCAGTCACCCTGCTAGACAGGGGTCCAGGAAGTAAATATTGTGGGAAGAAATATCCAGGGAATTGTTATGGCTAGGCTTGTATAGGCCCTAGGGCCGATAGCCTAGTACCAACCTATGAACCTATGAGTAGTAAGCACATACAGACTTGTAGCTACAGTACTCTTACATCACAACAAGCCTATATACCACACTATGTTGGCCCATCTCACAAAAAGGCATTTACAGTTACTGGCATTTAGTTACTACAATGATGCATTGCAACAACTCTATGTGTAGGTCTGGACTTAAGTAAAAGGGCACCTTAGGTGTACTGTTTCAGCCATCCACCCAACACACACACACACACACACATACACACTCCAGTCCACTGCTGTTTCCCCCCATCTTGGGCTTCCTATGCCATGCACATTACTTTTTCTTTTCCTTTTCTCCCATTTTACCTTACTCTTCAGCTTTTGCAAGAAGTCATAACGTCCTATATGTTCTGAAGTACATTTTTTTCTTTTTATACAACCTTTTCATCCAATGATGGCTTGAACAGAAATTATGATTAAGAAAATAAATTGTGTTGTTTTTCAGCTTTAGTTTTCCTTGCATCCTTACAACACACACTTCCTAACTAAGTAAGCACAGTAATAAAAGAATACCAGATCCCAAGAAGCCATTGGGATATAGATGTTATCAGATCTATTTTACAGCTTTTCCCAGCCTTTTAATCCAATGGTGACAAAAAAAAAAACAAACAAAAAATAAAAATGAGTAAGAAGAAAAATAAGTTGTACTGAAGACTTAATGTTCAAAAGATGACAAAATAGTAGCTCACAATAAACTAACAAGCCAGTTGTCTGGACACACAGGTCCTATCTGGGAACTGCCTCCTAAACCCCTCAAAAAAGACTACCTATTCATGCCTCTGGTGTTAGACTGGGATGAAAGCAGAGGTTCAAATTGCCACAGTCATGTAGCATGCCTCCTCAGTCCTCAAACCAAGCTGCCAAAAGCAGACAGCTGTATAAATGCCTGAAGTGTGATTGTAAAGAAAGTGAAAAAATAATGATTACAGTATTGTATTCCACTTTGTTGCACCTAGACAGTACTTGCCCCCTGCACAAACTATAGTAACTTTCTTTATGCACCGAGGTCTGTGAGAGAAGTAAAAGAAGTGTTTACTGTCATTTTACTGAATTACACTCTGTTGAGTCATTGCATCATCAACTCACTTCCACTAAAAGTCGTAATGCCGAATTCTGGTATATCTGAAAAAAATACCGAATTCAAAATTTCCTACTGCTCTAGACCTAGGAACAAGCATTGACATGGGTCGAGAAGAGGGTGAAGAGTTGTCTGTCAGAAATATCAGTGTATGGCATTTCCATCATTCAGTTTTCAGACTTTGTGCAGTAAAATGCAGTAAAATCCAGTAAAATGATAATAAACCAAAAGAAACAGTGATGACCTCAGTCCAACCATAAGCCATAATAACTATATGGCAGACCTCTAAGGTTTGACTGTGATAAAAAGAGTAACCACACAATTCCCCCACAGTACCTAGAGAAGCTTTCTGTAAACACACACATCTGAGTAGGGCTGGTTTTAGAATGGGTGCAGTTGACAGCAGGCACCATTATCAGTTTTATCCTAACAGGGTCATATTATAGCCCTGTTCAGGTTAAAAAGCATAATCAGAAAATAAATACATTTTCCAAACAGCAGCAGCTTTTGTGGGGCCCCACAAAGTCATAGATGTTAAAGGGAGCCCCCTGTATCCAATTATACAGTCTGGGGACTCTAGACTCTTTGAAGATCTAAGTGTCTGAATGTTCTGTGATATATTTTATGCATTACTTTTGAAATATAATTTCTTGTTAGCTACAATTTTTACTGATACCCAGAAGAATAATATATGCATCCTGGCATTACTGGCTGTGTGCACAGATAAAAAAAAAAATCAGTGATTTTTACACACAGACACACAGACACACACAGACACACACACACACACACACACACACACACACACACACACACACACACACACACACACACACACACACACACACACACACACACACACACACACACACACACACACACATACACACGCGCGCGCGCACGTTCACGCATAAGCCATAACAATACTAGTTTTGTATTTATTTCAGCAAATAGCAATACATTGTGCAACACTGTTACTGCTGCACCAGATCAGTGACTGCTGTTTAACAGTCGACAAACAGCAGGGGTAAATCACTTTTATTTATCTCAGTGAGGAGTAATGAAAGCCTGTCACTGTCCCTGATTTCAAAGATCTTCCCTGATTTTTCTCATAATTTTGCACTGTGTTTATAAAACGTTTGATTTGCTTATAAATCATTCAGGATAGCAGTCAATAAATCCAGACATCAGAGTTTTATACTTATTGTCCAAAACAGAAATGCATGTTTATGCAAAAGGTGTTATATTATTAACTTTTTAATTGAATTAGAGTAATGTTTTTTTTCCAATTTTGAGCCTTTATTTTGCTGTTATTGGTATTGCATGGAATTCTTCTGCGAAGAAGATAAAAGCTTTCTCTGGTGCTCTGCCAGTGTTTATAAAACTGCCAGAAAGAGAAAGCCATCCCTGAAGATTGGAAGCATCAGCTTTTCTTAAAATCCAGGGTTTGCTCTGAAATCAGTCACACTGCGCTGCTGATCTCTTTAGTGCTTGCCTTGCTTATGTTCATTATCAGCTTTTTTCTAGCAGGGTCATACCACATACCCGTTCAGGCTCTAGATTGTTAAGCAGCATAATCAAGAAATTAACACATTTTTCTCTTCATTCTCCCCAACCAGCAGCAGCTGTTTTGGGGGTCCCCACATAGTCAAGGATGAATAATGGGCCCACTTGCAGCCACGGGTATTGCAAGTAACTAAGACTGGCTATGTTGCTAATTTTAGTGGAGTGCATGTCCACTAGCAGGTTTTAACTAAGCCAGGGGCACTATGTCAGTGGTAATATATTTAATGGAATTGTGAAGCCTATTACTTGATAAAACATTGTTACTCTAACCAGAGATATCTTTAAATTTTAAAGAAGATAATAAATAATGGTTATTACTTAACTTGCTGTACTAGCTTTTGTTGGTTTGATATACATATTACAGAACATCAGGATAACTTGCTATGGTTGAGGGCCCCCAGGAACAAGGGGCCCCCAGCGACAGCAGGGTTTGCTGGTACTTAAAGCCGGCTATGATTTTGCTAAGTTAGCTGCAGCCAGGATTTGACATTCTGAACAGGTATCCTTCTTCCTAATTCTGAACAGTTATCCTTATTCCTAATTCTGAACAGTTATCCTTATTCCTAATTCTGAACAGGTATCCTTATTCCTAATTCTGAACAGGTGTCCTTATTCCTAATTCTGAACAGGTATCCTTATTTCTAATTCTGAACAGGTATCCTTATTCCTAATTCTGAACAGTTATCCTTATTCCTAATCTATCTCTTTGTAGATAAGACCACTATCCCTTAAAATGAAGCAACTCCTTTCTTTGCAAAAGTATTTTGTGTAGCTGTGTATAGCTTCACAAAGACAAAACATAAAATTGAAAGTAATCCAATGTGTTTTCATGACTTGATGCCTAACAAAAGTGGAGAAAACTGAAGTCGTAACCAAAGAGGCTTTTTACATTATGAAATGGTTTTCTTACTATAGACAACAGTGAAAATTAGAATTGAGGTTAGTGTGAGAAGCCAACTCATGGCCACTGCTCAGAAGCTAAAGTTGTTCTTTTTTTTAAATAAGAAACATCTTTTTTAGGTATCACTTATGATATAGGCAAGTAAACATTTATATAAACAAAAACAAACTATATGGACATATTTTCAGTTGCAAACATTATATATCATATATAATCCTCTGTATAGTCAATCAAACAATAGCTCATTCAATTCCTGCCTTCCCTTAAAATTCATTTCTTGTCCAAAACATTATTTTGCTTGTATTGTTCCCACAGTTTCCATTATTTTGTATGTAATTTGTTTCTACCCTTTTCTGAAGATCTCTCTTCCAATTCTTTTAACTCTGTTACTATACTCATTACTTCTAGTACGGTTGGTTTAGACTTTGATTTCCATTTTCTAGCAATTGCTTTTTTGGCACCCATCAGAATTAAACTCAGCAAAGCCTTACAATGTCTAGGCAATTTGAATTCAGTGTCACAGTTCAAAAAATCATTTCCTTAGTTACACCCATTTGGACAACCAGTATTTCTAACAGAGTAGTCTGCAGGTAATTTGTAAAGTCTGCCAACTCATTACACTCCTGTTGCTCATCCTGTCAGGATAAATTAAATGAGTCTTTGTGGGTACTGTTCAAGCTTTATTATGTACCAACACATCAGGATTGAGGTTTAATAACTTTAACGTGCATAAAATTTTGTTGTCAAGATGTAACAGATTTGTATTTCCTTATGTACACTGCATTTTGTTTACTTTATGCTTTATTGATTATTGTAATATTTGTTGTTGTGTCTTTCAGCTTTTCCCGGTTAGGGATCGCCACAGCGGAACTCCGGTCCGCTAATGATTGGCAGTAAATTTTTACGTGCCAAGTTGCCAGCTCTGACGCAGACCCTTCAACGAAGGTACGCCCATTCACGCATATCGCTACTGTTATTCATGGAGCTTTTCTCCCTGGCCCTCCACTAAAAAGGACCTGTGTCCAGTCAGACTTGCCCAGTAAACAAATGTTAAATAAATAAATAAACTTATAAACAAACCAGCTATTGCACTCATACATGCTCACTCTCTGGCTGCACTCTCAAAATGGCACTGAAGATAGCACGTGCCAACCTTGAAACACTTCTTAAAGGTACAACACACACACTATTCTACATCCTCCCTCTTTGAGAAATCAGTCATGCAGTATTGACAACATTAATTGACATGCAATCAATACAAATAATTCTTTGTCATGCAATTATACAAAACTAAATACATAAAGGCAGTTATGTCCAGATTGCTGTGTATTTCGCACTAGGTCTGGAAATAGGACCAAATCATGTGACATAAAAATTAGAATTAGGTCTAGCAACTGGGACTCTCTGTTGAGTGTTCAACTTTAGGGGCATCAGGAAAATTATTAGGAATGGAAGTAGAAGTTAAGACACATTCTGCAACAGGAGCATTGTCTGGATTGCTCTGAGATCTAGAGTCTGTATCACAGGAACAATGCTGCAATATTGATTCTGATACAGGAAAAAGATGTCTGCGATTTCTCCTGTACTCCACATCCTCAGATTTTATGAAGTAGGATCTCAGCTCAATACATATACTTGTTACTTGACCAATCTGGTCAAAACCTTTCACTGTATCCTTACTGTCTCTCCTTCTTTCAATGGACAAAGAAATCTGCTCAATTTATCATAGCTAGACTTCTGGAAAGAACGCTTTCTGAATAATTGGGCTCTAATTGTTCAGTTGTTCTTAGCTTTAAGCCTCAACAAACTGGAACTAAGGCAATATTGTTCTGGTTTGCCTAGATAGATGTCTCTTGAGCAGGCAGGCTAAGTATATCATCAAGGGGTATGTTTCTGAGGACTTACAATCACTTTGTCAATCACACTTCGTGCGATCGACATTTGTGTGAAACTGCCTTTGGCCAAACTGAAATTATGAATGCCACAATGTTGAACCTTACAATAGTGAGCATTCGCTGTTGTAAGGTTCAACATTGTGGTTCAGATCGCACTGTAGTGGGGATCGGGAAATGTACCCTTTCCTCACTGTGGTGTGATTCTGGAGTTTGTATATATATGTAGGAGGGTGTGGGGGGTGCAGGGAGGCTTGCCCCCCTGTAAAAGTGTTTGCTAATATTGAGCTGAAGTGCAGCATTTCAGTAAAGTCGACATTTTCAAAATTTAAACTTTACTAACATACTGCCTTCGACATTTTTGTGTTCGGTGTTGAGATTTCCGAACATGTGATTCAGACATCTTAACACTTGAATGGAGTTGGTTCGACTATTTGATAGTAAACCATTTCTGAGATTAAGTAAATTCAAAAAGACATCGGTATTATCATGCTTTGGCTTCTTAAGTAATTGCTTTGCAGTCTGTACTGCACATTCAGCTAGTCCATTTGACTGTAGATATTCTGGACTACTAGTAACATGTGCAAAGTCTCACTCGTTTGCAAATTTGAAACAACTGACTAGTAAATTGAGTACAATTGTCAGAAATAACTGTATGTGGACTACCATGGACTGAGAAATGACATTTCAACTTGGTGATAACAGCAGTGGATGTTAGATTAGGTAATAAATCAATCTCAAACCATTTTGAATCTACCAACACTAAGTAATGCTGATTGTTCCAATCGAATATATCAGTGGCTACTGTTGGTCAAGATAGTTCAGGAACTTGACTTAGCTGAAATGGTTCTTTTTGCAAATGCGGTTTAGTACTATTGTATACTGAACAAGAAGAAAGTACTTTATCAATGGGCTGGATTCACAATGGCTTGCACGAAGTCTAAGAGTAGAGTAAGACTCCATGCAGTCATCATGTCTGACGAGCGCTCCAGGAACAACCTGCAGGGGCGTGCAAGAGAGCTCCTAAAATGGCTTTTACATGGACAGGGCTAGGATATGCAAATTACCTCAATTGCAGGTGAAACGCATGCAAATGAGGTAGATTTGCGATTCAGGAAACCCGAACCTGTCCGAGTAAGAGCAGTGTTATTTGCAGAAATGTACTCAGTTGACAACTAGTACCGTTCTGCAAATAGCAAAACGGAGCGGTGACAGCTCCAAATAAAGGTTGCATTCAGTGCAGGAAGCATGCCAATGGCCAAATATACAGCCATTGGAAATGTTTCCTGATGCAATATGAAAAAAAAAAAATGTTTTTCTCCAATTTCCGATGTTTAAGTATAGTGCAGCTCTGAGCAAACGGGCTGCACTCTAAAACTCAGAAAACTAAAAATTACAACCCACAAATGTGGATCTTATTTAAATTGTTAATGTGCAATGCAAGGGAATGGTAGGCTAAAGACAACATGGCCACCGAGTAGAGGTTGCTAAGGGGGGAAGCTCAGTCTAAGAGATGTAACCAAGCATTAGTAGGCAATCCTATGTAAATGAGGGTTAGGATAATGAATCGCAGGTTTACATAGCAAATGAACACAGTCAGTGGAGTGTAGGAGTAGGATAAGGGGAGTAACAGAGTAGAAGATAGGTGACATCACGAGGGGGGTATGTATGAAAGAAGTGAAGCTCACTGGAGCAGAGTGGCATGTGTCAGCTGTCATTTACACATCATGGAAAGAGGTGTGTCAACAGGTAGGTTAGGGAAAGGCAAGAAATGGAAGGTGTATGCCGTGGATAACACCAAAGTTTCTTGCTGAGCGGGTATGCAAGCGTGTGCACTCCTGTAAACCCGAATAAGACAGAGTGCACGAATGTAAGCATGAGTGCGCACGTTTAAGCCAGAGTAAGCAAGTATAAGGCTGTTTAAAGAGTTGTAAGTGCATTTGCACTGGTGTGCACGCATTTTAACCCAAATAAGCAAGTTTTAGTCTGTGTAAGCATGTGTGCATGCGTGTTAGCTGCTGTGCGCGTGTTTGTGCTTGTGTGCGCGGCACTCCCCCCTGAGGAAACAGAAAGGAAAAAGGAAGCACAACAAATAGTAGGAAGCTACCAGGGAGTACTAGCAGAGCTAGCAGGTGAAAACAATCAGAATCAGGCAATTACACAGGCAGTACACTAGCCCAGTCCAGCCTAGCATTTAAAACTCTGCAAACAGCAGTCCGTTATGTTTCTCACAACAGACACTGCAGTAAGCTAATAGAAGTGAAAACTGAAAAAGCTTTACTGAGACAGAAATGTTAGGGGCTGCCATTGCTGTTATAAGGCAACATATGCAACATGCTGAGGGTGGTGACAATGGAAATGCTGCTGGACAACACACAGTGAGGAGGCAGAGAAGAGTGTACAGGCCCAGGGTAAACTACCAGGGGCTACATGAGCTGGAGATAGTGGAGCGCTATAGAATGGACAGAGACCTGCTGCAGCAAATTGTTGAGCTGTGCAGGCCACTTCTCACACAAAGAACCAACAGAGGGGAACTCATCCCAGTGGAAACCAAGGTATGTGTTGGCCTAAGAATATTAGCAACAGGTACCTTCCAGAGACCGACTGGTGATATGATGGGGATATCACAGGCATCAGCATCCAGGGTACTACACCAGTTCCTGGATGCCATGTCAGCACATATCGGTGATCATGTATATTTCCACAATTCCCGTGAGGTATTGGCCAGCAATATGCATCTCTTCCAGCAAATAGCGGAATACCCTGAGGTAGTGGGTGCAATAGACTGCACGCACATACGCATCAAAGCACCAGCCAGCAAGCAGGGTAGGGTCTACTTCAACCGCAAGGGCTTCACCTCCATCAACTGCTAGGTCATGTGTGATGCCCAGGGCATAATACTGAATGTGTGTGCAGGCTGCCCTGTAAGCTACCATGCTTTCCATATCTGGCATCTGACGCAGCTGTACCAGACATTTGCCAATGGGGACATCCCACATGGTCACCTAGTGGGGGATGTTGGCTATACACTGGAGCCATGGCTGATGACACCCATCAGAAACACACACACACCTGAACAGGAACGCCATAATGAGGCACACGCACAAACACGTAATGTAATAGAGCATGTGTTTGGGCTGCTCAAGTCACGGTTCTGGTGCCTGGACACATCTGGTGGAGCCTTGCAGTACTCACTAACTACATGTACCCAAATTGTCATGGTATGTGCTATGTTACATAATATGATCCTGCGAAAACAGCTGCAGCAGGACCAGCATAGGCCTGGGCCAAACAGACCCCCACCATTGCCAAGGCCATCACAGGCAGAGCATGACTCGGAGGAGGAACAACCTGAGCCTGCCCCAGTAGGCAGAAGGAGGCATGCCCAATATGCTTTGGCCTTGGCAAAGAGGCAACGCAGAGCACATACACTAGCTCAGTAGGTACTCTGGAAATGATACCTCTCTCTGACTTGCACATATAGTAAAAGGGATGCCTAAGTTGACACTACCTGCTTTCAAACATGTACAGGGAGTGTAGTATGTGCACTGCAGCACCACCTAAGGCATGATTGCCATGTGGTAAGCAATATAAAGCAGTGCTAAACAGCATTTACCACAATGTAGTATATGCAAACAAAATTGCACACATAAACTAGCACAACTCTGGTCAATGTTGAGTAATATTGGGCAACGTCCAGCAATGTTGGTGAATATTGAGCAATGTTGGACATGCCTGGTCTAAGTAGGGCATAGCTGAACAAAAGCCAACATGCTCATATTTGCTTAACTGGCCCTTAAGCAGTCTGGTCTGCTCAGTATGAAAATATAAAGCAGTGATGGGCCTCAAACCCAGAACACTGTGCACTATAGTCAAAGTACTGAACCACTAAACCATGACAGCATTGCAGTGGTCAGCTTGTATGAAGGAATGTTGATAAGTCTATGCAAAGTATCTCATGGAAACCCTGCAGGCACAGCATAATCCCTGTTGAGTTATGACACAATGGTGAATCCTTCAGTAAGAACAGAACCTGACTTCCAACACACACAGTATAAATGTTAATATTGGTCATGTTCACACACATCAACAAATGTAGTGGACCTCAGATAGCAACATACTGAAAGGTCACACTGGGCATGCTCACACACGAATAAATGAGACAAATGTCAGGCAACAAAACACGGAAAGCCTGAACTGGGCATGCTCACACACGTAGGCCATATCTGAGTACAGCAGTTTGACAAGCATATCTGGCAGTTGCATGTGTTAACCCAGGAACCTGTCACTATCCAGCAATCCACCCTGTGCACACAGTTATATGACAACAGACACATCTATAATATAGTGGAACCCTGTCATAATCAAATATGTTCTGCAGATACCGAAGTTGTTCATAGAAACTGGTAAAGCAAAGACGATAAAGACCTGCAAACAGTATCAGCAATAAACATTGTGCATCCCGAACATTAGCATAGGTTCAGAGGTCGAAACTAGGCTATCTGCCCTAGGGCATGTACAAGCCTAGCCAGAGTGTGTTTGGCATTCACAACCCTGTCAGATTACTACACTGTGTGTGTGTGTGTGTGAATAGTAGGTCACACAAGATAGCCTATGTACATTTAGGCTAGTGTGCCTCTGTCTATCAGGGACACAGAAGATATCCCAGGGGTAAACATACACACATACAGTTGTCAAGATTTCTCCTGTAGGTGGTCAGTGGGTGGCTCTGCCTATGTGAAACTGGGATTACAATCTGGAGTGAGTGGAGCCTCTGGGATAAGAATCTATCCCTCCAGCATGTCCTATTAACATCTGTGCTGAGGTATGTGTCCCTGGAGTGTGTAGCGCCAAGGGAGTTGGATATCCTGAGGTGAAGCATGTCCATTAATTCTGGGTTGGGTATATCTGTAAACAACAGGCACACATCATATCCGAGTAGGTGGTAAGCGACTGAGTAGAGCTGGAGTTACTGCATACGAACTGTGTAGGGCATCCGTGTGAGTCCCTAGATCTGCTTGGTGAGGAACTTCTGTGGCCAGTACAGTTGCTGCAGGTGTCGGGTAAGATACACCCCAAATGTGGCATTGTAACCAAGCATGGTTGTGATGAGTATAGGGGCACAATGACCTCACTTGATCTAGATGTGAAACCATATGGGATAAGGTGGCCCATATAGAAGGTGTGTCCAACCACTTTGGCAACGTGAATGTCAAAGGCGGCAGTACGAACAAGTCATGTCCCCAAACCCCTAACAACTCCTACTGTATGTAATGGAGTACTACCTATGTGGTAATGTTTGGGCATGTTGTTATTCCCAAAGGGGATGACTATGCAACTAATGGCATTTAGCTGTAGGCCATGGCTCAGACACCAGTCATCCATCTCTGTGAGACCCTGTTTGAGTATGCATGTGGCAGCTGGAGAGTTGATCATGGCACCCAGTTTGCAGTCAACTGCAAACATGTTCAGCCATATTCCCCCTGTGGTAGGCTGTAAGTCAGACAAATATATACTGAACAAGAGAGGTCCCAGGACCGAGCCATGTGGGATGCCATGTGTAACTGGTGTATAGTCAGACATGGCACCTGCAATTCTGACCATGTGGGTGCTATCCCTGATCCAGGTAGCAATCCATCATGTGAGATATGTGTCCATATCGACGCTGGTGAGCCTATGCATAATGGCCCAGTGGGTTATTGTGTTGAAGGGTTTTGCAAGGTTCAAGTAAGCTGTGTGGACAACCGTCCCTATGTCGATGGACCTGTTAACCGTTTAAAGAATACAAACAGGTTCAAGAGGCAAGATCTGCCCACAACAACCTGAAATGTGTAGGACACAGTGTCTGTTGGTTCCCCATGTCTATGTGTATGAGTCCCATGACAATACTCTCCATAGCTTTGCAGAACAGGCTAGTTAGGCTTATAGGGCAATATTGTCTGTGGTCCATTGTGGCACCAACTCTGTGGAGTGGGACCACTGTCGCTGTATGCCATTCCTTGGGTACATATCCTGTAGTAACTCCAATATTGAACAGTGATGTAATGTGAGGGTTACATCTCTCATGAAGCTCGTGTAAGATGCAGGCTGGGACACCGTCTGGTCCCACTGATACTGTGATGTACGCTTCGGGGAGGGCAGCACTCACCTGTTACTGTGTGATGTCAGGGAGGTTATACTCTGTTGGGATGGATAGTTGCTCCTTAGGGGGGATGGGGGGAGACATCTGCACTGAACCTGTTTGCCAGGATGTTGGCAATGCCAGTGGGTTCCGGGTAAGTTTAGTCAGTATGCAGTAACTCACAGCATATCAGTGAGTGTCCACCCAGGTTCCTGACATAACTGAAGAAGGCCGTGTGATAGACCTACGTGTCTGGTGCAATTGTCCGGTAGAAGCGGCACTTAGAAAAGTTCATGAGTGATCGTAGCTGTCTGCTAGTACAGATCACAGATGCCTTCCCAGTCTGGGATTGTGCTCTATCATGTAGTAGCTTCCTCCTGATGTTGTACAGCTTATTAATGGCTGGGGTCTACCAGACCAGTCCCCTGCCATTGGAGGAGTGAGTCCTGTTGTTATTTGGGATAGCACAATCCATGCAGTCCACTAGGTGTCCATAGAATGTGTATGTAAAGGATTCAGCAGTGTGAGCCATATTTGCCACTGTCTCAGGGTCTCTGAAGGATACCACCTTGCTTTGGTGAAGTGAGATGTTGGCTCATGAGAAGCTCACCAAGATTACCCAGGATGGGTGTGTGGAGAGTATATGTATGTCCAATGAGATACATGTATGTTTTGACCTTACCAATGAGGGGTATATCGCTGGTGTGGAACATAGAGTCCCCATGTTGGTGATGATCAAGTCCAATATGTATTCCCCCTTGTTGCTGTGCTGACTGGTTGTGCCATAGCATATGAGTCTATAAATTGTAGCAACTATTGGGTGAGGGTGTTGGGGCTTGAGTAGTATCCCCAGTCAATATTTGTGTATATGAAGTCACCCAATATAATGGTGTTTGTGGAGACCTTCATATTCTCCATAGTTCCCATGAAAGCCGAGTGTGGTTCCTGAGTTTGGGAGGGTAGTCTGTAGCAGGCAACAAACTGAAAGGCAGTTTTGCACAATGGTAGTTGTATATGTATGGTCTGTGATGCTTTGTGCAATGCTACTAACCCGGAGGTGTGTGTATCTGTGATGTATATGGATACTCCCCCTAGTTGTGTTGTCTGTTCCAAGTCTTGTTGTCAGAAAGCATGGTATGAAACATAAGCTGGTAGTGCTGGTGTGCATAAGTGAGCCTGAACCAGGTATCTGTTAGTGCATAGATATCACTACTGAGGACAGTTGTGAGTGGCCGCAATATGAGGGTAACACATCTGGTGTTGAGCAGCATTACCCTTAGTTTCATTTAACCTGTAATGTCTATGGAGGTGGGTTTGTCTTTTGAGCCCTGCTTAAAAAATGCACTATGGTGGTAGCAAGAGCCTTAGCCAGCATTCGAAAGTCCAAGGGTGACAGGTGCAAGCTGTCCATAGTGAAGCTACGTGGCATGTTGAGCATGTCACCACAAGCTGACAGACACTGTATCCCCTATGAATGAAACAAATTTGTTAGGCAACTGTTAAACGTGATATGTTTGTCTGTATACTGTGACATCATAATTGGTGGGTGTAAGATGCTAGACAAGGTCAGGGTCATGCTGGCCTGGGCTACATGATCAGAGTGTTCCTCCATGTATCATGTCATGTGGTCCAGGGAGTAACGTCTGAGGATTTACGCACCAGCATGGACAATGATGGTGCCAGTCCTGTACTTGCTTTGGAGTGACCTGACTGCATGTGTTATGTGGCAGATCCTGGCACCCAACAGACAGCCCAAAGTGACTATTCCCTTGTTTGGGCTGGTGAGTGGTACGTCAGTGTGTATTAGGTGTGTTGTTTAGCCCGAAGGGCAGTGACTGTGTGGCACACTGACATTGTGAACTATGTGATATGTGGGTAATGTAGTGAGGTAGCAGTTGTGTGTGTGTGTCTACTTTGGAGGTCTCTGCTGCTTAGGCAGAGTTCATTTACAGCAACCGAGTATGTCTATGTGTGATAATGTGGTTTGAGTGCTGTCGCTAGAGGATATGTGAGACTGATATGTGGTGTGTGTGGTTACCTTCACCACCTGATAGACTGTGCCAGTCATGGGTCGAGAGAGTTCAGCACCCTGTATGTCTATATAGGTGCATCTCACACATATATCTGAGTTTGTCGGGAGGAGGAGAGGGTTGTCTGTGTACATCAGGCAGATGTGACATTGTGTCAATATCACAATATTCACCAGCTGGACTGGAGAGTACACACAAAACTGACCCCTGGACATGCCAGGATATTATGATGACATACTCTGTAGCCTGATCACAAAGGATCAGTAGGGTGTTAAGTGTGTAAAAGAGTATAACAGGGATTAGTGCTCATGTTCGTTGGTGTTTTGTAAAGAGTAGCTGAGAAACAGTCCAGACTGAATCATGACAGCTCCTTCAGCTATGACATAAATAGCAATGTACACCCATATATATCCTGAATCAGGGCCAACTGTACCTGACTGAAAATGCCGACATCCTAACAGACAGGCCCATAGGCCCAGACAATAGTCCATATCATCATACCAGGAGATATCACATGTAGAATGGATGAGCAGCTACCCCAATGCCAAAAGCATGGCAGCAAGTGGAATACATTGATTCCCAATATGTGTTATTCACAAACTACAGAACAAACATATCCTGCACCTGAACAGTCAGCTGAGCCTCACCTCCTACACAGGATGTGGAACCGTTGAATGTGTCACCGCAACATATGGCACTCCCCACAAGTGCTGGTGCACAACACACCATGGGAAGTCAAGTCCAGTATGCCTATGAGGTCTGATCTGCAAGGTCATGGAGTCCATCATGGTTGCAGTCATAAACAGAGCTATTGGAAGCTGACATACACACAACCCTGCCAACTGTGGTATGTTCATGTGCGGATCATGGTTCCCAAACATGGTAGACTGTTTGCAAGGCGGCCACCCAGGACATACATCACTGAACACATCTACACATGTCTCACATAGACTTTGAATAGCCCTTTATCAACATCCCAGACACATGTAGTATCCACAAAACCAACAAGCTGTGCATAAATATCTGTTGACATATGACGGAATGTCAATGTGTCCACAGATAGATCACACAAGGTAAGAATTATGAGGTCTTTTTCAAGCTGTTGACACCTGCTGACCCACATGGACCATTCCTGGAATGGCATAAAACAAAGTGTACACACATCACCATGTCCAGACTGATGATGTCACCATCCTATAAATACAGCAGGAGAATGGAAATCAGCCATTAAAGCAAATAGCGTGCCATGTTAATTCATCTCTCTCTACTATCATAACATAATTAGGTAGGGGTTTGAATCCTACAAACGCTGACTGTGTTTGTGTCAATGTGGCGTGGGTTTTGCTTTTACTATGGCATGACATATTATGATTACAACAGTAAGTGCATTGCACACATCAGGTATCTGCGTGGCAAATATATATGTGTACATGTCCCCTCAATCAGTACATAGGTGTGAAGCCTGCATACTACATGAATACATTTGTTTCCATTGACAGGTTGTGCCGCTGCTTCTCAGATCGTAAGTCACATATGTATGTATGTGACAAGGCCATCCACTGTCATGATCTGTGGCCAAGGTCATCTGTGCCACACACACCCATGACAGTTACTTAAGAGTAGTGTGAGTGAGGGTATATGCCTGGGGTATATGTCAGACATGTTCATGCACAACGACTGTCAATAATGGTCTTTATAGGTGTACAACTGCCTTGTGGATATGCATTCAAGCCTCTAATGTCGTATGTGATACACCTTGGGACTCCACAATAACTATGGATATGTGGATACCAAGGGACACATGACATAACATGAGGCTGTATGTACACATTGGTACCCAACATACATGTTGAGGGCTACCACCTGTGTGGTACTGATGGGATAGTATGTATAGTACATGAGGATGACTATGCCATAGTTGGCTTACTGCTATACAGCATGTATCAGACAACAGGTATCTGTCTGTATGATACCCTTGTGTAGGATATGCGTCCCTTCCAGGGAATGCATTGTAGGCCAATGCATGCATTTTCAGATTTGGATGGACACATTCCTAGTGTGTTTGCATGTACCTAAGGGGGCTATATGCCAAACAGGTGTGGTCACAGGAATGGGTGGCGGTCATTACCACTGGTTAGTGTTATAGTGTAGCACTGGAAGGATCCATCTGTTACTGAGTTCCCTATGACTGTGTGTCATTTGTCAGGACATCATCCAATGATTGCTTATAGTCATGCTGTTGAGGTTGTGTATACCACCAGATCGCAAATCATTGACAGATATTAACGGTATCACCCACAGCATAGTGTCAACTCATGTCATACACACATGTCTGCCCATGTTAGTACATAACGGTAGTGGAATGCATACTGGCCATTGAAAGATACTATGAGATGTTATTGTGTACAACAGGGTATGCCACATGTCCCATGTGTCCACTATGCACTTACATGCAGACAGTGCACACCCACCATGTTCACAGATGTACACTTGCTAACCTGTACTTCACACATCACACACGTACTGTCCACTCACTAACATATGCTGGCAACACATTACACTTCAGCCAAGTGGCACATGGGTGGACAATACATACTCAGACCTAACAGTGGTGTAAACAATGCTACATTGACAATCAGAGCTTTGATGCATAATGTCTGCTCAGATATACCTTCAAGGATGTCATTACCCTTTCTTGTTGACAACTTGCTAATATTGCTACATTGCTATAGTGTCACCCTGTGCATCAGCACCATGTTAGCCTGTTCCTCCATCAATGTTACAGATGACAGGAGGTGACACAGGTATCATCATATGCACAGGGTGTTTTGTTGTTTGCCAGAGCCTGACATTGACCCATGCAATCGACATGTCTGTGTGTGCGTCTGTGTGTGTGAGGGACAACAGTACAGCATGGGCCAATGCTGATGTAATGTGTGTGTGTATGTGTGTGCCCTATTTGTTTGGTTAATGTGTGTTTGTCTGCATGCACACAGCTCCACCATGTGGCTGCCATATACGGTAGTTTGTGGGACAGCCACAGACTGTACCTGCTAGGCTGTACAGATCACTGTCTCCGGCCATGGACGCAGTACCTGTGCCTGACAGGGGTGCTCCTGACAGTATCGGGTACCAACCCTGACCTTGAACTGTCATCAGAGGCAGAGGTATGATGACTGGACCCATGTCCCTGCTGGGACTAGCCAGAGCCATGTGCACATGGTCTACTGGGATGGTCAATGGACAGGCCAGCCCCAGCATTGCTGGGGCTGGTACTGCCACTACGGGAGCGGCTGTGAACTCTGGGCCATCTGCAACCACTGCCAGCTGTTGCTGTTGCTGGCATGCATCCGTGTTGATGTCGGACCCGTCCCGCACGGTCCTGGCTCATGGAAGACATATTGTGGAGGGCACCTAAAGTCTCCCCCCTAATGTCTATCAAAGACCTCGGTGTAAGTCCGGATGGCACCGGCAAGGTCACGGATGCTGTCATTGATAGCAGTGTAATGTGCCTTCTGCGCCCTAAGTCCCTGCCTGGTGTACCGTTCCATACGTGCCTGAGCCTGCATTACAGCCTGGAACATACTGGATGTCATAAGACCTGTGAGGGCATGCCTGCCAGGGGCAATGTGACCAGCGGTGCTCCCCCAAGAACCCCTGGACCTCTGCCTATGTGGTACCATTCCAGGAATATGGCTATGGCTGCTTTGAGGGGATGCAAGTACCATGGGTACCACACTCTCCTGGTCAATGCCAACTGTATGCTGTCCCTCGCCTATGGCCATTGGTGGTGAGGGATGTATTGACAGTATGAGTGTGTGCATAGATGGGGTTGAACGCTGTGTACTGTTGATTGGCGGACCAATGACAGACCATGTCAAACCTTCCTGTACCAAAATACATGTATCATCATCACCACTATTTGTGGCAGTGGCTTCAAGTTCCCTGCTGCTTTCAGCCACCCCTAACTCAGGACCTGTGAGAGGAAGACAGGAAACACACTTTACGGTCTGCACATGAACACATGCACACATGAACACATGCACACATGCACACATGCACACATAAACACATGCACACATGCATACATGCACATATGAACACATGCACACATGCACACATGCACATATGCACACATGAACACATGAACACTAATGCACTCCTCACTACAGCACATACACACACACACCAGCAATCCAACACATACTCTATAGTGGATGAAGGTGAGTGTCAGTATCACAAGGTAAACAGTCACTACACACGTGTCAGCATGCAGAATATGTGTTGCACAAGACCATGCAGTGCAAGTGTAGATGCCCCTATTAAATGGCAGTATACATGGCTTTGATGCAACTGTGTAGTTGTTCAGTGATTGGCTACACCCTAGAACACAATGTGTACATGGACATAACATTGCTGTGCAGGTATTATCAGCTCTGCAATGCCCTGTGCACCATCACTCACAGGTATACATGCCAAGGCTGCATGTGTTATCTGTGTGACACATAGATATCCATGTCTGAGTACAGTGTCTGCGTCCATAGCAGATAACAGTGGGCACGGGTGTAGCACCTGCATGCTATGTACACACACAGGATGTGTGGTGCATGTTGACATGAAGGAATCCCAATGCTCGACATGGCCAGTGTACAGTGGTTATGGTGAGCGTGGGACATATTGCAGATATGCTGGTGCCAGACATGGCATGGCATGCTACACGACTGCAACATTAAACACCACACATACCCAATGTGTGTCAAGTGACCTATACACCCACTAGCATTCCAGGACATATATGTGACACTTTGTTTGGATGGTGACTGCTGTGCATATTGTGTATACTGGCATATGTAAGCGCCACACAACATGCTATGCATATTGTATATAGGTGCATATGTTTGCACACACACAACATTGAGGTGCAAAGCAATGACTGCTATGAGTAGTACTGTGGTCACTGTAACTGGATGGGGTGTAGTACCCTGTGCTATCATCAACATGCATCTTGTGGTCACTCACAGCTACTAATGTGTGCAAGACCACCACCTAGCATGCTGTACCTGAACTGCAGTGCCGTGGCTACGTTCACAATTACACAGCCACGTTGTACATGGATGTGTGAGGTGCCCAATAGGGAGCATTGCCTAACATGACTGTGTTATGTGTTGCAGAATTTTGCACAGCCCCATGATAGGCCTCTACCCCTGAGGTACATCATGTGTGTGTGCATGACATGTGGGATACTGAAGTGTGACCTTACAGCAGGTGTGTGGTAATGCCAAATGCAGCATGTTTTCGTGTACTGTGTATGATAAACGTGTTCTGTTGTGTACAGCTGTAGCAACTATGCATATCCAATGTGCAGTACAGTGTTGCCACAATTGTGTCTGCTGCACTGTGCATTGCATGTGATTAAGGCAGCTACTGACTTTACTGAGATGATTGATGTCTCACAGCAAACATGCACAGCATGCATTATGCATAGGTGTGTTACGTGTACATGGCCTACACCTCACCTATGACATGCACATTTCATTACCAGTACTAAAGTGTTAACACACTCACCAGCATGTATCGTCTGCCCTGCTGTCACACCAGAGGGACCTACAAGAATATGACACAGTTTGTCAGTGGCCACAACTGTGGCATTGCTACTGTGAGTGTGCTAAACTACAGTGGAACAACAGTCAACAGTCACAGGTGTATGGATACTATTCCAAATATCAGTATTGCACACAATGGGCAGCACAACTGCTAAACACACAGTACACATCTCACATATGCATATTCTAACAATACAGGTAATGGTAGTCTACAGCTAGGGCATGTTACCTGCACGCTCCATGTCATCCTGCTGGGTGGCTCTGGCCTCCATGATGACATGTGTGATGCTGTTGCTGCTGTAGGCCAGGAGCCACCACTCTTAGGAGCAGCTCTTCCACTCTGGTGAGGGAAGGATGTATGGCTGCCCCACCACCTGTGGCAAGCTGTTGCCTATGGATATCAGACACACGCTGCTGGACATGTCTAATTAAATCACTGCATTGATGGCGTACTTGCTCATATATCCGGTTATGCATGCCTATGTCATTTACCCGGCGAACAATGTCTTGCCACAGTGCAGTACGCTCATGCTGGTGCTGGCTGGCCATGGAAAAAAGCAGGTTACAGTGCTGCAACAGGCTGTTCTGTATCTCCTGCTCCTCTGCAGCTGTATATGATGGATTATGTTGATGAGCCATAACCCTGGAAGACAATTAAACGATATGTGTGAGCAAGTCATGTGGCACACTTAACATTAAGAAGTACAGATATCACTTAACTGCCATATATAGCATCTATCTGTCTGTCAGAGGATACACACGTTCAATACCACATATCAGTGCTCAGCCCACAACTGGCTGATGGTGCCTGCCACGCTCCATCTAACAAACCAGTATACACCAGTAGTCGGCACACTGTTTGGGATACAACGCACAACCTCGCCCCGGGGGTATATATCACCCCAATGCATGAAGAAATATGTCATCCAATGCAATGAATGTAATGTACATTTACAGTATTACCAGTAAACCACCCTAGTCTTTGATGCCATACCCCTACCTAACATATGCACACGTATGTTAATATAGTTGGCATACTGCTGTAACAGAGTATACATGTTGCTAGGCGCACACACATGTGATTACGGGCATGTTACAGGGATCATTACACACACATCAGACATACATACAACACACAAATGTATGCCGACACAGATGAGCATTACCTGTGTACCTTATAGTACGGTGTGCCCCTACTTACAGATACCTATGCCTGAGGTATGTAATCTGTGCAGACTACAGGAAACATACAAGACAGTGTTAACAGGGACTGTGAACCTACACCGTACTGTGCTGTTTAGGCCTACAGCTTCAGGTAGTACAACAGTTCATATGTGAGCTGGATTCACCAGCAGTACCACTTACTGAGCATACATGTATTGCTTCAGCCTACAATGGGACACCACAGTCGTACACAAGGAACTACATCACAACATATGCCATCCTACTATGTCTGCATCCCAATAACTGACACATCTTTCTCTGGCCTCACACCTAAGACACAAACTACCATGACGGACACATAGCAGGTATTGCACTGAGTACATGCGTGTGTGCATTGTGTCATAGGTAGGTAATATGCTATTGGCCCTAGGGTCTAGAGCAGCCTAGCCATATGCTACTCTGCCCTTTGACACACATGTAATGTGATTTCACTTGCTCCTGTCAACCGGATGCACAGAGATGACTCCCAGGGCATATTACCTATCTCCAAAACAATCATCAAGGGTATGTATGGCATCTGCTAATGAGGAGCCTTGTTTGTTAATGCTGGGTGGTTTAGTCCAGAGTATGGCATATTTCTGAATAGGAACTTGTACCTCCAGCATGTGCTGTTTAGTGACGTGACAAGGAGTAGGGTCCTAGGTCATGTAGCCCGGAGGGATTGTGAGGTGTTGTCATGGTGGTTGGCTGACTGCAAAGACTGTGACATACCTCTGTATGTCCGGCAGTGGTAACGTCTGGGTGGGCGGTATGCAACGCACTCTAGCTGTGGTTTTGTGAGTCAGTCTGCATAGGGCATGTGTTTGAGGGCAGTATTACTCTTTGTTAGGTATGTCTGTGGCCTTTCCACTTGCTGTAGTTGTCATGTGAGATACATACCACATGGGGCATTGTGATGAGTAGAGGGGAACATCGACCTATATTTCCCTAGATGACACACCTTTTGTGATGACACGTACCATATAGACAGATTACAAGACTACTGTAGCACTGTGATTATCAAAGGGGAGCCTACTGCCCACCTGTGTCCCATGTTCCCTTCTGACACCTTCAGTGTTAGGCAGTCTACCACCTATGTGGTAGTTACTGCGTAAGGTGTTTTGGAATGGGATATGGCACTGCAGTATCAATACTGGTGTTCAGTCCATGCCTTGGACAACAGGCACCTGTTGCAGTACATATGACCCCATGTCTCCCTCTCTCTCTCTCTCTATATATATATATATATATATATATATATATATATATATATATACATATATACATATCTATACATATCTATCCATATCCATACATATCCATACATATCTATATATATATCTATATATATCCATATATATCTGTATATATCTATAGATATCCATATATATCCAAATATATCTATATTTATCCATATATATCCATATATATCTATATATATCCATATATATATATATATATATATATATATATATATATATATATATATATATATATATATCTACACATATGTATATCTATATTTATATGTATATATGTATATATGTATAGATCTATATATAGATCTATATATGTATAAGTCTATATATCTATATATATCTATATATATCTATATATGTATATATCTATCTATGTATATATATATATATATATATATATATATAGATATATATATATATAGATATATATATATATATATATATATATATATATATATATATATACACATACATCTAAACATCCATTGCTGTACATATAGCTGCACATATAGGCACATATACTGCCCACCTTTCATGGTGGGGAATGGGATGTCAATTATGCAACAGTTGTGAGACATATGGTTATGTAATACTATTGCACAATGTTGTGCAGAATGCATTCTGCTGTCCTCAGGCCGTATCGCTGTAGCAGGCCTCACTGCCTGTAGATCAGTCCCACAGCATTTAATCAACACATAACATATACCGGCATTGCTTGCTGTCTGCAATGCCACACACTACAACCTACATACATACATATGGGCACATAGCAGCCTTCAACAACATACATATGTCCAGCCTTCACTAACAGTTGCAGTATGTCCTTTGCCCTATGCAAATGTGCATGTACATATAGATATGGACTGCTGCCACATATGGATGATGCACAGTATGTAGAGTATGCTTCAGACATATCTTTCAGATGTCAGCAAATACATATCTGTTACATACCTTACATTTGTATTCCTCACCTCCGTCTGTTGTAGGTGTTGTTTTTTTTTTTTTTTTTATTTTTTTTTTTTTTTTAGTTTTGGTTTCCTCTGTGTCTTGGTGTTTCCTTTCAGTGTCCTGTTTGTATCCATCTGTCTGTCTGTCTCTGTCTGTCTGTCTCTCTCTCTCTCTCTCTCTCTCCCAGTTGGTGCAATTATATTATTAAATGTGTGGACAGCAGATACAGGCTGCTTTTCTAGGTATCTGCACATGTCCATGTGATGGCCTCTGCACCAATTGGTGCCCACCATTTAGTAATTGCATGCAGCCTGCTGTGTGGTAATTGCAGTTCTCACTGTGATTTCAGGACACTGCTATAAAATGATAGGTTAGGTAGGCATAGCACTTTCAGTTTTGCAAGGTGGGGACCATGCTTGTTTGCTGTGGACACTGTTGTCTCAGTCAGAAGGTTGGTATATATCTCATATCTGAAGCTGGGTTGTAGCCAGTGAAATGCATGTTGTTCTGAAACCTGACTGTTGCTTCTTCCAGTGCACTCTTCTCTGTGTGTAGGTTTACTCACACCTCCTAATGCTAACACTGGATACATGGGAGTATGTACTTTCTTTTCAAATTCGAGAATTAACTGGCATACAACAGTAGTTATTGCAATGTATTCCTATGGCTTTCCTTTTTTCCCTTTACATTCACTCATTGTAATGCATGTTATATTTCTTTCAGCACCAAGTTATTGTATATCTGCTGTGGCTTAGTGGTACATCATGCAGACTGGTGAGTTCAAGGTGTGGGGTTTGAGACTGACAAGGGTATTTTATTTTGCTGCTGAGCAGTACAAGGGCCCTGTCATACAGAGTGACTAAGGCACTTTTAAGCAGTTGTAAGCATGTTTGCATGGGTTTGCACGATGCTTAGCAATGCTAAACTTAGCTTATTTTATTTTAGCAATGCTAAGCTAAGCTTGGCTTAGCTTATCATATCTTAGCAATGCTAAGCTAAGCGCACACATGAGCACAATGGTGCAAACCCGCTTACTACTGTTTACAAGTGCTCACTCCCGCTAACCCCTGCGCTCATTTCTTTGACAGAAAAGTAAATGGGGAGATATGAATGTGGTGATAAAGGGTGCACAAAGAGGGGAAGACAGTAGGGAAACCAGCTCGGGATGTACAGGATGGGTGTGGAGAAGGTCCATAGCTGCCCATTTCTTTACCAGCAACAGCTGTGCATATGCAATACATTAGGAGGGATTTTTGAAACCTTCCACCCCTGAGAGAGGGGTGAGGACAACTAAGTATGTTGTACTACCAATTATGAATATCAGGCACATGCACTGTTTGTGAACTGCTATACTGTCATTAGTACATTACTCACTTCTGAACAGTTTGTGGTTTGTTTGTGTTGACATTAGCACAGTCTGCTCAGGACAACTGGACATATTTCACTACTGTGTATGCCTACTTACACCATTGGTTGTGCCTGACTAGATGGGTATATTGTACCTTGTGTAGGGGTGCAGAACTGCAGAGGGCATTATTTATTATTGTGTGCTGTTTATCTTGCTGAACATGCAGAGTTGCTGTGTACCTGTAAGTCTATAAAGGCTAGTGATCTGTCTGAGTAGCTCCCACCTGTGGACATATCCAGCTGGTAGACAGAGGTTAGCCTAGTATCCTTTGACTGTGCACCACACCAGTCTTTTCAGCACCTGAACAATGGCATTGTCACAAGTGGTTGCTAGCAGTACATGGCTACATCCTTTGATATTTCTGTGTTGTACTCCTACATAAGGGCATGCTTGTGGAATTCATTCTACAGCTATTCGCAGAGTGTGTAACAACAGACAGGCTGATATGCCTGTGTGTTTCTAACTCTTCCAGGCCTCAGATACTCTCAGGTATATATTTGAACAGCCTCAGGGAAAGGTACATATCAGTGGGATACACCTGTGATATATTTCAGATATTTTGCAGTTGTGACTTTGGTGGATTCTGAGCATATGTATTACTACACCTTTTCTGACATGCAAGCAGTGTCTACTCTCACTTATTGACATTTATCATTAAGTGGGATTCCCCACCTTTCTGCCTACTGTTACTACATTTCACAAGGAGTCTGAGGGGGACAGCTAACATTTGTTTTCAAATCAGGGACATCCCTGTAAACCAATCACAGTTGGGAGTTCTGGCCCCTGACCTATTCAAATATGCCAGTGTTTATCCTGCTCTGATACTGTGTGGGGTTTGTAAGGTGCTACTGTAACATTACTCCCTACTAGCATGACTGGTTCTCTTTTCACAGTCATGTCATGCAATTCCACAACATTTGATGGTTAAGGGCCACAGAACATGATTTGTGTTATGCCATTCCTATTCTCTCTTTACATTCACTCATTGTAATGCATGATGTATTTCTTTCAGCACCAAATTATTGTGTATCTGCTGTGGTGTAGTGGTACTTCAAGCAGACTAGTGAGACCAAGGTCTGGGGTTCGAGACTGACAGGTGTATTTTATTTTGCTGCTGAGCAATACAAGGGCCCTGTCATACAGAGTGACTAAGGCACTTTTTAGCAGTTGTAAGCGGGTTTGCGTGGGTTTGTGTGATGCTTAGTGATGCTTAGCTAAGCGCACACAAGCTCACACTTGCGCACCCCTGCTAACTACTGCTTAAAAGTGCTTACACCCGCTAACCCCCGCGCTAATTTCTTTGAAAGAAAAGAAAATGTGGAGATAGGAAAGTGGTGAAAAAGGGAACACAAAGAGGGAAAGACAGTAGGGAAACCAGCTGGGATGTGCAGGAAGGGTGAAGGGAAGGCCCATAGCTGCCCATTTCTTTACCAGCAGCAGCTGTGCATAGGTTCGTAATTTGGTGTGAAATTTGCAACCTTCCACCCCTGAGAGAGGGGTGAGGAAAACAGAGTATGTTGTACTGCCAATTATAATTATAAGTTTACATGTCCGACGGATGCCCCTTTTTTTTTTTTTTTTCAGGTGAGAGTGGGAAGTGAGGTAGAGGAAGTAGGTATGTCCGGGGAGGTAGGTTGGGAAGGTAAACAGACAAGACAGACAAGACGCATACAGGGGTGGTGTATGACACATGGGGTGGGTGAACACAATTGACGGAGTCGGATGTTTGGAATTCGCAAGCCCATGAGTCCACAGATGGTAACAATGGAACTGAGATCCCCACCCATGGGCAGTCACCAGAACCTTCACAGCCCCGAGGGTGACTGTGTTGGGGGCTGCGTAGGATGGACAGGCTCACCCGTGAGACGTGCCACTCTCACCTCAAGCTGGTGTAGGGGATCAGCGACTCAACGCTGGATCTCCCTACGCACCTCAGCCCGGACCCTTCCAAGGCTGACAGGTGGCCCTCCTCCGCACACACTTGCATGGGGGGGACAAGCCCCATCCCCTGCAGAGCTTCCACCCAAAGGTGGCACAGGACCAATGGAGGAGGAGAGCCTGGGCTGGGCACCGGACCTGCTGGTGCCAGGTGCACTCGCCAGCTGAGGAGGGACAGGTGGGTCCGCTGGGACTGGCCTTCCCATACGTTCTGTGATTAGGTGTGTTTAATTACAACATAAGCGAAACAGCATTCCAGATTAGTTGTAACAACATGCAATGATATTCCCATTAACCCAACATACCAAGGGTACAACAGTTGAACAGCAAGCATAACACATGCATATATTGAACCACAGTGGTTATTCCAACAGCATGCAGGGATGTTTGGTAGCAACAGGCCACCATGATTGTGGTGTTTAAACAGGGCACATGCATTAACATGAATGCAAATATTTATATAACAATAGGACATATGTCCCAACAAATATTTAAGATTACACATACCCACTGAGGTGTGGAATTGCATGGTTGATGCACATACAGTAGGGTGTAGAAAAAACCTTGGTTAACATCTTATAATGACCTTTTAGTCTACACTACATTCCTAGTGACTGCAAGTGGATATCCCCTACCTGTATTATTACACTTGCCACCATACATTAGGTTGTGTCATGGGTTTGGCTAGTTCAATATATGCCTGACCTATATCTGACATACTAACTGTCCAGGATGCAGATGTTACTGCTACATATTTCTTGATTGCATTTATATTTCTTTATCTACATATCTGGGATGTTTTCACGTGACATTTTCACTTCAATTTGTAAAGAACCCTGCATTTCTTGACACACACTCACATTTCTGGGGAAAAATTACATGCTTCACATGTGCCAGGTTTACTTATTCATGCCAGCCAGTAACTGACTATTGTGGTCTGTATATATGTTTCACAGCTACTAGCACTTCCATCACCCACTTTATATGGGACTGCACAACTCTGGGTTGCCAGCACCTTTTCAAACAGTATTGTTTGTATAATGCAAGGGTACAACAACATTTCAGACTCTGTGACACAGACACACTCTGGGTTTTAGACCTTTATTAATGACATTACACACTTTTCCACAGGCTCACTCCTTTATTTGTTTTAATGGTGCATATGGCAGACATGTTCAAGACATATTATACCTTTATTAATAGGTTAGAACAATCTTTTTTCAGCTCACTCACTTATGTTATATGGCAGTGCCTGCAGAGATATTATTCCAGACATATGTTACCTTTCTATGGGTTACTACACTCTTTTTCTGCCTCTCTGATGTTTTTATCTGACAGTACATGCAGAGGACTTATTCAGGCAATTTTATGGCTGTTTTATTGGACTACAACACTTTCTTTCATGCTGTCTCCCATATTTTATATAACAATACATGTAGAATAATCACTAACCTGCCTGGTGGTGCAGCCTTAGCAGCCTATCAGCATAGGCTTGCTGATTCGTAGCACGGTCACCTGCAGCTGTAAATTAAATGAAGGGATATTGAGACATACCTATCCGTTATACATATTCCATTATCAATTCTTACATACTGCATTCCATGGCTACATATTCAGTTGTGGGGCATCCCACATCCCACGGGTCTCCTGTATCCACTGGTTCAGGCGGTCCTGCTTTCGTCTCTTCAGGTCTGCATGGTGGTGACGGATATGCTCACTAGTCTGAGGAATGCCTGTGGCACTGGTGAGGTCACGAGTTAACTGGTTCCAAGCCTCTGCCTTGTACTCCATCCCTTGGAACTGGCCCTGCAGGAGTCTTGACTCGTGATGGTGGACAAGGAGCCAAACCATGTATTTGGACTCCTCGATGCCCCAACGTTGCGCTTGGAAGCGTGTTCCCTCTCTGACACCAGACATTCTAACTGCAGATGTGAGCTACAATCAGTTATGGCGTGTATTCCCACCTGTGGGGCTTAAATATGCCGCATTTCCCGCACTTTTTTGTGATTGGCCGTTTTGTAAAATTCTCGGCTGACTGCAGACCTGCTTAGTAATGGTTAATCTACTATTCGTAAGTATGTGAATGTTAATAGTGGCTGCTTCCCCTGTGTTGTCATGGCTTAGTGGTTCTGTACTTTGCTTCTGATGCACAGAGTCCTGGTTCCGAACCTTGTCATTCATTTTATTTTCATACTATCCAGACAGGCTAGGGGGTGTGGCTGCATTTAAGCAACTTTGCTCTACGTTGCTCCTCAGTGTCCTATGGTGCCCTGGTTGGCCCAGCTCGCACGTCTGCGCAAACACATTGCGCTGGGTAAAGCACTATTAAACTATGGGCAACTCTATTGCGCTGAGTAAAGCACTATTAAACTATGGGCAACTCTATTGCACTGGGTAAAGCACTATTAAAGCATGGGCAACTCTATTGTGCTGGGAGAAATGCTATTAAACTATGGGCAACTCTATTGCGCTGGGCGCAGCGCTGCTTAACTGCAGGCAATTTTATATCAGGATCCTTTAAAATATTTATTTTGTTCACTGATACATTGGCCATTTCACTGCTTTTTAGTAATGTTTAAACATATTTGTCAAGTATTAATTCATATACTGATTTAAAAAATAAATACGAAGGGGAGTGGTGGGACGTGAATGCCTCTTCTTTGTGCAAATGCTCTACCATTATGCTATTGCTATTTGGTGTGATTTGTATAAACATTCTTTCTTATGCTCTTCCATGTCAGAATTGCTAACTCTAGCTAAGCAATGGGCACACCCGCGCAAATACTGGCAGCTATATCGTGGATTTAAAAAAAAATAATTATTTACTTTATATAAGTGTGATGGGGGTTTACAGTGTCAGGGAGTGTGGTGTTGGGTGCAAGTACATTTGAGTGAACTTGCTCTTGTGTGTTGACATTATACTTTTTAAAACCTTGCAGGGGCGTGCACATTTAGACTGCTAGGCAGTCAGACACGCCCCCCTGCTTTCCTACTCAGTCCGTGTAAGAGTTACGGTTGAGTCAGTGTGTCCTCATGAATATTCATGGCACGCTGATGTCATACCGTTCAACTGCAGCCTCTGAGTAAGACATATTAAGTCTTACACGGAGGTTTCGTGAATATGGGGGAATGTCTTTTACTAGAGAAGGCCAAAATGCTAGTTCTCTCACCCTTCTTTTGGTAGATTTGGAACCTGAATATATTCATGTTGCAAAGAAGCAGGGACAACAATTCTAGGTCCTATGAAATAAATTCCATCTTCCATCAACATCCCATCTCTGTAAGGAAAATAAGTTTGCACTTCAGGTGGTACATTAGATTGCTTTGACGGCCATCCAACATTAATGCAGTGGTTGAGCTTTTGCAAAATCAGATCAGTCTTTGTATGCTCTCTCAGCTCATCGAGTCTCATGGTAGAAAAATTATGCATTTCCATGATGTCAAAGTCAAACTTCTCTGCATGAAGTTGTTTCATTGTATTTCTGGGTGATCTAGATAAGGTATCAGCCAGATAAAGAAGCTTGCCTTTTGTATAGACCATTCTGAAGTTGTACATTTTGCAATTTGAGCATCATTCTTTGTAATCTCACTGGAGCTGAATGCATAGACTTCTTTAAAATAGTGACTAGAGGTTGGTGATCAGTTTCTGAATAGCTCGACCATAGATATAATCATGAAACTTTGAACATGCAAATACTATTGACAAAATTTATTTCTCAATTTGAGCATATTGCATTTCAGTTTGGATAAGAGTTGTAGATGCATAGGCTACTGGTTTGCCTTCTTGAAGAATAACTGCACCAAGACCAAATTTTGAAGCATCACAGGAATGAGTTACTGGTTTATTGACATCATAGTATCTTAATGTAGGTAAGATGGTAATTTTCTTCTTAAGGTCTTCAACTGACTTTTGATGCTGTTCCAGCCAAGACCATATAACATTTTTGTGCATCAGCTCTCTCAAAGGTGCTGTCAACTCACTGAAGTTTGGTATAAACTTGCCTAAATAGTTGACCATATCAAGAAAAAGTTGTAGAACCTGAACATTATCTGGAGCTGGCATCTCAAGAATGGCCACTTGCTTGGACAGTTCTCATTGAAAGCCAGTGCTAGTAAATAAATGACTTACATATACAACTTCTGGTAGTCTGAAGTTGCACTTCAGAGGATTGCACTTTAAGTTCATGCCACATGCTCTGTCTAGAACTTTCTTAAGGTTTCTGTCATGTTCTGCTTCACCATTGCCTCCAACCAATAAATCATCTGCAAGTATGGCACAAGGATGACCTGAAAAAACTGCTCCATTGCATGCTGAAAGACTTCACTTGCGGAATTTATTCCAAATAGCATCCTGGGGAATCTATGTCTGCCAAATGGGGTACTGAAAGTAGTCAGTAATGAGGATTTGTGTTCAAGCATCACTTGCCAAAATTAACTTTTTGCATCCAAGATGGAAAAAAAACAGTGGCATTTGATATTAGGACTGCGACTTCCTCAACTACACATTGGATGATGTGGTCTTTTTAATGCTTTGTTCAAATCTCTTGGGTCAATGCATATTCTGATTTTGTCTGAGCCTTTTTTGTGGGCTGCTACCATGGATGACACCAGACCTCTCAACTTTCCCGAATAACTCGTTTTTTACCTAGTTTTGGTGTCCCAATAATGGGGTGCCACTATTCCCGTGTGGCACCCCATTACTTCCGATTTTTTTTATCTATTTTTTAAATTATCACGCTTTTGGAGGTGATGTCATCACATGTGCGATGACATCAGCTCCGTCAGCATGCCGCTCATCTGTTTGAATAGGACTAAGATTTACTTCTGCTGTTTCACAGGAAGATTTACTTTTCAGGCAGAATGAGTTACTTTACACATGCAGAGCTGTTTCACACACAGGATTACTTTACCCATGCAGAGTCGGAAGATTTACTTCTACCATTCGGGCAGAACCCGCACTTTTAACTGCTGTTTCACAGACAGAACACAGGATTACTTTGCAGAGCCACCATTTCACAGGATTACTGCCGTTCGGGCAGAACACAGTAAGCAAATGCACTTTTAACTGCAGAGCACTGTGTGTGTGTGTGTGTGTGTGTGTGTGTGTGTGTGTGTGTGTGTGTGTGTGTGTGTGTGTGTGTGTGTGTGTGTGTGTGTGTGTGTGTGTGTGTGTGTGTGTGTGTGTGTGTATGTGTGTGTAAGGTGAGGTTGTGTTTTTTTTTAAAGTAGGCATTGACAAGTTTTACACCATGTACACTTTCATGTTTACTGCCACTCTTAGGAATACTTTTAGCCATTTGCTACCGCTAATTAAATAGCTTTAAAAGCCATGACTGTTTCTTTTCATTCATCTATTTTGTGAATATCTGCAGCTGTATGATTACCAGGAGCAAGTCACATTTAATTTTGCATATGCTTTTAGTGCAATAGTGCAGTTTAGCTAGACAGCTGAAAAGCTTCTGTATGAAATATGAAAATGTTGAATGTGCAGTATTAATTAATAGCAGTTGCTTGCAATTCAGGGGATGCTATAAGGATTTTACCACCAGTTTACAGGGTTTATATCATATTCTTTTCACTGTTAAGCTAAGTGAAGTGACCCCAATAAATGCATTACAGCAGAATTTTTTTTCAGAATGTGCACAGAATAACTGAACTCTGAGAAGTAGCTTGTAAAACTAAGATGTTTTAATTGATCAAATTACATCATAGTTGTAAATGTCAAGGATTTCCATTACTTAGTACATTCTTTTACACATTACCTTAATAAGATGCAACAAAGCTTTGAAATAGTTCCAGCAGATGATTTAACAATTTATTGATTCCTGCTGCTTTATTATTATCTTCATAGAAAATCCATGTTGGTACACAGTGGGAGTGTAAGGCTGAATAACACACCTGATACTCTTGTAATAGGTAACTCTATTGTCAGACACACTGACGTCCCGCTCACCAGGCTGAATAAAGAGAAGGTCACGTTGAGCTGCCTGTCGGGTGCTAGGATCCGCCACATAATCCAAGCACTCAGGTCACTCCAAAGCAAATACAAATATGACTCAGTCATTGTACATGCTGGTGTGAATGACCTGAGACGTACCTCCCTGGACTACATGAAAAGAGACATAGAGGAGCTCTCTGACCATGTAGCCCAGGCTGGTATGACTCTGACCTTGAGCAGCATCTTACTCTCACCTAGAATGATGCCACAGTACAAAGACAAAATGATCGATTTTAACAATTGGCTAAAATTTTGGTGTCATTCAAAGGGGATCCAGTGTCTGTCAGTCTGGGATGACATGCTCGACAAGCCACGTTGCTTCGCTAGGGATGGCTTGCACCTGTCACCACTGGGCTTTCGGATATTGGCAAAGGCTCTTGCCACCCCCATAGTGCCTTTTTTAGGCAAGGCTTAAAAGTCAAACCCACCCCCATAGACAGCACAAGGAACAAGAAACTAAGGGTAATGCTGCTAAACGCCAGAAGTCTTAACCTCAAGATGCACGCACTTGAAGCTCTCCTCAGTATGGAGAACACTGATATCTGTGCAGTGACAGAAACCTGGTTCAAGGCTCCAGAGAGCACCCCAGCACTACCAGGCTATACCTCATATCATGCTTTTCGGCCCCAAAACCCGGACCAAACCACAAAAGGAGGGGGAATTTCCATATTTATCAAGGATATCCACACCTCCAGGTTAGTGGCATTGCACGAAGTATCGGAGACCATCCATGTGCAACTAACAGTGGGCAAGACTGCTTTTCAGTTTATAGCATCCTACAGACCACCCTCTCAAAGTCAGGAATCCCACTCGGCTTTCCTGAAAACATTGAAGAGCATGAAGATCTCTCCGAACACCATTATATTGGGTGACTTCAACTACCCATACATTGACTGAGAGCACTACTCAAGCCCCAGCACCTTAGCCCAAAGGTTCCTGGAAATTATAAACTCAAATGCTATGGAACAAATAGTCACCACTCCCACAAGAGGGGACAACATACTAGACCTGATCATTACCAACATGGGGACTCTATGCTCCACACCAGAAGTATATCCCTCATTGGTAAGATCAGACCATAAATTAATTTCACTGGATGTCCACATCCCGACCCCACCCCCAGCCCAGAAAACCACAGTGAAAAACTTCTCAAAAGCGAACTTCTCACTTCTCAAAACCGAAGTTGAATCCTTCAAGGCCCCAGGGCCAGTGGAAACTACAGCCCAAACTGCAGAATCCTATATAAACGCATTCTACGGACATCTCCAGGAATGCATGGATCATGCTATCCCAAACAAAACCAAGACCCAATCATCCAAAGGCAGGCGTCCAGTCTGGTGGACCCCTGCCATAAATAAACTGTACAACAGAAGGAGGAAGCTACTACATGATAGAGCAAAATCCCTAATAGGGAAGGCATCTCTGATCAGTACTAGCAAGAAATTACGATCCCTCATAAAATCCTCCAAGGCCAGCTTTGAGAGAAAAATTGCACAGGACACCAAAGACAATCACAAGGCTTTTTTCAGTTATGTTAGAAGCCTGGGATGCAACTCCCAGACTTGTTCTGAGTTGATTCTAAACGACAGAAAATACACTGAACCCACAGACATCGCCAATATCCTGGCAGACAGGTTCAATGCAAACTTCTCCGCCCCCCCCCCCAAAAGAGCAAGTATCTATCCCAGCAGAGGGCTGCCTCCCAAACATCTCTGATGATCAGGTGAAGGCTGCCCTCTCCAATGCAAAAAACACTGCTTCCATGGGACCAGATGGCGTCCCAGGTTGCGTCCTACATGAACTCCAAGAGGAACTAATCCCTCAAATAAAACAGCTATACAATCTCAGCCTCTCTACAGGATATGTGCCCACAGAATGGCGTACAGCAACTGAGGTCCCACAAAGGCAGAGCCTTTACGGACCCTGGAAACTATCACCCCATAAGCCTGACTAGCTTAGTCTGCAAGGCTATGGAGAGGATCATCATGGAGCTCATAAACAAAGACATTGGGGACCTACAAATACTAGATCCTACCCAGTTCGGCTTTGTCAAGGGCAGATCCTGCCTTTTGAACCTGGTTGACTTCTTCAAAACAGTCACCAAAGCCATAGATGAAGGGAAGGTAGTCCACACAGCCTATCTGGACCTTACAAAGGCATTTGACACAATACCTCACTCGGGCATCATAGATAAGCTATCCAGCTTAAATATAAACCCCTATGTCACAAGATGGGTCACAAACTGGCTCAAAGACAGAACCCACAGAGTGAGAGTTGCTGGAGCCATGTCAGACTCGAAACCGGTCACAAGTGGCGTCCCATAGGGTTCTGTCCTGGGACCACTCTTGTTCGGTATATACTTTTCCGAGGTACAGGCAAATGTGGGAGGACTATGGTTCACCAAGTTCACAGACGACTGCAAACTGGGCGCCATAATCAACTCTCCAGCTGACACAAACTTCCTTCAAAAAGGTCTCACAGAGACAGATAACTGGTGCCAGTGCCATGGTTTAAAGCTAAATGCCAAAAAATGTATAGTCATACCCTTTGGCAAAAACAATGTACCCACAAATTACCACATAGGCGGAAACCCATTAAGTACAGAGAATGTTATTAGGGACCTGGGGACCCAGGTTGATAGCAATCTCTCCTTTGAAAATCACATTGCCAAAGTGGTTAGAAAGACCTTCTACATAGCCCACCTCATCACAAAAGGTTTCACATCTAGATCAAGAGAGGTAATCGTGCCCCTTTATTCATCCCTCATCAGGCCCGTCATAGAATACAATGCCCCTTTTGGGATGTACCTTACCCGACACCTGCAGCAATTAGAAAGACCCCAAAAGTATCTCACCAAGAGGATCAGGGGTCTCAAACAGATGCCATATGCTGCTCAGTTAAAAAAAACTCCAGCTCTACTCAGTTGCATACTGCCTACTTCGAGGTGATCTATGCCTGACATACAAAGCTATGTCAAATCCAGAATTAATGGACATGCTCCACCTCAGTAAATCTAAATCCCTTAGAGCCACACGCTCGAGGGACTTGAACCTCAGCACAGAAATAAATAGAACTTGCTGGAGGGACAGGTTCATAACCCAGAGGCTCCCTTCACTCTGGAATAGAATTCCAGTTCATGTGAGGCAGAGCACCTCACTGAATCTCTTCGAGAAGAATCTCGATAGGTGGATGGGGGATCGTAGGTTTGCCCCAGGGATTATTCCCATGTCACTATTAGACAGAGGCACAGTAAACTAAACCTTAAAAAGGGCACAGTATACTCAAATCAAGGGGTGGCGTAAGTCATACAGAATCGGGCTAGGCTTATAATTGCCCCAGGGCAGATAGCCTAGTATGAACCTATGAACCTATGAGTGATAGCAGGCATCCAAGTCTCTACAAGAAATGCGACTGTTATCTTGGTAGGGTAACCACATAATTTATAAGATCAGTATTTGAAATGTGTCCCTATTTTGGGTCTGCATTCCCCCTTTACTGGCTTTTTTCTGTATTTTTGTGTTAAGAGGTTGAGAACTATGGCAAGAAGTGAGAACTAAATTCATTAAATGATAGCCATTTAAGTTTGTCTTCCTGTCTTTCAGGCAACTGTCTGCTGATTTAGCTTAGTGGTATGTTACTATGACTGGAGTGTACAGGGTTCTGGGGCCAAGGCTTGGCAGTGAAATGCATGGTAGTAACACATTTTATGCAAGCAACTTTCCAAAATTATAAAAGCGATGTTTAAAATGTGTTCCTGGTCCCCCCCCCCATTGAAAATAAGTGCAAGAAGCTGTGCAACATGCCTATGGCTTAGCCGCCCTACTGTGATTCTGTATTTATATATATATATATATATATATATATATATATATATATATATATATATATATAATGTATATAGAAGTAGACTGTTATCATGGAGATGTTCTGAATAGGGCAGTTTTGTCATTATTGGTGCAAGCATTTTGCTTCACAGCCTACTGGAAAAAGTTCAAACAATACATTTAAAATGCAGTTGTCTGTGGAAGTAGACCGTTATCATGGAGATGTTCTGAATAGGGCAGTTTTATCATTGGTTTATGCATTTTTGTTTCATTGCCTACTGGAAAGATGTTTAAACAATAAATTTAAAATGCACTCTAACTTAAGTCTAACAAGAGTGCTGTATTATATGAGGAATATAATTTAATAAAGTCAGGAAGGTGTATCAAAGAACGCATGTATGTTTCATATTTTGTGTGCAAGGGGCCTCTGATTTGAAAACAGCCCAAAGGTAATCTTTATCCACCACTGGCCAAATGCATTTTCTTTGGATGTGGTGTGGATTTCAATGCTGTTTCAATGGACGTGAGTTTCAAGGGCAGATAAGTTTTAATGCCAAGTCTATTTTCATCGTTAGACAGTATTGCTTTGTTTAGCAGATATCTGTTAGTGTTTGCGCATTGTGCTATAAAATGTTAAAAACTAAAATCCAAATTATCATTGTAGAAGTAAAGCAGTATGCACACATTAGTGTTTATGGTAAATGGGGTGAAATGGCCAGGCAATGGGACATTGGAATGGCTGCAGGGGGACTCTGGTGCTATTTTTTGGTTCTGTTCTTCAGTTTGCCTTTCAAAGTTGGTATCCCACAATTCCACTGGAGTGGGTGGGTTGCATAATTATGTATGCAAATTTTATGTTAATCAGCGTACAGATTTGTACCTATTTTTCATTGGCCTTGTCCAGAATTTTGATGTTTCCAGGTTGAGAGGTATGGTCATGACACCCATTCAGTTGGTTCTATAACTGGACAAATTACACCTTGCTGCACCTTGTTATCCAACTGAGCTTGAACTTTACTCTGCATAGCTATAACAACTTTTCTTGCTGGTCTGGCCACTGGACTGACCTCTGAGTCTAACTTCATAGAATACACAACTGGAAATTTGCCCAACTTGTCATCGAAAACATCAGCATACTCTGAGAAAATAGCTTCAGTAAAACTGGAATTAGGATATGTGTTTATATGATGAACTTCTTTGGTAAAAGAAAGAAATTCATTCTAAACCTGACTGAGAGAACCAATAATGACTGCACAGGTCTTGGGACTACATAGAATAACAAGCTGCAACAGTTTCTGGCCAAATAACATGAAAGCACTACTTAGCCTTCAGTTTGAATTTCTTCACCCCCATAAGCAACAAGTTTTGCACTACTAGCCACATTGAGTTATTCATTAGTTCTCACTTTAGCAAATGTGTCTGCTGACATAACATTACATTTTGAGCCAGTGTCCACTTTAAGCTTGGTGGTTTTACCATTGATATGGACAGTACAAAACACTTCATTCTTTGTCACCAAACTTACTGCATCAACCTTTTCACCAATTTCTGATACACCATTTATGTAGAAAGTAGAATTGCAGCTCTCTGTATGATCAACTTACTTTTTCGATTGACCCTTCTCCATAACTGTATGAGGTTTACTTGATTTACAAAACCTTTGAAAATGGTTCCTTTTTTTGCACTTGTGGTATTGCTGACCAAATGCTAAGCATTTTTCTCTTTTAGACTCATGATTGGCACCACAGTTGTGACAGTTAACAATAAAGCTAGATTTGGGTTTTGCTAATTTATCCTTGCGCTGCACTGAGCATGTCCTTTTCTTAGAACTTGCTGGAAAACTATGGATTTTATCTGGGGAGCCTGCAGGGATGGCAGGTGCCATGTGCTTAGGCCTGCTTCTGCTAGCCATGTGTTGCATGCTGTCTACATTTGCTTTGGAGCCTGTTGAAACCCTGCTCTTATCACTTGCAAGCATACTTGTGTGTCTTTCTGTAACTTCATGGATTTGACAAATCTCAATAGCTTTGCTCAGCATTAAATCATTGCCACAAAACAAAATCTTTCTCACTGCAGCACTATTAATACCACACACAAGTCTGTCATTTATCACCTCATATTTTAAGTCACCAAATCAACATGTTTTAGCTTTGTTTCTCAGGTCAGTTATATAAGCTGCAAATGTTTCCCCTGGTTTTTGATCTCTTGTGTAAAACAAATGCCTCTCTAATGTAATATTTGTCTGGGGGTTACACATTTCCCCTGAACTTGCACTTTAAACACTTGGGGTCTTCCCTTGATAAAGCCTGTACAACAATATGACAGTTTTCACCTTCTCCCTCATATACTGCCAGTCCATACACAAATGAATGGTCTCTTTCAATGGCCTCTGACCCAACTAGGTTTAGCAAAATGAATGCCCTGGTACATGCATCTTTGTCAGAATAAGCTGCTTGTATAAAAATATCATACTCTTGTTCAAATACTCTCCAGTTCTCTGCAATATTCTGATCAAATGCTACTGTTGATGGTTTTTGAAATCTGTCTTCCATATTAGCACATAACAGTGAAGGCTTTTGCAAGTATGCATGAAAACACACATGTATATATATGCCTAATAGCACAGCAAGCTTCTGTATAACTGAACTTTGCCGAAATAAGCCTCTCGGGTACTGTAATACTCTTGAAATCACTGTACTGTAAGAAATTACCTCTTATCAGCATAATAAACATTTCAAAATAACTGCACTTTGCAAATAACCAGTACACAGCACACTGAAACTTTCCCAAAATGGCTGTACTTTGCTAAATAATTCTTTACAGTGCAGGCAACACTCTGTAATGGTGGCACTTTGTGAATAGATACACCCAGCACAAGAAACTTTTCAAAATGGCTGTATTTTGACTGTACATCACAAAATAGTTGCACTTTGCACACAAATAAAGTCTTTGGAATAGATGCACAGTAATAAGCACACACTCTAAGCACTTTTAGACACTTTGAGATACTTTGAATAACTCTAGTTATGCCCTGAATACAATGTAAAATAGTAGTTTTGCCAAAACACAGTGCTTTGCCAAAACAATGCAGTCACCTTGCTTTATTTATGCTTCATGTGCCCTTTTTTGCCCTTACATTCATTTTGCTCATTTAATCTTTTTCAGTGCCCATTATACTTTTCTTGTGCTTGTTTTACTCTAAACACACCCTTTTTGCTTTGAACATGCTAGTTTTGCAATTCTGAGGTAATTCCGACCCCCTTATGTGCTTTTCTAATAATTGTTTTATCAAATATCTTAATTTTTAAACATTTTATTTAATGAACTTTTCGTGCCTCTCGCTTGTTTAATAATGCAGTTTGTGCCCTTGTAATGTTTCATTTTATCTTTTTTATAAAATAAATCATTCGTGAAAGTTTTTATTACTTTTGTTTCTGGCCTGTTTTCATGCTTGTTTCTCTTAGTTTACCTTCACTGTTGTCTCTGCACCTCGTAGCTCTGAAAAGCAGTCACTGGAATCCCAGTTCTGACAGCATGAACCTATGTCACTTGTCCACTCAAAATAAAATAGACGAGTCTTTGTGGGTTCTGTTCAACCAGCTTTATTATGTACCAACACATCTGGATTGAGGCTTAATAACTTTAACTTAGATACACTTATAAACAAACTAGCTATTACAGTTATACATGCTCACTCTCTGGCTGCACTCTCAAAATTGCACTGAAGCTAGTACATGCTTGCTATTTATATGCACGTGCCAACCATGAAACACTTCTTAAAAGTACAACACACACACACACACACACACACACACACACACACACACACACACACACACACACACACACACACACACACACACACACATTATTCTACAACTTCCAAAAAAGTATGTTCCAAATTATCTCTTTCTTCCCCATCACACCTCCAACATTTGCAATGCACTGAGAAAAAATCTTTGGAATCTGCTTGGGGTATAAAAATACCTATGCAAATATTTTCATGCAAAGATCTTAAATCTTCTAGACTTTGTTGCATATTTGGGAGCCATACATATATCCTTCCATTGTTTCTTCATTAATTGCTTATGAAGTCTCTCTTCTCAATCCTTTTTAACCTCCTCTGATTGATTTATATGGTTATCATGCAATCTTTTACATGTCCTACTAATTAAGCCTTTTTAACAGCAGCTTATGTCTAGATTCTACTAAAAACTTTACCAGTGCTGGTGTTTCACTTAAGAGCTCCCTGTTCCTTTCTCTTTGCTTGCACTCTGATATCAATCCTTGATATGGAAGGCAATCTCTAGCCTGCAGTCCAAATGAATTCTTGGCCTTTACTTATTTTATAACCTTTCCCTCTCTAATTATTTGTTTTGAGTAGCTTGGTTCCCTTGCCAGTTTTCAGCAGTAAATTCCAGCTCCCTCTTGTCTATTCTGTATATCCCTATGTGCAGTCATCCCTATTATAAGAATCTCCTTTCTCCATTCCAGTGTTGGCTTAGTTCTTTGAATACTTTCTGCTGCTTTATGAGTATAATATTCTGTATGGCTATTGTTATTCTCATTAAGGATCTGCATCCAAAATACCAATCTCTCCTTATTTCTTTTTCATTATCATTCCCTTTCCACTTTGAATTATAGCTTTCTGCTTGTACTGTGTGCAGGAGCCTTAACTGTGTAGCTCTGAAATACCCTTTAGATCACATAATCCCAAACCATCTTGTTCTATTGGAAGGATTAACTTATCTCACTTGACTGTTGCCATATTCCCCTCCCAGATAAAATCCTTCAACCTTTTATTAATTATTCTCCACAATGTATCCTCTGGTAGATAAAAATATGCCTGACCTATTTGTAAAACTAAAGGGTCTAAAAATATTTCCCTACTTGTATCTTGCTATCAATATCTATAAAACAAAGCTACCAGTTTCTCATTTTTTGCATTATCTTTTTAGTCTCTTCTTACATATCCTTAATTGCCATAACAGAATCCCTTTTAAACCATACTCCTAAGTACTTAATTTTAGCATGTCCCCATAAATATAGGTATTGCTGAATCAGTTTGAGTATGGGTACATAGTGTACAGCTGTTGCCGTTGTTTTCTCTTCATTAATTTTGTATACTGAAAACACTTGTGAAACTGTTTCAGAATGTGCAACAACACTGAAATGTCCTTTTCTGGTTTTATCAAGTACAAAATAATATTAACTGCAAATACAACTGACTTTTCCTGATTAACATACCAATTATATCCTTGAATTTCTGAGTCCCTTATTTTATTTGTCAATGGTTCTAAACATAATGTAAATAAAGGGGAAAGATGACACCCATGCCTGGTTCCTCTGTTCAAACAGAACTTATCAGAGAGGACCTCCCCCAACTTTACTTTTTGTCTCTGAGCCCTCATATATCCTCCTAATTAACCTTATTATTTTGTCAGGCATATTTTTATCAACCAGAGGGTAAGTTGTGGACAATAATTAATAAAAGGTTGAATGATTTTATTTGAGAGGGGAAGACAGCAAGAGTCTCTACATTAAGACCAACCAACAGCAGTTGTATTTTCTTACATTCTGTTTCCCTCTTGATTATCATTGTTGGATTAATGTTGTCAAATGTTTGCTTCTCCTTCACAAAACCCCATTAATACATATCTATACATTTTGATATCGCATTTGCCATTCTTTTAGCCATTATAGACATAAACACTTTATAATCATGGTTTAGAATCAAAATGGGACTGTATGAAGCTGGATTTGATGGATCTTTACCATATTTAGGTATTATAGCCACCACAGCTTTTTTCCAGGATGTTGGTACTTCTCTTCCTTTTAAGATACTGTTAAACAAAACCATCCAGATCTTTATCACTTTTCTTCCATCCCAGCTTCTAAACTTCCCTAGGAATATCATCTCTTCCTGGAGACTTTCCTGTAGATTGGTTACAGCATGTCCCTCATGTCCTCCTATCCTGTTAGTAATTGAACTTCATCTACCTCTAACCTTGGCATATTTAATATTTCCGTAAAATTTCCATTGGTACTTTTTCTTGATTTCCACATTTCCGTGTTTTATACAGATTTTCATAAATTTCTGAAATATTTCTAATAAATCTAGAGGATCTCTGGTTATTTTCCTTCTTATAGACTCCCTAAGCTTGGCAACAACCTTTCATCTTTCTGTTTCCTGAGCCATTGTGCTATAAGCTTTTGTGCTTTGGAGATATTATCATAAAAAGTTGTTTAACAGCAATCTTTCTAAACTCATACATATTACCAAGGAATTCCCATATGTTCTCTTTAGCACTCTGCAGTTCTGACTCTTCTCGTTCTATGAGATTCCCCCTATTCTACAGTACTTTAACATTGTCAGTCCCTCTAAATAATTCTTGCTGCTTCTTAAGCATATCTCATTTTATTTTATTTCTACTGTATTTTTAAACTCCATTTTCATTTTATCCCACTCCCAAGCTATATTTTATGAAGAAATTTATATCTTTCCTAATACCTACTGAATAATTTCCAATACCCATTCTTTAAATTCCTCTCTGTTTAACAGATAGGTGGGGAAGTGCCAGTATCTTATTTTTATTTCATCACCCTGTATGTTTATTTTAGTTATTACTGACACATGATCTGAAATAGTTATTGGATGCTTATCAAAATGTTTAATTAAATGCACATGTTCCTGTGAACTATAATTTCTTCCTAGGCTAGCCCAGGTTTTGTACCTTGGGGAATATTATGTAAATTCTCTCTGAGCTCCTGTTACTGAATATACATCATCCATATCAAATATTTTCATAACTTTTTTCAAAAGTTTACCCCTTTTGATATATTTTTCTTTATAGCCCCCCAATACATCCTCACTGTTGCAAATCAAATTCCAGTCGCTACCTGTAAGTAATGTTCCCTGCTGAAAGCTGATCATTTCTCCCATAATTTTCGTAAGCTCCATTGTAACAGTTTTGTAATATAAATACATGCCACCATAATCCTCCTCCCTTGCCAGTAGCCCTTTACTACAACAAATCTACCATTATTATCTTTTTCCCCTGTTCTATCAAAATTGGAAGTCTCTATCCTTTGCCCCAGATATTCCAATGAATAAACATCCTGGAAGTATTTCTTTATCTGATTCACATGTTCACTGTTTTCCAAACCTGTTTCTGTAGTTAAAGCTTTCTAAGAATCTTGAGTATATAAGAACTCAGAATTAGTGGTTAATCCATTGTATCTATAATCACTGTCCTCTTGTCAGCCTCCAGCAAGTCAGTTTCTTTATGTCTTGTTAATGGAATACACAGTAATCTGAGTGCATAAGTCCCGTAGACTTAAATAGATGTGGTAAAATGAAAACAGGACCACAGAGTACAATGGAAAATACTATCCAGAATGACAATATGATGCATTAAAATTTAACTCTTGTACAAGAATGAGGCACTTGGAAGATTGCCCATTCAACAGTACAGTAGATTCCCAAGTCACAGTAAATTCAACGATTGGAATTAGGTTAGTTTACTCAGAGGAACTTGTTTTAAAAAAACAAATAGGCACCCATGTAGCAAAGTAAGTCCCCAGGATGAGACTAAAAAAGAATCAGTAAGATCAGTGCTCTCTACCCCAGTTAACAAATTCAAAATAAAATAAAAATACAAGACTGCCATAATGTTTGAATGGAAGTGAAACTAACAAAAATGGTAAAGTTAGAAATAACAGATGAAATGAGGAGTCTTTACATTTTTTAGAGGATCCCCCAAAATACAGCTTTTTGGACAATTCAGTAGAAAGCAGGATGCCATTTATCAAAACAGCAGAGTGCTTTATTTGTAGTAATCATTTTATGAAAGGAATACCAAAGGGGGATTGTAAAATTCAAGTATAGGGAATATTATCTGATGACAATAAATCATTAAAGTTAGAACAAGGCTACACATTTTAGAACAAAGTATAATTTTGCAGAGAATATTGGAGGATTTAAGGATGAGTGTTTATAAATTAAAGGAGAAAAAATTAGTATGATGGAGCATAGGGCATTTAGAAACAGCACAACAAATTCAGTTGTAACAATTTCATAACTGAGCCCAGAACCTAAGAAAGGTGGTAGTTCAGAACCATCTAAGGAAAGAAAGAACATAATAAATAAAAATAAAGGAGAATAGATTTAGATTTAAGGAAAATAATGTAGATAATTAAAAAAACAGATGGAGAATGGCAAGTTATATAAGAAAAGAGAGAGAATGGAGTGGTGGTAAAAAACAAAGAATAGTAAATAACAGGAAAAAGAAAACAGGTATTGAAAAGTTGTAGTGTTCAACAAACATTTGAGAAAAAGCAAAAAAAAAAAAAAAATCAAGAATGCTAAAGATGAAACAATCTTGTATGTGACAGATACTGAGAGTCAGGCAGAAAAAAATCAAAATATAATTTTACCAGCTGAAAGATAAGGCAGATGGAGTAAGGCGCAGAAACATTATAGTGCTGATAACCACATGAAAGCAGGGGATACAATATATATGCAGGCAAAAAGAATGAAATGGAGTAGGAGCCCACAAATATAATTTTTCTTCTTCTTTCAGCTTTTCACTGTTAGGGGTGGCCACAGCAGAACAATGGTCTGCAGAACGATTGGCAGTGCAGTTTTTTGCTATTGAGTTGCCAGCCCATCCAACCTTCCACAGAAGGCACATACATGCATACCCAGGGCCAATGTAGAGTGTCCAATCCACCTACAGCATGTCTTTGGGAGAAAACCAGAGCTACTGGAGGAAACTGACGCAACCACAGGGAGGACAAGCAGACTCTGCACAGAAGGCACCCCAGCTGAGAATTAAACTGGAGAACCTCTTGTTGTGAGGTAGCAATGCTAACCACTGCACCACTGCAGCCGCCCAGTCCACAAATAGCATGCTATATAATAATAGGAATCAAATCACAATGACTGTCAACAGTGGACTCACAAGTGAAAAGCTCAAGATATAAAACCAAGTGTAAGTTGTTAGAAAAGTAATAATCTCTCTCCTTGTCTGACTCCTCCAGAATAAATAATAAACCAGTCAATACTGAGCATCTCATGTAATTACAGATACAGAAGTGTGATAAGCCAACAGAGGCTAAAATTGTTGAAAATTACATGAAACTAGAATATTTTACAGAAGAGGAACCCAACGTGGTCTTCTTTTAAAATCTGATTAATTTAGTCCTGGGCAACATAGTAGTAAGTCTTGACATGCTGGAAGTGAGGAAGAGTCTGGTAAAAAGACTAGATAGACCATGGTAGTTACCACTCACAATCCATGTCATACACTATGTAGGGGCTTTCAGATTGTTTTTGGGATGTCAGATGGTAGTCAATGGATTTACAAGAAGAAAATTATGCAAAAATGCATAATGCCTATGAGGGATGAAGAAATGACATCCATTTTGTCTATTTAATATTACATTAGAAAAATAAGTCATGTTACCACAAGTGCTTTTTAGAATAGTGATTGGGAAAAAAACACCAAAAACTGGCATTACTATGTCCTCACACAAAAAAAAAAACATCAGCAAACAATAGAAATGGAAGCATTTATTTCATAAAGACTGAGTTAAGAGCTTTCGACTGAAGAGACTTCATCAGAACTAGTGTTAAGTGCACAAAACACATTTAAATAACAAATTAGAAATGTCAGATGGTTGAATGACAACAGCACTTTGCCAATACATGGGCAATAATTGAGAAAAAGAGTGAATAAATAAAAATAAACCTCAATTTAAAAGCATTAAATAATCTTCAAAAAGGATGTTGAATAAAAAACATAACATTTTCTCATAAAAACCTAATCATAACTTAGCTGCCCAAAGTTTTTAGTATGCTTCTTAAAGTAACACCATCATTTAAACCTGGGTAACTGTTATTGATTGTTTATAATGTTTGACAGGTCTTGAATCAATGAATAATACATTTTGGATAGACTTAAGAGAGTATATAGAGAATAAACATTTAATAATTTGCACTGATTTCAATGCCATAATTGGACAATGTACAGTTTATAAGAAATATGTCAAAGGGAGAAGGATGTGGCTGTCAGTGACTCAATGGATGAGAGAGATAAAGAATAAGCTGGGAATACATTTATGGAAACTTGCCATAACACATGATTTAGTTATATTAAATGGCTAAAATATGATTTAGTTATATTAAATGGCTAAATAGGAAATTATAAAAAGTTAAGGGCTATAGCTTTATGATGAAACAGAGAGGTCAATGTTAGACTGTATCTTAAAATATATTTTAAAACTGGCTTTATTCCTCAAACTGAAATGGCAGTGTGAGATCACTTTCCATTGATAAAGGGTTTAGATCACTTGTTTTCAAAGAACATTTCCAACATTCATCTAAAGGGTTCTAAGTTGGGGGAGTATATGTCATAGATTGATTGCAGACTAATGCATTTTTGGTCATTACATGTTAAGAGAACAGGCCAACTCATCTGGCACTTAACAGAAGACTTGTATGGACAAATATGTAAGCAGTACAGTGAGGGTCTGAGAGGTATAAGGAATAAGTAGAGAAAAAAGCAAATGGGTAAGGATAGTGCTTGGTCTGAAATGGTTTGTTTAAAGAAGATGAAGAGACTGTCTAGCACATGAATAGAAAACTGGCTGAAAAAACAGAAAGGAAGAGGTACCCAGTAAAATGAATGAAAAGCTCAATGTTAAGAACTGAGCTGAAAAAATATGTATTCAATAAACACACAAGAAATGTGTTGATTGCAATAAAAACACAAAATAAGAAGTTTGTGCTGAAATATGGAAATGCACTGGAATTACATTAAAACAGGACTAGCACCTGGAAGAAAAGTTTTATATCAGTAAATTATGTGATCATTGTAAGAAACAAGAAGTTGTCCCTCTTGAGTTGCCACAGAAACCTTCATGCAAATGTTTTGCAGATATAATGGCCCAGATTCAGGAAGGCTTACACGGAGTTCAAGAGTAGTGTAAGCCTCCGTGTAAGCCTCCCGATTCAGGTACAGCCCAAACCTCCGTGTAAGAGACAGCTAACACGTCTCTTACACGGACTGGGCGTGGAAATGCTCAATACCTCATTTGCAGCTCAAAGATATGCAAATGAGGTATTTGAGCAATCCACGAAGCTGAAACCAGTCCGTGTAATAGACGTGTTAGCTGCAGAAATGTACTCAGCTGACAACTGAGTACATTTCTGTAAAATCAAAAATGGAGCTATGTCAGCTCCAAATAAAGGGTGCATATGTTTCATTAAGCATGCCAATGGCCAAATATGTGGCCATTGGCATGAAAAAGTGTTGCAAAAATATGTTATATAACTTTTTTTTTTTCCGTGGGATTATGATGTGTAACTGCAGCGCACACCCGCGCAAACAGGGTGCACTACCTAAAACTGAAAACCGAAGCTTATAAGCCCACAATTGTGGGATTTATGTATCACATGGAATGTCAATGGAGGGACTTGCAGACCAAAAACAATATGGCCTCCGTTTAGTGGTTGTCAAGGGGGGAAGCTCCGTGTAAGACATGTAACTAAGCATTACTAGGCAATCCTATGTAAATGAGGGTTACAATACTGAATCACACTGCCACATAGGTAATGAGCACTTTCTGAGTAGTGTAAGAGTTAGAGAAGGGGGAGGAACAGAGTAAGAGGTAGGTGACATCACGGGGGGGAAGGATAGAAACAAATGTACCAGATTGGAGGGCAATGTAAGGTGACAGATGACAGACAGACATCAGGGACGGAGGTGTGTCCCAACAGAACACTAGGAAAGTCAAGAAATTGAGGGTATACGCTATCCCTACACTCAAAGTTTCTTGATATACGCATGCGCGTGCACAGTGTAAGGCAGGTTCAACATGTGGGGCGTGTTGCAAACCGTTACAACGGTTTGCTGGCGCTGCGTGTGGAAGGCAGTGTGCGCGCGTTTTAACATGAATCAGCCAAGTTCACACTGTGTAAGGATGTGTGCGCGTGTTTAAGTGACTGTGAGCGTGCTTAAACTGGTGTGCACATTGCTCCCCCTGAGGAAACAGAGAGGAAACAGGAAACAACCAAAATACAGGGAAACTGCCAGAGGATACTGCTGGAGTTAATTGGTGGAAACAATTGGAAGCAGGCAATTACACAGGCAGACTAGAAGCCCAACCTAGCACTTAAAACACTGCAAAGAGTAGTGCAGGGTGTTTCTTACAAGAGATACTGCAAGAAAGTAAGCTATCAGAATTGAAAACTGAAAAAAGCTGAACTCAGAGCAGAAATGCTAGGGGCTGCCATAGCTGTTATAATCAGGCATAGGCGAATTGCTGAGGGTGGTGACAATGCAGATGCTGACAGACAACCCAGAGTGAGGAGAAGAGAAGAGTATACAGGCCCAGGGTCACCTACCATGGGTTACATGAGCTGGAGATAGTAGAGCGCTACAGAGTGGACAGAGACCTTCTGCAGCAGATTGTTGAGCTGTGCAGGCCACATCTCACACACAGAACCAACAGAGGGGAACCCATCCCAGTGGAAACCAAGGTATGTGTTGGCCTAAGAATACTAGCAACAGGTACCTTCCATAGACCAACTGGTGATATGATGGGGATATCACAGGCATCAGCCTCCAGGGTACTGCACCAGTTCCTGGATGCCATATCAGCACATGTCAGTGATCATATATATGTCCCTAATGACCGTGAGGTTGTGGCCAGCAATATGCGTCTCTTCCAGCAAATAGCGGGATACCCTGAGGTGCTGGGTACAATAGACTGCACACACGTACGCATCAAAGCACCAGCTGGTGAGCAGGGTAGAGCCTACATTAACCGCAAGGGATACCCCTCCATCAACTGCCAGGTCATGTGTGATGCCCAGGGCATAATAATGAATGTGTGTGCTGGCTGCCCTGGGAGCTACCACGATTCCGACATCTGGCATCTGACGCAGCTGTACCAATCATTTGCCAGTGGGGACTTCCCACACGGACACCTAGTGGGGTTTGCAGGTTATGCACTTGAGCCGTGGCTGATGACACCCATCAGAAATGCACACACACCTGAACAGGAACGCCATAATGAGGCACACGCACAAACACGTAATCTCATAGAGCGTGTGTTTGGGCTGCTCAAGTCATGGTTCCGGTGTCTGGACACATCTGGTGGAGCCTTGCAGTACACACCAACTACATGTACCCAAATGGTCATGATATGTGCTATGCTACATAATATGATCCTGCGGAAACAGCTGCAGCAGGACCAGCACAGGGCTGGGCCTAACATCCCCCCACCATTGCCAAGGCCACCACAGGCAGAGGGCGACTCAGAGGAGGAACAACCTGACCTTGTCCCAGTAGGCAGAAAGAGGCGTGCCCAGTATGCCCTGGCCTTGGCAAAGAGGCAACGCATAGCACATACACTTGGTCAGTAGGAACACTGGGACTGATACCCGCTCTGACTCACTCATATAGTAACAGGGATGCCTAACATGACACAACCTGCTTCCAAACATGTACAGGGAGTGTAGTATGTGCATCCGACAGAGGCAGCCCTGCAGCACCACTGTGGCATGAATGCCATGTGTTAAGTAATGTAATACCATGTACCATATGCACACCTGAGGACCCGACTAACATCCACCCTCACCAATCATAAACCAGAAAAAACACAAACCTATCTCATAGGTACCACAAGGGATAGGAACCTAGATGTAATGCTACCCAATGCCAGAAGTATAAATGCATGCAGTGTAAATGCACACAGTATAGAGAATGTAGATATCAGTTCTGTAATAGAAAACAGGGTGAAAGCCCACATCAGCACCCTGACACTACCAGGTCACACCTCATACAGTGATGTACATGTGCAAAAACATGGAACAAGCTACAAAATGAGGGTGACTAGCAATAAATGGCATGGCTAGCCACACACCCATGTTGGTACCACAACAAGAAGCAACATGGATTAGCCATGGTCAAATACCAATGGCTAAAACTGACTACTACTATATAGCTTACTGCAGACCACTGTCCTAATAGCAGGAACTGCCCCAGGCCTACTCTGGCAACGTGAGTGTCAAACGAAATATTACTGTCAACCCAGGTGCCCAGGTCCCTGATAACCTCTTCTGTGCTTAGAGGATTACCACCTAGATGAGAACTAGGGGTAACCCTGTTGTTCCCGAAGGGTATGACTATGCATTGTTTAGCGTTTAACATAAGGCCATGGCTCTGGCACCAGTTATCCATGTCTATGAGACCCTTCTGAAGGATGTCTGTGTCAGATGGGTTTCCAACTATGGTTCCCAGTTTGCAGTCATCTTCAAACTGTGTCAGCCATAATCCTCCTGTGTTTGCTTGTACTTCTGAAAAGTAGATGCCGAACAAATGTGGGCCCAGGACTGAGCCCTGTGGGACACCACTTGTGACAGTTTTGGAGTGTGACATGGCATCAGCAACTTTGACCCTGTGTGTTCTGTCACTTAGCCAGTTTGCAACCCATCCTGTGATGTATGAGTTCACATTTAAGCTGGTGATGTTTTCAATGATACCCGAGTGGGGTATTGTGTCGAAAGCCTTTGCCAGGTCAAGGTAGGCTGTGTGGACTGCCTTGCCCTCGTCAGTGGCCTTGGTGACTGTCTTGAAAAAGTCAACCAAGTTTAAAAGGCATGATCCGCCCTTGACAAAGCCAAACTGGGTTGGATCCAACGTCTGCAAGTCCCCTATGTCTTCATTTATGATTCCCATTATGATCCTCTCCATAGTTTAGCAGACCAGGCTTGTCAAGCTGATGGGATGGTAGTTTCTGGGGTTGGTGGAGGCACCTCCTTTGTGAAGTGGGTCCACCATTGCTGTATGCCACTCCTTGGGCACATATCCTGAGGTGAGGCTAAGATTAAACAGCTGCCTTAACTGTGGGTTTAATTCCTCATTGAGTTCATGGAGCACACAACCGGGGACACCATCTGGTCCCATGGATAAAGTGTTTTTTGCCTTGGATAGAGCAGTTCTCACCCCAGCATTTGAGATGTTTGGGGGGCTACAATCCTCTGGTATAGCTATCCCTCCAGTTGGGGGGGGATCTGCACTGAACCTGTCAGCCAGTATGTTGGCAATGTCTGTAGGTTCAGTGATATTTACATCATTTCAAACTAATTCTGAGCATATCTGGGAGTTCCCTCCCAGGTGTCAAGCATAGGTAAAAAAGGCCTCATGATTGTCCCTTGAGTCCTGAGTGGGTTTACTCTCAAAATTTGCCTTGGATGATTTTATGGGGGAACTCAGTGTTTTACTCATAATGAGCAGGGCTTTCTTCCCTTCTACGGATTTCGCTCTATCTTGTAGTAGCTCCTTCCTTTTGTTGTAGAGCTTGTTTATGGCTGGGGACCACCAGACTGGATGCTTGCCTGTGGTACAAAGAGTCTTTGTTTTGTTTGGGATTGCCTGATCCATGCAGTCCTGGAGGTGCTAGTAGAAGGCATTTGTAAGTGATACAGCGGCTTGGGTAATGGTGTCCGCTGGCTTGGGGGCCTTGAAAGAGACCACACCAGTCTTTAGAAGTGTGAAGTCGGCTTTTGAGAAGGTCTTCACTGTTGTCTTTCCTATCTGGGGTGGGGGTGGGATGTGGACTCCCACTGGGATTAGTTCATGATCTGATCTCACCAATGATGGATATACTTCTGGTGCTGAACATTGTGACCCCATGTTCGTGACGATGAGTTCTAGTATGTTGTCTCCTCTTGTGGGGATGGTGACTAGTTGTTCCATGGCATTTGAGTGTATGAACTCTAGGAACCTTTGGGTTAGAGTGTTGGGGCTTGAGTAGTGATCCCAGTCTATATTTGGATAGTTGGAATCACCCAGTATGATGGTGTTCGGAGATACATTTATCCCCTCCAGTGTTTTCAGGACAGCTGTGTGAGGTACCTGAGTTTGAGAGGGTGGCATGTAACATACTACAAACTGCAGAGCAGTCTTGCCTATGGTTACTTGCACCTGGATGGTCTCCGATGCATTGTGTGTTGCCACCAACCTTGGAGTGAGGGTGTCCTTGATGAATATGGACACCCACCCTCCTTTCTTGGTGTTGTCCGGATTTTGGGGCCGGAATGCATGATATGAGGTAACACCCGATCGTGGCGGGGTGCTGTCAGAAGCCGTGAACCAGGTTTCAGTCACAGCACAGACATCAATGTTCTCCATACTGAGAAGGGCATCGAGTGTGTGCAGCTTGAGGTTGAGACTTCTGGCATTGGGCAGCATTACCCTTAGTGTTTTTCCTTTTCTGTGTTCTAGGGTGGTAGGTGTAGAATCTGATTCTTGCATAAAAAAGGCACAATGGGGGTGGCAAGAGCCTCAGCCAAAATCTGGAAGCCCAGGGGTGACAGGTGCAAGCCGTCCCTTGCAAGTCAGCGTGGCCTGTCCAGCATGTCATCCCAGGCAGATAGACATTGGACCCCCTTTGAATGACACCATAGTTTAAGCCAATTATTACAGCTGATCATCTTGTCTCTGTTTATGTGGCATCTTACTTGGTGAAGATAGGATACTGCTCAAGGTCAGGGTCATACCTGCCTGGCCTACATAATCAGAGAGATCCTCTATGTCTCTTTTCATGTAGTCCAGGGAGGTACATCTCAGGTCGTTCACACCAGCATGGATAATGACTGAGTCAGACTTGTACTTGCAGTTGAGTGACCTGAGTGCTTGCATTATGTGGTGGATTCCGTACTCGATCTGGTGAGCGGGACGTCAGTGTGTCTGACTATGGAGTCACCTATGACAAGTGTGTCTGGCATTGTGTTTGGCCTTAAGGGCTGTGACTGTTTGGCATACTGACTCTGTGGTCTATGTGTTGCATGTGCTGTGCCCTGTGGAGGCAGTTGTGTGGGTGTCTGCTGTGGTGGCCTCTACTGTTTTGGTAGAATTCTGATCAGAGCCTCCGAGTATGTCTTTGTGTGTCTATGTGTATGATTTTAAGTTGTGATAGTGCTATGTGAGACTGGGTTTGTGGTGTGTGTGGTTACCTTCACCTTCTCTCTGGTCTTGCTAGTCCTATGTTGAGAGAGCTCAGCCTCCACTTTGGCTATATAGTTGCATCTCTCGCATGTATTTGTGTTTTATGGGAGAAGGAGAGGGTTGTCAGTGTACATGAGGCAATTGTAACATTGCCTCAATATTCCCAGGTTCACCAGCTGAGCAGGAGAGGACACTAGCAACTGATCCCAAGACATGCTAGAAGGAATAGACAAAACAATGTTGGAATACAGGGAGATATCAAGCCCCCCAAACCACATTATAGTGCTTGACTGACAATACCTACACATACACCATAGTTTCATAGTTTCATAGTTTACTACTAGGCTATCTGCCCTAGTGCATGTATAAGCCTAGCCATAGTGATGTGTCTATTGCCACCCCTTATAGTGGTAATAAGTGGACAGAATAGATTCCGAATATTGTGCCTCTGACTTAGTAGTGACACATTATTACCCCCTTACGTAATTGAATAACGTGACTGTGCCTCTGTCTAGTCTGTGCCTCTGTCTCACATGCAGTTGTCCAGATGTCCCTTGAAGAGAGTCAGTGAGGGACTCTGTCTAACATGAACTGGGATACTCTGCTAGAGTGTGAGATGCCTCTGAGTTATGACTCTGTCCCCCAGCATGTCCTATACATGTATGTGCTGAGGTTCAAATCTTTAGCTCTCATGGTTCTGGTGGATTTGGATTGCTTGCAGTGGAGCATGTCCACCAAATCCTGATTGGACATGGTCTTGTATGTCAGGCATAGGTCACCTGTAAGTATGCGGTATGACACTGAATAAAGCTGGATTTCCTTTATTCTGGAAGCATATGACATGTTGTAGACCCCTGAACTTCATGGTAAGGTACTTTTGGGGTCTCTCCAGCTGTTGCAAGTGCTGGGTGAGGTACATACCAAATGGGGCTTTGTATTCAATCATGGGCCTGATAAGGGAGAAGTATAGTGGTACAATGACCTCCTTTGATCTGGATGGAAAACCCTCCATGATAAGGTGGGCAAGATAGAAAGTCTTTCTAACCACTTTGGCAACATGGGTGTCAAATGAGATGTCACTATCTACATGTGTCCCCAGGTGTCTGATTTGTTTTCTGTGCTCAATGGGTTGCTGTCTATGTATTGATCTGTGGGTACTTTGTTCCTCCCAAAGGGGATGACTACACATCAGTTGCATTCAGTTTCAGGCCATGAGTCTGGCACCAGCTATCTGTCTTTGTGACGACATTCTGTAGGATGTGTGTGCCAGCTGATGTATTCACTATGGTGCCTAGGTTGCAGTCATCTGCACACTTTGTCAGCCACAACCCTCCTAGGTTTGCTTTCACATCTGAAAAGTAAATACCAAATAAGAGGGGTCCCAGGACACATCCTTGTGGGACACCACCTGTGACTGGCTTTGAATCTGACAAGGCACCTGCAATGTTGACTTTATGGGTTCTGTTTCTTAGCCATTTTGCAACCTATCCTGTGACATATGGTGTTATATTTCAGCTGTTGAGCTTGTCTATGATGCCTGAGTGGGGTATTGTGTCAAAGGCCTTAGCCAAGTGCAGGTAGGCTGTGTGGACTGTAGCCCTCATCAATGGCCCTACTGACAGTTTCATACTAGTCAACTAGGTGCAAAGGCAGGATCTGCCCTGTACAAAGCTGAACTGGGTGGGATCAAGGGTCTGTAGGTCACCAATGTCTCTGTGTAAGAGCTCCATAATGACTCTTCCCATAGCTTTGCAGACAAGGCTGGTTGCTTGTGTGGTGGTAGTTGCCATGGTCTGTGGAGGCATCTCCTTTGTGGAGTGGGACCACTGCTGCCGTACGCCAGTGTTCAGGTACATATCCTGTAGCAAGGCTAAGGTTAAATAGCATTTGTATATACGGGTCCAGCTCCTTCTGGCCTTCACATAGCATGCAACCGGGATACCATCAGGTCCCATTGATAAAGGTGTTTTCGCCTTGGATAGAGCAGTTCTCACCTCCCAGCATTTGAGATGTTTGGGGGCTGGGCAATCCTCTGGTATGAGATATCCCACTCCAGTTGGGGGATCTGCACTGAACCTGTCAGCCAGTATGTTGGCAATGTCTAGCCAGGTTCAGTGATATTTTACATCATTTCAAACTAATTCTGAGCATATCTCTGGGAGTTCCCTCCCAGCGTCGTTATAGGTAAAAAGGCCTCATGATTGTCCCTTGAGTCCTGGAGTGGGTTTACTCTCAAAAATCCGTTTGGATGTGTTTGTATAAACTCAGCAGTTTTACTCATAATGAGCAGGGCAGTCTTCCTTCTACGGATTTCGCTCTATCTTGGTAGCTCCTTCCTTTTTGTTGCCAGAGCTGAGTTTTATGGCTGTGGGACCACCTCGAGACCGGATGCTTGCCTAATGGTTACAAAGAGTCTTTGTTTTGTTTGGGATTGCCTGATCCATGCAGTCCTGGAGGTGCTTAGTAGAAGGCATTTGTAAGTGATACAGCTGTCCGGTAATGGTGTCCGCTGGCTTGGGGGCCTTGAAAGAGACCACACCAGTCTTTAGAAGTGTGAAGTCGGCTTTTGAGAAGGTCTTCACTGTTGTCTTTCCTATCTCGGGTGGGGGTGGGATGTGGACTCCCACTGAGATTAGTTCATGATCTGATCTCACCAATGATGGATATACTTCTGGTGCTGAACATTGTGACCCCATGTTCGTGACGATGAGTTCTAGTATGTTGTCTCCTCTTGTGGGGATGGTGACTAGTTGTTCCATGGCATTTGAGTGTATGAACTCTAGGAACCTTTCGGTTAGAGTGTTGGGGCTTGAGTAGTGATCCCAGTCTATATTTGGATAGTTGGAATCACCCAGTATGATGGTGTTCGAGATACATTTATCCCTCCAGTGTTTTCAGGACAGCTGTGTGAAAGTACCTGAGTTTGAGAGGGTGGCATGTAACATACTACAAACTGCAGAGCAGTCTTGCCTATGGTTACTTGCACCTGGATGGTCTCCGATGCATTGTGTTGCCACCAACCTTGGAGTGAGGGTGTCCTTGATGAATATGGACACCCACCTCCTTTCTTGGTGTTGTCCGATTTTGGGGCCGGAATGCATGATATGAGGTAACACCGATCGTGGCGGGGTGCTGTCAGAAGCCGTGAACCAGGTTTCAGTCACAGCACAGACATCATGTTCTCCATACTGAGAAGGGCATCGAGAGTGTGTGCAGCTGAGGTTGAGGACTTCTGGCATTGGGCAGCATTACCCTTAGTGTTTTTCCTTTTCTGTGTTCTAGGGTGGTAGGTGTAGAATCTGATTCTTGCATAAAAAGGCACAATGGGGTGTAAAAGAGCCTCAGCCAAAATCTGGAAGCCCAGGGTGACAGGTGCAAGCCGTCCCTTAGTCAGCGTGGCCTGTCCAGCATGTCATCCCAGGCAGATAGACATTGGACCCCTTTGAATGACACCATAGTTTAAGCCAATTATTTGGCAGCTGATCATCTTGTCTCTGTTTATGTGGCATCTTACTTGGTGAAGATAGGATACTGCTCAAGGTCAGGGTTCATACCTGCCTGGCCCTACATAATCAGAGAGATCCTCTATGTCTCTTTTCATGTAGTCCAGGGAGGTACATCTCAGGTCGTTCACACCAGCATGGATAATGACTGAGTCAGACTTGTACTTGCAGTTGGAGTGACCTGAGTGCTTGCATTATGTGGTGGATCCCAGTGCCCGATGGTCAGCTAACTGTGACCTCCTCCGTACTTTCGATCTGGTGAAGCGGGCGTCAGTGTGTCTGACTATGGAGTCACCTATGACAAGTGTGTCTGGCATTGTGTTTGGCCTTAAGGGCTGTGACTGTTTGGCACACTGACTCTGTGGTCTATGTGTTGCATGTGCTGTGCCCTGTTGAGGCAGTTGTGTGGGTGTCTGCTGTGGTGGCCTCTACTACTGTTTGGTAGAATTCTGATCAGAGCCTCCGAGTATGTCTTTGTGTGTCTATGTGTATGATTTTAAGTTGTGATAGTGCTATGTGAGACTGGGTTTGTGATGTGTGTGGCTACCTTCACCTTCTCTCTGGTCTTGCTAGTCCTATGTTGAGAGCTCAGCCTCCACTTTGGCTATATAGTTGCATCTCTCGCATGTATTTGTGTTTTATCGGAGAAAGAGAGGGTTGTCAGTGTACATGAGGCAATTGTAACATTGCCTCAATATTCCCAGGTTCACCAGCTGAGCAGGAGAGGACACTAGCAACTGATCCCTAGACATGCTAGAAGGAATGGACAAAACAATGTTGGAATACAGGGAGATATCAAGCCCCAAACCACATTATAGTGCTTGACTGACAATACCTACACATTGCACCATAGTTTCATAGTTTCATAGTTTTACTACTAGGCTATCTGCCCTAGTGCATGTATAAGCCTAGCCATAGTGATGTCTATTGCCACCCCTTATAGTGGTAATAAGTGGACAGAATAGATTCAGAATATTGTGCCTCTGACTTAGTAGTGACACATGTTACCCCCCACAGTAATTGAATAACGTGACTGTGCCTCTGTCTAGTCTGTGCCTCTGTCTCACATGCAGTTGTCCAGATGTCCCTTGAAGAGAGTCAGTGAGGGACTCTGTCTAACATGAACTGGGATACTCTGCTAGAGTGTGAGATGCCTCTGAGTTATGACTCTGTCCCTCCAGCATGTCCTATACATGTATGTGCTGAGGTTCAAATCTTTAGCTCTCATGGTTCTGGTGGATTTGGATTGCTTGCAGTGGAGCATGTCCACCAAATCCTGATTGGACATGGTCTTGTATGTCAGGCATAGGTCACCTGTAAGTATGCGGTATGACACTGAATAAAGCTGGATTTCCTTTATTCTGGAAACATATGACGTGTTGTAGACCCCTGAACTTCATGGTAAGGTACTTTTGGGGTCTCTCCAGCTGTTGCAAGTGCTGGGTGAGGTACATACCAAATGGGGCTTTGTATTCAATCATGGGCCTGATAAGGGAGAAGTATAGTGGTACAATGACCTCCTTTGATCTGGATGGAAAACCCTCCATGATAAGGTGGGCAAGATAGAAAGTCTTTCTAACCACTTTGGCAACATGGGTGTCAAATGAGATGTCACTATCTACATGTGTCCCCAGGTGTCTGATTTGTTTTCTGTGCTCAATGGGTTGCTGTCTATGTATTGATCTGTGGGTACTTTGTTCCTCCCAAAGGGATGACTACACATCAGTTGCATTCAGTTTCAGGCCATGAGTCTGGCACCAACTATCTGTCTTTGTGACGACATTCTGTAGAATGTGTGTGCCGGCTGATGTATTCACTATGGTGCCTAGGTTGAAGTCATCTGCACACATTGACAGCCACAACCTCCTAGGTTTGCTTTCACATCTGAAAAGTAAATACCAAATAAGAGGGGTCCCAGGACACATCCTTGTGGGACACCACCTGTGACTGGCTTTGAATCTGACAAGGCACCTGCAATGTTGACTTTATGGGTTCTGTTTCTTAGCCATTTTGCAACCTATCCTGTGACATATGGTGTTATATTTCAGCTGTTGAGCTTGTCTATGATGCCTGAGTGGGGTATTGTGTCAAAGGCCTTAGCCAAGTGCAGGTAGGCTGTGTGGACTGCAGCCCTCATCAATGGCCCTACTGACAGTTTCATACTAGTCAACTAGGTGCAAAAGGCAGGATCTGCCCTGTACAAAGCTGAACTGGGTGGGATCAAGGGTCTGTAGGTCACCAATGTCTCTGTGTAAGAGCTCCATAATGACTCTTCCCATAGCTTTGCAGACAAGGCTGGTTAAGCTTGTGTGGTGGTAGTTGCCATGGTCTGTGGAGGCATCTCCTTTGTGGAGTGGGACCACTGCTGCCGTACGCCAGTGTTCAGGTACATATCCTGTAGCAAGGCTAAGGTTAAATAGCATTTGTATATACGGGTCCAGCTCCTTCTGGACTTCACATAGCATGCAACCGGGGATACCATCAGGTCCCATTGATGCTGTGTACTTGTCTTTGCTGAGTGCGGCTCTCACATGGACATCCAAGATGACAGTGAGGTTACATACAGCTGTGATAACTATCTTCTTTCGGGGGTGAGGGAGGGGGTAAATTGCACTGAAGCTGTCTGCCAGAATGTTGCCAATATCTGTCAGGTCAATGGAATATATGTTGTTGTGTACCAACTCTGAGCATATCTGAGGGTTCCCACCCAGGTGTCTGAAATAACTGAAGAAAGCAGTGTGGTTACCTTCATTGTCTTTGGTGATTTATGTCCCCAAGTTGACCTTGGATGTCTTTATGAGAGAATGTAGCTTTCTACTAGTGCTGATCACAGCTGCCTTCCCTTTTGGAGATGTAGCTCTGTCTTGCATTAGTATCCCTCATCTGTTATACAGTTTGTTTATGGCTGGGGTCCACCAGACAGGCCACTTTCCCTTGGTGGAGAGGGTCTTGTTCTTATTCGTGATTGCATGGTCCATGCTTTCTGACATCTGGCTAAGGGGAGGTCATTGTGGTTCTGCAGTTATCTTTCATCAGCATTAGAAATGACCACAACAGCCCCTGTAAGTGTACCTCAGCAGACACATCCAGCAACTGTAAAGTCCACAACAGTACCTCACCAGGAGTATGAAAGAGCTGGAACACATGTAATGTGTCGCCTGATTAAACAGAGTGCAGCTCCACACACTGCCATGCTGGCCACCCAGATGCAAGCTGTGCCTGATGTAGAAAGCCATGTCCAAGCTGGAATCAATGCACATGCTGCACCTTGTACAATCTGAATGGCAGGGAGCTATGCACATGAGGTACCTGAACCCCAGCACTGACATACATAGGACAAGCTGTACTGCATTATCCATAACACAGAAGCCACCCCCACACATGAGTAAACTATCAGTACAGGTTATCCATAGAGTCACTCGTTGATTCTCCTCAACAGGAATCCTAATGAGTGGATGGGAGATGGTAGGTTTACCCTGGGTATCAATGTTATGTCACAGGTAGACAGAGGCACAGTATACTAAACAAGACATATGTCATGGCAAACTACACTTACAATGTGTTGACGGACAAACACACTCTCCGACTAGCATTAGAAATGGCCTAGGGCACATCGGTAGTGTTTGCCAATGTACACCCATGTTGTGGAATACATTACTGATGTTGGATGAGGCTGTTGTAAATAGTTCACATCTGAACATTATGCAACATGGTCAGATAGGTTCATAGGTACATAGGTTTATACTAGGCTATCTTCCCAAAGGCAGGTATAAGCCTAGCCCAGAGTTTGTTGGCGTACACCACCCCTTATATGGAAACAGTACTGTGCCCATTAGTTTGTCGTGCCTCTCTCCAGCAGTGACACAGTGACGATCCCCGGGGTAAACCTATGATCTCCCATCCACAGGTCAAGATACCTCTTGAACAGAGCCAGCAAGGTGCTCTGCCTCACATGGACTGGGATTGTATTCCACAGCATAGGGAGTCTCAGTGAAAAATCCATCCCTCCAACATGTCCAACGTACATCCATGCTAAGGTGTAAGTCACTTGCACTAGTGGTTCAGGTGGATCTGCCGATTTTGAGGTGGAGCATGTCCATTAATTCCTGTTTGGACATGGCCTTGCATGTCAGGCACATGTCACCTCTAAGCAGACGGTATGTGACTGAATAGAGCGGGAGTGTCTTCAATCTGGCAGCATATGACAGATGTTGGAGTCCCTTTATCCTTTTGGTGGGGGACATTCAGGGTCTCTCCAATTGCTGCAGATGTCAGGTGAGATACATCCAGAATAGGGCATTGTACTCGATCACCGGTCTGATAAGTGAAGAGTACAGGGGAACAATGACCCACTAGATCTGGATGTGAATAGCTTCCTGATCAGGTGGGCAATGTAGAAGGTCTTTCTAGCCACTTTAGCAATGTGAGTGTCAGAAGAACGGCGACTGTCAACCTGTGTCCCCAGGTCCATGATAACCTCCTCTGTGCTTAGAGGATTGCCACCTATATGGTAGCTTGGGGTTACCTTGCTTTTCCTGAAGGGTATGACTACACATGTTGTGCAATTTGACTTCAGGCCATGGCTCCGGCACCAGCTATCAGTTTCCGTGATTCCCTTCTGAAGGATATCCATGTCTGATGCACTGTCCACTATGGCGCCCAGTGTGCAGTCATCTGCAAACTTTGTCAGCCAAAGTCCTCCCATGTTGGCCTGTACTTCTGAGAAGTAGATGACAAACAATAGGGGGCCAAGGACTGAGCCCTGTGTGACACCACTTGTGACCGTCCTGGAGTCTGACATAGTGCCAGCAACTTTAACCCTGTGGGTCCCGTCCTTAAGCCAGTTTGCAACCCAGCTTGTGACATATGGGTTTACATGTCAGTTGGTAGGGTCTTCTACAATACCTGAGTGGGGTATTGTGTTGAAAGTGTTTGCAAGGCCAAGGTAGGCTGTATGGACTGCCTTTCCCTCAACAATGGCCTTAGTGACCGTTTTGAAGATGTCAACCAAGTACAAAAGGCACGATCTGCCCTTGACCAAGCCAAACTGGGATGGGTACAATGTCTGCATGTCCCCTATATCTTTGTTTATGAGCTCAATTATGATCCTCTCCATAGCTTTGCAGACTAGACTTGTTAAGCTTATGGGGCAGTAATTACCAGGGTCCGTAGAGGCACCGCCTTTGTGCAGATGTGCACAACTGGACCCTAACCAGGCTGTTGTGCACACTATGGAAATGTAAAGCAGTGATAGGACTAAAGCCCAGGATACTGACCACCACAGTGAAAGTACTGAACCACTACACTATCTTGTACTACAGTGTTAGGTCAGTATGAACGGATGTTGACAAGTGTGTGCAAAGTATCCCATGCAAAACCTGCAGGCACAGTACACTCCCTGTTGTGTTCACACAAAAAGCATTTGGACAGTAACTACACAACATGGCACAGAACACACAACCATAAACTGGAGGTATTTGTTGAAGGTCACACTCATCCACAAATGTGATGGGCTGCAGAGTTCAACATATGGAAAGCTCCCACTGGGCATGCTCACACACTTAGATAAATGAGACATCTTTCACACAACATGCCACGGGAAGGCTGAACTGGACATGCTCACACACTTAGTCCAAATGTTACTCCTAGCAACTGTGAAAACACACCAGAGGATGCTCATTCCCCTTTCTAGACACTGATCATGTCAGCACCCTATAAGTATATCAGGGGAAAGGAAGACTCCTAGTAATCCGAATAGCGCACTCCGCTAATGCGTCCATCTCTAGTGTCATAACATAGTTAGGTAGGGGTTTGAATCCAGCAAGTGTAAAGGGGGGTATGTGTGTGTGTATGAAAAGAACATCCCTTTTGGCAACTGGGAAAACACACCACAGGATACTCATTCCACTTTCTAAACTCTGATGATGTCAGCACCCTATAAGTATATCAGGGGAAAAGAAGTCTCCCAGTGATGCGAATAGCGTGCTCTGCTAATGTGTCCGTCTCTAGTGTCATAACATAGTCAGATAGGGGTTTGAATGTGGCAAGTGTGTGTAAAGGGGGGTAAGTACGTGTGTATGAAAGGAACATCCCTTTTGGCAACTGGGAAACACACCACAGGATGCTCATTCCACTTTCTAAACTCTGATGATGTCAGCACCCTATAAGTATATCAGGGGAAAGAAAATCTTCTTGTAATGCGAATAGCGCGCTCTGCTAATGCGTCCGTCTCTCGTGTCATAACATAGTTAGGTAGGGGTTTGAATCCAGCAAGGGTGTGTGAAGGGGGGGTAATTGTATATGACTGAAATATCCCTTTTGGCAACTGGGAAAACACACTACAGGATGCACATACCCCTTTCTAAACAATATCACAATTATTTATGGCTTTTGATTGCAGACATGCCACGTGTGTTTTGCCCACACAGAATGCCCATGTGTGCGGGTTGTCCCTCACAATAATGCATGACATTGATTAAACCAGTTATGGCAATGCACACATGATGTATGTGTGTGCCAAATACACATATGTACCTGTGACCTTCAATAGTTACCATGTGTGATGCCTGCCACATGTGAATACATGGTATTTGCACAGGGTAACATTATGACTGTGGTCTTCTGTGCAGGTGCTGCATGTGGGATGTGTATATACAGTGTGAGATGTAGATGCTATCAGCCTAGTAGTGAGGGATACACACTTGGTCTGGGGCATATAGTCTACCTGTTATTAATGAACAGGTGCTGCATGTTTTCACCTGTTGTGGGAGTGGTAAGACGTTATTCCATAGCAATGCAGTGACCGCATGCTAAGAACCGTTCAGCTAGGGTGTTGTAGCTACAGTAATTCATTAGCATTCAGTAATATGTCAGAATCCCTGGTGAGGGTCTGATGCCAACCAAGGTCAGGGTTCTACCAGCCTGTGTCACTTGCTCAGTGATCCCTTCCATGTTCCCTATCATGTATCCCAGTGAGGGACATCCCACATCAGCTGTGGTGGCATGGACAATGACTGAGTCATATGTGTCCATGCATCTGACTGACCTGTATGCTTGTGTTATGTGGTGGACCACAGTGCCCCATGAGCATATCACTGTGACCTACTCCTTGTCCAGCCTGGTGAGCATGTCCTCACTGTACTGGACAATAAAAGTACATAACACAACTGCAGCAGTAGTGTTGTATAGCTGTACAGACTGTGCTTGTTTGGCACACAGGATTTGTGTGCTATGTGTTATGCGTGCTGTGTGCAGGCCTAACGTATGCCTGTGTGCCAGCTGCAGAGATGTCTGCCAGTCATGCAGGATGCTATCCTTAGGCTCCACAAATGGCCCAATGTGTTTTCATGCTTGTATTGCTGTCAGTGTAGGTCCACATCAGATCGGTATTGCTGTCACTGTAGTATTTCATGCCACCCGACAGGTTATGCCAGTACTGGGTTCAGAGTGCTTAGTCCACAGTTTGCCATGTGTTTCCATCTCATACATGTGTTGTACATCCATGGGTAGGGGATAGGGTTGACTGTGTACATGTGGCAGCTGTGACATTACTACATGACACACATATTCCACAACTGTACCATAGAGGTAACTGACAACTGACCTTTGCACATGCTACCATAGTATTGAGATTGCATTGGTGATTAACAGCACATAGGGCCAATGGTGAACAAGATACATAGGTCCATAGGTTCATACAGGGATGTCTGCCCAGGGCATGTATCCACCTAGCCAGAATGTGTGTGGCTTTCAACATGCATTGTAAATCTGTCTTGCTATGCCCTTTTCCAAGGTTAGTATACTGTGCCTCTGTCTCACAGTGACACATAAGTGATACCCAGGGTAACCCTACAATGTCACATCCAGTCATTAATATCACTCTTGAAGATAGTCACTGAGTCACTCTGCCTAACCTCTATTGGGATAATATTCCAGAATGAAGGGAGCCTCTGAGTTATGAATGTGCCCCTCCAGCATGTCCTATGTATATCACTCCTGAGGTTCAAGTCTTTCCAGCGGGTATCCTGATGGGATCTGGATATTCTGAGGTGCAGCATGGCCATTAAGTGAGGGTTTGACATGGCTTTATATGTCAGGCACAGATTGCCTATGAAGAGGCAGTATGCCACTGAGTAGAGCTGCTGTTTCTTTAACCAGTCAGTATGTGGCATCTGTTTGAGCCCTTTGATCCTCTTGTCGAGGTACGTATGTGGTCTTTCCAGTTGCTGCAGGTGTCTGGTAAGGTGCATGCTGACAGGTTCATCACAGTCAATTATGGGCATGATAAGGGATGAGTAAAGGGGCACAATGTCCTCCCCTGATCTACATGTGGATCCCATCATGATGATGTGGCCCATATAAAATGTTTTCCTAACCACTTTGTCCATGTTGTTGTCAAATGGTAGAATGCTATCAACCTGTGTACCCCAAGGTCCATAATTCCTTCATCTGCACTTAATGGATTAACACATATGTGGTACTTTGTGGTCACTTTGTGTTTGACAAAGGGGATGACTATACGCTTTTATCATTCACCTTGAGGCCATGGCTGTGGCACAAGTCATGTGTTTGCAAGAGGCCCTTTTGGAGGATACGTGTGTTAGCTGGAGAGTTGATTATGGCATCCAGTTTGCAGTCATCTGTGACTTGCTCAGCCACAGTACTTCCATGTTGGCCTGTACCTATGATAAATATATAATGAACATGACAGCTCCCAGGGCTGAGCCTTGTGGGACACCACTTGTACCTGGTTGGAGGCTGACATGGCTCCAGCAATTCTAACCATGTGTGTTCTGCCCTTGAGTCACTGTGCAATATCCATAGTGACATAGGGGTTAATATGTACACTGGTGAGCTTCCCTAGAATGCACAAGTGGGGTATTGTATCAAAGGCTTATGCAAGGTCCAGGTAGGCTGTGTAGACCTCCTTCCCCTTGACAGTGGCCTTGGTGACTGTTTCAAAGAAATCAAACAGGTTTGAGAGGCAGGATCTGCCATTAACAAAGCCAAACTGTGTATGGTGACATGTCTGTAGGTCCCCAATATCTATATATGTGAGGTTCATGATGATCCTTGCCATAGCTTTGCAGACCAAGCTAGTCAGACATATGGAGCGAATAGTGTCCAGGATCCGTTAAGGCACCACCTGAATGTAGACGGACCACTGTTGCTGTACGCCACTCTTTGGCCACATATCGTGTAGTAAGGCTGGGATTGAACACTAGTGTTATGTCTGGGTGTAGCTCTTCTTGTGGTTCATGTAGGACACAGCCTGGGACACTGTCTAGTCCCATTGATGCAGTGTTTATTTCTTTGGGAAGGGCATCTCTTACCTGAGCATCTGTGATGTCAGGGGTGGCAGCACTCTGCTGCGAGACATATTTGCCCTTTTGATGTGGTGGGGGGGAGAAGGCAGCAGTGAACCTGTCCACTAGGATGATGGCAATGTCTGTGTGTTTTGTATTTCGTGTGACATCTTGGATTACCTCTGAGCATATCTGGGTAGTACCACCCAGGTTCCTAACATAACTACAGAAAGCCTTGTGATTATCCTCAGTGGCTTGTGGAATCTTCTCTCAAAGATGGCCTTAGACAATCGTATGGGTGCCTGTAGTTGTCTTCCAATACTCATCAGTGATGCCTTCACATTTTGGGAGTTTGTTGTATCATGTAGTGGCTTCATCCTTCTATTGTATAGTTTGTTTATGGCTGGTGTCCGGCACACAGGACGTCTGCCTTTGGAGGATTGGGTCATGCTTTCATATGTGGTGTCATGATCCATGCATTCCTGAATGTGTCCATAGAATGCCTTTATACAGGTATCTGCAGTCTGGTCCATATTTTCAACAGGCCTGGGGCCTTTGAAGGTTTCCACATCATTTATGAGGGGTGTGAACATGCTTGACATGAGCTGTTGACTGACGTCCCGCCCTCCAGACTGAGCAAGGTGAGGGTCACATTTAGCTACCTGTCGGGTGATAGAATGTGCCACATAACACAGGCACACAGGTCACTCCACAGCAAGTACAACTATGAGGCAGTCATTGTCCATGCTGGTGCAAAAAACCTGAGACGTAACTCCCTGGACCACATGGAAAGAGACACAGAGGAGCTCTTACAGCACCCTCTCAAACTCAGGACTCCCACACAGCCTTCATGCTCACACAGGAGAGTATAGATTTCTCTGCAAACACCATCATACTGGGTGACGTCAGCTACCCAAACATAGACTGTGAACATTACAAGCCACAATACCCAAGCTCTAGGGTTCCCATAGATCAGACATTCTTTAGCTATGGAACAGGTAATCAACCTTCCCACAAGAGGGGCAGATATACTAGACCTGATCATCACAAACATGAGTACAAACTGCTCACCACTGGAAGTATAACCCTCATTGTTGCAATCGAACCATATACTAATCACACTGGAGTACTGGATCCCCCACATATGCAAACCTCGAACACATCGATGTGTGTGTGGGAAATGCCCCTATTAGCAACTGTGACAGTACAGTACAGGATGCAGATCCCCATTTTGAAACACTGATGATGTCAGGACTCTACAACTATATTACCTGAATTAAAGTCCTCCAGTAATTAGTATAGCGCGCTCTGCTAATGTGTCTTTCTCCAGTGTCGTAACATAGTTAGGTAGGGGTTTGAATCCTGCAAAGGGAATGTATGTGTGTTAGTATGAGTGGGGTTTATGTGTGTGCATTATGCTGGGAGGGATAAGTGCCTTTTGCCAACTGGGAGAACACACTACAGGGTGCACATCCCTCCTCCTACACACAGATGATGTCAGCACCCTCTAAGTACAGCATTAGAAAAAATTTCTTCTACTAATGCAAATAGCACACTCTGCTAATGTGTCTGCTTCTACTGTCATAACACAGTTATGTATGGGTTTGAATCTTGCAAATGGAAAGTATGTGCTTTACTGTTAGTGTGTGTGCACAATGATGGGGGTCGGATTTGGCTTTTGCCAAATGGGGCTATGCACTGCAGGGTGCACATTACCCTTAACAAGCAGTGATGTTGACAGCACCCTATACAAACAAAACTACAAAAGAGAAGGTGGTGGTACCAATAATACATGTAAGGTAACACTTCTTCAAGTAATGTCCACAAAACGAAGTAGGATAAACGAACAATTCTTTTACTCTATACAAACAACATGACAACAGACAACTGCCAGTACTCAGTATAGTGTTACATGCTACTGTAACACGCACATGTACCAGAATATACCTAGATAGTGTTTTGAAGCCTTGATGTGGCAAGTGTGTGGATGTGGGATGTGTCTGTGTGTGCATTTCCGTATGGGAAACATGTTTGATGTGGCAATCAGGGTACCACAGTACCTGATGCACATTACACCTTTAAACTAATGAGGTTGCCTGCACCCTGTGAGTACAGGTAGAGAGGAGGAAATCGGTAGTAAACAACATAGTGCACTTCTCAAAAGTGTACCTGTCATGTATCGACAGCTACTCATGTAGGGTAATAAATAATGGGAATGGCAGTTGAGCGTGTGCATGTGTGGGGGTAGCAGGTGTGTATAAATGCATGTGTGACAGAACAGATACATATAGCTGAATCTACATAACAGCACATGATGCGCATTCCCATAATCAATGTTAGCATGTGATGGTGTGCAGCTGGTACACTTTGGTAAGTAGTATGGGTGCAGATAACAATTGAGGTCATTCATACAGTTACTGCAGCAGGACTGCTGGGATATACACACAATCATAGTGGAACAGTGAACAGATACCAACATGTTACTACTTATACACATATATGTAGTCAGCCTGTGCATCAGCAATGTGTTTACCTTTTCCTGCACCAATGTTGTAGTATGCAGGAGGTGGCACAGTGTCATCATATGCACAGGGTGTGGGTTAGGTATGCCCAAGCCAGCCACTGGTAACACCAATTGACATGTGTGTGTATGTGTGTTTGTGAGGGGCAGCAGTACAGTGTGGACCGGTGTTGGTGCAGTGTGTGTGTGTATATGTGTTTGCCCTAGGTGTTAGATTTCTGCATGTGTGTAAGCACGCACACAGTCCCACATAATGGCTGCCATGTACAGGGTTTTGTGGACAGCCACAGACTGCACCTGTCAGGTCATCCAGATCAGTGTCTGTGGGCATGGAAATGGTACCTGTGCCTGGCAGGGGTGCTACGGGCCATATCCGGTACTAACCCAGACTGGGTACTGTCATCGGAAGCAGGGGTGTGTTGACTGGACACAGTTCCCTGTTGGGACTGTCCAGAGCCACGTGCACGTGGTCTCCTGGGGCATCCTGATGACAGCACAGACCCAGCATTGCTGGGGCTGGTGCTGGCACTTGAGGTGCGTGAGTGGGCCTGTTGTCGTCCGTGGCCACTGCCAGCTGGTGCTGTTGCTGGCATATGGCCACGTCGACATCACAAACGCACACCATCGCCCTGGCCCATGGACATCTGGTTGTGGAGCAGCTGTTGTATGTCCCCACAACGTCTGTCAACGACATCTGTGAGGTTACGGATAGCATTCGCAACGTCATGCATGCCGTCTGTCATGGCTGTGCGACATGCTCTCAGCTCCCTCAGACCCTGTCTGGTGTACCTTTCCATACGTGCCTGTGCCTGCATAACAGTCCAAAACATAGTGGAGGTTGACATACCTCCTTGGGCACGTCGGCCAGAGGCAGTACGGCCACGGATGCCCCCACGAGAACCCATGGGTGACTGTCTGCGTGGTACCATTGGAGGACCCTGCTTATGGCTGCCTTGTGGGGATGCATGTACCACAGGTACCACATTACCCTGATCTATGCCCACTGCATACTGTCCATCACCTAGGGACAATGGTGACAAAGGATGTAACGGCAGGATGACTGTGCGCATTGACGGGATTGACAGCTGTGTACTGTCAATTGGCTGACCAATGGTGGACCCAGACACACCTTCCTGCACCATTACAGACATTTCATCATCATCAGTACCTGGGGCACAAGATTCAGGTTCCCTGCTGCAGGTCACCAGAGCAGCACCAGAACCTACGGGAGGAAAAACAGGGAACACAGATTACAGTCTCAACACATATTTGACAGAGATGCACTTCAATACTAATGCACACATTCAGAAATGGACACATGCACTCATGGACACAAACACACATGCACACATGGGCACAGGCACACTCGCACACATGCACACCCCACAGTAAACACACACATCAGTACTGTGTTACACTACTCTTAATATTGTTAAACTGGGTATTGCAGGTATTATTAAACACACTCACCAGCATGTATACTACAGAGTTACACTACTCTTACTAGTATTATAAATTGTTTTTCAGGTAATGTTAAACACACTCACCAGCATGTATGACCCGCCTCGTTGCTAGATGGGAGGGACCTGGAAGTATGAAGAGAGTAATGTCAGTGGGCACAAGTGTGCCATTTGTTTTGCACATGATACAGTACAGTAGTACACTAGTTTCCTTATACACATCAGCTGCTCATAATGTCTGTATCACACATGCACAATTACATATCATGATGACAGATACATACCACATGCACACCTTATGCGTGCATGAAGTAACAGTGTACAGAACTGACATATGTACATACCAGGAGTTATCTCTAATCTCACCCTTACCTCTCTTCAAACAACAACTCAAACTGTACTTCCAAAACCACTGGCTTTGTTCTTGTAGTACTCCAGGCTAACGTCCCTCTCCCCACCCTCTCTTTACCTTTAACCCCTCATTGTGCATAAAAACTAGCTTCTACCCTGTTTCTTTCCCCTTGATGTCCTTCTATGCTCTGACCTACTTCTCCCATCCCTCCCACCTCCTCTTGACTGTCTTCCTTCTTTTCCTCACTTCCCTTCTTGACTCCTGCCTCTTCCCTATTATTTTATCTTTCATACTCCTTCTACTTCTCTACCCTTCTGAGCTTTAACTATTATCTATATGGCTTTTGCCTTATTGCATAACCATTATGTTTTAGGTAGAATTGCTTTGAAACCGACAGTACATTGTGTATGACTTTAAACTGTTTGAGTTCCTTAAATGTATGTTGATTTAATTAACAAGCTGGTGTATATTTCTATTATGTTGGATGTCTGTATTAACAACTTGTCTGTCTGCCTTTATTATGTTATGTGTGGAGCTTTTCTCCCCAGGCCTCTACTGAAAATGGACATATATCCAGCTAGACTATCTCGGTCAACAAATGTAAAAGTAATAACAATTAATAAATATGGCATCTTACCTGCACGCTCGGTGTCTTGCTGCTGTGTGGATCCAACCTCCATCATGATGCATGACTGTTGTTGTTGTTGTTCTGGGGCTGGATCCACAACACTTAGCAGTAGCCCCTCCTGTCTGGTGAGGGGGGGGATGTGTGGCCACCCCCCCACCTGTGGCAACCTGTTGCCTGCGGATATCTGCAGCACGCTGGTGGACATTTCTAATCAAATCACTGCAGTGATGTCTCACCTGCTCATATGTCCTATCATGCATGCCAACATCATTTATCCTGCTAACCAGATTTTGCCACAGTGCAGACCTCTCCTGCTGATTCTGGGTGGTGCGTGAGAACAGGATGGCATAGTCACGCACCAGGCTCTGGTGGATCACTTCATCCTCTGCAGCAGAATATGCGGGGTTCCTTTTCGGAGCCATGTTCCCTGGAAAGGTACACAAACAGGTTATCAGCATAGTATCTCAGCAATACATGGTACACATTCTATACAGGGAGTATTAAATTGTACTTATTACTGCTTGGTTGTAACTTGATTAAAGTGTAGCTATCATTCTAAGTCATTTGGACTAAGCACTTGGCCTTCAGACCAGTTGTTTTACATTAGGGATGTTTGTGGCAAGCACTGTGGTGGCAGGACACATATCTTTCATCCTTTGAAGTTGGGAACTGCTGATTGAGAGCCCAGTGTCCAAGTGTATTAGTTCTGGTACAGGCAGTTGGCCTTCAGGCCAGTTATTTAACATTAACAAGGTTTGTGGTCTGCACTCTTGTGTGACAATAGGCTGTACTCTGCCATTCATAGCTGGGGACATCTGGTTTCAGGTTTATAGTGCCTGCATATTTGAGCTGTATCTTACTGACATTGGTACACCTTGTTTGCTGTAGCAAACACTGCATCCAGGCCTCCTGAATCTAGCTTTGTTTATATGCTTGTTATTTGTTAGCTTGTTATTTCACTGGTACGCTACGTCCACATAATACACAGCTTCTCAACACTTCTGTGACTCACTACTGATATCTGCATTGCTTACTGTACGTATTTCCATGTTACACATGACAGCAAGTGACTGCTTGTCATTGTTGTATTTACTTAATTGTGACACATTGCACTTAGGTTACCTGGCACTTGCTCACTGAAGCTATTATATCAGTCAGCAGTAGTAGGTAATATCAGTACACCCTAACTCCCCACTGGACCTTGTTTTCAATTATTACAGAATTCACAATAGTATTCTAGCATGTCCAAAGGTCAGTTGTCAGTCTCCTCCCCAGTCCAGCTGGTGAGTGTGGTAATCCAGAGACAATGTTAGAACAGCTGCATGTACACAGACAACCCCCTCCTCCTAACAACAAATTCAAACTCATGTGAGTGATGCAACCATATACCAAACTGGAGGCTAGGCTCTCTCTACTCAATACTGCCATAACCAGTCAGGTGGAGAAGGAAACCACACTCACTACACTTCCAGTCTCACATAGACCTACCACGACAGCAGAACTAACACATGACCACACATGAACATACTCGTAGGCTCGGACTACAGGTCTGCCTACGCAGCAGAGACCTCCTAAGCAGACACTCAAGCAACCACTACCACGGAAACAAACACGTGCAACACATATCACACAAAGCCAATGTGCTGAACACTCACAGCCATTAACAGTAAACAACACACCTCATACACCTGTACTAGGTGCCTCTATCATCAGACACACTGACATCACGTTCACCAGGCTTAACGAGGTGAGGGTCACAGTGTGCAGCCTGTCGGGCACTACGACCCACCACATAACACAAACACTCAAGTAACTCCAAGGCAAGTACAGGTATGACTCAGTCAATGTCCATGCTGGTGTGAATGACCTGACACATACCTCCCTGGACTACATGACATGAGATAGTACGGAGCTCTCTGAGCATGTAGCCCAAGACAGTTTGACCCTGACCTTGAGTAGCATCTTACCCTCACCAAGAACGATGCCACAATATCAAGGCACGATGATCCCTTCCAACAATTGACTGACATACTGGTGTCATTCACAGGTGTGCCAATGCCTGTCATCTTGGGGTGGCATGCTTTGCTAGGGACAGCTTGCACCTGTCACCCCTGGCCTATTGGATTTTGGCGGAGGCTCTTGCTACACCCATAGTGCCTGTATTAGGCAAGGGTCATAAGGCAAACCCATATCCATTTGTATCACAAAGGATGAGGAAGTAAGAGTGATGCTACTCAACACCAGAAGTCTAGACCTCAGGATACACGCACTCAAAACCCTACTTAGCATTATGGACATCGATATCTGTGCAGTAACATAAACCTGTTTCAGGTTTCCCAGGAGCACACCAGCACTACCAAGTTATAGCTGTTACCATTCTTGTCGACCCAAACACTTGAACAAAGGAGGGGGAGTATCAATATTCAATGCAGATTCCCACACCCCCACATTGGTGGCAAAGTACCACATAGGTGTTAGACCATTGAGTACAGAAGACATAATTGGGGACCTGGGGAACAAACATGATAGCAGTCTGTCATTTGTCAACCACATGGCCAACGTGGATTGAAAGACATGTTATATAGCCCAGCTAATCATGAGGGATTCACATGTATGACAGGGGAGGTCATTGTGCCTCTTTACTCATCCATCATCAGGCCTATAATTGCGTACAATGCACCTTTTGGGATGTACCTAACCAGACAACTACAGCAACTGGTACAGGACAACAGTACCTCATCAAGAGGATGAAATGGCTCAAACAGATGTCATATGCTGCCCAGTTAAAGGAAATCCAGCTGGACTCAGTGGCATACTGCCTGTTCAGAGGCAATCTGTGCGTGCCATATACAGCCATGTCCTACCCAGCAGTAATGAACATGCTGCACCTTAGGATACCAGAGTCCCATACAGCTACATGCTCAGGAGACCTGAACCTCAGCACTGACATAAATAGAACATGCTGGAGGGGCATTTTCCTAACCAAGAGGCTCCCTTCACTCTGTAATGAACTCACACTACAGGTTAGGCAGAGTCCCTCATTGACTCTCTTCCATAGGAATCTGGATGAGTGGATGGAGATCATAGTTGTACCCCAGGTATCACTTCTATGTCACTGTTAGACAGAGGCACAGTATACTAACGTCGGACAAGGGCATAGCAGCATAACTTGTAATTGGGTGGCGAAAGACAAACACATTCTACTAGGCTTATCAATGCCCTTGGGCAAATAGCCTAGTATAAACCTATGAACCTATGTGTACTGCTATAGTACTTCTGCCATATGTTGCATGTGAGTGTGTTGTGGGGGATGCACAGGTAATGGCCAGATATTTCTGCACAGGCGACACGTCTGGAACACTCTGGGTGTTCATCCCTACATACTGGATGTGTGTTGACATCCAACCCTGTGATGTGGACACACATTACTCAGCCTGGATATACATATCCCAACAACACCACAAGCACAGTACACTACCTTGCTATGTATGCATGTAATTACACATTTATTCACTAGTTATGACTGTGATGCTATCCATGCAGCCCATTGGGCCAGTGGAAGCCACAACACACACTGCTGTCCCCTTTGCATATGCTTACCACAGACATCCCACATACTGCATGTACTGTGCACACACATATCTAACCCAGAACATATGCACACCACTTATTTATTCTGTCCAGTGGATTACAGATACAGGCACATTGTATAACAATAGCAGGAGGCTACTGCAGCACAGGGCAGATTCACATGAAGGCAAGGCATCTGTGGTCATCAGTGTTAAGATGCTTCACATTCACCAAATGCACAAATATTGGCAACATTGTTGCAGACAGTTTAGGTGCAGGTGCCCCCCCATTCTCCTACACATGCGGTATTAGTTATCACAGATGACTGTAACCTCCCTATCCTCTCACATGTCCAGGTGAGGGCCACCCTCAACATTGCAGAACACATAGCATCACTGTTACGAAATGGTATCCCTGGATGTGTGCTACGTTCACCCCTGGAGGACATAGCACCACATGACAGTCTGATATTAATCCCTGGCCATACTACAGGATATGTACCTGAACAGTGCCATACATACACAGTGGTCCCACACCAATGAGGAGTAACCTCTACTGACCCTGGTAACTACTGCATCATATGCACAACTGGCCTTGTGTTCTAAGCTATGGAAGTTTTAAGTATGGGCAACATGTACAGCAATATTACATATGTATATATTTCAGGACTATGTACACACAACCTATCTCATGGACATACCTATAGATAGTGAACTATGATACTTTTGGAGGTGTCACAGTAAACACAGTATTAACTTATAAGTTCTTATATTTTTTACACTTTCCTTTCTCTTTTCTCATCTATCATGTTCCTTTTTTTTTTATTACTTCCTATCATATTAGTCCAAAACTGCTAATTATATGTATTACTAAACCAGGACTTAATTCTTATCTTGTGGCACTATACTTACTTATCCTATCAAACTTTGTTCTCATCATTTTTTGTTTTGTATTTACTGTCTGTACAATTGTGGAGCTTTTCTCCCCGGGCCTCTGCTGAAAATGGAGATGTCTCCAGTTAGACTAGCCCGGTTAACAAATGTTAAATAAATAAATAAATAAAATAAATTAACCTGCTACTTTGCATTACCTGTGTTTGTGGCAGCTGTTGCTGTGTCAGTGGTGCTGCTTGCTGCTTGCTGTTTGCTGCTGCTGCTGCTGGTTTTGCTGCTGACTGTCTGTATATTTTTTTATTTCTCTCTCTGTCTCTCTCTCTCTCTCTCTTTCTCATTAGGTTTGTGCAATGACTGTATTGCATGTGTGTAGTGTGGGTACTGAATGCTTTTGTAGGTATCTGCATAGGTCCATGTGATGGCCTCTGCACCAATTGTAAGGCAGCATTGGCTAATTGCATACAGCCAGTTGTGTACTGATTGCATGTCTCACTGTGATTTCAGGACAGTGCTATAAAAGGGTATGTGAGATAGGCATTGCCCTTTCAGATTGTAAGGGCGTGGACCATGCTGGTATGCTGTTGGAAAATGTTCTGTGAGTGTGAAGGTTAGTACATCTCTCATGCTTCATGTTGTGTTGTGAATTCAGGTTGCTGCATTTCTCCCACCTGTTCCCTGTAGTGGGTGTGTATGCATACTGACGCCTACGACTATATTTCATATGTATTGCTATATATACATATGTGTACATATACATACTTTCATATATGTACATTAGCTGACAATATTGGGTACAAGCTAACAATTTGCAGGGCTGTTTCTGTTAACACTACACTAGTATGGGAATCCAGTAATTGGGACAGTGAAAGTCTGCCTGACATGCTTTGGGTAGTACACATACTATATTACCTTTATCTTCATTCCTAGTATTACATGTTCCACTTATTTAGCACTATATTCCTGCATGAGAGTCATGTCTTGCTGGTGGGTCATACAGACTAGTGTTACAATGGCCTTGTGGTGGGGCCTACTAGTATGCTTGTATTTTGCTTTCAAATTGAGTACAGGGTCTATCAATCAAAGTGCTGGAGGCACCTTTCAGCAGTAAAGGGGTTAGTAGGTCTCACAGGAGTCAGGCTGTGTTGCAGATTCTGGCTGCTGCATTTATCTTCACTGTTTCCTGTAGTGAGTGTGTATGGATACTGACACCTACGACTATATTTCATATGTATTAATATATATTTATATGTATGTATGTGTACATATACATACCTTCATATATGTACATTACCTTACATTATTATGTACAAGCTAACAATTAGCAGGGCTGTTTCTGTTAACACTGAACTAGTGTGGGAATCCAGTAATTCGGCCATTAAAACTCTACCTGAAATGCTTTGGGAAGTACACCTCCTATATTGCCTTTATATTAATTCCTACTATTACATGTTAGATTTATTTTAGCACTATGATTTGGTATGGCAGTCATGGCTTAGTGGCAGGTCATACAGACTAATGTTGCCAAAATTCTGGGTTCGAGACTGGTAGTGGGAATTTATTTTTCTTTCCAGGTTTTCAGAATGAGTACAGGACCTGTCAATCAAAGTGCCATAAAGGCACTTTTAAGCACTTAAAACCAGGTCTGCGCTCGTTTGCGCGGCGCTCACGCATGCGCACTGGTGGTAAGCTCTGCTAACACACGCGCACACCCGCGCTATTTTCTTTGAAAGAAAAGAAAAAGGGGTGACAGGAAAGTGGTGAAAAAGGGGTCACAAAGAGGGTAAGACAGTAGGGAAACAAGCGTGGGATTTGCAGGAAGGATGTGGGTAAGGCCCATAGATGCCCATGTCTTTAGCAGCAACAGCTGTGTATTTCTATGTATTTTGGTGGGACATTTGAAACCTTCCACCCCTGAGAGAGGTGTCAGGACAACATTAATATTTGTTGTAAAGCCAATTGTAATTAACAGTTTCAATGTCCAGCGGACATGTGTGCGACATGGACAGCTATGTATGCGGCGTAATTTTTTTGTGGGTACAGAGTGCCCTTTTTTTTTTTTTTCAGGTGAGAATGGTATGTCAGGTGAAGGAAGTCGGTATAGCTGGGGAGGTAGGCTGGGTAGGTTAACAGACAAGACAGACAAGCCGCATACAGGGGCGGTGTATGACACAAGTGGGGGGGGTTACACAATTGACGGGGACGGAGGTTGGGATATCCAAGGCGCATGAGCCCACAGATGGCAACAGTGGAACTGATATCCCCACCCATAGGCAGTTGCCACTGTTCCTTCACAGCCCAGGACGGGGCTGTGCTGGGGGCTGTGCAGGCGGGACAACGGCCATGCCCGTAAGCTATGCCACCCAAGCCTCGAGCTGGCGTAGGGGTCCAAGAACAGAGTCTTGGATCTCCCTTCGCACCACAGACCGGACACCTTGGAGGGTGAGTGGACGTGCTCCTCCGCCACGCTTGCAGAGGGGACGGGCCCCATCCTGCAGCGCTTCCACCCGAAGGTGGCACAGGGCCACCGGAGGAGGGTCCAGCCTGGGCACTAGTGCCAGGTGCAGTCGCCAGCTGAGGTGGGAGAGGTGGGTCCGCTGGGACCTGCCTTCCCAAGCGTTCAAGGTTTGTGGGTATGTTATGTTAGTTTGGGTTAGTGGCATATTATTCCATTCCAGTTAGTTGTAACAGCATGCATTGGTATTCCCATTAAACAAACACCCAGATATTAACACCATTGAACAACGGGCATATCAATATCACATGCATTATTTGAACGGAAATACACTATCAAACAACATGCAGGGTTGATTAATGGCAACAGGCCATCAGGTTTGCAGGTATGAACAGGGCACATGCACAAACAGACATGCATATATTTGTGAACAGGACAAATGTCCATGGTTAATGAAATATTCACATACCAATATTTAGTGAGTGTTTTAATTTGCAATTATAGGGTGGGGTGGAGAAAGAAAATGATGACACATTCATAAGTTATACATTGATATACATTTGTAATAGGTACACAATTAACTTGAGGCTGATGTTTCAAAATGATTTTATTTTACTGTCATGCTAGACCTGTTACAGTTACATCACTATCCTAGTTATTTTGAATTTGATCAGATACATCATCCTGCTACACTTCGATGACAGGACAGGGGACAACTATGGCTGTTTAGTTTGTCAGACAATCATTCATTCTATCTGCAAATTGTTTACTGTCATCACCATATACATATTTTGGCTTAAACATTCAAGATTCAGACACACTGAAATCAGTTTGGGATGTTAATTTGTGATTTCTACATGCATTTAGTTCTGTGGAGACACACTCAGGCTTATATATTCGGGGGTTATTACTACTTTATTTATTGATGCATGACCCTTTCTGTCACTCTCACACATCCTGCAATTTCACAGTTCAGGTTGGTACTTCTAGGCTTTGTTCACATATTAGACCTGTGGTGATTCAAACACTTTCTAGCAGCCTCACTTCTGTCATGATTCAGCATTTCAACAGGGGATATATCTCACATGTGATTACCTCAGATTCTGAAGCTGTACTCTTGAGACTACTGCAGGTTATACTATATTTAATTAATGGTGGGACATCTGTATTACATCACTATTTATTTCTATCAATTATATTTCCAGTTACACTTGCATACTGCTGAACTTGTTGCAGCCATACCTGCAGACTTTCACTTGTTGCTTGCACATTATATTTCTTTTAATCAGTACAGTGCAGTGTTCTGATACGTGCTACACTATAATATTTATTTACAAGTACTATGTGGGGTTACTAACCTGCATGGTGGCGCAGCTGCACCAGCCTACGGTCATGCGCCCTTCGGTTCGCAGAGCAGACACCTGCAGCTGTAATACAAAACAAGTAATATTGGAATACACATCTCCATGGTATCAGCTAGTTGAATTCCTTACATACATATGTAAAATGTAACTTACTCAGTAGTGGGGCATTGGGCGTATCCCGGGCCTCCTGGATCCATTGGGTCAACTGGTCTTGCTAACGCCGCTTCAGGTCCGCATGGTGGTGACGGACCTGCTCACCAGTGCGTGGTATGCCAGTAGCACTAGTAAGATCATGAGCCAACTGGTCCCATGCCTCCGCCCTGTCGCTCCCCATGAGACCTGGCCCTGCATGAGTTGGGCCTCATGATGGTGAACTAGGAGCCAGACCATGTATCTGGACTCCTCAACGCCCCACCGCTGTGCTCGAAAGCAACGTCCCTCCCTACTCCACTCATTCTGCCTGCAGGTCTGTTCTACAATCGGTTCTGCTGTGTATACCCACCTATGGGGCTTATATATGCCGATTTTCCGCACATTTCTATGATTGGCCGTTTTGGAATTGTATCTACTTCATAAACTGCTTTATCATGCGCCATTCTGGATTATATCCTATATGTATGCTATTTCTGCATTGCTAAGTACTGCTGTCATGGTTTAGTGGTTTAGTACCTTGACTCTAGTGCATGGTATCCTGGGTTCGAATCTGACCACTGATTTTAATTTTCAAGACTGTCTAGAAATGAGTTGAGGACCTGTCAATCAAACATGCCAAAAGCACTTTTAAGCACTTAAAACCAGGTCTGCTTCGTTTGCGCAGAGCTAACATCGCACTGGCAGTTAACTTGTGGGAGCATCGCTCAAGCGGTGTCGCTGGGATAAACCTTAATTGGCTGGTGACACACATGTTAAGCTGAGCACAGCTAGTTGCACACAGTTTGAGCCTGTTAAACCAGTGCTTAGCTACAGGCAAGCAATTTGCAGCTTTTTAAACACTACTCAGCTACAAGCACTCTGTCTCACTGCAGCTTAGCTATCAGTACATTTCTAAATATTTATATTATTGTGTTACTTCAAATTATATGCTACATTTCATTCCATTTTACAAAAGGGTATACTTTTACATTTCTACAATACTGTCAGGGGCCTTTTTAGTGCTTATTTACAAAAAAAAAAAGGCTGTTGTGTGGCTCGAACGCTGCCTGCCTACTTTTAAGCCAGCAACTCTACCGCTAAGCTATTTCTTCTTGGCTTACTTTGCATATTTAGTTCTCATATCCTTCTCCACTGCCTGCTAACTGCAATTGCGCTAGTAGCACACCCGCGCACACGAGCGCACACAGTAGCACACATTTACGGGTTTTAAAAAAAATAAAACAGTTTTTATTTTCATTTTATAGCATCTGTTCACTTTGTGCACTGATGGTCTGTGAGGGAATGTGTTGTGTAGTGTGTTTATTTACATTTCCATGGCCTCTCTCGTGGCTGTTTACTTTCAGCCATTCTACACTTCCGGGGGCGTGTCCATGCAGGGCTTAGCCTACGGACACGCTTCTACTCTCTTACACAGACCGTGTAAGAGTTACAGTGTGATTCAGCATGCCTCATGCACCTCATGCATATGCATGACATGCTGACATCACACCGTTTAACTGCAGCCTCCGTGTAAGAGTTATAACTCTTACACGGAGGCTTCCTGAATCTGGCCCAATGACCTTGGAAAATGTAAATGTCTGTAACAGAAAACTGCTAACCTTATACTGACCCTTTTTCTTGATCTATCAGAAGTCCTCAATACCCTCTTACACCATATTCTCATACAAAAACTTTATAGCCTAGGGCTTGATAATTCTGGTCTGCCCTGGTTCCACAGCCACCTATGTCACAGAGCTGTCAAAGGAAAAAAACATATACCCATCTTTCTTGTCTGTTTCAGCTGGTGCCACATAAGAATCAGTCCTTGGCCCTGTACTCCTTAATATCATTATTAACAACCTCTGAAGAGCAAATAAAAGTGCCTCCATTATACACTATGCAGGTGATTCTACTATTATATATCCTGGTGAAAAACTTAATAATTTGCCAAAAAAAAGCAATCCTTCACCTCAAATGAATCATGTCTGGCTAACTTACAACAATTTCTCAATCCCAAATAGTTGTAATCACTCCTCTTCAGCACCTCAGCACAAGATGATATAACAGTAAAATGTCTGTCTTTGCTATAACCTCCTCTAACAATATAAAAATAGAAAATATTGTAAAAAAATGCACTAGAATCTAAACCTTCTTTTTACAGAATCAAAACTTACCTGACTTACTCCTCAGGGAAACACACTGCCTCAAACCTCTTCCTGTTCACACTCCCATACTCAGAGCTAACATTTACCATCTTACATGCAGCAATGATTAAATAAGCTCCAGCAGTGCTCTGACAAGGTACCACTGCCAGCATCCTCCATAGACCCCGCTACTGTCCGGCACTCAAGCAACTTCAATGGATTGAAGTTCTGCATTGTCACACATAGTCATAACTTTTCACTATGCACAGCTTCATCCATAAACCTGACAATTTTCCATCACTTACCAATATCATCATATTGTATACCCCATCCAGTTTAGTATGCACTAATGACAGACTGTTATTACTCATACCAAAATTAAACAATTCCACAGATAATTCACTTTACTCCAATGATGCATCTAGAATTTGGAATGGGATTTCCTGGGTCTATATCACATTGTCGAACTTTTAAAAGTTCGAACACCATATGGTCAAACTTTAAAAGTTCGACAACATAATAATAATAATAAAAAAAAAACACAAAAAACTTACCTGAAGGTTGTAAGCAGGGGGGCAAGCCCCACTGCACACCCCACTCCCCGCTACTTAAATATATCAACTCCGAGATCACACTACATTGCAATTAAGGGAAAGCTTCCCTTATGGAGATCTCCATTGAAACATTTAAAGTTTTACAAGTTCGAACATATGGTTTCGACAATATGATGTTCGAACTTGTAAAAGTCCGACAACATCAATGGGACCCAGATTTCCCTTTTTTTTAAATAAAACCTATCACTAAAGACCTTCAAAATGCAGCTAAAGTCTCACTTAATAAACTTCTCAGTCTGCGAATGTTCCTCACTGGGATAAGCACAGTGATAATCAAACCTGTTACATATATATAAATATATAAATATATAAATATATAAATATTTCTTTTTATACCTATCAACTCATTCTACTTCAAAGTGCTCATCACTTCATTCAAGCCTAAAACACCTTTCTTGTATACTTTCAGTTTAGATCCATACCTTATTGTGGTGTCCAGAAAATTTTCGGTGTGGCTTCTTCACCTAACTGATTGCCAGCTAATAATAGGCAGGATTAGAAAGGGCAATGAGTTATTTACAAAATGACACTAAGATGTTTAGTCTATGGTGTCCTGCAGTGGAGAAATTAATCTTTGTTTGTCACTTATCATTCATATTTTTATATTTATGTTCTTATTTTCTTAACTGAGAGACTTAAATCTTGTTGAGGTATACTGAAGCATTAATATGTGAGATAGGACAATTCACTGAAAATGCTGGTTTATATCAGACTATACTGGAAATATTGCAAGTTGTTTGTTCGTAGTTATGAAAATAAGAAATATTTCTATATGTACTTAATACTTTAAAAACATGACTTAGAAACTATTAAATCACATTAAGTGAAACCTCAGATATTGCTGAAGAAAACTATCTTTGATATGTGCACAGTAAGTTGCATATCTTGAAAAGTATCCAGTTAACATTTGTATTACTAATTATACTATTAAATATATGTTTTCATATTTCTGTAAATATTTCAATAAACATGCACTCAAAGAGGATTTTTTTGTTGTCTTGTGAAAGTTTATGTCTGTTTAACAAAGAGTTCTAACAATATGAGTCTAGTTTGTATAGTTTTCAAGATACTTGTTTGTGAAAGTTTAGAAAAATATAATTTGGATTTTGTGTGAATTATAATGTATTACAACATTAAAGACAATGGCAAGGATTCACGAAGCCTCCGTGTAAGAGTTATAACTCTTACACGGAGGCTGCAGTTAAACGGAGTGATGTCAGCATGCTTTGCATATTCATGAAAGCATGCTGAATCACCTATTTTCGGAAAAATTAAGCTGGGGAGGTAGGCTGGGTAGGTTAACAGACAAGACAGACAAGCCGCATACAGGGGTGTATGACACAGTGGGGGTTACACAATTGACGGGACAGAGGTTGGGATATCCAAGGCGCATGAGCCCACAGATGGCAACAGTGGAACTGATATCCCCACCCATAGGCAGTTGCCACTGTTCCTTCACAGCCCAGGACGGGGCTGTGCTGGGGGCTGTGCAGGCGGGACAACGGCCATGCCCGTAAGCTATGCCACCCAAGCCTCGAGCTGGCGTAGGGGTCCAAGAACAGAGTCTTGGATCTCCCTTCGCACCACAGACCGGACACCTTGGAGGGTGAGTGGACGTGCTCCTCCGGCCACGCTTGCAGAGGGGGGACGGGCCCCATCCCCTGCAGCGCTTCCACCCGAAGGTGGCACAGGGCCACCGGAGGAGGGTCCAGCCTGGGCACTAGTGCCAGGTGCAGTCGCCAGCTGAGGTGGGAGAGGTGGGTCCGCTGGGACCTGCCTTCCCAAGCGTTCAAGGTTTGTGGGTATGTTATGTTAGTTTGGGTTAGTGGCATATTATTCCATTCCAGTTAGTTGTAACAGCATGCATTGGTATTCCCATTAAACAAACACCCAGATATTAACACCATTGAACAACGGGCATATCAATATCACATGCATTATTTGAACGGAAATATACTATCAAACAACATGCAGGGTTGATTAATGGCAACAGGCCATCAGGTTTGCAGGTATGAACAGGGCACATGCACAAACAGACATGCATATATTTGTGAACAGGACAAATGTCCATGGTTAATGAAATATTCACATACCAATATTTAGTGAGTGTTTTAATTTGCAATTATAGGGTGGGGTGGAGAAAGAAAATGATGACACATTCATAAGTTATACATTGATATACATTTGTAATAGGTACACAATTAACTTGAGGCTGATGTTTCAAAATGATTTTTATTTTACTGTCATGCTAGACCTGTTACAGTTACATCACTATCCTAGTTATTTTGAATTTGATCAGATACATCATCCTGCTACACTTCGATGACAGGACAGGGGACAACTATGGCTGTTTAGTTTGTCAGACAATCATTCATTCTATCTGCAAATTGTTTACTGTCATCACCATATACATATTTTGGCTTAAACATTCAAGATTCAGACACACTGAAATCAGTTTGGGATGTTAATTTGTAATTCCCACATGCATTTAGTTCTGTGGAGACACACTCAGGCTTATATATTCGGGGGTTATTACTACTTTATTTATTGATGCATGACCCTTTCTGTCACTCTCACACATCCTGCAATTTCACAGTTCAGGTTGGTACTTCTAGGCTTTGTTCACATATTAGACCTGTGGTGATTCAAACACTTTCTAGCAGCCTCACTTCTGTCATGATTCAGCATTTCAACAGGGGATATATCTCACATGTGATTACCTCAGATTCTGAAGCTGTACTCTTGAGACTACTGCAGGTTATACTATATTTAATTAATGGTGGGACATCTGTATTACATCACTATTTATTTCTATCAATTATATTTCCAGTTACACTTGCATACTGCTGAACTTGTTGCAGCCATACCTGCAGACTTTCACTTGTTGCTTGCACATTATATTTCTTTTAATCAGTACAGTGCAGTGTTCTGATACGTGCTACACTATAATATTTATTTACAAGTACTATGTGGGGTTACTAACCTGCATGGTGGTGCAGCTGCACCAGCCTACGGTCATGCCCTGGTTCAGAGCAGACACCTGCAGCTGTAATACAAAACAAGTAATATTGGAATACACATCTCCATGGTATCAGCTAGTTGAATTCCTTACATACATATGTAAAATGTAACTTACTCAGTAGTGGGGCATTGGGCGTATCCCGGGCCTCCTGGATCCATTGGGTCAACTGGTCTTGCTAACGCCGCTTCAGGTCCGCATGGTGGTGACGGACCTGCTCACCAGTGCGTGGTATGCCAGTAGCACTAGTAAGATCATGAGCCAACTGGTCCCATGCCTCCGCCCTGTACGCTCCCCATGAGACCTGGCCCTGCATGAGTTGGGCCTCATGATGGTGAACTAGGAGCCAGACCATGTATCTGGACTCCTCAACGCCCCACCGCTGTGCTCGAAAGCAACGTCCCTCCCCTACTCCACTCATTCTGCCTGCAGGTCTGTTCTACAATCGGTTCTGCTGTGTATACCCACCTATGGGGCTTATATATGCCGATTTTCCCGCACATTTCTATGATTGGCCGTTTTGGAATTGTATCTACTTCACATAAACTGCTTTATCATGCGCCATTCTGGATTATATCCTATATGTATGCTATTTCTGCATTGCTAAGTACTGCTGTCATGGTTTAGTGGTTTAGTACCTTGACTCTAGTGCATGGTATCCTGGGTTCGAATCTGACCACTGATTTTTAATTTTCAAGACTGTCTAGAAATGAGTTGAGGACCTGTCAATCAAACATGCCAAAAGCACTTTTAAGCACTTAAAACCAGGTCTGCGCTCGTTTGCGCAGAGCTAACGCATGCGCACTGGCAGTTAACTTGTGGGAGCATCGCTCAAACGGTGTGCGCTGGGATAAACCTTAATTGGCTGGTGACACACATGTTAAGCTGAGCACAGCTAGTTGCACACAGTTTGAGCCTGTTAAACCAGTGCTTAGCTACGGGCAAGCAATTTGCAGCTTTTTAAACACTACTCAGCTACAAGCACTCTGTCTCACTGCAGCTTAGCTATCAGTACATTTCTAAATATTTATATTATTGTGTTACTTCAAATTATATGCTACATTTCATTCCATTTTACAAAAGGGTATACTTTTACATTTCTACAATACTGTCAGGGGCCTTTTTAGTGCTTATTTACAAAAAAAAAAAGGCTGTTGTGTGGCTCGAACGCTGCCTGCCTACTTTTAAGCCAGCAACTCTACTGCTAAGCTATTTCTTCTTAGCTTACTTTGCATATTTAGTTCTCATATCCTTCTCCACTGCCTGCTAACTGCAATTGCGCTAGTAGCACACCCGCGCACACAGTAGCACACATTTACGGGTTTTAAAAAAAATAAAACAGTTTTTATTTTCATTTTATAGCATCTGTTCACTTTGTGCACTGATGGTCTGTGAGGGAATGTGTTGTGTAGTGTGTTTATTTACATTTCCATGGCCTCTCTCGTGGCTGTTTACTTTCAGCCATTCTACACTTCCGGGGGCGTGTCCGCATGCAGGGCTTAGCCTACGGACACGCCCCCTACTCTCTTACACAGACCGTGTAAGAGTTACAGTGTGATTCAGCATGCCTCATGCACCTCATGCATATGCATGACATGCTGACATCACACCGTTTAACTGCAGCCTCCGTGTAAGAGTTATAACTCTTACACGGAGGCTTCCTGAATCTGGCCCAATGACCTTGGAAAATGTAAATGTCTGTAACAGAAAACTGCTAACCTTATACTGACCCTTTTTCTTGATCTATCAGAAGTCCTCAATACCCTCTTACACCATATTCTCATACAAAAACTTTATAGCCTAGGGCTTGATAATTCTGGTCTGCCCTGGTTCCACAGCCACCTATGTCACAGAGCTGTCAAAGGAAAAAAACATATACCCATCTTTCTTGTCTGTTTCAGCTGGTGCCACATAAGAATCAGTCCTTGGCCCTGTACTCCTTAATATCATTATTAACAACCTCTGAAGAGCAAATAAAAGTGCCTCCATTATACACTATGCAGGTGATTCTACTATTATATATCCTGGTGAAAAACTTAATAATTTGCCAAAAAAAAGCAATCCTTCACCTCAAATGAATCATGTCTGGCTAACTTACAACAATTTCTCAATCCCAAATAGTTGTAATCACTCCTCTTCAGCACCTCAGCACAAGATGATATAACAGTAAAATGTCTGTCTTTGCTATAACCTCCTCTAACAATATAAAAATGGAAAATATTGTAAAAAAATGCACTAGAATCTAAACCTTCTTTTTACAGAATCAAAACTTACCTGACTTACTCCTCAGGGAAACACACTGCCTCAAACCTCTTCCTGTTCACACTCCCATACTCAGAGCTAACATTTACCAACTTACATGCAGCAATGATTAAATAAGCTCCAGCAGTGCTCTGACAAGGTACCACTGCCAGCATCCTCCATAGACCCCGCTACTGTCCGGCACTCAAGCAACTTCAATGGATTGAAGTTCTGCATTGTCACACATAGTCATAACTTTTCACTATGCACAGCTTCATCCATAAACCTGACAATTTTCCATCACTTACCAATATCATCATATTGTATACCCCATCCAGTTTAGTATGCACTAATGACAGACTGTTATTACTCATACCAAAATTAAACAATTCCACAGATAATTCACTTTACTCCAATGATGCATCTAGAATTTGGAATGGGATTTCCTGGGTCTATATCACATTGTCGAACTTTTAAAAGTTCGAACACCATATGGTCAAACTTTAAAAGTTCGACAACATAATAATAATAATAAAAAAAAAACACAAAAAACTTACCTGAAGGTTGTAAGCAGGGGGGCAAGCCTCACTGCACACCCCACTCCCCGCTACTTAAATATATCAACTCCGAGATCACACTACATTGCAATTAAGGGAAAGCTTCCCTTATGGAGATCTCCATTGAAACATTTAAAGTTTTACAAGTTCAAACATATGGTTTCGACAATATGATGTTCGAACTTGTAAAAGTCCGACAACATCAATGGGACCCAGATTTCCCTTTTTTTTAAATAAAACCTATCACTAAAGACCTTCAAAATGCAGCTAAAGTCTCACTTAATAAACTTCTCAGTCTGCGAATGTTCCTCACTGGGATAAGCACAGTGATAATCAAACCTGTTACATATATATAAATATATAAATATATAAATATTTCTTTTTATACCTATCAACTCATTCTACTTCAAAGTGCTCATCACTTCATTCAAGCCTAAAACACCTTTCTTGTATACTTTCAGTTTAGATCCATACCTTATTGTGGTGTCCAGAAAATTTTTGGTGTGGCTTCTTCACCTAACTGATTGCCAGCTAATAATAGGCAGGATTAGAAAGGGCAATGAGTTATTTACAAAATGACACTAAGATGTTTAGTCTATGGTGTCCTGCAGTGGAGAAATTAATCTTTGTTTGTCACTTATCATTCATATTTTTATATTTATGTTCTTATTTTCTTAACTGAGAGACTTAAATCTTGTTGAGGTATACTGAAGCATTAATATGTGAGATAGGACAATTCACTGAAAATGCTGGTTTATATCAGACTATACTGGAAATATTGCAAGTTGTTTGTTCGTAGTTATGAAAATAAGAAATATTTCTATATGTACTTAATACTTTAAAAAACATGACTTAGAAACTATTAAATCACATTAAGTGAAACCTCAGATATTGCTGAAGAAAACTATCTTTGATATGTGCACAGTAAGTTGCATATCTTGAAAAGTATCCAGTTAACATTTGTATTACTAATTATACTATTAAATATATGTTTTCATATTTCTGTAAATATTTCAATAAACATGCACTCAAAGAGGATTTTTTTGTTGTCTTGTGAAAGTTTATGTCTGTTTAACAAAGAGTTCTAACAATATGAGTCTAGTTTGTATAGTTTTCAAGATACTTGTTTGTGAAAGTTTAGAAAAATATAATTTGGATTTTGTGTGAATTATAATGTATTACAACATTAAAGACAATGGCAAGGATTCACGAAGCCTCCGTGTAAGAGTTATAACTCTTACACGGAGGCTGCAGTTAAACGGAGTGATGTCAGCATGCTTTGCATATTCATGAAAGCATGCTGAATCACACCTAAGTCTAACATGGTCCGTGTAAGACAGTAGGGGGCATGTCCGTAGGCTGAGCTCTGCAAGCGGACACGCCCCCAGAAGTGTAAAAGTGCCCAAAGTAAACACCCACAACAGAGTCCACGGAAATGTGAATAAACACAACACAACACATGCCCCCACAGACTATGAACATAAAATATATATAAATGAACATGTTATATATTTTTTTTAAATTGTAAAGATGTTTAACCGTGAGTGCGCTCGTTTATGGGCGTGCCGTGAAGCAGCTACAGTTAGCAGTCAGTGGGAAAGCATATAAGAACTAAATATGCAAACTATGCCAGGAAGCAATAGCATAGCGGTAGAGATGTTGGCTGAAGAGCAGACATTCGTGGTTCGAGCCCCCACAACACCAATTGTTTTTTTTTTCAAAATAAGCAGGAAACAAGTCCCTGACAAATATGTACACATAAAACCACAATTTATGTAAAATGCAATGAAATAGCCCATTTATATTGAAGACATGTGAGGTAATAAAAGAAGAAAAAATGCCAGATGTGCTCATAGCTGAGCTACAGTTTAACAGAGTGAGTGCATGTGCCCGTAGATGAGCAATGGTTTAACTGGTGCAAAATGAGTGCCCGTAGCTGAGCAGTGGTCTAACACGTTAAATCTATGTGCCCCTAACTGAGCTGAGTGTAATATGCGTGCCTATAGCCAAATGAGGCTTAAACCAGCGTACCCCGTTTGCGCGGAGCTATGCACCGCGCAAACGAGCTAACCGATGGGCAACGTTGAGCAAGCCGTATCAAAACTGCCTTTACACAGACACACCCCTCAGCATGTCTAGACAGTCATGAAAAATAAAAAGCAATAGCCAGGTTCGAACCCAGGATACTATACACCATAGTCAAGGTACCAAACTACTAAGCCATGACAGCAGTACCTAGAAATGCAATAATAGCTAATATATAGGAATGAATACAAACTGGAGCATGACAATGCAGGTTTATTGAAGTTGATACAATTCCAAAATGGCCAATCACAGATATGTGCGGGAAAAACAGACTATATAAGCCCCATAGGTGGGAATACAGAGCATACATTATTGTAGAACTGACCTGCAGGCAGAATGACAGGAGTAGGAGAGGGTAGTTGCTTTCGAGCACAGAGGTGGGATGTTGAGGAGTCCAGGTACATGGTCTGGCTCCTAGTCCATAATCATGAGACCCAACTCATGCAGGGCCAGGTCCTCTGAGGAGCATACAGGGCTGAGGCGTGGGACCGGTTGGCTCATGATCTCACCAGTGCCACAGGGATTCCAAGGACTGGTGAGCAGGTCCGTCACCACCATGCGGACCTGAAGAGATGCAAGCAGGACCAACTGAACCTTTGGATCCAGGAGGCCCGGCAAACACCCAACGCCCCACTACTAAGTAACATTTAATTATGTATGTAAGAAATTAAACTAGCTGATATTATGGAGATGTGTATTCCAATATTACTTCATTTATATTACAGCTGCAGGTGTCCGTTCTGCGAACCGCAGAGCCTATGGCGATAGGCTGGTGCGGTTGCGCCACCAGGCAGGTCAGTAATCCACTACCAGTAACTGTAAAGAAATATAAAAGTATGACAGTCAGCAAAAGAGTGCAGTGTAGTCAGTAAGGAATAAAATCTGCAAGTAACAGTGTGAAAGTGTATGCAAGTATTGCTTGATTACAAAAGTGTGTTTCAGCCTGTAAGTTAAACCGAAAAATGAAACTGTCTGACATATATTCTGAAATAAAAATGCCCTACCTGTAAGAAAATAGTACACAACCTGCATCAGGCTGAAAAATATAGCTGCAGAAGATGATGAAATCACATATGTGAAATATATCCCTGTGGAAATACTGAAACATGACAGAAGTGAGACTGCTGGAAAGGATTGTAATAACTACTGGTAAATTTTGTCAATAAAGCCTAGAAGTATGTATCATCCTGAATAGTAAAATGAAAGCAAGTGAGAGAGTGTGAGAAAGTGTCATGAACCCAGCAATACAGTAGTAATAACCCCTGAATAAAGTATACTGCAGTCAAGACAGAATGAAATGCATGTGAGATTCAAAACCAAACAGCAAAATCTGTTCAAAGTGTTGCTGCATCTGGAATGTGTATCCCAAAATCTGTCTGCAATATGCAGATAGGATGATTGTCTGATATACCAAACATCCAAACTTGTCTACAGCTATATAAAGCAAATGTAGCAGGATGATGTAGCTGAACAAAGCTAGATATGAATGTGCATGAAGAACCACAAAATGTATATTGATGTTGCAGTAACAGTCCTATCACCAAGTTGAAATAGTTATCATATAGGAAACTGTAGTTAGAACAGTAGTGTGTATATAACTGTAGCTATTAGAAATGTACAGCATATGTATTGTTATTCGAAGGTGTTAATATTACTTTCTTTACCCCACCCTATAACCACATATAACCCATTCCACGTGAAAATGGTATGTGCAATCACAATTAACACCCCTGGACGTTTGTCCTGTTGGGTCATATATATTTGCATGTCCGTTGATGCATCTGCCCTGTTCATACATCCACACCTGATGGCCTGTTGCCATCAATTAACCCTGCATGTTGTTGGACTGTGTATCTCTGTTCAAATTATGCATGTGTTATGCACGCTGTTCAATGGTGCGAATATCTGGGTGTTTGGTTAATGGGAATACTAATGCATGCTGTTACAACTAATTGTGAATGGTATTATATGTCACTAACCCAAACTGTCATGACATAATGCAAAACATAGGACAACAGGGAAGGCGGGTTCCAGCGGACCCACCTCTCCCACCTCAGCTGGCGAGTGCACCTGGCACTACTGCTGAGTCTGGACCCTCCTCCGGTGGCCCTGTGCCATCTGCGGGTGGAAGCGCTGCAGGGGATGGGGCTTGCCCCCCCCCCCTGCAAGTGTGGCCGGAGGAGAACCACCACTCACCCTCCGTAGCGTCCGGACTGTGGTGCGTAGGGAGATTCGGGACTCTGTTCTCGAGCCCCTACACCAGCTTGAGGCATGGGTGGCGCAACTAACGGGCATGCCTGTTTCCCTACCTACACAGCCCGCAGCACAGCCCCGTCCTGGGCAGTGAAGGAACAGTGGCAACTGCCTGTGGGTGGGGGTATCAGTTCCACTGTTGCCATCTGTGGGCTCATGGGCTCTGGATATCCAAACCTCCATCCCCGTCAATTGCGTAACCCCCCCCACACGTGTCATACACCACCCCTGTATGCGTCTTGTTTGTCTTGTCTGTTTACCTACCCAACCTACCTCCCCAGCTGTACCTTCACCTGACATACCACTCTCACCTGAAAAAAAAAAAAAAGGGGGCACTCTGTACCCACAAAAAAATTACTCCCCATACATAGCTGCCCATTCCGCACACATGTCTGCTGGACATGGAACCTATCAATTACAATTGGCTGTACAACAAGTATTATTGTTGTCCTGACACCTCTCTCAGGGTGGAAGGTTTCAAATGTCACACCAAATTGCATACATATGCACAGCTGTTTCTGATGAAGAAATGAGCAGCTATGGGCCTTACGTACATCCCTCCTGCACATCCCAAGCTTGTTTACCTACTGTCTTACCCACTTTGTGACCCCTTTTTCACCACTTTCCTGTCTCCCCATTTTCTTTTCTTTCAAAGAAAATAACCCGGGTGTGCTCAAGAGTAAGCATGTTTAAGCGGTTGTAAGCAGGTGTGCGCTTGTGTGCACGGAGCTAACCGCCAGTGCGCATGCGTGAGCTCCGCGCAAACCAGCGCTAACCCGGTTACAACTGCTTAAAAGTGCCTTAGTCACTTTGATTGACAGGTCTTGCAGTCAGTTCATAAGCAAAATAAAACCCCATTGGCAGTCCCAAACCCAGGACCTTGGAAACAGTAGTCTACATGACTTACCACTAAGCCATGACTCTTATGCAAGAACATTGTGCTAAAATAAATATATCATGTAATAGTAGGAATGAATGTAAAGGGAATATAGATGTGTAGTACACAAAGCATGCCATTTAGAATTACTATCAAAACTAGTGGATTTCCATAATAGGAGTGTGTGAACAGAAATAGCCATGCTAGTTGGTAGCTAGTAGGTAATAATGTCACTATAGCACCTTGCAAGCCACACACATACTCACAGCAGGATAATCACTGCTCATACCCCACAACCTCTTACAGGAACACATCTGGACCAAGTAATAAAATATGTGGAGCAAAGGCCCAAAACCAGGGACACATTACAAATAATGTTACAACAAATGCAGACAGTTCAGAGAGTAACAGGGTCTGCATTTTGTGGGATGTTTGGAAGGGTATGAAGTCTGAAACGTGATTGTTTGTCACCATATTCTGACTTGAGCCCAGAGTGATTTGCCAGAAAAAGGTGTGCATGAGATATTGACCAAAATATGAGGCAGAAATGTGGACAACCTGCAAATATCTGTACACATGACGGGTCTGACACCACCATATTTGAATAGTTAAGAGCCTAGACATAGCAACAGTGAATGACTTACAGGGATGCCCCACAGACTCCATGTGAAATGTACAAACAGTAGGCAGAAAGGTGTAACACATGCAATGGTAACTATGGAGTCCTGAAAGTATTCACCACTTGCATGGCAGAAAAAGTGTAGTAATACATATGCTCATGCTAACCCACAGTCACAACTGCAGCATACCAGACATTTTAAAGGGTGTACCCCACTGATATGTACCATTCCATGAGGCAGATAACAGATGAACCTAAAATTCTCTGGGGCCTGCTCAGCAGCATACTCAAATACCCTAATAGATGTCAAGGCCCACACCATGGCCAGACCACACTGCATGCTGTAACACCCTAGCAGATATAGCAAGCATTCCAATGTGTGAATGTACATGGAAAATAGGAAAGCTACAGCAGCACACTACAGTCAGGACACCTAGCAGGCATACAAGTAGTGACTGTAAAGGGCAAACATTGAAGCCTTAGCAACAAATTGCAAGCAAAAGTGAAAGGAAAGCACACACACACATTAACAGTAGTAGTAGTTGTAGGTGTCAGTGTACATACACACTTAGTACAGGAAACTGGAGAAATGAATGGAGGAATGTTAATCTACAACACACCTGGAAATATGACAGAGATACCAACCTTTACACTCACAGAACATTGTCCACAGCATAACAGCATGGTCCCTGCCCTTAAAATCTGAAAGAGCTACGCCTATCTCACATAGCTTTTTATAGCACTGTTCTGAAATCACAGTGAGAACTGCAATCAGTACACAACTGGCTGCATGCAATTAGCAAATGCTGGCTAACAATTGGTGCAGAGGCCATCACATGGGCATATGCAGATACCTACAAAAGTATGCTGTACTCCCAGTCCACACATGCAATACTTTCATTGCACCCTGAGAAGGATGTGAGAGACAGATAGACAGAGAGAGAGAGAGAGAGAGAGAGACAGAGACAGAGAAAATTGCAATTAAGCAGACACAAACAAATTGTTCAGCAACAGCCACCTGAAAGCTGACAACTGGGAAGTGGAGCAGCAGGACAGAGAACCAGATGGCAACACAAGCAGCTGTGACAAACACAGGTAATGTAAAGTAATACTATAAAGGTCTACATACTGTGAACCCTCCATATGTGTCATTGGTCTGTATCCATATGTATATGAAGATGTGTAAAGGGCAGGGAACATACAGCAACTATCAGTGAAGGCTGTACATACATTTGTATGTGAGAGCATCTATGTGCACATATCAATGTTGGTTGATTGTAGGTTGTAGTGCCATGTACAAAGTAGGTTTCATAGTTATGTATGTTTAGCAGTATGTTAGTGTGTATATACAGTATGGTAGACAAACATGTTGATATACCTGTCTATCATATGGATACGTATGTATGTCAACATATGTATGTGTTTATATATATATATATATATATATATATATATATATATATATATATATAGTTCCCTATCAGAAGCCTGAAACACTATAAGCCTGAAAATCAAAATCCTGAAACCAAAAGCCTGAAAATTCAAAATCCCGAAAACCCAAAATCCTGAAACTCAAAATCCTGAAAACACAAATAATGCTAATATGTCACTATAAAGACACTAATATCTACCAACTGACCCTGACCCTAACCCTAACCCTAAGGTCCGTCACTATCGCACACTCACCTGACCCGCGCCCTAACCCTAACTCACTTAAACCGCCCCTAACCCCAATATTTGTCACTATTGCATACATGCCTAACCTGCGCCTAACCCTAACTCACTTAAACCGCCCCTAACCCTAACAGAAAACCAACAAGACACTTACCTGAACCCAACGCATGACCTAACACCAGAGGGCTAACAATAGCAAAGCCACAATGACGTCAGTATGTCCATTTTGTGTTTTCAGGATTTTGAGTTTTAGGATTTTGTGTTTTCGGGATTTTGAATTTTCAGGCTTTTGGTTTCAGGATTTTGATTTTCATGCTTATAGTGTTTCAGGCTTCTGATAGGGAACTATATATATATATATATATATATATATATATATATATATACATATATATATATATATATATATATATATATATATATATATATATATGATATGCATATATGTATACATACGTAGAGAGAGAGATGTAGGAATACATAGACAGATGTAGATAGAATATTGTACAAACATATATATGTAATGCACACATACAGATATAGATATATGTAGATACATATACATAGACAGACTGATCTATCTACAGGTATGACTGTATATGACGACCTTCAGCACAGTCTGTCCCACCCCCTCTGTCACTCTCACCCCCTCTGTGCCCCCCCTCTCCACATCTATAGCAATATATGTACATCAATATATATATATGTGTATATGTATACAGACATATATATATATATATATATATATATATATATATATATATATATATATATATATATACACATACATATATATATATATATCTATATACACATATATATATATATATATATATATATATATATATCTGTAGAGGGAGACAGAGAGAGAGATGTATATAAATTCTGAGTGAGGCACATGTGTACAGATGTATTGCAACAGGTGCCTGGTGACAAAGGCATGGAGTGAACACCAGTGTCAAAACCGGAGTACCATACCACATTCCAAATCACCTACACCAGTAACCACCAGATATGTGATTGGCTGCCCACCACTGCATGTGTCAGGGGTGAACAGGGTCATAAATGTGTACAATAGTGGCCCCAATGATATTCACAGTGGCACACTATCCCTGGAATACCTGCACATGGTATGTGTCAGCGAACATGGTGTGTCAACTATGGACATGTAGGTTGGTGTACCCCTCCACACCACATAATGGATGCCATGGTATGGACCTCACATGACAGCTACAGATATCGAGAAGGACACAGTGACATGTACAACACTGTGACAATGCACTCAAACACATTACCAATGCACAGTGACTGACAACACCACAGAGTACACATATACTACCCACATAGAGGTTACCACTCCCGGATTTACATATGTAAGTCACACCCATGACAGATGTCCAACAACCAAAGTAACACCTCACACCATCCACAACCTAAATGACTGCTGTGTGTCATCCGTGCCACTGCAATTGAGTGCACATGTGGATGTAAAAGTTCCTACCCACAGATAAGACATACCCTGCAATAAACCACACAGTGTTAAGAAGCAAGACTCCCCATGAGTACATGTCACACATACCCCTGCTGAATGTTAATCAGATAGGTAATATGCCATATGAGTCACCCTGTGTAACTGTGTGACAGCAGCAGGTACCATCACACCACATGTGTCACAATGGTCAGGGTAGCAGAACAGTACGCTGCTGTAGTCCCAGGGGCAATAGCATATTGTATAGTATTGTATTGTAATGTAATGTATTGTGTTGTATTGTATTGGTATGTTGAGATGCCTCCTTCGTGGAGTGGAACCACTGCTGCTGTGCGCCAGTGTACAGGTACATATCCTGTAGTCAGGCTAGTGTTACATAGCACTTCTATATGTGTGTTTATCTCCTGTCAGAGTTTATGTAGCATGCAACTGGGGATACCATCAGGTCCCATTCATGTTGTGTATTCTGCTGTCCTGAGGGTGGCTCTCACCTGGACATTTGTGATGACAGGGAGGTTACAGTCAGCTGGGATAACTATGTCTTATTTTGTGGGAGAGGGCGGGGTGACACCTGCACTGAACCTGTCTGCCACAATGTTGTCAATATCTGTTGTGTCAGTGAAATATTTGTTGTTGTGTACTAACTATGGGCATAGAGGATGGATCCTGACCAGGTTGCTAACATAACTGAAGAAGACCTTCTGGTTATATGTAGTGTTCCTCTTGATTTCCCTCTCAAAGTTGCCCATGGATGTTTGTATGATGGAAAATAGATCCTTACTAGTGCTGCTCAGACATGCCTTCCCTTTATGGAATTATGCTCTGTCTTGCAGTAGCTTCCATCTTCTGTAATACAATCTGTCTATGGCTGGGGTCCACCAGACAGGATGCTGTCCCTTTGTGGAGAGTGTCTTGGTCATACATGGGATTGCATAATCCATGCATTCTCGGAGATGTCTGCAGAAAGCAATTGTGTAGGGGTCAGCATTGTGGGTTGTATCTGCCACTGGCCCAGTGGGCTGAAAGGATACCATGTCACTGTTACAAAGTGTAAAGTTTGCATCTGTAATGTTATTCACTATAGTCGTTTGTGCTGGTAGTGGAGGTGGGATATGTATATCCAGGACAATCAGTGTGTGGTCAGCTCACAGTAGTTGATGATGTAGGCCATACAGTACCTAGATACAAACCCCCAGAGTGAGGAGGTGCTCTTGACCTGAATCAATGTTTTGACTGCTGGGGTTTGGTAGTATGTCATATGGAGTGTGCCAGGTACTGTTGCACAGTTGCTGGCTGAGCACTGATACCTGGCCATTTACATGTGTATCCACCAATAGACAGACAGATGCTACATATGTGAGATATGTTGTATCATAACAGTCGAGTAGCATGTGTAGTATGTGTGCCAAATTCTGCTGACATATATTGCTGATATCAGGTTATTTTCTTTCTCAGGTACATGGCCCACCCGCGGAATCCCACTTACTCCACAGCTGAGGATGAGGAGATACACCAGAGCCTGGTGCGGGATTATGCAATACTCTTTTCCCGCACCAGCCAGAATCAGCAGGAGAGGGCTGCACTGTGGCAAGATCTTGTCCGTCGGGTAAATGACATAGGCATGCATAATAGGACATATGAGCAGGTATGACATCATTGCAGTGATTTAATCAGACATGTCCGTCAGCATGCGTTGGATATTCACAGGCAACAGGTCGCCACAGGTGGTGGGGTGGCTACACATCCCCCACTCACCAGACTGGAGGGACTATTCATGAATGTAGTGGCTCCAGTCCGCCAGCAACAACAACAACAGCAGCAGACATGCATTATGATGGAGGCTGGAGTCACGCAGCAGCAAGACAGTGAACGTGCAGGTAATATGCCATATGTATAGTTGACTGTTGTGTACACTGGTAGTTAATGCATGTGTGAGGTGTGTCCTTGGTTTGTAGCTGTCACCATAATATTTAATGTGCAAGTGTGATATCCTCAATATGAGCAGCTGACCTGTGAAAGGCGACTGTTGTACTACTGACCTGTATCATACTCAGTAACAATGGCACAGTTCTGCCCACTGGCATTAGTTTCTTCACGTCTGCAGGTCCCTCTGGTATAACAGCAATGCAGCCTATCCATGCTGGTGAGTGTGTATTAACAATTCCTGTAATAGTCTTGATAGTAATAGTACTATTTGGCTCACTTAGTAGTGCTCTTTGTATGCATGTAGGTGTGTCTGTGTCTGTGTTGATATCACGCATACTGAGTACTGTACAATTGTGTGAAACTGTGTGCATGTGTGCATGTGTGCATGTGTGCACATGTGCATGTGTGCATGTGTGCATGTGTGCTCCTGTGCATGCGTGCATGTGTGCATGTGTGCATGCGTGCACCTGTGCATGTGTGCATGTGTGCACGTGTGCATGCATGCATGTGTGCATGTGTGCACCTGTGCATGTGTGCACCTGTGCATGTGTGCATGTGTGCACCTGTGCATGAGTGCACCTGTGCATGTGTGCATGTGTGCATGTGTGCATGTGTACATGTGTGCACCTGTGCATGTGTGCACCTGTGCATGTGTGCATGTGTGCACCTGTGCACCTGTGCATGTGTGCATGTGTGCATGTGTGCATGTGTACATGTGTGCACCTATGCATGTGTGCATGTGTGCATGTGTACATGTGTGCACCTGTGCATGTATGCATGTGTGCACCTGTGCATGTGTGCATGTGTGCACCTGTGCATGTGTGCACCTGTGCATGTGCATGTGTGCATGTGTGCATGTGTGCATCACTGGTAATGTGTAGACATTGTAAACTGTGTTTCCTGTTTCCCTCCCACAGGTTCTGGTGCTGCTCTGGTGTCATGTAGCAGGGAACCTGAATCAGGTGCCGTGGGCACTGATAATGATGACATCTGTGTAATGGCACAGGAAGGTATGCCAGGGTCTGCCATTGGTCAGCCGATTGACAGTGCACAGCTGTCGACCCCATCAATGTGCACAGTTATCCTGCCAATACACCCTTTGTCACCAATGTCCCTAGGTGATGGACAGCATACAGTGGGCATTGACCAGGGTAATGTGGTATCTGTGGCACATGCCTCCTCACACAGCAGCCATGGGCATGGCCCAGAGATGGTACCACACAGACAGATGTCCAGGGGTTCTCGTGGGAGCATCCGTGGGCATACTGCCCCTGTCAGACGTGCCCACAGAGGTCTTACAACCTCAGCTATGTTTCGGGCTGTCATGCAGGCACAGTCACATATGGAACGGTACACCAGACAGGGTCTGAGGGAGCTGACAGCATGTCACACAGCCATGACTGACAGTATGCGTGACATTGCGGCTGCCATCCGTGATTTCACCAATGTCATAGACAGACGTTGTGGGGACATATTAGACCGGTTCCACAACTACATGTCCATGAGCCAGGGCAATGGTGGACAGTTGAGGCATCGACGTGGCCGTATGCCAGCAACAGCAGCAGCTGGCAGTCGTCGTGGACGACAAAAGGGCCGCGGCCACCCACATAGTCCCAGCAGCAGCCTCAGCAATGCTGGGTCTGTGCTGTCATCAGACCGCCCCAGGAGACCACGTGCACGTGGCTCTGGCCAGGCCCGACAGGGATCTGTGTCCAGTCAATGAACACCTGCTTCTGATGACAGTACCCAGTCTGGGTTGGTACCGGATACGGTCCGTAGCACCCCTGCAAGGCACAGGTACCGTGTCCGTGGCCAGAGACACTGATCTCTATGACCTGGCAGGTACAGTCTGTGGCTGTCCACAAACACCAGTATATGGCAGCCATGAGGTGGAACTGTGTGCATCCATACACACATGCGAATTGACAACACCTGGGGCTACCGCATACATGCACACACTGCATCAACATTGCCCCACCTTATACTGCTGTCCCTCACCAGCACACATACACACACATGTCAATCGGTGGTTATCAGTGGCTGACTCAGGCATACCAAGTTCACACCCTGTGCATATGATGAAACTGTGCCACCTCCTGCAATCTGTAACAACTGTGCAGGTACAGGTTAACATGTTGCTGATGCACAGGGTGACCACATAGATGTGTAGTAATAGTATCATGTTGTTAACAGTACTGTGTGCTGAATTAATTGTGGGTATATCACAGCATGCCTGATGCAGTAAGTGTGTGATTGTCATGTACTGTTGTCTACACCCATGGTAAGTACCATAGTGTATCATCTGCACATGTTGGCATACTGGTGGTAATGATGTCAACAGAAGGCTACATACATAGGTAGCACAGGGATAAGGTAATGAATGTAGTAATACGCAATGATGGACATGTAAATTGCAAGTGGCATGTTGCCCACACTGGACTCTGCAATGCAGATGTTTGAGGATGTTGATATGTGTGCAGTACTACACGACTGGTACAGGACACACAGGAGCACCCTAGCACTGCATGCTCACATCTCATACCATGCTAGACAGCCCCAACACACAAAACTAACTGTCACAGGAGGGAGAGTCCCCATATATGTCAGGGATACTGTGGTGGCAGGCCAGGTAGCATACATCCTACTAAGTATGGAACCACTGAGTGAAGGCTCAGTGTCTGTTATTTGACATGTGTATTACTGCAGGTATGAGCACATGGGCTTCCATCCAGTTATTGTACAGCCTGACAGTACATGGTCTGTACACTTGTGTGCGCTGAGACTGGACCCTAGCCATCTGACCCGTGTATTTCCATGTACATGTGCATAGTGCCTGCATATTTGCAGTGTTACCTACTGGAACTGGAACAGCTTGTTTGTTGTACAATGGACTACATGCAGCCCTGTTTACTGTAGCTTTGTTTGCATGCATGTTTGCTTGCAATTACCCTGGAATACTGATCACACCTGCAATGCATAGTTATAGAGCTTCTGTGGACTCCTAGTGCCATCTGCATAGCTTACTATATGTATGTCCATGTCCCACTTGACAGGATGTCACTGTTTGTCCTGTTCACATGTACATTGCCTGTGACACAGTGCATATGACTTACCTGGCATGTGTCCACGTGAGCAGTCATATATGCTACTGCTAACTAATCACAGGCACTACACCTTCACATATTCATCTTCCGTTGAACTACCTGCTTCGCTAGGGACGGCCTGCACCTGTCACCCCTGGGCTTTCAGATATTGGCAAATGCTCTTGCTACCCCCATAGTGCCTATGTTAGGCAAGGCTCAAATGACAAACCCACCTTCATAGGTATCACAAGGGATAAGAAACTAAGAGTAATGCTACCCAACGCCAGAAGTCTAAACCTCCAGATGCATGCACCCAAGACTCTCCTTGGCATGGAGAACATCGATATCTGTGCAGTAACAGATGCCTGGTTCAGGGCTACTGAAAGCACACCAGCACTACCAGGTTTAACCTGGTTGATTTCTTTGAAACAGTCACCAGGGCCATTGACGAGGGGAAGGTGGTTCACACAGCCTACCTGGACCTCGCAAAAGCCTTCACAACAATACCCCACTTGGGCATTCTAGAGAAGCTCACCAGCTGAAATATAAGCCCCCATGTCACTAGATGGATTGCACAGTGGCTCAAGGACAGAACCCACATGGTTAGAATTGCTGGAGCCATGCCAGACTCCAAACCAGTTACGAGTTGTGCCCCACAAGGCTCAGTCCTGGGACCTCTCTTGTTTGGTATATATTTATTGGAGGTACAGGCCAACACGGACGGACTGTGGCTGACCAAATATGCAGATGACTGCGAACTGGCCACCATAATTGACTCTCCAGCCGACACAAGCATCTTCCAAAGGGGCATCATAGAAACAGACAACTTATGCCAGAGCCATGGCCTTCAGCTGAACAGTGATTAGAAAGTGAAATGTGCATCCTGTAGTCTGTTCTCCTAGTTGCCAAAAGGGACATTTCTCTCACACACAATAACCCCTCTCAGCCAAACACACACACTTGCCATTTGTAGGATTCAAACTCATACCTAATTATGTTATGACACTTGTGAGGGACGCATTAACGGAGTGCGCTATTCGCATTACTGGGAGGTTTCCTTTCTCCTGCTATACTTATGGAGTGCTGACATCAACGGTGTTTAGAAAGGGGAATGTGCATCCTGTAGTCTGTTCACCTAGTTGCCAAAAGGGACATTTTCCTCACACACACTAACCCCCCTCAGCCAAAAATACACACTTGCCATTTGCAGGATTCAAACACCTATCTGACTATGTTATGACACTCGAAATGGACACATTAGCAGAGTGTGCTATTCGCATTACTGAGAAGTTTTCCTTCTCTTGCTGTACTTATAGGGTGCTGACATCATCAGTGTTTAAAAAGGGAAATGTGCATCCTGTAGGCTGTTCTCCTAGTTGCCAAAAGGGACATTTTACTCACACACAATCCCTCCTCAGCCAAACACATACACTTGCCGGATTCAAAACACTACTTAACAATGTTATGACACTTGAGATAGATGCATTAGCAGAGCGCACTATTCGCATTGCTGTGAGGTTTTCCTTCTCCTGCTTTACTTATAGAGTGCTGACATCAACGGTGTTTAGAAAGGGGGATGTGCATCCTAAAGGAACATTTTCTACACACACACTAACCCCCCTCAGCCAAGAGCACACACTTGCAGGATTCAAACCCCTATTGGGCCATGTTACAATACTCGAGACAGATACATTAGCAGAGTGTGCTATTCACATTACTGGGAGGTTATCCTTCTCTTGCTGTACTTATAGGGTGCTGACATCATCAGTGTTTAGAAAGGGAAATGTGCATCCTGTAGTCTGTTCACGTAGTTGCCAAAAGGGACATTTTCCTCACACACACTAACCCCACTCAGCCAAAAGCACACACTTGCCATTTGCAGGATTCAAACCCCTATCGGGCTATGTTATGACACAGTAGCAGAGTGTGCTATTTGCATTACTGGGAGGTGTTCCTTCTCTTGCTGTACTTATAGGGTGCTGACATCATCAGTGTTTAGAAAGGGAAATGTGCATCCTGTAGTGCGTTTTCCCAGTTGCCAAAAGGGGGATTTCTTTCCCACAGACACCAACCCCACTCACACACACTGAGCATTTGCAAGATTCAAACCCCTACCTAACTATGTTATGACACCTGCGATGGATGCATTAGTGGAGCGCGCCATTCGCATTACTGGGGGGTTTCGTTTCTCCTGCTGTACTTATAGGGTGCTGACATCATCAGTGTTTAGAAAGGGGAATGTGCATCCTGTGGGGAGGCAGATGCCAAGCACACTCTGGCTAAGCTGGCATTCCCTAGGGCAAACAGCCTAGTGTTGACCTCTACACCCATATGTTTAATTGTCAAATGCACATTATTTGTTCCTGATAGACTGTTTGCACATCTTTATTGCCATAGCATTCCCTGTTTGTATGAACAACTTGTGCATCTGTGGAAGATGTTTGCATATGGGAGGGATCCACTATATCACGTATGTGTCTGTAGTCATTTAACTGTGTGCACTGGGCAGACTGCTGTAATGTGGTTGGTTCCTGGAATAACACGTAAAAATACCAGATATGTGTGTCCAACTGCTAAACTGAGATTTGGCCTAAGTGTGTGAGCATGCCCAGTTCAGCCTTCCCAGTGCATGTTGTCTGACATATGTCTCATTTATCAAAGTGTGTGAGCATGCCCAGTGTGAGCATTCCATATGTTGAACTCTGCAGCCCACCACATTTGTGGATGAGTGTGAACTTCAACAAATATCACCCGTTTATGGTTGTGTGTTGTGTGACATGTTGTGTAGTTACTGTACAACTGCTTTGTGTGTGAACACAACAGGATTATTTTGTGCCTGCAGTGTTTGCATGGGATACTTTGCATACAGTTGTCAACATCCTTTCACACTGACCTAACACTGTAGTACTGTATAGTGTACTGGTAGTACTTTGACTGTGGTAGCCAGTATCCTGGGCTTTAGTGCTATCACTGCTTTACATTTCGATAGTGAGCACAACAGCCTGGTTAGGGGCCAGTTGTGTACATCTGACCATGTTGCATTCTGTTCAGATATGAACTACTTAAACCAGGCTTGGCCAACATTGGTAGTGTATTCCACAACATATGTGTACATTTGCAAACACTAGCGATGTGCCCTAGTCCATGTCTAATGCTAGTTGGAGAGTGTGTTTGTCCTTCAACACACATTGTAAGTGGAGTTTGCCATGACATATGTCATGGTTAGTATACTGTGCCTCTGTCTACCTGTGACATGACAGTGATACCCAGGATAAAGCTACCATCTCCCATCCACTCATCAAGATTCCTATTGAGGAAAATTGATAAGTGACTCTATGGGTAGCCTGTACTGGGAGTTCACTCATGGGTGGGGGTGGCTTCTGTGTTATGGATCATGCAGTACAGCTTGTCCTATGTAAGTCAGTGCTGAGGTTCAGGTCTCTCATGTGCATAGCTCACTGCCATTCAGATTGTACAAGGTGCAGCATGTTTATTGATACCAGCAACACAGGCAACACATGGCATCTGTGCAAGCTCTTTGATACTCCTGGTGAGGTACTGTTGGGGACTTTACGGTTGATGGAGGTGTCTGCTGAGGTGCATCCCACAGGGGCTATTGTAGTCAATTGTACCGCTGATGAAGGATGAGTGCAGAGCCACAATGACCTCCCCTTATCTAGATCTGGCAACCTTCATGATTAGGTGGGTATATGGTATGTTTCTGTAAACACTACAGCACATGTTTGTCCAATGCAGGATATCTATCACCTTGTGTCCCCAGGTCTCTCATTACATGTTAACTACATAATGGGTTAACACCTATGTGGTAATTGGTGGGCACTTACTGTATATCCACGGGGGTTGACTATACACTTTTCTGCAATTAGCTTGCTGACATGGCTATGGCACCAGTTGTCTGTTTCTATGTGGCCCTTTTGTGGGATGCTTGTGTCAGCTGGTGGATCATATATGGTGAGCAGTTTGTAGTCCTCTGCAAACATGTTCAGACACAGTCCTTCTATGTTTGCCTGTACCTAGGGGACATATATACCAGACGAGGGAGATCCCAGGACCAAGCCTTGTGGGATGCCAGTTATATCTGGTTTGTAGTCTGACATGGCTGCAGCATGTCTGACCATGTCTGTTCTGTCCTTGGTCTGGTTTGCAACCCCTCTACTGACATAGGGGTTTATATTTAAGCTGGTGAGCTTATCTATAATGAACACGTAGGGTATTGTATAGAAGCCTTTGCAAGGTCCAGCTACGCTGTGTGGACCACATTGCCCTCATCAATGACCTTAATGACTGTTTCAATTGAGTCAAACATGTTTAGGGGCAGGATCTGCACTTAAGAAAGCCACACTGGGTAGGGTTCAGTGTCAGTAGGTCCCCAATATCTTTATGTCTGTGGTACATGCTGATCCTTTCCATAGCTGTGCAGACCGAGCTTCTCAGGATTCTGGGGTAGTAGTTTTCAGTATCCATTCAGGCAACACCTTTGTTGAGAAGGACCACTGTTGTTGTACACTGCTCTTTGGGTACATATTCTCTGGTAAGGCTGACATTGAGCAGTAGTGTGATTTGGCATTCCATTCATCTTGTAGTCCATGTTGCACTCAGCCCAGGACACCATCTCATACCATTGCTGCTGTGTGTTTTGCTTTGTAGATGCTGGCTGTTACCTCAGCATCTGCAATGTCAGGGGGCCAGCAGTCTGCTGGGATAGATATTCTGCATTCTGGGGGGGGGGTTGCACTGCACCTGTCAGGATGTATGTTGGCAATATGTGTGTGTGTTTGTGATATTTGTGTGATTCAGAGCATATCTGTGAATTCCCGACACGGTTCCTACCATCAGTTGTGAAAGCCTTGGGATTATCCTTAGTGTCCTGTACAATCTGTATCTTCATAGGTTCATAAGTTCATACTAGGCTATCCACACTAGTGCATTTGTTAGCCTAGCCAGAGTGTGTGTGGCTTTTGCCACCCCTTGCTATGTGAATATTATGACCATTTATGATTTGCTTTGCTGTGCCTCTGTCTGGACATGACACAGTGAAGACCCCCAGTGTAACTCTACAATCATCCATCCACTTGGCAAGATTCCTGTTGAAGAGTGTCAGTGAGGGGCTCTGCCTAACATAGAGTGGGATTCTGGTCCAGGGTGTGGGGAGCCTCTGGATTATGTATCTGTCCCACCAGCACACCCTATTTCATTATTTGTTGAGGTTGACATCTCTCACTCTCACAGCTCCGATGGCTTTGGGTTTTCTGGGGTGGAGCATGTCCATTACTCCTGTGTTGGACATGACCTTGTACAACAGGCATACAACGCCTCTGTGTAGGCAGTATGTGACTGCATTCAGCTGGGGTGTTTACAGCCAGTCAGCATATGACATATATTTGAGACCCTTTATCCTCTTGGTGAGGTACCTTTGAGGTCTTTCTAACTGCTGCAGGTGTCAGGTAAGGTACATCCCATATGAGGCATTGTACTAGATTATGGGTGTGATAAGAGAACAGTATAGGGGCACAATGACCTCTGTTGACGTAGATATGAATCCATTCCTGATACGGTGTCAAATTTAGACAGTCTTCCTAGCCACATTGGCAATGTGAGTGTCACATAACAGGTTACTGTCCACTTGTCCACTCTACAATCATCCATCCACTTGGCAAGATTCCTGTTGAAGAGTGTCAGTGAGGGGCTCTGCCTAACATGGAGTGGGATTCTGGTCCAGGGTGTGGGGAGCCTCTGGATTATGTATCTGTCCCACCAGCACATCCTATTTCATTATTTGTTGAGGTTGACATCTCTCTCTCTCACAGCTCCGATGGCTTTGAGTTTTCTGGGGTGGAGCATGTCCATTACTCCTGTGTTGGGCATGGCCTTCTACAACAGGCATGCAATGCCTCTGTGTAGGCAGTATGTGACTGCTTTCAGCTGGGGTGTCTACAGCCAGTCAGCATATGACATATATTTGAGACCCTTTATCCTCTTGGTGAGGTACCTTTGAGGTCTTTCTAACTGCTGCAGGTGTCAGGTAAGGTACATCCCATATGAGGCATTGTACTAGATTATGGGTGTGATAAGAGAACAGTATAGGGGCACAATGACCTCTGTTGACGTAGATGTGAATCCTTTCCTGATACAGTGTCAAATGTAGACAGTCTTCCTAGCCACATTGGCAATGTGAGTGTCACATAACAGGTTACTGTCCACTTGTCCACTCTACAATCATCCATCCACTTGGCAAGATTCCTGTTGAAGAGTGTCAGTGAGGGGCTCTGCCTAACATGGAGTGGGATTCTGGTCCAGGGTGTGGGGAGCCTCTGGATTATGTATCTGTCCCACCAGCACATCCTATTTCATTATTTGTTGAGGTTGACATCTCTCACTCTCATAGCTCCGATGGCTTTGAGTTTTCTGGGGTGGAGCATGTCCATTAATCCTGTGTTGGGCATGGCCTTCTACAACAGGCATGCAATGCCTCTGTGTAGGCAGTATGTGACTGCTTTCAGCTGGGGTGTCTACAGCCAGTCAGCATATGACATATATTTGAGACCCTTTATCCTCTTGGTGAGGCAGGTGTCAGGTAAGGTACATCCCATATGAGGCATTGTACTAGATTATGGGTGTGATTAGAGAACAGTATAGGGGCACATTGACCTCTGTTGACGTAGATGTGAATACTTTCCTGATACAGTGTCAAATGTAGACAGTCTTCCTAGCCACATTGGCAGTGTGAGTGTCACATAACAGGTTACTGTCCACTTGTGTCCCTAGGTCCCTGATTACTCCTTCCATACATAATGGTTTACCACCTATGTGGTAATTTGTGGTACCTTGTTTGGTATTTGGTGGGACATTCATACTGTCCAGTGTCTTCAGGACGGCTGGGTGGGGTTCCTGTGTGTGAGAGTGTGGTCTGTAGCATGCTACAGACTGTACAGCAGTCTTGCCTACAGTTAGTTGCACATGGGTGGACTCCAATGCCTTGTACATTGTCAGTTACTTGGATGTATGGGTGTCTGTGCTGAATATGGATACTCACCCTCCTTTTATGTTTTGTTCCAGGTTTTGGGGCCTTGACACATGATATGTGGTATAACCTGGTAGTGCTGGTGTGCTGTCAGGAGGCTTACAGCAGGTTTCTGTCACTGCCCAGACATCAATGTTCTCCATACTGGGGATGGCCTTGGGAGCATGCATATTGGGGTTTACACATCTGGCATTGGTCAGCATTACCCTTAAGTTTCTTTCCATTTATGTTTTCTAGGGTGGTGGGTTAGTCTTTTCAGCCTTGCCTACAAAAGGCTCTATGGAGGTGGCAAAGGCCTTATCCAATATCCAGATGCCCAGGGGTAACCGGTGCAAGCCATCCCAAGAACAGCTGAGTGGCTTGTCAAGCATGACATCCCAAGCAGACAGACATTGGATCCCCTTGGAATGACACCAATAAGTGTGCCACTTGCTATGACTGATCATTCCGTGTTTGTACTGTGGCATTATTCATGGTAAGGGTAGGATGCTGCAAACGATGAGTGTCATACCGGCCTGGACTACATAATCAGAGAGCTCATCTATGTCTCTTTTCATGTAGTCTAGGGAGGTACATCTCAGGTCATTCACACCAGCATGGACTATGACTGCATCATATTTCTACTTGCTTTGGAGTGACCTGCATACTTCTGTTATGTGGCGTATTGTGGCAGCCTACAGGCAGCTTACTGTACCCTTTCCCTTGTTCAGTCTGGAGTGCAGGACAGCAGTGTGTCTGACTATGGAGTCACCTATTACAGCTGTATCAGGCATATTGTTTCTCCTTCTGGCCTGTGACTGTTTGGCACACCAGCTTTGTGTACTATGTGTTGCATGTGCTATGTTTGGAGCTTGTTTGATTGGGTGTCTGCTTTAGAGGCCTCTGTTGGTGTGCTGTGTTTGTAATTTGTGCCTCCGGGAATGTTTTTCTGTGTTTATGTGTTTGGTTTGCAGTTGTGATAGGTCTATGTGGGACTGTGTTTGTGGTGTGTGTTGTTACCTTCTCCTCCTGACTAGTTTTGGGAGTACTGAGTTGAGGGAGCTCAGCCTCCAGTTTGGATAGATGGTTGCATCTCTCACATATATTTGTATTTCTTGGGTGGAGTTGGGGGTTGTCTGTGTACTTGGGGCAGGTGTAACATTGCCTCAGGATTCACAGATTCAACTTGTTGTGGCTGGCCTTAGTGGATTGTATGTGTGGACATATTTTATTGCCATACTACTGATCAGTGATTACTTCATTGTTTATGTTTGCTCTATCATGTAGTAGCTTCCTCATTCTCTTGCATGGTTTAGTTATGGCTGGTGTCCACCATGCCAGATGCCTGCGTGTATGGCATTGTGTCTTGTTTTAATTTAGGATTGCATAATCCAAGCATTCCTGGCAGTGTTCATGGAATGGCTGTATTACAGGTTCTGAGGTGTGGCCCATATTTTGCACCTGCACAGGACCTTTAATGGATTCCACATCAGTTTGGAGGAGTGCAAATATTGCTTTACATATATTTTCCACTGTGGTTTTCTGGCCAGGGACTGTGGTCAGGATTTGTATATCCAGTGTGATTACTCTATGGTCTGGTTTTACCAGTGTGCAATACACTTCTCGTCTTGCCATCCAGTACCCATGTTGCTGATTATCACATCCAGTATGCTTACTCCTCTTGTGGGAGTGGTACATTGTTCCTGGGCCTTTTGGTTTATGGATTCTATGAACTTTTGTCCTACACTGTTGGAGCTAGTATAATGCTCCCAGTCTATGTCTGGGTATTTTCAGTCACCCAATATAATGTGGTTTGGAGGACTTGATATATTCATGTATTCCAGCATAGGCCAGGTGCAGTTCCTGGTGTTGGGACAGTAGTCTGTAGCAGGCTATAAACTGGGGGGCAGTTTTAGCCACTGTTAGTTGACCATGGCTAGTCCATGCTGCTTCTTGTTGTGGTACCAACATGGGGTGTGGTTATCCTTGACAATTCTTGCTAGTCACCCTCCTTTTGTAGCTTGTTCCATGTTTTGAGGCTGTACAGCACAGTATGAGGTGTAACCTGGTAGTGTTAGGGTGCTGTTGTGAGCCTTGACTCAGTTTTCTGTTACAGCACAGATATCAACATTCTCCATACTGGGTGAGTTTAGACTGCATGCATCTTGCTGTTTTGACTTATCCCTTATCTTATTCTTATCCCTTCTGATACCTATGGAGATAGGTTTGTGTTTTGAGCCTTACCTATTCAGGGCACACTGTGGGTAACAACAGTCTTTGCCAGTATCCATACGGCCTGCACTGATAGGTGCATGCCAGTCCTAGCAGGTGGAGCATCATGTCATGCTCAACATGTCATCCCAGACTGGCACACATTGGATACCCTTTGACTAACTGCGATACTTCAGTCAATTATTGCACTTGATCATCTCATTGTCATATTGTGGCATGATGCTTGGTGAGGGTAGGATGTTAGTCAGGGTCCTCAGGTGTGCATATAGTACATGGTGTTACATTACTTAACACATGGCATTCATGCCTCAGGTGGTGCTGCAGGGCTGCCTCTGTCGGATGCACATATTACACTTCCCTGTACATGTTTGTGAGCAGGTCATGTCATTGTAGGCATCCATGTTATTATTTGAGTGAGTCAGAGGGGGTTTCATTCCCAGGGTTCCTACTGAGCCAGTGTATGTGCTATGCATTGCCTCTTTGTCAAGGCCAGGGCATACTGGGCACGCCTCCTTCTGCCTACTGGGGCAGGCTCAGGTTGTTCCTCTTCCGAGTCACTCTCTGCCTGTGATGGCCTTGGCAATGGTGGGGGGCTGTTTGGCCCGGCCCTATGCTGGTCCTGCTGCAGCTGTTTTCACAAGATCATATTATGTAGCATAGCACATACCATGACAATTTGGGTACATGTAGTTGGTGTGTACTGCATGGCTCCACCAGATGTGTCCAGACACCGGAACCGTGACTTGAGCAGCCCAAACACACGCTCTATTACATTAAGTGTTTGTGCGTGTGCCTCATTATGGCGTTCCTGTTCAGGTGTGTGTGCGTTTCTGATGGGTGTCATCAGCCACGGCTCCAGTGCATAACCTGCATCCCCCACTAGGTGTCCGTGCGGGATGTCCCCATTGGCAAATGTCTGATACAGCTGCGTCAAATGCCAGATGTGGGAATCATGGTAACTCCCAGGGCAGCCAGCACACACATTCATTATTATGCCCTGGGCATCACACACGACCTGGCAGTTGATGGAGGGGAAGCCCTTGCGGTTAATGTAGGCCCTACCTCGCTCACCGGCTGGTGCTTTGATGCGTATGTGCGTGCAGTATATTGCACCCACTACTTCAGGGTATTCTGCTATTTGCTGTAAGAGATGCATATTGCTGGCCAATACCTCATGGGCATTGGGGAAATATACATGATCACCGACATGTGCTGACATGGCATCCAGGAACTGGTGCAGTACCCTGGAGGCTGATGCCTGTGATATCCCCATCATATCACCAGTTGGTCTCTGGAAGGTACCTGTTGCTAGTATTCTTAGGCCAACACATACCTTGGTTTCCACTGGGATGGGTTCCCCTCTGTTGGTTCTGTGTATGAGGCGTGGCCTGCACAGCTCCACTATTTGCTGCAGGAGGTCTCTGTCCACTCTATAGCGCTCTACTATCTCCAGCTCATGTAACCCGTGGTAGGTGACCCTGGGCCTGTACACTCTTCTCCGTCTCCTCACTGTGGGTTGTCTGGCACCATCTGCATTGTCACCACCCTCAGCAAGTCGCCTGTGTCTCATTATGACAGCTATGGCAGCCCCTAACATTTCTGCTCTGAGTTCATCTTTTTCAGTTTTCACTTCTAATAACTTAACTCCTGTCTTGCAGTGTCTCCTGAGAGAAATATCCTGCACTGCTGTTTGCAGAGTTTTAAGTGCTGGGCTGGGCTACTATTCTGCCAGTGTAATTGCCTGCTTCTAAATGTTTTCACCTGCTAGCTCCAGCAGTATTCCCTGCTAGCTTCCTACTAAATCTGTTGCTTCCTTTTTCCTCTCTGTTTCCTCAGACAGGAGCCATGTGCAAACCAGCAGAAACACGCTCACAGTGGCTTACACGCGCGCACACATGCTTGCATGGTTCAGAATCTGCTTATTCGGGTTAAAACGCGTGCACACCCACGCAAACAGTGTTAAACATCTCCCAACACGCTCCCACATGCTCAGTCTGCCTTACACGTGTGCACACTGCCTTACTCGCGCTTCATGGTGCGCACACGTGTGCATGCATGCCCAGCAAGAAACTTTGGTGTAGGCAACAGTGTACACCTTCCATTTCTTGACTTTCTCATGCTTATCTAGTGGCACACCTCTTTCCATGATATCTGTCTGACATCTGTCATGTAACTCTGACCTCCAATGAACTGCATTTCTTTCTACCATTCCCCCCTGTGATGTCACCTATCTCCTACTCTGTTCCTCCCCCTTCTGTAACTCTTACACTACTCAGACTGTGCTCATTTGCTATGTGACAGTGGAATTCAGTATCCTAACACTCATTTGCATCAGATTGTTTACTAATGCTTAGTTACATGTCTTAGACTCAGCTTCCCCCCTTAGCAACCACTACACGGTGGCCATGTTGGTTTTGGTCTGCTGGTCCCTGCATTGACATTCCATGTATTGCATAAAACCCACATTTGTGGGTTTATAACCTTCGTTTTTATGTTTTATACAGCGCAGCCTGTTTGTGCGGGGCTGCGCTGGGGAATTATATTTTTAATATATTTGCATCAGGTTACCTTGCCAATGGCCACATATTTGGCCATTGGCATGCTGCCTGACACATATACACCCTTTATTTGGAACTGACATGGCTCCATTGCGGTTTTTGCAGAAACATACTCAGTTGTCAACCGAATACATTTCTGCAGCTAAAACGGCTCTTACACGGGCTGTTCTGGGCTTCCTGGATTGCTAATCATCCTCATTTGCATGCTATTCGGCTGCAACTGAGGTGATTAGCTTATCCACGCCCACTCCATGTAAGAGACATTTTAGCTTGTCTCTTACACGGACTTTGGGCTGTTCCTGGATCGCGAAGGCTGCATGGAGTCTTACACTACTCTTAAACTCCGTGCAAGCCTTCGTGAATCCTGCCCTGTGAATGTGCTGACCATTATCATGGCTATTTGCATAATTTTAATAGTTTTTATTGTTTATAACATCTTTACATTTGTGTTTCTTATGCTTTTTAAGTTTATTTTTCAGAAAATTCTCTTGTGTGCAAGATGTGTGCGTAGGTTTCTAGAGGCAGGACATTCCACACCATGTAGGTGTTAATAAGTTAATAACTTACCACTTTCCTTATAGGTTTTACCCATCCTTCCCCCATATCACCTTACATAACTACCCTTGACTATCTTCTATTTTCTTCTTTCTACTAAATTTATTAAATAGTAACTTTTTCATCTTCCCCTTTCCTTATACTGAACTTTTTTTCTGGGAAAATCTTACAACCAATGGAAACACATGCATTTTTTCATGAGCTCACTCTTATTCCATACTTGTCATTGAAATTGCTTTTAATTTGGTCTGGAATGTTATTCTTTGACTCTGTTGTTAGTCTTTTCAGCTTGTCCCGTTAGGGGTCGCCACAGCAGAACTCCAGTCCGCTAATGATTGGCAGTCGATTTTTATGGTGCCAAGTTGCCAGTCTGATGCCCAGCCTTCAGCAAAGGCACGCCCATTCACGCATGTCTTTCAGAGGCCACTCGACCATGGGGAGGACATGCAGACTCCACACAGAAGGCACTCCAGCCGAGAATCGAACAGGAGAACCTCTTGCTGTGAGGCAACAATGCTACTGCTGTAGTGCCATGGATTTTCATTCTTTAACTCTGTATTACTATGTATTTATCACACATGCTGCTTTTATTATAACGCTTGTGAGTTTTTGTATTTTGTATGTATGTTAATATTTAATATTATATTTTATGGAGATTTTTTTCCCTGGACCCTGGCCAAAAATGGGTTCTCTACCCATTCAAACCTTCCTTACAAACAAAAGCAATACATAAATAAATACATTATTCAAAGTCTCTGTTATTCATAGATTTAGATTCAATAAGAGTAATGCTGCTAACCTCCTAAAGCCGTATTCCGCTGGAAACTGAAGCATTTATCATTACACAACTTATTGATTTTTTTTCTTTTATTTTCTGCTGACATACCCATCCTTCATTGGTAGATTTAGATTCAGCTTTTGACAAGGTTAACAGACCTAAGTTGTAGGCAGCTGTGTACAGCAAGGGGCGTTTCAAGATAACTTATCAATATATAGTGAGTATGTATAGTACAGCATGGGCCTAGGCCAACATTTGTAGTGCAGATCACCTGATATCAGATTTTGAGACAAACAAGGGTACTATAAAAGGATATGCACTGGCCCCTGAGTTACGTTTATCTATATACACAGTATCTTCTTCAGGTGAGCAACGGTCCAACTTTGGTTAAGAATGCAATCTGCCCAACTATAGGTTTTGCAGATGATTTTGTTTCATTGGCAATCTCCCAAGCAACTTTGAAAAACAGCATTCACGGAGCACGTTATGCTCAGTCATGATTTTCAGATTAATATTTTAAAGTTAAAATAAATGGCATGCAACCTGAAGCAGAGCTAGAATGTGAGAACTGAATGGGTAGATTAAGTTTAGAGGAAGTAACAAGTTCCACATATCTAGAAGTGGGCTTTTGGAATACAGGAAATGGAGATCACATACATATGTTTAAATTACAAAATTAAAAGGAGAAGTAGTGCTGCATTGTGAAAAGATTTGCTATTGCAGTGCTATGACCCTAAAATCTTTGATAAGCTCTGTTCAAGCCAAGAAATATTCAACAAACTTTACATGATGTAAGTGTATGGTGGGGAAATACATATGAAAGTCTAATGGGGCCAGATTAGGAGATCTTACTTGACAAGGATATTTTTCAAGATGTGTTTTAGACTTGAATTGGATCTAGTATGCAAAGAAGACATCAGTGTTAGCTGTTGACAAGATGAGTGACACTAACTTGAGAACACAATATAATAATTAAAGATGGGTAACGCTGACAAAAGGAAATCACAATGCCTTAATTAAACAAGCATGGAAAGAGAAGCAAAGACAAAAGGATGAAGGTCTGAGAAAATGCAGTCTCTTGAACCTTGCTGATGCAATATGGTATATAATACCTGTATAGATATCTTAACAAGAATATTAGCCTATGTGTACATTCCCCACTTGGAAAATGACAATTATTAAAGCATGAAAAAAGATAATGACTTATAAGCCATAAAAGGAACTAGATTCTCAGTTATGTTTTCTCAAAAGTTGTATTACAACAATAATGTTGAGTATTTACATATTCTAGAAGATGGGACATTAAGAGCTACTTCTATTAAATGTGATGTCTAAGAGGGTAATTGCTGGAATAACTAATTAAATAAATAGAATGTATCTTTCAAATATCTATGTGGCATGAAAACAAAAGATAACTTGGCTACTGTCATAGCCAGATGTCCATTTTACAAACACTTAGAGATCCTGTTATTAAAAGAGTTTGGACAAAAGTTTACTATGGATATTTCTGCAAATGAATCAGAATGTGTTAGGGAATTGTCAAGGATTCATAGACAGCTAGTACACAGTGAAGCCCAAATTAATGTGCTTTCAAAGGCTGTTGGATTCAAAAAGAATGCATGTTGCACACCTTAAGTTATGCCAGTGAAGTAAGCATTTGAAAAGGGACTCTGCACAGCACTGCAGCATCATCTATGAATCCAAGACACTGTTTTCAACTTTGACGAATATGCAGTCAGAACTCTGGCACTGATTTTACATAGAATGGAGAGGACTAGGAGGAAATACGTAAATACAGGTGGGAGTACACAAAGTTAACTCACAGCTGTATGGCAGTACCTCTTTGCTGTTTTGATGTTTGAATGTTGATTTTTTGATGTTTTAGTCATAACAACCATTTGTTGTATCAAAAATAAATTTGAAATTGAACTAAAGCTGGATAAATGTGATAACCGTATACTTAAAACTTCAGGCTGACATTGTTTTGTGTTCATTTTTCTGTTTCAAAGATTCCACTGCTTGCCAGAAATGTCCAGAAGATCAATGGCCCAATGCTCAGCAAACTACATGTATTCCAAGAACCATTGAATTTCTATCTTCTGAAGAGCTCTTGGGTGTGACTCTGACTGCCATTACTGTCTCATTTGCCACATTCCCTATGGTTATACTGGCTATTTTTGTAAAGCAACGGGATACACCACTTGTGAAAGCTAATAACCGAGCACTCAGTTATACTCTGCTTTTGGCTCTTACATTGTGCTGCCTCTGTGCCTTATTATTCACTGGTCGACCAAACAAACTGACTTGCACTCTTCGCCATACAGTCTTTGGTATATTTTTTGCCCTCTGTATCTCTTGCATTCTCGCTAAAACTTTCATGGTAATACTGGCTTTTAATGAAACACAACCTCATAAACCTTTAAGGAAATGGTCTAGCCATATTCTGTCTAGTGCTGTCATATCACTGGGCACTTTTCTGCAGGTGGTTTTATGTATTATCTGGAACATTATCTATATGCCTTCAGTGGATCTAAAACAAGATAAACAAAAGATAATAGTTCAGTGTAATGAAGGTTCTGTTACAGCCTTCTGGTGCATGTTGGGCTATGTGGGCCTCCTGGCACATGTGAGTTTCCTAGTAGCTTTCTTTGCCAGAAAGTTGCCAGACACTTTTAATGAGGCTAGCCATATTACATTTAGCATGCTGGTGTTTATTACAGTATGGGTGTCATTTGTACCAGCCTCTATCAGCACAACAGGAAAATATGTGGTTGCTATGGAGATATTTGCAATCCTGTCTTCTAGCGCTGGCATGCTGACTTGCATATTTTTCCCTAAATGTTTTATCCTTCTGTTCAGGCCTCATATTAATACTAAGGAATATCTACTGGGGAAAGGAACCTTCAGTGCAAGAAAACCTAAAGCCAGCTAAAAAAGTATGTGTGTGTGTGTGTGTGTGTGTGTGTGTGTGTGTGTGTGTATGTGTGTGTGTGTGTGTGTGTGTGTGTGTGTGTGTGTGTGTTTGTTTGATACTCCAGTTTTGTTACAAAGATCAGATTATTTATTCCAGTAGGATATATAAATATATGTATATATATATATATATATATATATATATATATATATATATATATATATATATATAAAATGTGTGTCTGTGTGCTTGTGTGCATGCGTGTGCATGCGTGCGTGCGTGCGTGCGTGTGTGTGTGTGCGCGTGTGTGTGTGTGTGTGTGTGTGTGTGTGTGTGTGTGTGTGTGTGTGTGTGTGTGTGTGTGTGTGTGTGCGTGCATATGTATAAAAGGAACAATAATCTTTTGTTCAGTAGATTACAATGAAGTTTGAGAATAAGAAAAACTTTTCAGACTGAAGAGTGACATGTGCTTTTCTTTCTCTTTGGGAAGGTGGACTGATATGAATTGAGTACTGAAAGATTCCTTACCATATTTTACAGATCTGTGTGACTGCACAGAGAGTGCACCACATTTAGCTTTACTCTTGTACTACTTATGAGTTCAGACAGACTGCAGACGATCTAAATCATTACTGTAAGATTAAAAAGCAAATAAAACCCAATAAATTGATGCAGAATTGTATTAAACAGAAATGGAAACTGTCATGAAACACATTGTATATGAAGATATAGAAAGACACCTTCCTTCTGATCTGCTCTTCTGTGTCTGGGTCTCATCTGTGGATTTATAATTTGCTTTCAAGCAGCAGTTGCACAAGTTCAACACACCTACTTGCCTAAGGGAGGATGGACTTTTATGAGCAGGACAGACAGTCATCTCACAAATATGTTGTATGTGACATCTAAACACTTGTAACTTTAGTTGCCAATTCCAGGACAATGGCTACTCAAGCAATTAATAAAAATCTATCACCATATTAATATTTGCCATAATTCTAATCAGTATCAGTGGAGCAGAAGACCAAGTATAGAGCCAAAAAAAAAGTTTAGTCACATTTATCTGTAATTTCTATTAGAGCAAATACATCAAAATATTAGATTATACTTCTCTCTCCTGCAGACCAAAGCTAAAATACTTGGCCTACTACTCCTACCATCCACAACTTACCTTAGTCATAAGAATTCTACATTCACCCCAACCCGGGTCCCCTTACTTTACACTTAATCCCAACCACCCTCCACTCCAATCTATCTCCTCTGTCACTCCCAACCCTCTTTAACCGCCAACCTCCTCTATCCCCAAAAACTTATCCATCTACTCAATGAACATTCAAAGCCTTCTCAATAAAACCACCAAACTTCCCTCATGGATTGCCTAGACTTCTCCACATATCCTAAACCTATCTGAAACCTGGCTAAAACCCCACATCTCAAAGAATGAAATTTTACCACCTGGGTATAACATATACCAGTCAGACAGAATTCCCCCAAAAAAGGAAGAGACATTTCCATCTTCTACACTGAGCAACTTAACCTCTCCCCCTACCATTCCTATACCCCACTTTGATACTGTAGAAGTATTAATTCTAAATTGTCACCTAAACACTCACAAACAATTTGCCATAGCCTCCCTTTACATCCCTCTCAGCAATAACATCCCCATCCTTCAGCACATACTGTCTTGGACCTCAAACAATATTTCCTATGAAACTGTCATCCTTGGGGACATTAATATTGATTGGACAAAACTAATGTCCAACTCCCCTAACTACAGCATCAACCTTCATGGTTTCAGCCAACTTATTACATCCCCCACACACATAAATAAAAATTCTAATACCAGCTCAATCCTAGATTGGATCCTGAGAACTGAACCTAACCTCTACCACAACATCTGTACCCTACCTGACACCTTGAGTGATCATCTTCCCATCCACATTCAAAGACACCTCCTCCAACCACCCAAATTACACCTCTAAAGAGACTACTGAAAACTCTCAAACGTCAGTGCTGAAGTATTTAACACTAAGTTATCATCCATTACCTTCCCCTCAATGAAGCAGTATAAAAATACAACCAGATTTTCCTTGACATTCTCAGTTATCTAGCACCAGTAAGGAAAATTAGGATAAAAGCCAACTATACCCCCTGACTTACAAAAGATGCTCACTTCTTTATGCATAAATATGATAGTGTATGAAAATCCTGGATTAAAACTAAATCATTGTCACTTCTCCAACAATACAAAGAACTTAGAAACCTAACCAAAAAAATAATAAATAGAGACAAGAAACAATTCTATAACACAGCCCATTCCTGCCAATACACTAATCCCAAAATATTCTGGAAGACTATCAATAAAATACTTCACCCAGGAAACTCTACTACCCCTAAGCACTACCCAAATAACACCCCCAAGAAACAGCCACCCTTCTTAAGAATTACATTATAGACTCTATCTGCAAACTTAAACAAGCAGATCACAACTCCATTCCCCCACCACTTCTGCTACTCCAACCAACAGAACCCCCTTCTCACCCAAACCTGTGTCCACTGCCTACATCAAATCACTCCTGGTCAAACTTAAGTCTTGTTCTCCCTTCCTCAAGATCGCCACTGATGCTATAGCCTACCCTATCTCTCTCCTATTAAACATATCCATTCAGGAAGACATAATCCCCGACCTTTACATAAAGGTTGGAGTTCCACTGACCTCTCTAATTTTAGACCCATAGCTATTCTTTCCCCACTCTCTAAAGTCCTCGAAAAATGTCTTCATACTCAGCTTCTCAAATTACTAATCCATGAAAATCTTTTAACTCCTACCCAAAATGGGTTTAGGCCACACCGTAGTACTGCCACTGCACTACTATTTTTTAGTCAGGACTGTAGCCGAGGCTAGAGATAACAACCAACTTGTATCTGTCTATTCCTTGAACTCTCCCAAACCTTCAATAAAGTATCTCATTCCAAATGACTAACTAAACTGTCTGAGCTCAAACTCTCTTCTTCCACTCTTAACTGGGTCTCCAGTTACCTCA